>NC_090934.1:1107332169-1107957169 GCF_040938575.1 Ambystoma mexicanum | reverse complement strand
GCTGTGTCCCCAGAGCCCATTGAAGGGATCTCATTCTCAAGCGGGCTTCTGGCACCAGGAAATTGCAAGATGTCATGAGACAGAGCAACCTCAGTAAATCGAAGGCCGGAAGATGCTGGGCATTCTGGGATTTTGTTACCATCTGCAGAATGGGTTGAGCTCTCACCTCGGGTGGCGAAGCTTTCCACGAGGAAGTATCCAGGACTGCTCCAATAAATTGCAGTCTTTGGGATGGTATCATCTGGGACTTCTTGTTATTGAGGGCGAAGCCCAGTCTGTAGAGCGAGTGGTAGGTGATACTGAGGTGTTCCCGGGCTTGCTGGGGTGAACAAGTCCTGATCAGCCAATCATCCAGGTAGGGGTAGACGTGAATCCCCCCCTCTCCTGAGTCTTGCTGCCATCACCACCATCAACTTGGGGAAAACCCTTGGGCAGAGGTCAGCCCGAAAGGCAGAACCTGAAATTGAAAATGAGATCCGCCAACCGTGAACTTTAGGTACTTTGTGTGCTTGAGATGGATTGGTATATGAAAGTAAGCATCCTGAAGGTCCAATGATACCACCCAGTGTTGGAGTTGGAGAACCTGAAGGATCCGAGAAAGGGTAGCTATCTTGAACTTGTCCTTCCTGGGGAACTTGTTCAAGATTCTCAAGTCCAAGATGGGTCTCAATCCTCTGTCCTTTTTGGGAATCAGAAAATAGGGGGGAATACCAACCCGTGTTCCTTTTTTTACACTACAGGTACATGTTCTATTGCACCTTTCTCTAGCAGGGTCAACATTTCCTGCACAAGGAGCGGATCTGGAATTTTGACAGAGTTGTATCCTGGTGGATGATCCCAAGGCCTTTTTTGAAAAGGAAGGCAGTAACCTTGGGCCACTGTTTCTAGTGCCCGCGCATCTGAAGTAATGCCCCTCCATTCGTTCATATACTAAGAAAATCTGCCTCCCACCGGGGTCTTGTAGGTTAAGGTCTCAGAGTGGCTTAGAGACAGCTGCAGCAGGAGCAGAGGGTAAAGATGCCGCTGCTGGGGCTGATTTAGTGGGTCTTCCTTGTCCACCATGATGGAATCTTCTTTAGCCCCTCTGACCGGCTTGTTGTCTTCCTCCTCCAATTGAGGAGTAGAAACTGAAGGACTTACCCCTCCAAGAAGATGAGCCTGAATAGGTTTGGTGAGGTTGTCTAACGGCACCGCTAAGGGATTTAGCCGCCACCTTTGAGGTCTGCAGCTTCTCCAAACTCTCACCTTGCTGCCAAACAACCTGGGGCCGTTAAAGGGCATGTTGAGTAGTCTTGGCTGCACATCTGGTGCAAGCCCAGACTTCCTCAACCACGCAAATCTGCGCAATACCGTGCTAGCAGCCATGGACCTGCTGATGCGATCAGCAGTATTCAAACTTGACTGGAGACATTCAATCATTGCCACCTTCCCATCCTTAATGATTGCCAGGAAGCCATCCCTTTCTTCGCCGTCAGGGATGTGTATATCCGCCATAGCAACACAGTTCCACACGGTAAACGTGAATCTAGACAATGTGTAAGTCACATTAGTGGACTTCAAAGCCATGCTACCTGCAGTGAAAACCTTATGTGCCAAGGCCGTCCACCCTCTTGTCATCTCTCTCAGGGGGGGATGGAAGGATAAGCTGACTGCCTGGTAGACGTAGCCACCTGAACTACCAAGCTTTCAGGAATGGGATGCTTGGTAAGATATTCTGGGTCACTGCTGGAAGGTCTGTACTTGCTTGCAAAGTTTTTAACTGCAGCTGCAGTTTCCAGAGTCTCCCAGTTAGCAGAGACATTTTTCTGTAGAGCCACGTGGAATGGTAAAATCGGATCCTTCTGAGGACCCTAGCCCAAGATGTCAGTCATATCATTTTGTTCGAATGATGGAGTAGGCCTACTCCATCCCATAAATTCAATGACCTTTCCCATCAGTTTTATGTAGGATGAATCAGCATGCTCAGAGGGGTCAGGCCTGCCATACTCCAATTCAGCCGAGGTATCCAAACCACTAGCTGACTGGAGATTATCATACAAATCTTAGTCTGGACTTGTCAGAAATAAGTTCTTCTGGCACATTGGGGGTGCCAAACTGTAGACCAAAAGGTGATCAACCCTCAGAGGGTTGGTCTTCCTCATATATTGCAGACATAGAATTAAAATAGTATTTTTTAGGTAAGGCTTATAAACCTTGTCTTGTACAGTCAATAGCTTCAACAATGTCGAAATAGTCGAAGATGGCTTCAAAAATGGCGCCGGTTTAATCAGAGTCAACAGCTCAGACAGAGTCAGCAAAGATGCTGAAGCCTTCAACGCTTTGTTCTTTTTCGCCAGAACCACTGTTGGACTCTGTTTCCTGACTCGTCGACACTCGTCGGATCAAAAACGTTCTCGATGTGACGCTGGCTTTGAGCTCTGCTTCGAAGATGTAGCCTTCGACTTCCCTTTGTTGTCCTTACTCGAAATGGGCATGGCTCTTGCTTTTCTTGCGAGGGGTTGGTGGTGGGGTCGAGGCTGCATTCTCAAAAATTTGCAGCATCTCCCTATGAAATGCGTCCCACTTTGCAGGGAATTGGACTTCGTAGCACATCCGATTACTACTCAATGGTAAAGGAGACCTATGGAGTCTCTTCTTTTCATTCTTAGAGGAAGACGACAAAGGGTGCCACCATCGACTCCTCGATCAGGACCTTTTTGACTGTTTGCGCCAGGAGAGTCTCTCGACCCACCAGTCTTTCTCCCTCTTCGAAGGTGACTTTGATGCTAACCTCCCCACTACCAGTTTACCTCTACACTCCCTGAGAGCTTTCTCGGTCAGGGCCTGACAAGACCCACAGTCAGCCGTACGGTGCCCAGAGCCCAGACACCACAGCCAGACACAGTGAGGATCCGTAATCTACATATTCGACCCGCAGTCCTAGCATTGTTTTTAAACACGACTTGGGCATCGATGGAGTTGAAAAGACATTTTCTCACGAAAATCTCATTGTAGCGAGCCATTATTCACTCGCAGCGTTATCTCGCAAAAAATGGAACAGAAACCAATGGGTGCTGCATGCGCCATTTATGCTGATGACGTTGCGGGAGGCCCTCGAGGGGTATCGACTCGACAACACTGCATACAGAGTCCTCTGTCGAAAAGAAATTCTGAAACAGCAAAAATGGAGAGATATCATAAGATGAGGAATACGTGGGAGGACATAATCCAATCGAAAATATGTTATTCACTGCAATTTAAAGTATCAGATCGGTAGTGAGCGCTTTATGAATACAGAATTATTGTCATAGTTACAATTACTAATTCATAACAATCATCCCGAACATTAACAAAATAGAGACTGGTTATTGGGCTTTTATTATGGCATAGAAACTTCCATGCACAAACATTAACAGGTAGTAAACAATGACCTTGGGAATAGAAGTGGTAGGTGTGTATTGTGGCAATGATTGGGAGGCCGGCAGCAACAAGTGCCGATCAGCAAGTGGCCATGGACTTCATGAAGTCTGCCTGTGCTCAAGCAAATGTAGACAGATGCAAAGAAAAAAAAGCAGGATTCACCAAAGAATGTACACAGGATGGCATGAATCGCAAAGCATCTCAAATCATTTACATTTCTTTAAACATCAACAGTTCATAAAAGAAGCAATAGCTGCTTTGCCCTGTGCTATCGTCTGAATAAAGCTGGATCTAGCATGGGTTTGTGGTGTTCTGGACTAGAAGTACCAGAGACATGTGACCAAATGCTGACCTTCAACTGGAACGCTCTCCTTGGGGAGGTAGCGCATGGTATATTAATTTTAATTCTTATCAAGCGCTATTTGCCCGCAGGCCTCGGAGCGCTACAGAGAAAACATAACTTACAAACAAAACATGCATAAATAACAAAAAATACACAAAAGGAGAGAGACCAATAGGATGAAACAGACAATGGTAGATCCAGTAGTGCAATCATATCATGTTTTCCGGCAACAATTAGATGTCAAACAACAAGTCTGAGATTCGAAGAGCCCACAGGCAGGTATTTGCACAAGCTCAGAAAGAGGGGCAAAGTACTGGTTCCACATCCCACCAATATGCAGACCCTATCACTCTGGGCACACCAATCATCGAATTGTAGTCTACGGAGGAACTTCAGGTCGGAGCATCGAACTACCCCAGGCCCAGTTCTTGCGCGAAGCCATGCAAGTACTTTATTTCAAAGTGCATCTCTTGGTTCTCTCTGGTAGGGTTTCATAACATTAGTAATAATAAAGTTCCTATGGTCCAACAGCAATTCTCTAACGGATTCGTCCTTAGGCAATGTCATTTGTGTTTTTCTTAACCGCAAACTTCGTAAATTGGCCGTTTTAGTCTGGGATTCATGGACCCATGGGAACCATCCGGACGTAATTTAACGGTAGCATCCGCAGACACACGGAAACAGCATTATGATTCTGTAGTTTGTTTCCTAAAAAGGAAGGAGATGATGATGATGCTACTTTCAGTAGTAACGTGGACTCAGGGCTCGGACCAGCCGGAAACTCCCCTATGGTTTGTGAGTAGTTGTCTACTGCCTTAAAAGTGGCAAATCTGTTTGAGAGGAGCAGTTCACTTTATCGGTGGTCATATGTTTCACAGGTAGAACATGAGGGGCTATTTGATGACTTTTTTCAAAATTGTGAGGGTGCTGTTTGACAAATATATCTAGAGAATCAAGCCATACATCAAAGTCATAGAGTGCCACATCTATTTAACTCCTTGATGAATGTAGCCTTAGAATGCCCCCAGGACTCAGAAATAATGTTTCTCTTAGAGCCTGCCAGAGAGTATAGGAAAGGGCCATAATTAGATTTGAAGACCCCATCCACCTGAGGAGACGGTGCCATAGAAGTAGGAGTTAAACATTCCCAACAGTTTGCAGAGTGGTTTTCTAATTTAGCGGTCCCATGGGCTGTTGGTATTTTTTCTTGTTGAATCTGGATTATTGAGCTCATTGGTTGTTGAACCAGCTCTGTGCGTGTTATTGGGATAAGGTAGCCTTGTCAGAAGTGCCACTGATATTAGAAGGCATCTCGGTTCTCTTGGCACGGATTTACTGCCTCCTATGAGAACTTAAGGCCTAAACTTCAGAAAGACGGTCCCCATTAAGGGAAGGTGAGGGAGTCCGGGAGTTAGAAGACATGTTAATCGGGTTTTGACAACATTACAGCGTAAGAGGCACTACTTGTGAAGAATACAGGCTCATGTTACACAGGGGTGCTAGGTGCGAGCATTCGCGGATTTAAAACGCGGCCACTGTAGAAGAAAAACATCAAGAAGGAGTAGCAGAGTAACAGAGTATGGCGCTCCGCTAAGGACAAGACATACCTGCTAATCAGTTTTTCTCTCCAAGCAACGCTTTAGCAGCATATGAGCCAGCTTCAATGCCAAATCAGTGCACACCCATTCAGCGGCGGAGGCAGTAGGGTGTTGCAGCTTCAGCCGCCACCGTTTCGACTACGGCAGGATCTTTCAACCGCTGGTATCATGGGCGTGACAGCATAGAGCAACACAAGCGGATTAGAAGAAGGAACCCGTCAGATGGGCAGAAACGTGTCAAACTGCACTGCAACAGACGTTACAGCCGCTTTAATACAAAAAAACCGGCACTGTACAAAGCAAAGGTGTATTTAAACCATGGGTTACACAAACTTCAAAACGAGTATCCTTAAAGACGCAGTTTTCAGAGATGTAAGTAGCCTAAAATCCAGAAACCCTGACCCTGTCCATGTAGAGTTGTGTCAACATAGGTCAGGAAGTCTCCAGAATGTTGATTAGGACTCTGAAGATCCCTTATCATTGACTGTGCTGGCAGGGTTAACAGAGTGTTAGTCCAAAACATATGGAGAGCCACAAATTGCAGACTACTCTTCATGGTGGTGCCTTATCATTTGGTGATTGTGGGTAGGGTTGCAGTAGAAATGTGTGTTATAACCTGCTAAAGGAGGCTATTTATTTGTTTCCCGATACAGGGATGGGGAAGCACTGGAGAGGACTCCGCTCCCATGATGATCATAATAATGACAACTTCTTAAATGTATATAGCGCTTGTCCCTCAGTTTTTCAGTACGTAGCCAGTGATTGAAGTGGGCGGGAGAGGTTGGAAGCAGAGCTCCTCTACTTTTTTAAATGACGTTTTACTGTTCTTAAACTTTTATTTAAAAAAAGAAACCATTCCGGAATGGTTTAGTTTTAAATTAAAAGTGTAAGAAGAAGTTGAAACTTGCACTGCACTGAACATTCCCTCAAACAGCAGGTGCATTTGTTTAGGGGTGTGTATTGTGCGTGGGAGTGGGGGGGTGGCGATGGGGTTTGTAGGGAGCCGGGGCAGGCTAGTAGGGAACATAGCTCCACTACTTCTTTTCGTACACTTTAGCCACTGTACGGAGCGCCAATTACAGGAAGGGAACTCGGGGACCCTCAAAAGGTTTAGATACTAATAAATATGAGTGCAGACACTTCAATAATGTACTTGTTTTTGGAAGAGGGAACATGGGGAAATTGCAAAGGGGCCTCCTTTCACAGGGCATGCTAGAATACACTCTCCTTTTTTGTAACAGAGTGTTTCAGTTGAGTTGCTGGCATATGTAGAGGAGGGTAATCAAATGAATTATGTTACAAGTGGCCCACCTATTGGCAGAGGGGCATAATAATTACTGATCCAACATGCAGGTGGGAAGAAGATCATTCATGCATCTGCACCTCGGTAAAGACGACAGCAGCTTGACTTGAAGTTCATTCAGTTTCTGTTCCAAGTTAACAGAATTCAATGGGATAACATAGGGTGGTGGGTAGTAAGGGAAAGGTTTAGTAGAAACATCTTTAATATGTGTATATAACACAATTTATTTTATTTATTTGGTCATTTGTAAGGCGCTTTATACAACAGAATTGTGTTTCAAAGCGCCACAAGGATAATGGGAAGGGACCAGGGGAAAAAAAGAACAGTGGCATGGAAACAAAAAAGCACCAGTAATATATACATATACAGTCAAGGTCCTACTAGGCATTGTGGCATTCGGCCGTGCAAGTGCATTGAAACGTGCAGGGAAGGGGAATGGAAAGGGAGAGCAGAGGAGTGGATAAGTGCTGGAGGAGGGCCCAAGAGGGAAGTGCTAAGGCAAGGGGAGCCAGGAGGTGCACCGTTGGGTAAGTGCTGGTACAGGCAGCTAGCTCTCACAGGTGGAATGTGGAGCCACCAGCCAGAGTCCCGCGGGGCGATGCAGTGTGGGGGGTGTTGGTAAGGACTGGGAGGAAGGGCCCGAGATCCTATGAGGTTCATGAGGATCAGGCCACCAGTCACAGTGCCAGTGGGGCGATTAGCAGGTAAGTGAAAGTGGTAGAGAAGAGCAGATTTCTTAGCAGTTTTGGGAACTTTAGGAGGTACAATAGAATACATTTTTAAATTGATGCTATTCAAAACAGGCCAGACCTTATACATCCCACTGCCATTGTGCCACTCTGCTTCAGCCACTGTCGGCATTAGACTAGACTACCGCAATGCTTTGAACACTGGAGCCACTGAAGCATATATTCACTGTCTACAGGTCTTCAGAATAAGCTGGCTCGTATTGTTTCTAATATTCCTAGGCATGCAATTATCTCACAGGTATTAAAAGCATTGCGCTGGCTTCCCAAAAAGGCCAGAATCGCCTTCCTTACCATCACTTGTAAAGCTCCATTTGGTAACGCTCCAACTTATCTTAAAACAAATCTGAGGTGGTAGAATTCTTCCAGACCCAAAGGAGTATGCAGTTGATAAACCAAGACTAGCTTTGACTTGCGTCGCAGCAGAGCTTTTAGCCGATCAGGTGCAGTTTGCGCGCTAAACTCTGGAATAACGTGCCAGCAGATTTACGCCAAATTGACAACCTTTATACCTTTTGGAAATGTGTTAAGGCCTTTCTGTTTTGTCAGCTGCAATTAGGCTACTTCGCTCTTTCTCCTGCTAGGTATTCCTCACTACTATGCTGGGCACTTTCTTCTTGTTAGCACACACGCAGCGATACTGTTGGTTATAGTGCCACTTGGCCGATCCTGTCCATCTCAAACAATATTGTTTATATAAAAAATAACTATGTACTCGGCCAAAAAAGAATAAGCTAAATTTTTTCCAAACATACACTGGACAAGATAGTGGTTGCACAGACAGTTTCCACTGCATTTAGGATCGAAACCTGTGTAGATCAGGAACCAGTAGAAACCCATCAAAAGTGCCACTGCCAAAAACTACAGACCAATATGGGCTGGTTAAAGAGTAGACGATGCAAAACGTTGGTGAAGAGGGTAATTTTTGTCCTGGTGTGCACTCATCTTACTGAACGATAAATCTCGTCAATAAGAGCTTCACTGCATTCAGACAGATTAATATACCATCTCTAGGACCCAGAAAGGTCAGTGGTGGCACTGCCCAGCAACCAGACGGAGCAAGCATATAAGTGCTGTACTTGACATACCTTTTGACAGCACGACCAGAGGCAAAAAATAAAATGCCATTTTCAAGGACAAGTTGTCATTCAGGACCCAAGCAAGGTTATTGGTTGCTCCAAAGGCCAATATTCATAGGCTTGCATTGCCTAAGTAGGTGTTCATTCAGAGAGGTCACTAAACGTTCAGGTTTAAGTGAAACAGTTTGACAAAAAGGTGGCAGAAAAGTCTCAGGATCAAGGCAAGGGATTATGCAAAGGCCTGGTCACCTTTTCTCTTTTTGTACAATCGATAAAATAATAAAGAAATGCACTAGGTTCTCTCATGGCTAAGGGATCAATAGAGGACTCATAGCCAAATGTTACGGGTAAAGGGTGGTTACTGCAGCAAATGGAAACCTAAAGGTTTAAGCTTAAATGATGATACTTGGAAGAAAATCAGACCATAAACAAATCAGACTTTTCTACATGACTCTGGTCTTCCGTCCTTCCCTCTCTCACTTAGACCTCGGCTCCCAGCAGATATAAATTCACTCAGTCCTCCCCCACACTTCTTTCGTGGCCATTGATGTGCATCATCCTACCAGGATCTACAAAAGCCAAGAAACCTCTCCGGCAAATCCGGCACCACCTGTAGAGCCTGAAGTCACACAAACATGGGCAAGGCGACAGACACTAGAAAGATTATTGTGGGCTCTGGGATTGTTAGTCTTAACCTGGGCTGTCAATGACCTGCCTCAGTACTACTCCAATACCATACTAGGAGACTCCGGGTCTCCACCTGCCTGTTCGGTTATCTCAGTCTCTTGACACCTCCCTCTCCTTATAACCACCATGTTTCTCTCTTCACCTTCTTCAACTTTACCCGTTTCTCTCCTTCATTTCTTTACAACAGTTCACCAGACTCAGATCTGCTCCTTCCCCTCACATTTGGTGTGCCACTGTTCCTCATCCATCTCAGCTTCTTGCTGCTCATCCACTTGCTCTTCCACATTCTCCTCCACCTTATTATTCTTTTCTACTTCCTTCCATTCTGTCTAGGTTCTTGCACCCGCCTCCTTAGAGCTCTACAACTCTCATACACCTTTCTTTTAGTGGTCTCCTCACCACCTCCTCTTCTACGATGTTAACCACTCCTTGTGCCTCCTTCATTTCATCTCTTGTTTTCCCCTCTCCTTCCTGGCCTTCTGTATCTCCATCACCACCGCTCACTCTAGTATCCTTCCTTACCGAGTACCTCTCCCTCCCCTCTGTACTTGTTCGCCTTGCTGCTCCACCACCGACTATCCTTTCCTTGACCTCATGCTTCCGACTCCCATGCATCTCTTAGTTTCACACCTCTCACTATTCCGCAACGGGATTACCAGTGGAGCTCCTAACTGTTTGAACAACTTCACCTGTGTGCAACTTCAACTGTGGTTGATTTGGTCACCAGTGAACTTCAAACTCCCCAGCTGCTGCCGATAAGCTAGCAGGCCTGTGTACCTCTGTACAGACTGTCATGTTGGATCTGTATTCCTCTCTGTAGATTGCTGATGCTCTGCAGTCTCTGAAATTACTTGTTGCTTGTGATGGGAATGGGAAGGAACATTTTACTTACCTGTGACTATTATTCTCCAACATGGGTCTGGCATGGATTGACATTCCCATGAATATTACCAGTCGCCAGGCTCGGTAAAAGAACTGATTCACTTACAAACTGTATTCCCCCTTTAAACCAATCGCTGTCCTCTGGGTCATACTGCCTCAATCCAATATCAGTCCTCTCCCTAAACCCCTCCTCTGGCAGCCATCTTGAGATATTGTAAGCAAGTAAAGTGGCAGTATGACCAAGAGCCACCACAGAGGGGAAGGAGGGAGGGTTTGCATGTGAATCCATGATGGTCCCATGCTGGAGAACAATAGGTATAGATAAGTAACTTGTTCTTTTTCCAGCATGGGGTCTGGCATGGATTCACATGCTCATGTTTAATGAATACATAGCAGTTCAACATTACACAACCACGGGAGGTGGCAAGACTCAACAGAAGCAATCAACTCTTACATCTGGAACAGACTCACCTCAAGGGAACAGGTTGCGTAGCACTGCTTGGCCAACTCTGGACTCCTCCCTGGAATCCCTGTGAACTTCATGAAGGTGTGCATGGAGCTCCATGTAGCCGCCCTGCAGATGTCCAGCAGGGGCAGACCAGACAGGAACGCCATAATTGCAGTGATCGCTCTGGTGGAGTGAGCTCTCGGACCACCAGGCAGCAGACGGTTCACCAACCGATGACAGTGCATGATGCAGCTAGAGTCACCTTGAGATGGAATTCTTGGACAAGGCCTTCCCATGGTTCACAGGAACAAAGTTGACGAACAGTTGAGAAGTCTACTGAAAACTTTTTGTGCCCATCACGTACAAGTTCAGGGCATGAGCAACGTCCAGCGAGTGCAAGGCCCTTTCAGCCGGTGACAAATGCTTCGGGGGGAAAAAAAAACAAACACCACCAACGGCTTGTTGAGGTGGAATTCCAACTGAACCTTCGGCCTAAAAGAGAGGTGGGAACACAGCACCACCCTAGAGTCGTGGAAAGTCAGGAATGACTGTTTGCAGGAGAGGGCCTGGATCTCACCTACCCTCCTGGCAGGGGTGATGGGCACAAGGAAAGCTGTTTTCCACGAGAGGAACTTGAGAGGGGACTGATACATAGGCTAGAAGGGGGCCCCAAAGGAGCCTCGTCAGCACCACGCTGAGTTCCCACACAGGGGCAGGAGCCGACAGTAAAGATCAAAAAAGTCCTTTGAAGAACTCAGACGAGTCAATGAGACCAAAGTGAAGATCTTCCTGGAGACCTGGTGTAGCATGAGATAGCCACCAGATGTACCTTGACAGAGGTGTGCGCCAGTCCAGCCTTGGCCAAGCATAGCAAGTATGGAAGAATCTGCGGGCCGTGACCCTCAGCGGGGTGATCTTCTGAGACCGGCACCACACAGCGAAACGCTTCCACTTGTGACCGTAGCACTAGTCGACAATGCCATGGCCTTGATGAGGACCTCCCTGCAGTCACAGGAAACTTGTATCCTCCAAACACTAGGGCTGCAGGACCCAAACCCTCAGGTTCAGCAATCTTGGGTTGTGGTAAAGGATTTCACCTCCTCTGGTGAGATCCGGAACCACTGGCAGCTTGACCGGAGGACACGCTGACAGGCTAAGAAGGCCTGGATACCAAATCTGCCTAGGCCACGCTGGGGCGAGTAGTATCATCCTGCATTGGCTGAGGGTGCTGATGACTCTTTGCAGGTATGGCAACAGAGGAAACACGTACAGAAACAACCCTTCCCACGGGAAGAAGAACGCATCCCCCAGGCTCCTTAGTTGCTGAAATCTGCTGGCAAACTTATGGCATTTGGAGTTCACCGCCATCTCAAACGGACCAATTTCGGCCTACCCCACTCAGCAAAGATTCAGTCCACCTGGTCCTGATGAAGCTCCCATGCGTGGCAGGAGCGCAATCCCCTGCTGAGGGAGTCTGCAATGGTGTTCTTAACTGCCGCAAGGTGGAGAGGGATGAGGAACAGCTCTTGTACGACGGCCCAGCGCCACAAGTCCTGCGCTTCCTTGGAGAACGCTGGGGATAGAGTGTGCCAGTTTCCTTATGTAGAACATGGTGGTGGTGATCCTCACCCCTTTGCCCTTCAGAGACAGTAGGAATGACTTGAGGGCCCAGAACACTGCCCGGAGTTCCAGAATGTCGATATGGAGATCCTTCTCCTCCTGCAGCCACAAGCCTCTGGCGTGCAGACTTCCACTGTGGGCTCCCTAGCCTTCCAGGGAAGCATCTGTGGTGACATTCCCCTGCTATGGAGGGTTTTGAAACCCGGTGCCCCGGGCGACATTGGAGCGGACGCCCCACCACCCTATCGCCCAACGGAACTCCACATCGAGAAGGATCTTGTCCACAAAGTTTCTGGGCACCGGTATCCAGCGAAAGTCCAGGAACTCATGAAGAGGTCGCATCGGTAACCTACAGAGCCGGATGAGGTAAATGCAGGACATCATGCTGAGCAACATGGTTTGCACCGTGGCGGTCTTCGACAACAGTCGCTCCACCTTCCCTTTAATGGCTGCTACCCTCTCCTCCGAGGGTGACGCCAGGCAGGACACCTTATCGAGTCTGGCTCCTACGAACATCGCTTTCTGCGATGGTGTCAAGCAGGATAGTTGATGGAGAAACCCAGATCCGTCAGTAGCTGGACTGTCGAATCTGTATGTCCGACGGCCAACTCTCTCAAGCCGGTCCGTATGAGCCATTCGTCGAGGCACAGTTATACATGGATACCACGTAGATGTAGGTGGGCCGCCACCGGAGCCAGGCACTTTGGGAACACTCTGGGGGTCAACTTCAATCCAAAATGTAGGGTCTTGAACTGGTAGTGCTGGCCCTGCATTACAAAACGCAAAAACATTCTATGTTTCTTGTGAATGGGGACAGCAACGTCAAGCAGTCTCCTTCCTCCAGTTGGCCGAGCACGTGGTAACTTTTGGGACTAAGTATTTGTTCAGATGTCACAGCTCTAGGATTGGTCTCCAGCCCAGTCTTCTTTCTTACCATAAAGTATCTGGAATAAACTCTGGTGCCCGAAAACGGTTGGTGAACTAGCTGTATCCCCCCTTTCCTCCTCCAGGAGCTGAGGAATGTGCTGCTCCTCACTGGCAACCAGCCGGATTCACAGACACTTGCGTTGAAACTCCAAGGTGTGTCCCTGGGCGAGAGAGACCAGCACTCAACTTTCGGTTGTGATCTTCTTCCACTTGCTGACAACCCCGTCAGCCGGCCGTCCACTAGGGTGCACGTGTGAGGGCCTGACGTCCCAGTGGGTTCACGCCTGTTTCGGAGCCAGCGTCCTGCCCTGCGGGCGACAGCGATGCGGTCCTCTTCAACCCTAGACCTCGGAATGGCATTTGTAGGCTTCCTAGGTCATGGATCTGGTAGGCTGACGGTATGAAGAGGAGAAACTTTGGAAGACCTGCTTGATTTTCCCCTGGAGCGAAAAGAGCGCTGCTGCTGGAGAGTGCCCAAGGAATGGGCCGTCTCCGTATCCGCATTGATGGCCTGGAAGGCATGTCCAACACCTTCGCCTGGACTTCCTGCTGGAAATTCGAGGCCTTCATCCAGCCTTGTCGAAGGCAGACACTGTTACCCATCTGCCGGAACCCCATGTTGGTGATGTCCAACGCCACTGTAATGGCATGATCAGATGCAACTTCCCCCTCCTGGAAAAGAGCGATAGCCTCCATCCCCTTATCAGTGAGGAACTCCAGAATAGGGCACAGCTTGTACTACAGCTCCCTGTCGTACCTGGCTCGGATCGCCAGTGCGTTGGCCGCCTTGATCTTGGACGTCATGGTGTAAAACACCTTCATTCCCATGGCGTCCAGCTTCTTCCCCTCGCTGTCCGGATGGACTGAAGACGACGAGGACGGGTTAGCTGACTGTTTCCTCACGGTTGCCGATACCACAGAATCCGGCGATGGTTGCGACCTCAGGCACTTTGGTGCGAAGTCCGGCACCTGATACTACTTCTCCAGTCTATCCCATTTGGCTTGAGCTGTGCAAGGGTTCTTCATGAGAGCCAGGCCCTCATCCCACACATCGTCCAGAAGGGGCACCGCCAGGATTGTCTTCCTCCTGGACTCACGCCTCTGGTACAAGAAACCCTCCTTCCTGGTTTCTTCAGGCACAAGCTGAAAAAGCTCAGAGGCTCTGGCGATCATGGAACAGAACGACCCCACCTCGTCAGGTGGGGACGCCCTAGGTGGAGCATCCAAATGCGGAGACTCGCCGCCCGCTGCAACGTTACCATCGTCCTCCATGGTTGTGGGCTTATCTGTCCCTGTACCAGTGTCTGGGTCCGTTGGGGAGAAGGGGCCAGACACAGATGTGGAGGCCGAAATGGGGGCGTCAGATGACACTTCCTCTTCTTAGTTGGAGGCTGAACAGGGGCCTGGTGGACCACTTGAATCAGGCACGGTGGCATCCTCTTCTGGATCTCTGACATCAAGTTGTTAAGAGTCGGCAGAATGTCCAGAGAGACATCCCTCTGCTGAGATGTTGGGATCGGAAAACTAGGCCCTGCGCAGTCATCTCCGTCGTCCTCCTCTTCCACGTTCTTGTGCACTGTGTGCAAGGACACCTGTTCCTTGTCATCTGTGGACAGGACCTCCATGGCTTGTGCCAGAGCCTGGGAGGGCTGTTTCGGGCCCCCTTGCCCCCACCCTTCTTTCCCTCCTGTGATGCTTGAACTGTTGCCTGAGCCCGTTTCCCCCCTTATTGCGTGCCAGTAGACTTTGCCAAAGTCACAGTGGCGGTGTGGTGCCTATGGGCAAGGATACCTTCTGTGCACAGGGTCAGCTCCTTTATCTGTCATGAGAGCAGCTGCCACCAACTCTAACAAAGTCTTTGCCTGTGCCGGTTGGGTCTGCTTGGGCAGCTCAGCCTTCTTCGCCTCAGTCCACGGACTCACAGATTTCTTCCGCAGTTTAGCCGGGGTAAACCATTTCCTTTTTGAGGAGGAGCTCAATTGCTGCCTGGCAATGGAGGTGGAGGGGGACATTGATCGCACCCTATCCACCTTGGGACCTGCTTCCACAGCAACCCCGGTGGACTCGGACTTGCGGTTATTGGCTTTGTCTTGGGCCCCCACAGATGAGACACCCTCAAAAGACTTAGAAGACCGCTTCTCGGACCGGCCGGTCCTGGGTGTGGCAAGACTCTGCACAGAGCACGGGACAGAGACCTTAGCTTTAAGCCACGCCACAAGTCTGTGTCTGTCCTTCGTTGTCTTCTTGGAGAACCCGAGGCATATATCGCACTTCACCTCCTTATGGTCCCGTGCAGACAGTAGAGGTATTGTAGGTGCTTGTCTTCCACAAACACATTCCATAGCCTGCACTTGGTCGGGGGGCACGAAGTAGGCCCTATGGCCTTCTGGAAACTTTTACAATCTTCGCCCTTGAGAGGTGCTGAAATTAACCAACAACGGATCCCAGCTGTCAGCAGATGGAGAAAAGAGGACACAGGATCTTTTTGAAACACAAATCGAACCTTTTTCCATTGAAAACACAACCAAAACGTAGGAATAGCACGCAGAGCAAACTCGAGGACTCCCAACACTGAAGCTTGCGGTAAAAATCTGAAGATGACTGCCAGAGGAGGGGCTTAGGGAAAGGACTGTCATTGGATGGGGTAGTATGACCCAGAGGACAGTGATTGGTTTAAAGGAGCATAACAGTTTGTAAGTGAAAGTTTACCGAGGATTCCCAGCCTGACGGGGGAATATTCATGAGAATGTGAATCCATGCCAGACCCCATCCTGGAGAAGTATCTTCTTCCCCACCCAGACTGCCCCAAACTCAGAAGTCCAGTTTTGTGAGGGTGGGATCGCTTAATGACCGCAGTTGAATGCTTCCTTTCAAACAAGTCTGTCAAAAAAGTGTCCTGGGCTCCACTGATACTCGCTGAAGATTGCGACAAGCTGCCATGCCTGTGCATTAGGTCCCCTGCATCGTTTTCCAGCGTATTAACAGTAAATCACTGTTAGGGAGAATTCTCTTATAAGGCTAATTTCCCGAACCTTGTGAGTGCCCCAGCAGCTTTGCTGGATTTTTGGGGTTTGTTTTTTTCTCCTGCTAAGAGTGAGACTCTTTTCCTCCCACTCTTAAGCATGATTTGAGGTATGTCTTTGACTCTTTGTGTGATTTTGGGCTATGGGGTCTTTTGTGTATGTGTTACACAGCACTCTCAGTGCAGTAACACAGGGGTGTCATAGTGACCCCCAAACAGACTCCATACCCTGGGACTGACTACTGTCTCCCAGGGCATGTAAAGTCACCATTGACTTTACTAGTCTTAAATTGTGAACAGAACCAGTACAAACCATCATATTGTGGAAGTACTGGAAAAGGTTAATTATATTGCCCCTGGGTCTGTTTTCAAGGGGGCACTGTCCAGTCCCCTTGTCGAGTTTCTGGCTGGTGGCAGTGGATACCACGCGAAATATTCCACAGGAATATTCTCTATGGGATTTCCCCATTGATTTTAAATGCACCACTGTTTGGTGCAATGTTAAAGATACTGCTGGTTTATTTATTTAATATTAAATTCACGGTTGGGTCTTTTTGCCAAAACTCTTTTCTAAAATGGCGTTCGTGTCCGTCTCTGTAACTCTGACCAAGGTCGAGCCCTTTGTTCCACTTTTTGGCGGGCTTCTCCACAGAAGCCCTCCAAATGTTGCCACTCTGTCTGGGTTGCACAGGATGGGTGAGGAGGGGAATTGGCACCCTGGACTGCGTTGCCTTAGCAACTCAAGTCGCACTCTGTTCTGATTGGGCCAGTGGTGAGCCGCCCGGCTCCCCACTTAGCATGTTTGAGTGACAGCTAGGCTGTTGAATGAGGGTTTTTCTGCAAAAAAGCAGGGCCTTTGGGACTGGAACTTCAGAAGTCGCCACAGGACCCAAGAATACGAAGAGGGAAGAAGCTGAGCCATCTGCAACGACGACACCACCGGTGGATCCCTGCTGCAACGAGATCACCACTTTCACAACGACAAGAGAATATCTTCTGCTGGACGAGTCTTCTTCCTCTGAGCTGGTGGGACCAACCAGTTCGCCCTTTTCACCTTCCAAAGACGTCTCTTGGTCGAATCGCCCATGCCAAGCACCCCGGCGGCCGGATAGCCAAGTTTCACCACTTTGACCGCAAATAAAAAGAACGCACCTTTTATCAACGAACTCCGCGGCTGGTTTCATCCCTGTGCAGTGCAACAACTCCACGTTTTCTCCTCGACAAGATCCTCTCTTCCCCTGGTCGAAACAACGAACTGCAACCACTGCCAGGAACAACTGCCACCGCTGGAGCTTCCTCTCTCTTTAAGGTACTGTGTCCTGCCTGGCCTCCCTTTCTTCGGTTTGCCCAAGGTGACCCTTAAATCCTTGGCTTTCCAACTGGGTTGGCCCCAGACCTTCTAACTTTACCTTCTTGAATCGCCCCAACCTCTTTTGAACATTCTGCAAAGACTTTTAGTGCATTTTAAACCGTGTGATCCTGGGCACATTTCGCTTTGCTCCATTTAAAGTGGGCCTGGCCTATGAACTTTGGCTCTACAGTGTATACTGCCTTTATTCACTTGCTGAGAACTCCTAAGTGTTGGGACCTGTTTTATTTCTATGCTCTGCCTTTTTCTCTCCCTTTAACTGAACTATTGGAGTGCCATCAGGTTATACGCTCACATCAGTTTAACAAATCGTGCTGTTTTAACTCTGACTTGTCTAATAGTTATTAAGGGAGGTGTGTATACTTTACCTTACTGTTTGAACTTGCTTTTGATTTAGAGTGCTAGTATATTGCCTAAAGTGTGTTTTAAATAAATAATTATATACTTTTTATACAAAGCTCTGGTCAGTGTTTGTTTGCTCTACTGTGTTTTTAGCCCTATTGTGTATACTCTATATACTGCCTTACTCTTCTTGAGAGAAGTCTGACTGCTCAGCCACAGCTACCAGCTAAATCTGGGTGGTGCAGACTGCTACCAATTGGGTTTACTGCTTACTCCTGTTGTCTTAAACTTTTTGCAGTGTTCCCCAAGGGAACTGCACAGGATTCTGCCTAACAATCACTTCTGCATTGAACCAATGGTATGTCTCCATTAAGATTTCTCTGGGCAGAGGTGGGCTTTTCTTGCTCAAAACAAACATTAATCCCTTAATGACATACAAAAAGAGCTTTCGAACTAACGGGTAAACGTTTACCCTTCTCCCCCTGCCCAGAGTCCATGAGGGGAGCCATCTGAGATGGCGGAACTTCTGACTTCTCTTGGTGTACTTGAGGGGTTAACACAGGGTTCTGAGACTAGTGGTTGCTGCACATTGGTAACTTGGCCTTTGGAAGATTAACTTTCTGGGAACCCCTCTCATGGTCTTCTTAGGCCAGCCAGCCACGGACAGCAAAGGTTTGTTAAGGTTCCTGGGGAGGGCTATGCACCTAAGGCTGATAAGGGCACTGGGAGCTTAGAGGATCCTATGTATAGCGCATGCAGTGCCTGCATCAAGGAGTGGGTGGTGGCACCTGACCCCCCCAAGGAAACACGTTCCATTACCCAGCTTCAAACATTGGACTTGTCACAGTCTCCACTTAGATTTCTTTTTTAGAGGGGCAGAGAAAGGATAGATTCGTAGGACACATGTAAAAAGCCTTGGTGCAGAGTGGGATGAGGATTCTCCCTAAAAACGCAAATCTTAAATATTCACAGGCTTAAAAAAGGTACCACCCACGACAAACCACCTATAGCATTATAACTCTTAACACAATAACCGTCTACTCCAATACCTCATTTGAGCAAGCCACAAAACGTGAACTCTTCATTTGTAAGTGTGGCACATTGACTTCACCACATCAACCTGGGTATGGTATGCCCAGGCCCACAACATCAGCCGTCTGCAGTAAAAGCATATCCCCGGTCATAAACTGACTACTTCGCGATAAACAAACCAAAAAAAAAAAAAAAACGACATGTCCCATAATTCCCCACTTGAACAAAACCAAAACTCAGACCAGATCCAGGGAGTGGAATTCAGGTTGGGTGCCGATAGTGTTATCAAAGTGTTTCTCCCATGCCGTCTGGGAAGCACGTGCCGCAAGTTTAGTTTTGGCACCAAGGCCATTGGCTAATTGCCAGAACCTTCTAGAGTTGCTGGTTCTTACTATCTCAAAAAAGTGCCCGCAGCGTTCTAATGTCCTCTTACTGAGGTATGTTCTGAGCCATTTACAATAGTTTTTTTCCTATTTCGGATGCTGTTAGTCAAAGTTACACAGGATGAAAAGTGCATTAATTCTCATATCTTTTCTAAGTCCTTTTTTTGCCTGTACAATATCACGATCAAAGTGACACAGGTGAGAATAATTTCCTCCGATTACAACACCGATGTAGTATTGATTCTCTTATTTCTGTTGAAAATAGCAAGAGGGACATTAGGCATAAAATATCCATAGGAAATTAAAATGTACTTTACAAATTCCATGAGTTCTGTTGGAACTAAATGCCAGTCATATAGTTCAGAAATGTGGCAGATAAGATAATATGTGGCCACGTATTTTCCAAGGTTTCTGTCCCACTAATGCCCGATTTAACTAAATATTTCCACTCCAAATTATCCATCACAGCTCCTGCTTTCTCAAGATTAAATTGATTCCACTGATGAGGTTGGAACCCCTGTTAAGCTCGATGTGACCAGCATGTTGACATTCTACAGTATTGTCCGGGAGTATTGCTAGGATAGCATGTATTTAACATGTATAAATCATTTCGATGTAATAGTTCTGCCCACTTTTCCCATTGTTGTTAATAAACAAATGAGTCAAAAGTGAGGGGGAGATGTCAAGACCCAAGAGATGGTTTTCACTCGGGAGGGATTCTACACAGATCGTGGCATTAAAATCTTCCACGACCATGGTAGGGATATTAGCATGGGGACTTTCCAAAAATGTTTGGTAGTTAAATACATTGTGTTGTCTTCTTTCTTCTATGGAGGGTCATACAGGTTAATGATGAGCAAAGTTACGGGTTTACCAATGGGAAGTTTCCATTTAAGCAAGCCTACTAAAACTAGCTAAGTGTAGCAAACAAGTTTTTCAATGTGAATGGGATGCTTTACACCTAGTAATAGGCAACAGTTTGGTCTACCTTTGGAGCCCTGTGTTGCTACTGCCCGTATGGTATGTCTATTTTCAAAGGTGACCATATCAATAAGCCATGTTTCCTGCAGTGTGATAATACTATAGTTGTCTAGAAGAGATCCTATACCATCCTCATTGATAACATGTGAATGTCCTTGGGTGTTCCGTGATAATGAAAAATCATTGCTATGTTCTATTCATCATTTTTCATTGAAGTATTTTAGGAAGCCATCCCTAGTCCAAATTATTGGTATCAAATGTGAACTCATCCGAGTGATTAAATATTGTGTGCTTCTTGACACTTTGTGTAAATGAGACTGTGATAATCTGATTAGCGAATAGTCTCTTTGTTACCCTTGACGTACAATGAAGTTTTAACTCAAGGCCTTAGTGATTGTGGCAGACGGGTCACTACTAGAGAAGAGACAGGAATAGCAAACTCGGAACAATTATAGCCAAACCTCAGTAAGTCAGACTTCTGAGATAAAACATATGAGAGAAGAGTGTTGCAGACAAAACGTACCAAAGACAAGGCGGATTTGGTGTCTTCAAGCAATTTAATGATGGAGATAGCCTCCGAATTGACAGTGCGCATGCAGAGAATTTTGTGAAATAAAATAAAAGTACGGTTTAAATGTAGATCATTGCTCAGACAGAAAATGCTATGCATTTTCAGGGCCTTTCCAATGAAACCACAAGAAGTTGGTGTTCATTTGCACCTTAGAGATGATTCCTTCTTGTTCATGACAAGTCTCCTTTTGTTGGGAGTACATCCTACTCTACAAGTCAGTTGTCAATGTTACTTTTGGGCTAAAGTTGGACGTCACATTCCCATTAAAGGTAGGTCATATTTTCGGTTCCGCAAATAAGTAAGTTAAGGCATTACATACTTGCACCTCCCCCTCTTCTACTTCGCAGAGATTATGCGGTTTGTCTTGAGGGCAAGTAACAAAGAGCTAAAGAAGTGAACACTATTGGTGGTAAAGGTACAAATATCTCCATTACCACGTATTTTCAATGAGGGACAGGGACCATTGTCATTTCTTTGCTTCTCATCTTCCGTTTAAATACGATCACCTAGTTCCCATTGTCACTGGTAATAAGGACAACTGAGGTGGAACTAGAGTCAATCAATTAAGCTATTTTTATAGTTATGTGTAAGTGTTCCAATATTTTTCAATGTGTCCTTTTTCCAATTCTGCTTCCATTGCTGAAGAATAGATGAAACGATTGCATTCTCTATTAGTTTATTAGAAGGGGAAGGGAACGCTTTCAGAGTATCTCTACTACAGACCGATAGAATCTGCACCAAGTTAGATGTATTTGGATGCTTAAAAGTGAGTTGGCCAAAGAGTTAATTTTCCTGTTCTGGATGAGAAACCGGTTCCAGGTTTTCGCCTTCCTTACCAATACCGTTTCTTCAGCGATGTGTAGGTCTTGATTAATATCACAAGCAACATTAGTGAGTGGATGTTAAGGTGTTAAATCGGCTACAATGGAACGTGATCTCGTTGTACAAGTCTGTTTTGTGAAAGTCTTCACAGAGCTTAACTAAATAAGTTAACAAAAATCAACAGCACGCATTTGAGGACGAGTTCTAGTTAAGATCAGAATCATCTTGTGTCTCAATTATATCAAAATTAGCACCTAGATACTGAGATTCATCATTAATAGTTGAATTCATAACAGATAATGGAGTGATCCATAAACTCTTCTGCAACAATTCCATCTCAGCGTGATGTACCATCAGCTGACTTGTATTCCGCACATTGCTTGGGAGGGTAGAGGGAATGGGTGTTAAGTGTTTCCTGCTGTTACACCCACACCACTCAGCAGTTTTCAATGTTCCTGTGTAATTGTAGGATGACCATGTTTGCGGCGTCGCTAGTGACAAGTAAAGGAGATGATATAGCACAGTTGTACAAAGAGAAAGTTTCAACAATGTTGTCGGGTAATTTGATCCCCTGGCAGGATAGAGCAGAGGTGAGCTCCCTGTCTAGCTGAAATCCAGCAGAAGGAGAAAGATCACACTTCACTCTCTGAAGCCCAGTTGGGCCATTTGATTCACGTTTTGCTGAGCTACTCGAAAATGGCCACCACGGTGTGCAGCACTGCAGTGCCTTCATTGATTCTTCTGCGATTGGCCTTCTTTCTTGGCCAATCCAAGGGAGCCGGCAGGCGGGAGCCAGCCCCCTCACCAAGGCCACACTAAGGCTCATGTCTGGCCCTGTCCGGGCTGGAGGGAGGCCCCCCCCCCCAGGCCGCAGCTCCCAACTTTCTCTGGCCCACGCTGCATAATGAACAATCTTACTGTACCCTTGCATTTTGGGATCTTGGAAAATGTGCTACTACTCGTTACCGGTAAGCACCCCAGATAACCTGCTCCTGCACCACAACCCTCCACCTGTCTGCCTACTGAATCCTGCCTCCCATCCCCTACAGCCTGACTGCAAGCTGTACCTTCTTCTCACTTGATGTGTGTAGCCATCTACTGTAAATTTCATATGTAGCTTGCTTTCTGCTGCCTGCTAGTGCAAAACCCATAATTCTTACAGAGCACCTTTATAATATTTATCCTCCCTTGTGTGCCGTTTCTGGTGCTTTTGGCAAAATTCGAATCTAGGTGCGCTTTTTAAAATCACTGCATCCTCCATTTTATTTATTTATAGCGCGCTGAAAGCCCGCTGGCAACTGGGGTCGACAATTACACAGTCAGACAAACAAAGTATGGGCCAATCAAGCTCCTAGTAGGCCCAACAAGAAGGGTGATCCATTATTTGAATAGGAAAGTTTGCAGGGCTCTGCAGAAAGCTGAAGTGTTTTCTTCCAACTTTCCAAACAGCACGCAGATGCCCAAGTGTTGTGCGCGTTCCGCAAATGCAAAAAATAAATAATGGCCAGAGGGAGTGTATTCCACAGCTTTGCAGCACTAACTGGCAATGATCTGCCTAGTCCATTCGATAGTCTAAAACCTGGACAATTAATCTGCCCCAGATTAGAAGTGCGCAGCGAGCTGTTTGGCAAATAAGGGAAAACTAAGGACTTTAGTTAGGACAGTGCCACCCCAAAAAGACATCGATGTACAAGGGTGCTAGTTTTAAAGGCGACGCAATCCCTCACAGCCAGCCAATGTAGGTCTCTCCTGTGGGTAGGGTTGGGCTCTCTTTGGTGATATTTTCTTAATAATGCGCACAGCACTATTTCGTATAGTCTGGCATTTAATCAGGCAGAAACGGTTGCCACATATTAGCAGAGCGTTACCATAATCCAGCCTCGAGAGAATGGTTGCTCGAGCGATGGTGGCACAGTTCTTTTCATTAACAAAAGGTTGAATACAGCTAAGAAGACTAGGTAGTACTGACAGTTCCTGCTGATTTGATTAACGTAAGCTTCTGCACTCAAGGAAGATTCCAGCATGATGCCCAAGGTCTTCACCTTGCACTGGACTGGGGTAGCGCAGTTCTTGATATTAAAACTTTTGTAATCGGGGCTTAACTTAGCACGGGCCTGCCAGGAACCAAAGATGAGTTCAGTTTTGCTGCCATTGAGGCACATCCCGTTCTTGGTCATCCAAGACTTTGAGGTTGCATATGCCAAGAAGGCTGAAGGAATCACATGCATTATCGCTACTAACCTCTATGACCAAATGAGCATCATCGGTGTAGTTCGTAAATAATAGGCCTGAGTCCTCGAGAAGCGAGCACAGTGGCCTTAAATACAGATTAAATAGTACTGGAGACAAGCTCGCTCCCTGTGGCACACCACACTCGATAGGTGCCAGGGGAGTAAAACCATCACTCCAGTGGATTCTGGATACCCGGTTGTAACGCTCATCTTGCTTCCATGGGGACGCCTCACGACAAGCCGGTGGGCTCTTCGGGACCTCTCCACCCTTCTTGGAGTTCGGGCTGTCGAGGATTGGCTCTGGAAGATAGGAGGTGAAGTTTTACTGCTGTTCCCTCCGTGGCAACCCACATCCCAAGTCCCCTTGCAGTTTCCCCAGGGGATGTTTCTCACCTTGCGTTCTATAAGGGTGCACTCTCCGTCTTGGCATGCTGGGTAGGGGTGCGTCGTTGATGGCTTGATACCACCGAGTTACTTCTCTGGCGAGGGCCGGAGTCCAGACCGGCTGCAACTCCTACTTTTCAGGTAAGTCTTATTTGGTGAAAACAACGTCTTAGTTTGGCTTTGCACTAGTAACCTTCTCGCTTCTTCTTGCAAGTGCTAAGAGATGCGATGGAGGCTGGAGCCGAGTTCGAGAAGGTAAGATGGTATGCCAAGCGGCGCAGATCGTGTCCTTGCAAATGGCTAACCTGTGCTATTGTTTGTCCTTCAGGTTAAGAAGATCCGAAGAGAAATGGTTCCCAAGAATCCTTGGAGACGAAAAATGTCTTTAAGATGATGATGGAAGAGGACGATGAGCCTTGGGCGACTCAATCGCCGAAGGACCCTGCCGAGCAGGTAAGGATGGCGATGGTTCTTGCCTTGGGCGGCTTAGAGTACCCGAGATGCTGCAGAGCAGGTAAGGACGGCGATGGCACATCAGGTCAGGATGCAGAGCAGGACCCGGTGAACGCAAAAGCAGAATAACGCAAAGCACGTGCTGCTGATCAGGCGTGGTTTAAATAGCCAGGTGGTATCCCAGGTGCCTTTGGGGCCGGCCCCGCCCTGGATGCTAGACCGCCGAATGCAGATCCCAGTATTCCACATGGGGGCGGCCATACTTGGCCATTGCCCATTGAAACTCTGTCCCTGCATGCGTCTCCGATGCCAACAGCGCCAGGACCGACGCCAAGGAATCCGAGGAGGGCCGAATAAGGTCCTTAGAGCCCTGTAAGCCCTCGGTGGGGATGAGATTGTGACACCAGTTGGACAACAACGATGGAATCCATTAAATGCCCCCCTTGAAGAGTTTCCCAGATGTTCATGTGAAAAGAGGAGACTATCATGGTCAAGCAAATCGAAGGCTGCAGATAAATTGACTAAGACCAACACTACAGCTTTTCTACCATCCATGAAATTCAACGTATGGGTTTGTAAGTCGATGAGTGCCGTCTCGGTGCTGTATGCTGGCCTAAAACCAGATTATTGTCTATGGAGAATGCCACTGGATTCCACAAAACATTGAAGTTGCGAAGTGGCAAAGTTGTCAAGAATTTTTAAAAGGCGTTTTCTTACAGGAATAAAAAAAGTAACCTTTATGAAGAAATATGGGAAAGGTTTATGGAGTTATAAGTGGACTGTTTGGAACAAAATGTAATGTAAAGATGTATGTTAACAATGTCAATACTGTACTTTAAGTTCACCATTCTTTTGAGGGAAAGTTTGGGGTGTTTAGTTCTGTTTACATACTAAAATGTGTAAAGTCTTGTTGATAATTTTCATTCAATAAAAATGTGAATACAAAAAAAATATTTTTTTTTTTTATAAAGGAAGTTACTTGGAACTTTGGTATTGAATCCAGGTCTATTAAGCACGGGGGTTACCGTGACTGCCTTAATTGACTCGGGACAAGGTTGTCCCGAAAGGAAGAGTCAACCATACGTGTAAGAAATGGAACAAGGAGTTCTTGTTGTTGCAGCACTATTCAGAGGGGGAAGAGGTTTTCAGAGCAGGATGCGAGTCGCATGGTAGACAACCTAATCCACATGTCGGAGGTGGTAATCAGTGGAAAGGGAAATTTGGTTAAGTCGTGCAAAATGTTTGGTTACCCAAGGGTTCCGGAATCGTGAGGGACAAGGCCAGCATTTCTTTGATTTTGCCCCTAGCCTGGATTATTTTGGCTTCAAAGGCAACCAGGAAGTCTGAACAGTCTGCTGATGTGGTCTGGACTGCAATGGACAAGGCCTTCGGCTTCTCTAATGATCTTAGGATCTCAATGTTTGCTTGTACAGTTTTAGGTCTTGTTGATTTGATCATTAAAAAGGTTTTTCTTGGATTCCATTGTATTAAGTTTATACAGTTTTTCCACGGCTTTCCAGGCGTTCTTATTTTCTGCTGATGGACACTTCAACCACCGGTCTTCCAGTTTCCTTTTTTCCTTCTTCTGGGCTCTAAGTTGAGGTGAAAACAAATGTTGATGCCTGGAGTTGGCCCTGACAGACTTCGGTCAGAGCAGGGCTATTCTATCCTGCATGTCACGGAAAGTGGTCGAGAAAGAAGCCAACAGAGCTCCTACTGAGTCTGTGTGTGCTTCGAATCTAGGTGTGCTTTTTAAAAACAACTGCATCCTCCATTTTGTGCTGTTTCTAGTACTTTTGGCAAAATTCGGCTCTAGGTGTGCTTTTATTCTGTGCACGGTTTACCTTCCCTGTACACCTCATCTGTGCCTTCCTGGCTGCTAGGCCACTTAGTGAATGTGCGCGCACTGTTAAGATGGATTTCTGAACTCTGTCCTGGAGGGGCAGAGGTTCAGAAGGCCAGCCTAGTTTCTTGGAACAGGGTAACCTCTGGACAAGCCGACCAATCAGGGTAGCGATCGCGGCGGTCAAGACTAGGTCTCAAGAGGGGTGAGGGTGACTGACAGCCCTCAATAAGCACACAAAGCAAGGACACTTACAAATTACTCCAAGCAGGTGTTATATTAAAAATATAGACACATTTATTACAAGGCCTTTGTAACATTGACCGTGGCGAGAAATCACAATAAAACTATAGTAAACCAACACATACTAATCAAATCCAATATATATACAAATACAAACGAGTAATGAGTTTAGACGCACAAAATGTGTAGACCACCTAGATGGGGAGGAAAACAGGCAGTGCGAATAATAATTAGACCCAGTCTGCCTTCAGAGGCACCTAACTAAAAGGAAGTCCAAGCCCTACGAAGAGTGGAGCCTTGTGCTCAAAAGTACCTGCACACGCTGGTGCCAACGGACAAAAGGGGAGTCTCTTCGAGGGAATCGGGCAGTTCAGTTCGGTGAACAAATGAAGATGAACAGAGCTCCGCGACTTAAGCGCAGCCTCCACTGTGGGCAGAAGTAGAGCGCGAGTAAGGAAAGGCGTGCTGTTAGAAACAGCGGGGAAAAGCTATGGGCTACTGCAGGAGGGCGACCAGTTCCTAGCGATGCTACTCACCGTTCCCCGATGCAGGCAGACCCAGGCTTCTCCGCGTCAGTTTCAGTGCTGGCAGGTTCAGATACGAGCAGGGGACGTCTCGGCGTCGTGTAGATTCCGCAGCAGCAGAGGTTGAGGATGTCCCAAACGCAGTGAACCCGCACAGTTTGTTAACACAGCAGGGCAACGGAGCGGCCGTGTGTATTTCAGCCGAGTGTACACTACTCACTTCAGACCTGGGAATGCCAAGTCTACGAATCGTGTGAGAGTGACAAGGACTCGTAATACAACACAACCTGATGGCGGTTACAGAACAAGACTCCTGGGTAGGCTAGTCAGTCTGCTGGATGGCCCAGACACACTTCCCAAGACTTACGTGCAGGAGATGGTGAAGATGCCGAGAATAGTTGTTCCCACTTTTCCAAGGGGTCGAAGTACCAGTACAGGCCTTCTCGTTCGATCAGAGGTAGAAAGGGTTTCACAAAGCGACAGCAGTGCAGAGGAGCAGTCCTTCAGCGGGTCACCAGCGATTCCTCGGTTCAGCTTCGTAGTTGCAGGATACTTGGCTCCTGTATTCCTTTGTTCGTGAGAACTCAGGAGATCGACATGGTAGTGGTGTTTCCAGCCCCCTCTTATCCACGGTTCCCTTCGTGCCAAAACAGAGGGGACCCAATGGGAGATCTGCTCACAAAACACTCACACCATACGTGGACCTATCACAGAGGTCTCAGGTATTCACGACACACTAGAGTCTCTGGCACCCAGGATGTGTATTGGGACCAGACATCCCAGCCCACATCCTGGAGCACACACAAGACCTGTAGAAGCCCACGAAAGCATCTGTGTTTTGCGGGAAAGTACATGCCCAAATAAGGAAGGCCCCGGTCGGCTCGACCTGGGGAAGGTGAAGGGGGCAAGACGGTCAGCGGACAGGACAAAGAGCCTCGTGGTCTTGCCATTTTGGGAGCCAGGCCACCATTTTGGACTAAGCGCGAGGAACGCGCTTAAACACCAAAAGGAGCTCAAAAACACAAAGAAACGATCGCTGCCATCAGTCCCATCCGTGATTCACTTGCACCGTTCATTATCAATCCAAAGAGAGTCTCTAGGGCCTGTAGAAGACTAGAGACCTAAGAGAGCAGTAACTTAGCTTACAGTGCCCTCTTGTGCCATGTTGCGCGAAACAACGTTTCCCGGTACTGACTGTCTTAAGGGCATGTCAGTTTCCCCGTAAGAATGGAGCGAAAGCCCAGAGGAGTGCTGCAGAAGGCTGCACTTCTCTGGCAAAGACTAGATCCTGGTGAAAACAACAGCAAAAAGTTTAGGGGTTGCCACATGGAAGGAAAATTACCCACAATTGAGAAATCTTTCACGCACTGTGCAGCTCCCTTGCTCATCGCTCTCTTGCCCTCTACGCCATGGCACTCTCCATCTCTCCTAGCTATTCTAACTGCTATTCTGTCACTTATCCTACCTCTCTCACCAAGTCTTGAAGAAAAACGCTGAAAAAGCTCTCCTGAACACGAACCAGGCCTACCTTACTTACGTCGATGCCACTTCCAGACAGACCATTACGGACATCCTCTTCACTGTCCACTCTCCTGACCTTTGCGACCACCCATCCATCCACCCACCCATATGGCCTCCAATCTTTCTCTTCCTCACCCATCAATGGCAGCACCAGGTGGGAAGTACTCCTTGCATACATCTCATCCTCTAGCTGTATCATTAATGTCAGTCACAATGGCACCATCATAGCCCAAGGTTCTCAACCTACTAGTCTCCTTCTCGACCAGCGCTTGCCTTCTCTCAAACTTCCTCCCTTCTCCTGCTAGTCCTGCTTACTCTCCCCTCACTTCTCCACCACCACCGATGGGAGTAAAATGCTGA
Source organism: Ambystoma mexicanum (assembly GCF_040938575.1). NCBI lineage: Eukaryota > Metazoa > Chordata > Amphibia > Caudata > Ambystomatidae > Ambystoma > Ambystoma mexicanum. Next base: position 1,107,928,056 of record NC_090934.1, on the reverse strand, counting down.
TGTGCACCCCCTGGGAAAACCTACAAAGGTGGTAGCCAGATTCACTTAGCTACTTTGAATGCTCGCTCTGCTGTCAAACAATCCTCTGACATCTGTCTCCTCGAAGACCTTGACCTTGACATCCTCGCTCTTACCAAGATGTGGGTGAATGCCAGCTCTGTCACTGCTCTTGACACTCCTTTCCGAGGGCTGCAAAATCCTCTCCAAACTCGGACCCAACAGGCCTTGAGGTGGAGTGGCCCTGATCTTCCCTGAGTGGGTCCCCGCTTCCATCATTCCTACTGAATCCTACTCCTCTTTTGAATATCTGGTCTGTAGGCTTGGGGTCTCACCTACTATCTCACCCTCACCACTATCTATAGGCCCCCTGGCCCAATCTCCTTCTTCCTCTCTGAATGGGCCAACCTTGCCTCATCCCTTTCAACCTCTTCTTCAAAACTCCTCCTCCTTGGTGACTTCAACTTCCACCTCAACTATTCTTCCTTTCGGCCAGACTCACTCTGCCGGCCACACTCCTCTCTGGTGACGTTCCCATCTATAACCCGGTCACCACCCCCCTCTCCTGGTCTGACCACCCTCTCCTTTCCACCCACCTGGGGCTACTGGGCCCTCTTTCGAAGCCCAACCACTGCACTGCATTCGACCGATGAAGTGAGTGTCAGTTGCTGCTTTTGCCTCCACCTTCATCCCCCCTCCCACCTTTACTCCTGGCTCTCCCTCTGACTCTGTCCTTGCTAACCTGCACCTTGCTTTCTCTAACACCCTTGAAATCCTTGCCCCTGCCATGAGGATCTGCCTAAAACCTGCCACCAAGAACAGCATCTGGTATGACTCTGGTCTAGCATCTCTGAAACGCAAGTGTAGGGTTGCTGAATGGAAGTGGCAGACCTTGGGCTTATCCTCTGACAGACTGGCCTGCCGCCTGCTCCAAAGGCAATATCGGTGCTCTATCCGCTCCAAGAAGCGGGCCCACATCCAAGCCTGCATCTCTGGAGCCACTGACAAGGATGAACTTTTCAAAATCTGCAAGGAACTCGAAAATCCACTTGCAGTCTCCACATTTCTCCTCCCTTCCCATGCTCTCTGCACTGCTTGGCCTCCCACTTCACATCCAAAACTCAGGACATCCTGTCCTGCCGCTCCTCCACCCAATCTCCTCTCCCACGCCTGCTCCCCTTCCTCTCTTGGCCCCCCTCCTCTGCACCCCTCCTGCCACCCCACTCACTCTCCTCCCTCCTGCCCAGGGCAACAGATGAGGTCTGTAAAGTGGTCTGCTCTATGAAGACCTCCTCCAAACAAGTTCTCCCCTGCTCCACCAGAATCATCAAGGACAACATTTCCTCTCTCGCCCCAGCTCTTGCTGACTTCTGTAACCACTCCTTCGCCACTAGCTTTTTCCCCTCAAACACACCCTTATGCACCCTCACCTGAAAAAGCCGCCTATTGATTCCTCCTGCCTGGCTAACCACCGCCCTATCTATACTACCCACTTCCTGGGTTAACTCTTGGCAAGGTTGGTCCTCGCCCAATTGACCCTCCACACTGATCTTGTTGGTTGCCTTCATGACCATCAATCTGGATACCAGGCATCCAGAGGCATTGAAATGACTCTCCTGAACACCTCTGAAAACATGCTTGCAAATTCGACTCCACCCCTCCTGCTGTTCCCATTCTCCTCAATCTCTCCTCTGCCTTTGACATGGTTAACCACTGCATCCTCATAAAACGCCTCTGACACCCTCAGCATCACTGGCCGGGCACTGGATTGGTTGACCTCCTTCCTCACTAACCGTCCTTCCCAGCTGCAACTGGGCCTTTTCTCCTCCACCACCACCACCCTTCTCTACCTGCAGCGTTCACCAGTGCTCTATCCTATCGCCATGGCTCTTCAATATCTATCTCACCCCTCTTGCCCCGCTGATCTCCTCCTCTCCTCTTTTCCAGTGCTCTGCTGATGACGCACAGCTTTACTTCAAACTTCCCCCTTTGACCACTTTTCCTCCTACCCTCTGGCCACCCACTTTGGGCCCTCTAACCCCACCATCTTGTGAGGCCAAAAACCTTGGAATCATCTTCCATTCCGTGCTCTCGTTTACCCCTCATCATGGACCTTACCAAGAAGTCCCACGTCCAGCTCCACCTCCTCAGAGGCATTCTTCCTTTTCTCACCTTCCCCCAGAAGCTCAATGTCTCCAGAGCTCTGGTTCGCTCCAGGCTGGATAACTGCAACAGCCTCTTTCTCAATCTCCCTCTTTACTCCCTCCGCCCCCTCCAGCTAATCCAGAACAGGGCTGAAAGAATCATCTTTGACCTCAAGCCCACGGACCGTATCTCTCCAGCCCTATAAATCGCTCCACTGGCTGCCAGTGGCTGCAAGGATCAAATTCAAGACCCTCTACATCATCCACAACGCCTTCTGGGGCCTGGGGCCTGGTACCATGCGGTCTCCAACTTTACCTCGCTAAATACTCCTCTGCTAGAGCCCTACGCTCCTCCAATTCCAACTCTATGTCAAACGATTGTCCAAGCAGAAAATGGGGGGGCAGGTCTCTCCCCTCGGATGGTGCCGCTCCACTGGAACGGCTTCCCTGCACCTCTCAGACTTGAGCCCGACTTCCTGAAGTTCCAGAAACTGCTCAAAACTCTGCTGTTCTCTACCTCTTTCCCTTCCCTGCTCATCGCCCCACTGCCGCTGTGACCGGTGGCCTGATCCTCAAGAATCTCACAGGATCCCAGGCCCTTCTTCCCAGTCATTACCAGCATCCCTTCCACCCACACTGCCCTGCCCTGCCCTGCAGGCCCCTGAGGTTCACAACACATGTCCACTCCTCTGTTCCTTCTTCCATCCCCTTCCCCTGCCCTTCTCCTCAATGAACTTGCACGACCGAATGCCACAAGGCCTAGTAGGACCACCACTGTATATTACTGATTTGCCTTGGTTATTATTTCCCCTGTACCCTTCCCATTTAGCCTTGTGGCGCTTTGAAACACAAGTCTGTTGTATGACGCGCCTTACAAATGCACAATAAAATAAATGACAATTTGGACTTCACAAAACTGGAATAGGACTTGTTTGCATTTGGAAATCTGCAAATGCCAAATACAAGACCATGGTTTTGCAGCATCTGAATATCCCACATCCATCAGTCACACAGAGAGGACCTTCAACCTTTGATAAACTTAACTGGAGAGTACTTACTTGACCTGCCCACCGTAGCACAAATGCTTAACATCAACCTAAACTTGACCAAGAAAAGTGGTCTTAAACAACCCTCTAATTTTACACCTATTCTTTTTAATCATAACGTGACTGCCATTTTACAATAACTAACCGCTAAATAAAAAGAGTTTCTCAGACAGTTTCCGTTTAAACATGGGACTTACATTTTCACAGCTTAATTTACAACATGTGTGCATTGATTGTACAAAATGTACAAAGTCTCCGAATGAAATGCTTCAATAGATTTGTCCAGGATTTGGTTTTATCCCTGTGGGAATCGTTTTGGGAAAGGCTTTTCTCAGATTATTGCACTATAACAATGCTGACTGCACTTTATTACTTTCTTCTTAATGTTAAGTTCATTATATTTTAATTGTTTAGAATTAAGTGGCTAGGATTTTAACTGGTTAATGGAATAATTGATTGATTTGACACATTATGATTATGCAACTTAAGAAAATTAGTGTTTTAGAATGTTTATCTGGTTGAGAAGTGTGTATGAATTTTGTTAAATAAATGTTTATTAGTCTGTTTTGTTTTTGTCAAATGTGTTAAGGCTTTAAAACAAACCATGTAACAATATAAAAGAAAAACTGATTCAAATATCCTCAAATGGGGTAATATTATGTTAATAAGAAAAATCAGATTACATCCAAGTATCGGGTAAGAGACAATCACCATTGCCATCTAAAAGTCAGAGCCAACCCCAATCCTCCACTCCAGGGCCAATGAACAAACAAGGCCTTTTGACGAAAAAGGAGCTTAAATATTTGCAATGTAATAGCCGACACTAGTAACACTAACTCCACTCTTACATTCCTAAAGGTACTGAGTACCAGTTTCGGTTGGGTGATATTGTAGGTAAATATGTACTCTGCAAAGCGCTTTGGATTAAGGTGCTATATAAATAACACATCATTATCATTACTATCCCGTTTTCAACCATGTAAACCTATCAGATCTGGCACTGGATCTTTAACAGAAGAAAGATAATAAAATAAATTGATGAGTTCATATAAACTTTGATTCAATCACTAGTCTCTTACATTTGAGATACCAAAGTTTTCCTATGTTTTATACAAGACATACCTTACATAGTTGGATAATGACACCGTATGTCACATCCCAATATGTTTGAGGAAAACATTTAGGCCTGGAAACCACTGCCAGCACCTGAACAACCTTGAGCAGAAGGCAAACATTGTCTGAATGAATCTGTGCTCACAACATCTTCTGCTTCAATACAGAAATCTACTTGCAAATCCAAGGTAGGGCCATGGGGGCCATCTACATGGAGCATTATGAACTACAAATTATACAATTTGCTGATCTTATGCAGATTGTCTGATGAACAAAACCTCCCAGTACCTCTAGTCTTGAAATAATAGACCAAGTATGTGCTACTTATGCACAGTATCAAAAAATTGTTTTAATAAAGTTTTACACAATGATAAAAAGCTCATAAAAAATGTTCTGTACGAGTATGACCCAACACAACACAGCATGATATAAAAGCAAAAGCAATACAAATCCCAGATTGTTGTTTTGTCTGAGTTAGTGTACTCACTATTTGGAAAAGTGTTAAAGCCATTTATGTGTTTTTGTGCTGTTTTTTACTATTTGATGTGTTTATATGTATGTGATTTTTTTAAACTGTGCATAAGTAACACGTACTTGGTCTATTTCTTCAAGACTAGAGGTACTGGGAGGTTTTGTTGTTCATCAGACAATCTGCCCAAGATCAGCAAATTGTATAATTTGTAGAACTGTCTCCTTGATATATAAAAAGTTGTGGTCACCCCCTGACTGTGTGAGAGGGGGAGTTCTCCTAAGGGGTACTTTGGCCTTGTATAAAGTTGATTTGCATTATGAACTACTACATGCCTAGCAACATCAAGCATTTACAGACAAGGAATACATTAGTTTTTCAAAAACTGATTACAGAGTTTGCTAATAAAATGTTCTTGATTAGCAAACAAACTTATTTGATTAGCAATTTTGTCAAAATATTCTTAATGTCACCAGACGTCATTTGTTCCCAAGACATAACATGAGCAACAATACAGCATTTGTAGGTACCGCTGATGTAAGACATTATTGAGAGCGTCTGTAAAATGTAAAGGTTAGCTGCATGAATGGACAGAAAGAAATCAGTAGATATGATTAACAAAAGGCTCTCAAAACTTTTCAGTGCAAGGCTGTGTAAAGCTCGGTGCAGTTGATGTTGCACAGGGCAATGTCCTGTATATTGTATGCTTGACCAATCATTTGCTGTGCAAGGACAAGTTCAGAAGTATCAACAATAAAAACCTTCACATGAGAGTCCGAGCCCAAGATGAAGTACATAAGGCCTCACTCTAACATTGCCAGTATCCTGGCAGTAGAGCTGCCAGGATGCCGGCAAATGTTATTACTGTTTCTGGTACCCAGTCCAGAGGCACTGCCGCTGGACTACGAGTGCCGGTGTTAATCCCCATTCAGGACACCATGAGGGGATTTGCCATCATTACCGGCACCAGCAATGCCGGCACCAGTAATGATAGCTTTTTTTGCCGGTAGGGCACGTGCCTTACCTCCAGCCTTTAGCTGGAGGTAACTCAGGTGGGCCCACCAACAAATCTGTAGTCGGCTGGTGCGTTAAAGTGCCAGTATCCATGAATACCAGCTTTTTTTACTGGACCAGCCGACATAGGATGAGGTCCATAGTATGACGCTGTGGCAGGCAGGAGAATTGTCAACTTAGGGTTAATAAAATGGCCCTTGCCTGTCATTGATATCAATTGTTTTAAATATTGTGTTAAATAACACTTTTGGGATAGGGCAGAGCTGCTAGCAGTCCTCAAGCCAGAGTCAAGTAGGCCCAAGCGCAGCATTCCAGCCCTGCATACCCATGAAAGTTGTATTTATCACCATTAGCACTCAGAGCCAACATCTGGGGTACTGTGTTTTGTTTTTAAGAGAACCAGGCTTTGAGCAATTCAGGCTTCCCTTAAAAAGAAATTACACATATGTACGCCTTGTGAGCCAGGAGGTGGGAAGGTGAGTGGGGAGGGTTTGAGGTGTGGCACTCCAGCAGAGTCTCAGCCTGGGGCACCACATCCAAAGACAGGGTGAGGGCTGGGCAGAGGCGTAGCGGGACGGCATGAAATTCAGGCGGCTGCTTCCAGATTCTGCTTGCGTTCCCAGCCTCCGGATTGGATTAGCCTGCTCTTTCCCACAGGTGCTAATATAGAACGAAACTCTAGGAACGACAGTGAGAACTTCTCCCCAACAGCCTTAAGCTATCTGGGGCTGTTACTGTCTTGATTGGGTTCACGGGGCTGGGAAGCTTTCCTGTTTTGACACCACACTGAACCATGTTCATTACAAAGGGTGTAAAGTGCCAACCTGCAGCTGCCTGGGCCTGGCTATTGGGGTGGAACCTGAGCCTAGGTATCCCATCTGGGATTCCCCTGAACAAATTAGATAGATAACGGTCTCTCAGCCACAAAAGGGCACCGGACTGTCATTACTTACTGTGTCTTGTACTATCTACCACATCAAGCACCAATGATTCCTACAGAATAACTGAGTAACTTTACAACTCTACCCCTTAGTAGCCAAAACAAACTCCACTATTACATCCACCATTACATCATAAGGCTTGCGATATATTGTCCAACATCCCCTTCCCCCACTTTAGGATAATGTCACTGTGTTGCTGCCGATAGTGAATTCGAAAGTGTGGTTCATGTCCCACTTTGGACACCAAACTGATTGCACATGTGTATTTGCTGTTAAACTTATCTTCTCATATCTGTGACAAAATGCATGCGTTTTATTTTTGTACTTTCCTGTACTGACATCTATTGGTTGACAACTTCTTGTGTATGATAATTTTACTTTAGCCAAAAGCTTGATCTTAGTCTAAGCATTATCTCTCAGCCTCATTACCAAGTGAGAGTTTGGTTAGACTTTTGTGTGGAACAATTGTAGGTCCACTAACGTTGGCTTCCCAGAACCCCATGCCAGTAGTGGTTGGGACAAACTTCATAATTTGACAGGGTCGCCAGTATTCTTGTCTCTTTCCACAGCACTCCGAGGACCAGTATGACTAACAGTGGAGACCCAAACTGGCGGCGTACCAGGGAGAGAAAAGGCGATGACCGAAGCAGTGACCACCTGCAATATATACACTCAGCCTGAATGGAAACAAACTCCATAAATGGCTATTTGAAGGCAGCCACCTTTTCCTAACACCTGCGGCTTTGGGCTGAAAAGGGGGCAAGGTCCAAGGCCGGTTATATAGGTTTTGGTCATTGTAACCTGGCCCCTAGGGAAAAGGAAGACAGCGGTTGGCCTGCTGAACCAGCTGATGGGGGAAGCCACTCGCAGAGGGTGGATAAAAGGGGGCAGTGGGACCAGAGTAGTGTGGGCTGTTTGGGTAAGGGAGTAGCACCAAAAGACCAGGTGGAAGAGGGTCAGTGCAGTGTAATGGAGCGTGGATAATTTTCAAGAGTGTGTGCAATGTGAAGAATTGTTGCTAAGAGAAAGTGATACTTGGGTAGAAGAGTGTGAGCAAGGTGAGTGAGAATAAGGGAGAGTGTACAAGGCTGACAAAGTGATTGAGAATTGCCTTCAGCAAGTATTTTGTTTCCCGAAACCTTGTTATTGTTGACTCACAGTAGGAATACAAAACCTTCTAATGTCTGAGGCATCTGTGTGAGGCAACATGGGACAATAACCCATGTTCTTCACACATGGAGCCGCCATCTTAGATTCTTTCAATCCACATCAGGGGATCAGTCCGCTCCACTCAAGCCAATATTATTGGATCCATTCATGAGAAAATACCCACAAACCTCAGCAAGGCACGCTTATTGGCAGCTGCAGTGCGAGGACTGGTGGCAGAACACTGACAGCTTGAACAATAGCCCAAATCCCCTATGACTTGCTCAGGCGGATGTGCCATTGAGCAGATGTGGTGGGGAAATGTAGACATTGACTAAAGGGGTTCTTCACTTCGACAAAGTCCATCTACTTTTGTTGTACAAGTTCTGTTGAAATGTTAAGTGGGGCAGGTTGGCATTCATTATGAACAATAGGTCTCTCAACATGGGACACATCAGCGTCCTGATTATATTTAATGGCCCTTTTTCTCAATTCATTAGTTCCCCCTTTCTACTTGCCTATTTATATTTTAGAATGTACACAGTTAACATTTTCTTCTCTAGCAATGTGTGTCCCTTACAAATCTCCAATTTCAAATAAAATTCACAGTAGTTTTTTTTTAAACAATAAATTGGATTACATATGTTGACCATAAATCGGACACTTGCCTCCATTACAATTCGATAATTGTTCGAATCCGTTGCTCTGCCATTTTCATACTGAGGCAGGCGAGTGTTGCGGCCCTCTGGTTGCAAATGCCCCCATTTTGTTTATTTATCAAGGTATTGGCGCCCCCTAACCCCTGCATCCCGCTCCTAGAGACGCTACAACGCATCTTCCACCCCGCCTCCCAATCCACCCGTGATTGAACGACCGTCTCCCAGTGTTTGGGTCTAGCGACCCGTTCGATCCCACGCTCTGCCATTTCCATACTGAGGCAGCTGAGTGTTGCAGCCCTCTGGTTGAAAAATAAACAAAATGGGGGCATTTGAAAAGTATTGGCACCCCCCTGGCCCCTGCATCCCACTCCTCGAGACGCTTCCTGGCTCCCTCCACCCCCCCGTCTTAAGTCCCGCCCACCTACCTACCCGTGATAGGCTGGAGTCAGTCTTGCTAGCCGCAACTGACTCCCCACCAAGGTCGTAAGTGACCCTCCCAGGGCAGCCCTCTGCCCGGCAGCCCCTACGGCTAAGGGCCCCGAGGCAAAGGGGCAACTCCTACATTGGGGGCTCCAAGACATGTCTGCAGGTGTCCGCAGGGGAAGCCAATGATGCCAGCAGGGAACAGACACCAACACAAACTGTAAGTGTAGCATAGGTGGGGTGTAGAGCAATTACTCTTTTCCAGAAAGCCTCCACCACTTTACCTTACCTTTACATAACGTAGACTGCCATAGATTTACACCATGCATACTTCGAAAGATTTGTGACCACCAGCCTAAATCTATTCATGGCTGTACTGTAACTGTTGCCTTGCATTACATAACAACATACTTGCCAACGTTAACTAGTGCCACAACTAGAGAAAATGGTGAAGATTGGCCTGCCTCACATTTACACAGGTATAACAATGTTAGCATGTGCCACACTCAAATGGAATTTTTAACTTTAGCCTGCGTCACCCCTAAATAGAAATGTGAATGTTACCAGAAGTATCAGGATCAGGATACAGACCCCATTAACCCAACCTTCAAATCTCTGCACTCAACCACATAAATCTCACACAACCACTTCTCTACCAGCAATCCGCACGCACTTTACCACACCGCATGAACGACACATAAACAGCGCCTACAGCACATGAAGTCGCGCCCGATCCGATACTTGCACCAATGCCCAACACTCTGTGTATTCTGAGCTGAAGCTGCCAACAGCACACCACCTCTCCTACTCCCGCTCTACCCGACTAGCCCTACCCGCCCTCCTCCTGGTTTACAGATCCGCCAGAGCGCCTGGGGCGACCAATTCTGTTGGTGACGGTGCGCTAACAACAGAAATGAAAATGACTGGCTGGTGAAACCTTCCCCCCCCCCCCCCCCAACTTTATTTAATAATTATAAAGAAAATATTACAACTGAGTAACAACGGAATGGGAACAAGCAAAAGATTACTCCATATACATCAGTTCAACAAAATGCAAATTACTACTAAATTAACAGCTATTCAAAAGGAAATCTGAAATCATCCCCACCCACCTATCACATGGCAAGACGTGACTACACAAAACAAAAAAAAAAAAAAAACAGGACAAAACATATACTCCTACCAACCACCCCTCAACCTCAATATCCACAAAATAAATCAAAGCCTACACCTCATCCAAATAAATCACTGAATGACCCCCATCTCTCCTCGTACTCAGTTTCCCGATGTTGTCGAATTGCCCGAGTCTTCTCATACCAAGAGAGCGTCCGCATATCCGACACCCAGTTCTCGTAATGTGGCTTCTTCCTGGATTTCCACACCTTCATTATTTGTTTTATGGCCATCAACTACGCTCCATCAATCCATTCCGAACAATCCCACATCTCCACACTTCAACTATCAGTTGAAAGGAAAATCACTGACAGAAAAGTACAAGGCAGTTTCAGACTAGTTACCATATCAATGCAATCCAAAACCTCTCTCCAAAAGTCCAGCACTCTACTACACTCCCAGAGCATATGTAGATAGGTCCCTCTTGAGCCTCCACAACCCCAGCACAGATCTACATCAGCCAAGCCTCTCTCCTTCATTTTCACTGGTGTCCAATAAATCTGTCCTAAAAGACGTTGGTGAATATACCTCAGATTTAAAATCAACCTTGGCCCTCACCGAAGCCCTCCAGCTATTATCCCACAAGCCATCAGAAAGATCAGTTTCGAATTCAGACACCCATTTCATATGTAACTGATCCCAGGAATTCCTCATACAGTCCTGCAAAGGCATCAACCTAACATATGTAGAAACTGTCCTAGGAGACGTAGCAAAAATCTCACAAATCTGAGGACTACCACTCAAAGGTCTGCTCAACATTTGCAATCTTTCCATCAGCAACCGCTCCAAAAGCCCATATCTACCAGCCTCCCTATTATGCAGACTATAAACATTAGTTAATTCTTCAAACAGAACCACCCCCCCTCCATACATCCCCTATTTTCAGAATGCCTCTATTTGCCCAATCCCTCCAATTAAGGATTTTATTATTAATTTCTAAACCCGGGTTCAGCCAAATAGAGGCCGAATCATACAAATACAAGGATTGCCCACACCCCAGAATCCAAGTAACCAACACTGACTTAGAAATCACTAGAGTCTCCAGTTTTGCACCAGAATTCGCCAACCTCCCATACGAATAAAAACAGTCCAGGGAAAAGGGATGCAGCATTTCCTTTTCCATTAAAAGCCAATATGGGTCTGATCCCCAACCTTCCTCAAAGTAATAAGAAGCCTTCTTCAATAAAAATCCCCTACAATAATTCTCCAATACTGGATAACCAAAGCCCCCATCTTTAACTCTACGCACCAAAATAAATCGTAGCTGGTGAAAAGTTTAAAGATACCAGAGATTTTATTTCGTACCAAATGAACTTTGTGCAGACTGTGCACATAATTGAACAGTTTAATTTTATAAAATTTTGATCATTTTATTTCCTTAAAAATCGCTCACACAAAGGACTATCAAGGATTTGCAATCAGACAATTATTTTTTTTTTCTTTTTTTAAAGTGTTCATACCTTAAGCTAATCCCATTATTCTTGTATAATTCTACAGTGTGAACCTAGCTCTGGAGCAACAGATTGTTGTACCCATCAGACAGAACTTGATTAAAATGTACAAAGTGCCCCATACAAAGGTTCTTTACAAATGTGAAGGTCGTAGTATCTTTCCTTTTGAGCGAGCAGGATTTCAAATGGGTTTCTCCAATGCACTCTTTCACAGTACATGTCTAATTTGTGGTTAAGGGGCAAGGGATAAAGGCATCCGGAAGGAAATGTAACTGCAATATTTAAAGTTAAGATCTTCAATGCTTCTTTGAATACACCATAACAAATAGATTTTAAGTACACAGGTTGCATAGAAACCAATTTATGGAAGATAAAACATATTCACTTTAGCAGCCTCAAAAATCTTCATGACGGCAACAGATATTTCCGGTCCAATACCATCTCCAGGGATTAGAGTAACTGTGTGCATCTGTGAGTAAACAAAACAGCGAAAACAAAAATAGATTTTTGTTATTGAAAAAAAATATATATATGTATATATTTCACATTAGCAGTGGTTTAAAAACATCTTTAATTTTTCTCAAGGACAGTTAACACAAGAGGTTTAACACCATTATAACACCAAGGAGATCTACCCAATACTGTGAATACTGTGTACACAATAAATAACTGAAGGTTCAGGTGCACATCCATCAAATTAGTAAAGCCAAAAACTATTAGGATTACCAGACAGTCTAAGATGAATACAGAAGTGCAGAAATTATAACCTGTCCTACACAACTTTCGTTTGGAAGATACTACACGATTAAGTACTGTGAAAGAGTGGCTCTAAAAGTAGCGTAATTTACCATTGCAGAAGAGAAGGTAGCGTGACACAAATCTGCACCAGTCAAAAGCTAAAGTGACAATAGGGCAAAATGTGGGCACTAAATTGTAGCCCTAATACTTATGAGAAATGAACTGTTGTCTGTAACAGTAAATATTGATCACATACTGTAGAACACTATGCATACAATCAGCAGCATTACTATAGATGCTAATAATCCTGCACCAATTACCACAGAAACAAAACCAATAATGGGTGGGTGTGACGATTAAATAGCCTATTGAAATAATTGCACACATACATCATTTAAAGGTGCTTCTACTTATCAGAATAAGTCGCATAATAATGGATTTGTGTGTTGCAAATGCAACTCGATAGAACATTTGCAGGCATGTGTCCCCCCCCTGTTACATCGACCCCCGTGCCTCTCACAAATGGTGTGCCGCCAATGATCTCTGCCTTAATGCCAGTAAGACCGAGATCCTCCTCATTGTGACACCCACTCCCTCCTTTCCTCTCTCTCGGGGCGCCCACTAGGCCCTCTTCCTGCTCCTTCCTGTGAGGCTAAGAACCTTGGTGTCCTGTTAGACTCCACCCTCTCCTTCTCTCCTCACATCTCCAACGTCTCGAAGAAGTCAAACTATCAGCTGCACCTCCTCAGAGGTATTCCTCCTTTTCTCACTCCCCCCCCCAGAAGCACACTGTCTCCAGAGCTTTTGTCCTCTCTACGCTGGACTATTGCAACAGCCTCTTTCTAAATCTTCCTGCCTCTACTCATCGACCTTTACAACTTATCCAGAACAGGACTGCGACTCTTATCCTTGGCCTCATGTCCAGGGATCGTATCTCTCAAGCTCTGAAATGTCTTCACTGGCCCCTGTGGCTGCAAGAATCAAGTTCAAAATCCATGCATCGTCCACAAGGCGTTCTGGGGCCTGGGACCACTCTACCTCCAACTTTCTCTTCCAAAACCTCTTCCTTCTAGAGCTCTCCGTTCATCCACCTCCAACTCTGAGAGTCAGACGCCTCTCCACGCATAGAGTTGGGGGCAAATCTAAATCCTCGGCTGGGGTCTCCCTATGGAACAGCCTCACTGCCTCTCTCAAACTTGAGCAGAACCACCTCCGGTTCCGGAAGCAACTCAAGATCTTCCTTTTCGCTTCCGCTTTCTCTCTTCCTCTCCCCTGCTGACGCACCCGACTGTTCTGCGCACTGGTCACCCTCTGAACTCAGGCCCAGGCTCCTACATGTCCAGTTGCCCTTGCACTGCCTGCGGGCTCCTCAGCACTTAAGAGTCTGTTTCTGCATCCCTACAGTCCCTTCTCTCTGCACTTATGAGCCACCCTCTGGCTGCACTTGTGAGTTAACTGCACTTCCCCCTTCCCCTCCCCGTGGCACTTCTCCCCTTAACTCTTCCCCGCACTTGCACGATCTGAATGACACAAGGCCTAGTAAGATCGTTATTTTGTCCTCCATCGTTTCCCCCTCCTTGTCTTGTCGCACCTAGAAACACTTGTGTACAGGAGCGTTATAAATGCCACATCATATCATGTCAGGGCTCTAGGCCCTGAACACATCAGACCATCATACATGGACTTGGGGAGTGCCTTTTTCTTTTTTTAAATATATACGTTATAAATACACTGGACTATTTATTACTTCTGGGGCTGACTGTACAAGACTTTTTGGTGTAAACACTTGCATAATATCTACCAGACCTATTATCCACCTTTTGAAGATGGTAAACATACATTTTGGCTTTAAAAAGTAGTGTGAAGAAAAAGGTTGTAACATTTTCATGCATCTTTGTTTTTTTGCCACGTCTGAAGAAAGCACATAATGGGACATAAACTGCTATGTATCTCTTCAGTAGGGATATAATGCAGAGGAAGGCAGGAAAAATAACAGGGGCCGTTATAGAAAGAGAAAGGAAATGAAAACTTTGGCCAGTTTACAGGGAACACACGAGAAATGACACCAAATACAGTGAAAGCTTTGTTGTTGGGCATTTCCATCCTTGCCCATGTAAGCCTGCATGTTTGTAGTGCCCCTGCCCCCCATACCATCATTTTGCGGCTGTGAGCCCCTTGCTGCCTCCTAAAACCTGCAGCAGTTTCCCCCCTGTTTGTCCCGCCCCCTGTGTCCTCCCCCTGGCCCTTATTGGCCATCTTCAGAAGCCTGCCGTGGAGGGCCAAACCCATTTTTCACTTCTTGGGCCATTTCCATCCTGGCCCAGGTAAGCGTGCGTGTTTGTAGTGCCCCTGCCCCCTATACCACCATTTTGGGTCTGCGAGCCCCTCGCTGCCTTCTAACCCCCGCAGCAGCTTCCCCCCTGTTTATCCCGCCCCCTGTGTCCTCCCCTAGCATCCCTGGCCCCTCGACCTCCCTCCCTCCCTCCCTCCCTCCCCCCGCCTCCTAGCCCACTCTGTGAACCGAATGGTTAGGTGACTACTCAAACTCACCGACCCTGGGCAGCCCTCTGCCCGGCAGCCCCTTTGGCTAAGGCCCCCAAGGCAAAGGGCGGCTCCTACGTTGGCGGCTCCAAGAAGTGTCTGCAGGTGAAGCCAATGAACCCAGGAGTCAACAGACTGACAAAAACTGTAAGTGTGGCATGGGTGGGGTGTAGAGCAATTACTCTACTCCAGAAAGACCCGCCACTATACTTTACCTTTCCATAATTGTAGACTGCCATAGACGTACACCATGCATACTTAGAGAGATATGTGACCACCAGCCTAAATCTATTCATGGCTGGACTGTAAATGCTGCCATGCACTACATACTAACATACTTGCTAATGTTAACTAGTGCCACACCTAGAGAGAACTGTGAAGATTAGCCTGTGTCACATTTAGGCAGGTGTAACAATGTTAGCATGTGCCACACTGAGATGAAATGCGTAATTTAGCCTGCATCCCATCTAGATAGGCTTGTGAATGCATGTGCCACTACTAGATAGAATTCGTAGCTTAGCCTGTGTCCCATGTAGATAGGATTGTGAATGTTAGTATGTGCCACGACTAGATGGAATTCTTAACTTTGGCCTGCGCCACATCAAGATAGGATTATGAATGTTAGCATGTGCCACACTTACATAGAATTGTGAACATTATCCTGCGCTGTATCGAAATAGGATTGTGAAAACTAGCAGGTGCCACACTCAAATGGAATTAGGAAGGTTAGCCAGTGCCAAACAGACAGAATTGTGAATGTTAGCGTGTTTAATGTCATATAACCCACTAACCAAAAAACTCAAACCTTCTGCATGCTTCTCTCACTCAAAAAACTCACAAAACCATCTCATGCACAACAAGCCGCACGCACTTTACAATACTGCAACAACACATAACCTGCACCAACAAAACAGGAGGCCTGACATCAATCCGATACTCGCACCAAAGCTCAGCACCCGGTGTATACCGAGTTGAAGCTGCCAACAGAACACCACTCCTCTAACTAACCTACTCCCTCTTCACCTTACTAACCCATCCCACCTTCTCGTTTACAGATCCGCCAGAGCGCCTGGGGACCAACTCCGTTGGTGACGGTGCGCGGTACAAATACCTTTAACATTTAACATCCTTGGGTAATCAAGAGTGCCAGATAACAAAATATGACAGATGGGAGAATAATTTTTAATCCGGAGGACGGAGAGCAAGGAAACTGATCATAAAGTCTGGATTACATGCTTCTCTACCATCCACAACATGGTTCATCAGTTCTTCGAAATTTAGCTATCTGCCATTTTATTATCTGGAACTGTACTACTATTGGCAATGACAGGTGCTGCTGGTTAATAATGCATTCCAGATAATAAAAGTACTGGATAACAAACTATACTTATCAACGATGCACTGGTATCAATTCATCGGCATATCCCACATGTTTCCAACTGGAAGGCTGCATGCCACATTGCAGGGATCGAAATAAAAGATATGATGCACAATAGTTCCTGGTTATCTAGCATCAGCCAACAAAGAGCTACGTCTGGGGAACAAAGAACTCCAACATCCAGACACGTCCTGCAATACTAGCTTGAGATGCAACTGTACCACTTTACCCTTTTGTCCACTATGAATGTAGTTATGTATGTCCGCTTGTGCTTTAAAGTTCTTATAGATGTGTCCAAATGCTCCTTTCATACGCACTCCCAAACACTGATGTCACATAGGTACGTTTATATGGCACCAGCTGGGCCTAGGAAGTCAAATGTAGCTTATAGTAGGTGTTGTTTCCTTAACTTTGCTCAGTGAATTCGGAGATGTTCTCATCTATTTCTATGAATTAGTTGCATAGAAATACCCACGCACCCAGATAATTCAGTTAAAATGATTAATACTCACGTCGTTAGAAAACGTTCGGGTGGCTTCTTTTTGGTATTTTATGGCTCCGGGCAGCTGACGCATCTGCAAAATAAAGAAATCCTGCATCAAAATGTGTAAAAGCCTGTCCTAAAAATGTAAACTCGGATTTTGGTATAAACACAGCGGGACCGATGTCTTGCATTTTACTTTTAACAAACTAACTGAACAGTGGCACACAGCTTGGTTACAGCATGCAATTGAAGTCTTGTCACACATGGCTCTCTGAGCATGTGTGCTCGCCGACAAATACAGTGGAGCATGTCACAATATGTGTTAGGCAGAATTGCATGCTACTCTCTGGGACCACTACACACAATTGGGACTTCAGGTGTTAGCCAAACCAACCTTTGGTAGAAGTCTGTACCACACAATTTTTGGTAGCGAGCTGAGCAGTCAGGCTTATCTCAAGAGTGAATGTGAGCAGTAAAAGTAATTACCCAGAGGACTTTCAATCACAGTGGTTCAAGTAGACACTTATACTCAAGGTTTCTTGGTAAAACACGTATTGATTTATTACACAATCATTTAGAAAACATTTCACTGGAAGGAGACTACTTAATACCAATACACTTCAATACAAAACTCTAAGATTTTGAGACAGTTTGAGCTCCCCTGAAATAGGATCTAAATGGCAGTTCAGTTACTTAGAAGTGAGCAAAAGGGTCAAGGTAAATTAAATAGATCCCATATACTTGTTATGATATGATATATGATATGGCATTTGTAACGCGCCTATACACAAGTGTTTCAAGGCACGACGAGGCAGGGAGGGGGCAACAGGGGGGAAAGACAGACAACGATCCTACTAGGCCAGGTGTCATTCAGATCGCGCAAGTGCAGGGGTAGGGGGAAGGGAAAAAGTGCAAGGGGAAGGGGAGAGGGGGAAGTGCTGAACAGGGTAAGTAGAATAAAAAATAAATAATAAATAGGGCCAGCTGGTAGCAAGTGCAAGGTAAGTACAGACAAGTGCTGGGAGGGGTGGGCTGTAAGGGATGCAGAGACAGTCCCGCAGTGCAGGGGTTGCCAGGGAGGCAGTGCAAGTGGAGAGTGGCTGGGCCAAGGACCGAGGTCGGTGAGAGTGGCCCAGGTGCAGGTTCAGTGCAGTTTCAATGAAGAATTAGCAGGGGAGAGGGAGAGAGAAAGCAGAAGCAAAGAGGAAGGTTTTGAGGTGCTTCCGGAACCGAAGATGGTTCTCCTCAAGTTTCAGGGAGGCAGGAAGGCTGTTCCAGAGGGAGGCCCCTGCCGCAGAGAGAGAGATCTACCCCCAGCTCGTTGCTTCGAGAAGTGGCTGACCTTGAGGGAGTTGGAGACAGATGAGCGAAGGGCTCGGGAAGGAAGATATTTAGGAAGAGAGAGAGTTGAAGGTATTTAGGCCCCAGGCCCCAGAAGACCTTGTGGACAATGCAGAGGGTTTTGAACTTAATCCTCGCAGCCACAAGGAGCAAGTGTAGAGATTTCAGTCCTGGAGAGATACGGTCCCTAGGCTTGAGGCCAAGGACAAGTCTCGCAGTCCTGTTCTGGATGAGTTGCAGAGGGTGGAGAGTAGAGGCAGGCAGATTAAGATAGAGGCTGTTACAGTAGTCCAGCTTCGAGAGAACCAGGGCTCTCGAGACCGTGAGCTTCTGGGGGAAGGAAAGGAAGGGAAGAATACCTCTGAGGAGGTGCAGCTGGTAGTGAGACTTCTTAGAGACGTCAGTTATATGAGGAGAGAAGGAGAGTGTGGAGTCGAAGATGACCCTGAGGTTTTTTGCCTTGCAAGTAGGAGCAGGAAGCGGGCCAAGAGAGGCTGGCCAGAGCGCTGCAGGGAAGGAGGAAGTGGGAGTGCCGATGAGTAGAATCTCAGTCTTACTGGCATTAAGGCAGAGGTCATTGGCGGCACACCATTCCTGGATAGCAGACAGACAGTCGGAGATGAGGGAAGGAGAGGAGGAGGCCGAGGGTAGCCTGAAAATGAGCTGGGTATCGTCCGCATAGCACTGAAAGTTGGGGCAGGGAGTGGCGATGTGGTGGGCAAGGAGTGCCAGATACTGGTTGAACAGCCAGGGAGAGAGATTAGATCCCTGGGGGACACCACAGGTAGAGAAGAAAATGTCAGAGAGGAAGGACCCCAGTTGGACCTGGGAGGGTCGATTGGAAAGGAAAGAGGTCAGCCACGCCAGAGCCTGACCAGTGATACCCAGGTTATCACGGAGACGGTTGAGCAGGATGGCATGGTTGACAGTGTCAAAGGCAGAAGAGAGATCGAGCAGAATGAGAACACACGGTGTGTTGGAGTCGAGGTTCAGGAGCAGGTCCTCACGGATGTTCAGGAGAGCAGTTTCCGTGCTTCTGGCAGCTCTGAAGCCAGATTGATGGTCATGAAGACTGAAGACAGTGCAACTAGTTTCAGTTCACCAGAAGAGTTCAATTCAAGTCAATAGGCCAGGCTAAAGTCAGTGGACTAGTGTTCTGGAGAGCAGTTCTGGCATGAAACTGTAAAGTCTTTGCAAAAGTTCTCAGAAGGAGTTTAGGCAAAAAAGAATCATATGTCGGGTCACAAGCTGATTAGGCCTGTAAATTGGGAAAGTTTCACAAACCTTCACCGCAAGAGTGGCGTTCTCTCAATCGGGTTGGCACAGTACATTGGTATGAAGAACAAAATGCAGCTGAAGACGCTGGTTCCTGGCAGGTCCTGCAGATCTCACTGTTCGAGCCTCAGTCGTGGGGACAAGAGGGAGGACGTCGGGGAGGGGGGTGGGCAGGGGATGGGACTCCCGCACTGCACGGGATCGTCGAAAAAGCAAACAAGATGGAGCCACTTCAGTTCCAGTAGCTGTAGATTCAAGCACACAAGCTGGTATGTATCCTTCTCCCTGGTTAATCCTAACCAGCCTTGAGAATGGTATCCAGGTGGCTTACTAGTTGATTGGTCCCACCAACTCAAAAGGAAGAAGTTGTCCTTGAAGGGGCCTCTGTCGAGATAAACTTGGCAATTCAGACCTGCAGCACGGCTTTACCAGGCATACCAACGGTCCAGGAGTTGCAGCAGCCATCCTCTTCCAGCTCTTCTTCGGTTCTTTCGTTCCAGTGGTCGACTCTACTTTCCAGTCCAAGAGACTCGCCTTTTAAATAGTTCTCTCCCTTTCATTCCAACATAGCTGTCACTCACCCAGCAGGGTGGCTGTCCTTGCCGAACAGTCAGCCAGCCAATCACGCCAGAGTGCATTTGGGTCTCCTAGGAGACCAAGCACAGAGAGTTTCTGGCACCTCTCTCACTTCCTGCCCACCCCAGACACTCAGACACCAGAGGCGGTCTTCAGTCCTGAAGCCCGCCAAAGCCATATGAACAAAGGGACCAAACACGTTTTGGCGCGCAGAGGCAAATACTAGAAGGACCTTTCCGAAATGTAACAGCAAAAAAAGAAGACCGTGACCAGTTTAAACAAAGGGGCTTAAAGCGCCATCTTGAAAAACATGGCTCCGTGATTTTTAGCTACCGGTGTTCGCGGTCAGGACAAATCATGGTAGTTTGTTGTAAAACCACGGCCACCAGCCTTTTCAATAGGAAAGGGTAGCATTTGACTGCTACAGGAGAATTTAGACACAGGGGATACTATTTAACTCCTCCAGCACCCCATTGTAAGAGGGTGTGTGCTGGGTCTAGGAATTTGGGAAGACTAGTAAAGTCAATTTCACTTTACATTCTCTTGGAAACAGTAGTTAAATCCCAGAGAAGGTATCTAAACCTTTGGGAAGTCTAAAAAGACATCCCTATGTCACTGCACTGAGGGTGCTGTGCAACACACGAAAAGCTGACTATGGAGTTATCTTAAAACTCCATAATCAAAGAACACATGAGTAAAACTTACATCAAAATACATGAGAGTGGGGGAAAAAAAAGGCTCACACTTTCCAGGTAAAAAATCAAGTCCTCAAAATCCAGCAAAGTTGCTGGGGGTCTCCAAGGTGGAAGGAATTGGCACATTTAAGAGAATTCTCTGTAACACTATGCTGCAAGAAAGATTCGCTTTCTGACCCATTTGCCTGGGGGCAGGCAGGGTTGCCAGCTGGAGAAGCTCAATTTTACCTGCAAGCGTGTGGGCTGCTCCTCAGACAACTAGGACCACAGCCTTATTCTGTATGGCAAAGCTGTCCTCTGCATGCCAGATTATCCGCGATACTCAGTGGGGTGCCGGGTGGAGACTATTTATAGTTCAGACCCGTATCAAGCAGGGAAAATGCATCCGTGGCACATAGATTATAATTCAGAGGATTCCTAAGGAAAACAATAATGGCGGATGGATAGCCCTGGTTTTATAATGGAGGATGCAAAGCATGAGCCCCACACCCTTTGAACTTAATCGCAATCATATTCGCCCACACCAAGGAGCTGAAAACAGGGTAAAACATGTCTGGCAAATGCAAAAACCTTTTCAAAGAAGCTTTTCTTTGGCTGCCAAGAACACATTTAAAGTGACCAGGCATTTCGTTTTTTGAGGACTGATGCTTCATTAGGGAATATGTGCACACCATCAACCCCACTTCTGGGCTTCATTCTGTGGCAAAATCCTTGATGAAGCAATTAAGGGATGGAGAGGGTCCTCCACTGCCTGGAGCACCCACTGAACTACACCTGTGTGGTTGTATATAGGGGATTGTGGTCCCTCACTCTATTGCTTCGGCTATATCATGGGTCATACATATAAATATAACTCTGAAGCCCTAAACACACACTGTTCAATAAGGGAATGCTACTGAGAACGGATGGAGGTGCAGGATAATGACCCTTCTAGCAACATTCCCTGATCAAGATGTACTTGGAATGCAGGGCCATTCCTGCTTGCAAGCCTCAACTTGATTGGACCTACAAAAAGTGTGTAGCCCTTACTATACGCCCTTTTCAGGTATGAGGTATTCCCTTTAGGCAACTGAACTATGAAGTGGGACACCACAACTTTCAGCACCACCCGTGGACTCTACTCCTGCAACCATGCAGATGTAACAGCAGTACAGTTTCGACTTGTTTCCTGTAGTATTGCAATTGCAGAAAATAAACGCTGTAGTACCCCCGATTCGTTTCCTAGTCTGTATGCACGACTGTGGCTCTGCAATGCATCACAAAACTGCGTGGTTCACTTTGAAGTTGACAGAACCTATTCATTATGTGTGGAAAAGCCTGAAGCCATAGATTGCTCCGTAATTCGGTATTGTGAGCGAGTGGGATAGTTTATGGAGCGCCCACTGTGAGCCAACTTGCCTCCTGCCGGGGATCAGAACTGTAATTAAGCATCTAGCCAAAAAATATCAAATCTTAGGGGGTAAAGAGCAGGGTCTTACAGAGACGTAACGCACAGGTGATTTACATCTGAACTGAGGCTCAAAGGGAGAGTATTCAGTTGGTGAAGAAGGAGTAAGTGTTTTACCTGTAACTCCACCTTTTCTCCAGCATTGGTATCTTTCATAGATTCACATGCTGTGAATGTTCCCTGGCATCA
This sequence comes from Ambystoma mexicanum, assembly GCF_040938575.1. Lineage (NCBI taxonomy): Eukaryota > Metazoa > Chordata > Amphibia > Caudata > Ambystomatidae > Ambystoma > Ambystoma mexicanum. The sequence continues at coordinate 1,107,905,816 of NC_090934.1, read as the reverse complement.
AGCTGGGAATCCTCGGTTACCTTTTAAAAAAAAAAAAAAGTTTGGTCCATTTTGTATGCCATCACACTCTTTATGGGTGGTTTAGGCCCCATCCAATGGGACATCGAGCAGCAAGTTCCTCCTTTCCAGCCCTTTTGGAGTGGATGGAGGGCACATGTGAATCTATGAAAGATACCAAAGCAACTTACTCCTTCTCCAGCATTAGATCTTTCATAGATTCACATGCTGTGAATAGAATATGTAGCAGCATAATAACTGGTGGCTGTAAACAGGTAAAACGCCTACCTTATTGAAACCGATGCTGCAGAATGGCTCACCCTGTCTGAACATCTGCTGCATGCTGGCTTTCCAAGCAGTAGTGCCTTGTAAACGTGTGAGGCACCGTCCACGCTGCTGCATGGCAAATGTTGGTGAGCAAGTCCGCCACCCACAGGGCAGCTGTGGCCCTTTTTGAATGAGCCTGGGGTGGCTTATCAAACAGCCTGCCTGCCTTCGTGTAGCAGAAAGAAATAGCAGATTTGATCCACCTGGATATCGATATTGCTTTGCCTTTGTTGGTAGGGCCAAATGCTACAAAGAGCTGGGTTGAGGCTCTGAACGACCTAGTTCTTTCTATGTAGTACTTGATGTAGTTCTTAATGTCCAAGGAATAAAATGCAGTCTCCGCAGGGGAAGCGGCATTCGGAAAGAAAACAGGTAATGCAATAGTGGCGTTTTTAGGAAAATCCATGGGAACTTTGGGAATTCATCTTGGATTGGTCCTCAGCAGAACTTTATCTTTACGGAAACGCAAGTACAGCTCATTGACCTGCAGCTCCAATACCCACTAGGAACTCAACCTTCCTGGACATATTTTATGTTTGCTGCGGCCAGTGGCTCAAAAGATTCAAATAAGTAATGCTAGGACTGCATTTAGGCTCTAGTCGGGCACAGTATTCTTTGTTGGAGGAAATACTCTAAGAAGGCCTTTTAGGAAATAATCAGTTTGTCACTGAACAAGGGAGTGTGTTTTACTAGTGTATCTGGAGATGGCCACCAGATGTACCTTGATGGATGAGTAACTGAGGCCTACCATTGCTAGGGACAGCAGGTACAGGAAAAGTTGTTCCAGCTGAACAATGAGCGCTTCAAATCACTTGTTTCACGCACCATGAACAGAACGTTTCCACTTGAAACCATACGAACGATTTGTGGAGGGCACTCTGGCTGCTGCAAGGATGTCTCCGCAATCTTGTGGAATGCCTAGTCGTACAAGTTCTGCGAAATCAGGAGCCACGCTGTCAATTTATAGGACTGGGGGTCATGGTGTAGGACCTTGCCACGATCTTGGGATTATGATGTCTGGTCGACTGAGTAGCCTTATCGGTTGAAAAAGAGGTACAGGTCCCCCTCTGCGAGAAGAAACATAGCCTTATGGCCGGTGCTATGGGAAGATGCCCACTCGCGAGTACGTAGCCACATTTTAGCTCACTGTACCTTTCACAAAGGAGGAATATCCATTTGCATATCAGACTTTGCGCCGCCCACTTGAGCAGTCCAGCACCGAAATGCTAGGCAATCCTCCTTTAAACAAGAGTACCAACTTGGATGGCCCCCGGGAGCGTCTGACACGCTTTAGCTCACTCCGATGTGGACCCCTTGCTCACTGTGCTGAGAGAGGCACGGTTCCACCTCACTGATGAGGCCTGACTAGGCTGAAACATGTGCCTGGGGTTGCTGTTGGTACTCTTGTTTAGAGTAGATTTGAGGAGCATTTCGGTGCTGGACTGCCTTTGGGTGGGACAAAGACTGATATGCATATGGGAATTTCCCCTTTGTGAAAAGCACAGTGAGCTAAAGCGTGATTGGGACTCTCCCGGGGGCCATCCACCCAAGAACAGGTCAATGAGCTGCGTTTGTGCCGGTAGAGGGACTCCCAGACCTTCTTTTGCATAGCCTTATAGGTTGGTCCACTGACAGTTGGAGAAGGTCAGAGTAACCATGTCTGGCATGGTCAGTTGCGAGAGATTAAGCTGAGTCGACACAGGTGTGCCCTTATTTTCTGTATTGCCCGAAATATGACCGGAATTGGCAGGAATGCGCAGGCAAATAGGTTTGTCCACAGAAAGGAGAAGGCATTTCCATTTGACCCCTTCTGTGGACTTCTGCTGTCAAACAGCTAACACTTCTTGTAGCAGCTGGTGGCGAAGAGGTATATGGATGGATGACCCCATCGTTGGAACACTGTTGTCGAGTTCCCATTTGTGCGACTAAGTGGATTGCTTGCTGAGGCTGTCTGCCAGGTGGTTCTGGACTCCTGGAAGGTGGAATGGAACGCTTGCAAGAGCATCCCGTTAGAGATGGCCCAGTGCCTTACCTCCTTCTCCATTTGCACGATCCGATTGACATAATGCCTAGTAGACCGTTATTTTTTTTTTCCCCCGTTTTTTCCTCTCCCTTTTTTGTCTGGTGGCGCTTTGAAAAACCATTTGATGTATAGGCGCTTTATAAATACACAATCAAATAAAAGTAAAATAAATAGGGTCGCAGATTTTGCTCACCTCTGCTTCCTGATGTAAAACATTGTGGTGGTATTGTCAGTGAGTATCCTAACCATGCATCCTTTTAGTACCGGCAGGAAGGATTTGAGGGTCCATCCCACTGCTCTTGGCTCCAATACATTGATGTGGAGTGGCGCTTCCTGGGCTGTCCAGACCCCCCTGACATGCATCTGGTCGTAATGAGCACAACACTCGTGTGTGGGAATGGGCTTTCCTGCCTGCTGCTGCTGAAACTACCAATTCTGGCATGGGCTGTGATGTGAGGCATTTGGCTGTGGAGTCTGGGGCTTAAATTTCTTTTCACACCTACCCTTAACGGCTAGCTCTGTAAAAGGGTGCTTTAATGTTTGTAGCCCCTCTTCCCATACGTGATCCAAGATTGGGATGGATACCACAGACTTTCTCCTCTTGCCCATATGGTTGAAGAGAAAACACTGGTTATTGTCTTCTGATGGGACAAGGCCAAATTCTTGGCAGGCTTTTGAAATCGTGGCATGAAACGCCCCAATGTCGTCTGGCGACAAATGTTTAGGCACTTCTTCCACTGGTTCGTCCGCTGGAGGGCTAGTATACAAATCATGGTCTGTTGTCGTAGAGACGATGTCCCAAGGGTCATCACACTCTGTATCTGGAAGCTCCACTTCCTCGTGTTCTTCCACCGTGAATGATGGCATGGGTCGCGGCACTACTGAAGGTAGTGGGGGCACTATTAAAAAGGTAGTGGAGACTTATGCAGTCTATAGCATTTTGGTGCTGCTGTGGTTATGCAGACCTTTGTGAAGACCTGGATCTGGTAGGTGGTCTTTGCTGCGATGGCGACCTCATCCTTGTAGGTGATGTATGCCGTAATGGGGGTCGGGACCTAGTGCTAGATCTGGTTAGAGATCTGGAGGGCGAAATTCTTTGTGGTGCACCTGCTCGTAAGCCTTCCATGGAGGCGGTATCACCAGTTGCGCCAGTTGAGAAAGTGGTAACCTGGCCTGCAGTTGTTCTAATACCAACTGCAATGAAGAGAGGACATGAAAGGACAGTAACGTCTTGGGATTTGACAATAAAGCTTGTGTGTTCATTAGTAGTTGCCCTGGAACTGGGTAACTAAGTGCCAGCGGGTAACTGGGCCTTGGCACTGGTTGGCCCTGCACCCAAAGATTAAATGGGTCCTGGCATTGGCTGGTCTGAACACACTGGAGGCGGTTGTGGTGGGGTAATCCTTAGTTGATCTCGGCCTGCTGTAGGTGGTAGCCTAGGAGAGTGTGGCTGACCGATTATGGAATCTTCAGAATTAGAAAACTGCAGTGAATGAGCTTGCTGTGCCTCGACATCTATGTCAATTTTGTGTTGCAGAATATCCTCTGACATTAACTCAAGAATGAGTGATAGGTGAGACTGGCGAAGTAATCACCTGCATTTGCTTTTTCTCCTGCCGTTTTGCCCTCTCCTACTGCGCCCTGTGTCAGAGGATCCTTCTGTGGCTTCAGGCGTTACTTTTGCTTCCTGAGCAGCTTTTGGAGTGTCTGTGGACGAGTGTGGTAACTTCCCCATGGACTGTGTTGTCTACTCGATGACAAGCTTTTATTTGAGGACTGTTGTCCCTTGCACGATGAAGTTGCCATTGACGAGCTCTTCTTGGCCGACGGATGTGCTGCCAATGAGGACTTCTGCTTTTTACTGGTGGACTGAGCTCTTGACAGAGAAGCTCATGATGAGGTTTTTGCCTTACTGGAATGTAGGCCTGTCGTCGACGAGCGGTCACCCGTGACCGCCAACGTTTCTGCCAACAAGCTCTTCGTCGGTTTCTTTGCATGCGACGACGACTGTATCGTCGGACTCTTTCTAGGATTTTCCCCATGCACAGTCGACAAGGTTTTTTGCCCTTTTGTGTCTATTGTTGCAGACTTGTGGTGCTTATGCTTAAGGGAGGGTGGGGGGGGGAGTGGCTCTCCTCAGATCTTGCCCTTTCCTTAGAGGGTGGTCTTTTTTTCCAATTGGCACAGCCATGCTCCTTGTGGATTCTGACTCTGAAGGTGGGTAATTTCCCTGCTGAAGCCAACACACAAATCGTCGGTGCCTGTCTTTAAGGGTTTTGGCACTAACCATTTGCATATCTCACAACCCTCTACCAAGTGGTTTGGGTAGAAGCAGTAGATGTACTCACTGTGCTTGTCAACTTCAAATACTTCTTTCAGGCCACAGGTGTTACAAGCATTGAATAACGACTGTGGCCTTGGCTTTGGCTTCCATCTGATGTCATGTCGTCCTCTGCAACACTATTGTCCTCCTCTATGAAGGTATTGAGAGGGCCTTTCCTTCTTGAAGTATGTTTGAAGAATTTTCACAGGGAAACGTTTTTCCTCACTGGAGAAAAAAAACTTGAGGACTTCTTCTAGAGTGACACGCGGTTAGAATCTGAGGAAAGGCTGGAAAGGATGAGCATGCTACTCAATGTCCCACTGGAAGGGGCCTTAATCACCCATAAATAGGGTGATTGCATACAAAATGGACCAAACATTTCCTTTAAAAAGTTGATCAAAAAAGGTAACAAAGGATTCCCAGCTTGACACCAGGGAATATTCACAGCATGTGAATCTATGAAAGACCCAATTCTGGAGAATTTAATTGTATTCATGTAGACTAGGGCATGCATGTCCTTGGTCACGCCCAAGGAATAGAAGACTCTTCCAACAGTCCTAGAACAACCCATTTCACATAAGACCAAGGGCATTCACACTACAACATGTACCTCACATAATGCAGCCCCCAGCTAACTGAAGATAAACAAGGAGATGAAGAAACGCTACTCCCACCTAAATAAAATGTCATCCCTCTGTTCCCTGCCCTGTGCAACCTAGCTACTCTCTGGCCTGCCTATCCTATTAATCCTACCTTATGACCTGCATCACTTGACACAGAGGCAGGGCTTTAACTTGGCCGGTGATAGCGGAGGCAAGCCTCAGCAGTCTCCAAGTTTCTTTTGATCTGGGTCTCTGCCAAGCCCCATCAGTCCCACATGAGCACCCAGAGAGATTTATGTGACTTATGGTAGGTACCGGGACAAGGACGTGCAGTGAAAGCAATAGGTGCAGGGAAGTTGTCTGTTTTACAACACAGCCGGCACGGACTTCCAAAAGCTAACTTCCTCCAATTATGTATATACAACTCGTAGTTTGCCATCACTTTACCGGTAGGGTATTATAAATCAACCAATGTGTTTATTTCATCATAGCCTTTTAACCACATACAACAATTCACAAAACCACAATTTGTTTTTCTTAATTAAAACATTAAAAAAAATAACAAGATTCCAATAGAACTATAAAATATAATGCAAAATAAAGAACTACAGATTTATGCAATGCTATGTATATACAAATATCAGGTGCACACAAATTACATAATTATTCCAATGAATGTTTAAAAAACGTCCAAAAAACTACCGTTAATTAATTAGCGCAAGGTTTACAAGGTTATTCCAATGAATAATAATGAACTATCTTAAGGGCTCCCTGAAATTCATCATTCTTGACAAATCAAATACAAAATACATAATGTACAAGCCCTAATGAGTTATGAAGTGCATTCATGTGTATAAACAAATTACGATGCATCATACATGCAGAGTTTTTCCTTGTATAGAATTATTTCAGTCTACCGTAAGCACAGGACTCACAAGGTCCCTCAAATTCATCAATCGGAGCAAACCATGTAGTTAAGATGATTAAAAACGAATACAATTAACACTAACAAATAAAACTATTAAAGCTAGACCCACTAGGGTATGCATAGCTTCAATCGACCTATATCATTGCAGTCCAATAGATCACTTGCTTATTTCCAAAATTCAGCTGTTTAATTTAGCACAATCTCATTGGCACCCGTTTTTACTCATAGACCCATGAAGATAGTCGAAGATCAACAATTTATCTTTCTGGATGACCTCTCAGATTAAAAGGGGCCTACTAATGACTCACCGATAGGAATCTAATTTCTTCTGCCAAGCTACTGTTAGATACAAGGCAATATTCTTTAATTGAGCTTGATTTTCAATCACCTTGCACAGCTTCTCTACCAGTTCTTATCCCTTGGTTCTTACATATAGGTTTAAGTCAACACACTCTTAGCATATTATAGAGAGCAGTAGCAAACGGGCAACCGTTTGCTAACAGACAACCACTCTACCATGAGATAAAGGCTTAGAGAGGAAGTATCACAAGCCTCAACTTCAGCAAGAGGTTTCGTTCCTCCAGTTTATCAAGTTAAGCTTCAAAGCTAGCTACACATTTAAACCCCAAATATTCTCGTCAGGAGAGCACCAACTCCTTCCTCCATTGTAGTCGATGTAGCGCATTCCTTGTAAGCCTCTTTCACTAGTAATTTAGCATGTGTGCCTTAACAGCAGGGTTACCCCATAGGTGTCGCAATCGGAAGGTCGATAGCATGGTTTTGATATAATTAAATCAGGGTAGGTCCCTTGCACCTGCTTTGGGGTCTGTGCAGTATGGCTTATGATTCACACAGTTCCAAATCCTAATCCAATAAGCAAGTGGTTTTGGTATCCATGTATAAACGATTCCATTTAGTCCCAACTCCATCCTTATTAGTAGTGAGCGAGAACTATATGAAAGTCCCACCAATCTCTTTAAAATTTCATTTTCTTTAACTTCCAGAGGTTGAATTTTGCTGTGACACCAAAGTTCTGCACCATATACGGATGCCGGAGCCCTATAAACCTCAAAGTGCTCAATAAAGCCCTGTAAACATGCTTTTTTTTAAACCCTCAGGACTGCTTCACCCCTACAATCTAAAATATGACAACTCTACAAATTGGCGTTTCCAGTTAACTGAACTGTCAATTGTTGTGCCCAAATAATTAACAAAATCATTTAATTTGACAATCTATGATTTCCCCATCAATTTTAATTACAAGTTAAGGGACCCTCCTCTTCCTCTGTGGTTGTGTCCCCCTAGGCTTTGTGCATCTGTGTCTGACTCTGATCATCAGCCCACTGCTAATTAAAGGGAAGAGCATGAGGGCCAATACGCACCCCTGTCTTAGCCCAACCTTGAACTCAAATGGTGCTATGATGCCCTTCCTCCTCTGACCACTGCATAATTGTCTGTGTGCAATAGTCTGATCAGAGCACTAAGCTCACCTGGAATTGACAGTAGCTCACGCACCCACCATAACTTGTCAGTTCAGACCAAGTCAGTGTATAGATCTTTAAAAGCTTGATATACGGGATGCCGTTTAGGTACAAACGTATACAAACCTAATAGTGGCCTTAATGATTGATATTTATTGGAAGTGTCTTTCCTAAATCCAGCCTGCAAACGGGATAACACCTTATGCATTTCACGCAATTGCTCTAACTTGATCTGTATTACCTTGCTACAAATCTTTCGCGGGGACTCTAGAAATGGAATTGGGCAATCATTTTGTGGTAGATTAGGTTTGCCCTTTTTAAAAAGATGACCAAAATCACCTCCTACCAACTGTGTGGGCCCACCACCAACGAAAGCAGTTAATTATAAACCTGGTTAAAAATGGAATCCATATTTCTGGTTCCTCTTCAAAAACATCCACTGGAATAAAATCTGAACTGCGTGCTTTCCACGATTTCTGTGCAGATAGGGCTAGAGAAAACTCGGAAAACAAGAAAGGCACTACGCTTTCTATAGAAGCACTACTAGACTGTCTTAGTAATACTAAAAAGGGGTTAAATGGAAATGTCAGAGCTATACAAATGTCCATAATACTCTAAGCCACTGCTGTTGTGTTATTCTTTGGAACACTAGCCCCCCTCTATCTTACCCTTATATACCAGCTTCCAGAATTCCTTCTTATTACTTGAATTTAAAGTCTTTAATAGGGCGGACCATGAATTATGGCAATGCTCCTCTTTTTTTCTTAATTCCTTAAAGGTCACTCTCAGTTGTTTGACAAAGTCATTCTCTCTTTCCTCCCTTTTTTAGTTCATGAAGTGTCCTTTTTCCTATTCTACATTTGTAATCAACCCACTTGTGATTTGTAGGTCTCTTTTTGCCCCTCAAATTTATAGACGGTTGTGGGCAAAGTGTTTTGTAGACTAATCATCTATCATAAAAACATGTGGGTTCAATATACAGGGTATTCAGATAATAACTTTGTAGAGTGAGTATTTATCATACACAGCTGGAACTTCCAACTCTTTACTCAATTTCGACCAGCAACATCTTTTGGTGACGCCATCTGTTTTCACCATCTAACCTGCTGGTTGGGAGTATATTAGGATGGACTATGGTACAATGAAGGGTATCATTATAAACTTTCTACACGTTCCATCAATCTGAAGCTTGTTATGCGTTTCCAAGAGAACATATTCACAAAAAGATTATCAATATGTAAACAATTAAAATGCATTCTATATGGCAGGCGTGCATGACCATCAACTTCCAACCTACCATTGCATGCCCTTAAATGCAGAGAAAACAAGCGATGCTACCCACCCTATATTTCGTGAAACTAAGCATGGGGGACAAACTGATGGTGAAGGATTCCCCCACATTTCATCTTTGGCTTGTATTAAGTCATCTAGACCAGTTAAGGGTTCCAGTTATGAATTTAAGTCACCCCACACAGCAATGCCATCTACATTAAGGTTTTGAAATTGAGGGGACCTGGGAGATATTTAGCTCCAGCTTGTAAACTAAAAAATAGGCTGGTTAGCTTGACACCAACAGCTACCAGGAACTACTTTTGGCACCCCATGCAAACTGGTGCTGAAAAAAAAAAAAACACACCTATGTGAATATACCTCGTGACTTTGGAACAATCTGCAAGTAAACATTAGGACACATCTATATGACATTTAAGTCTGAAAAGGTAATACATAATGGACAAAATGATACATTTGCATCCTATGTTATGATAAAGGATATTTATATCACGCACCATCACCACCGGAGTGGTCCCCTGGTGCTCTGGCGGATTGGAAAAGCAAGAGGGTAGGGTGCGTTAACAGGACCGAGTGGGAAAAAGTGCAAGAGAGCTGTGATGTGCTGTTGGCAGCTTCAGTTTGATTTACACCGTTCGCTGAGCTTAGGTGTGCTTTTTCGGTAGGTAGTTCTCGTGTGCTGTTGTGGAAGGCTGTGTGGTTTGTTTCGTTGTTGTGGTGTAGTGAAGTGTGTGAAGTTTGTTGTGCAATATAGGTATGGTTGGGTTTTATTTAGAGTTTGAGAGGTGCTGCTTTCAGCTCCTGCCTATCTAATCTTACATTCAAACCCTAAGATTATTGCAATAACTCATATCATAGAGGGACATCAGTTACTTTCCTTACCCATCGATTGCACTAGCCTCTGCTCTTAAGTAGATTTTTACTAATAAATAACTAAACGTGCATAGCAAGTGCCAGTATATCAGGGGAGACCACATCCAAACAAGTACATTTGACATTAAAGGACGATTTAACAAAGATCAATAGGCCCCATTTAGGTCTACCACTTTGGCCCTCAGTTGCTGGAATACTAAATAAATTGTATCCCTTGTGATGAATCAGATGATGTCATCACTACTTTCCCAGAGTTATCTTCTCCTCATGTGGCCAGGGGACGGCAGCCGCTACCTGATCCTGACCCTGGTGGTGGGTCTATGAAGGAGGACCACAAGGGGGGAGGCGACCCTCAGGGGGAAGACACAACCTCGGAGGAGTTAACATACCCCCTCCATTCCACTTTAGGGATGCTCCCTCCCTTCCTTATGCCTTGACGGCATATTGTAACACTCTTGTTCAACCACTTGCCGAGTATACTGCAAGTATTCCCCAATATCACCTAAAGAATAGTATATCAACAAATGAGACGAGGAAGGGGGTGGTGTTGATTACTCCCAATGAGATCCAACACCAGCTTCCCCAATATCACATAAGGAACAGTATGACAACTGAGACGAGGAAGAGACAAGAAGCAATGATGATTACTCCTAATGAGAACCACTATCAGCAGTCTAATCGCTAAGGCGATTCGATTGGCCGGGCATGGTTTAAAACCATCCTGGGAAGAGAAGCATGGAGTTCTCCAGGTCAAGGCAGAGCGAGGTACCCGGCAGCGACTGGGAAGTCCAAGTAGCTACACAGAGCGAGAGGGCAGCCTGGTGAGCGACACGCTCAGGGAGGCTGCTCAGCTGAAACCGGAACAAAGCTTTCTGACTGCTGCAGCGAATGGAAAGCCGACTGAAGTGGAAACACATACTGGAGGGGCCAGCAAAGAAAGATGCGGAAGCCAGGAGAAATATCTGACTTGGAATCAGGAATGCAGAGAAAGCACAAGAAGGGAACCGGTTATCCCAGGGAAAGGGTTGGGATGGGATGGGATGGGATGGCGAAGCACTGTCAAGCGAGATAATGAAAGCCCTAGACAGGGGCCTGGTGTCTGGGACCCTTAGTACGAACTTGAGGGAGACCAAGAAGAGAAACCAAAGAGACATTGCATGTTGAAACCTGGTAGAAAAATGTAGCAAGTGTTTGGCAAGCTGAATGATTATATTAAAAGTACAAACACACGTTGTTTAAAGAAACTACATACAAGTCCTGGCAGAAGAGTATAACAGGCAAAGTCAAGTGTGTGTGATAAACTACAGTAAGAAGAGAATCTCAAGGAAGATCCATGCCCTTAGAATTGTGAATTGTAGTAAATGTGGAAAATAGCCTGGCAGAGAAGTATACCAGGTGATCTGCAAGTCTGGGACCCGGAGCCAAATTGTAATACAGTGAAAAGAGTCCCAAGAAAGACATATGCCCGTAGGATTTTAAACGTGAAGAGAAACCTGGGGAAGGGAGCCATTTCCTCAAGAATAGTGAGCCCAACAAGGGGAGGTAGTTATCCTCTTGGGTCACAGGGAACTTGGTTATTCTTTGTTTTAACTTTTTGTTTTGTAGAAAATGAATCTGGGGAAGGGCACCATTCCCTGGAACTGTGAACATTGTCCAGTTGGATATTTATGGGTTGGATTTGGACATTTGTGCACTTTGAGAATTTCGTTTTAGAGTGACGGCCAGGATAGGATTTCGGACACAGGATATATTTTTGCTTTCGACATCTTGACAAAAGGACATACCCATTAATTTTAGTTGAAGTAGGGAAACACCTCCTAGATTAGGGATAGTGAGGCATTTTCCATTTTTTCCATTTAAATAGAAGTGTATCACCAAAACAGGAGTCCTCCGAGTCTCATTCCTGGCTCCTCCATCGACCAGGTTTCCAGCAAACAAATTGTAACTGCTAATATACTCATGCCAATCTTTCTTCCAGCTTGCAGTTCCAGTGGACAGTATATCCTGTTTAGGGTATTATAGATTAAGTAAGCAGAAAGGCTAGTGTGTATTTTGTGCTCAGAATCGTTGCAGGCTTGGATCACTGTCGCAGATCGGTCATATATAAAAATTGTGTTCGCTCTTATGATCCCAAAATGTTCTTTGATTGTATACATAGCATCAAGTAGTTTACATTGGTGCTAGTTGTCCTACTCTTTCTCACAGGTGCTCTCCTGGGTGATTTCAGGGCCAACTAAAGATATCCCTGACAAGTTAACATCTAGAGGTTTGTCTTTGGCCAGAAAAAGCAAAGGTGCAAATCAGGGAAGGACCCGAAACTATATGACTCGTACCGACCCATCACCCTCACTAACAGACTCAAAGCTCTTCTCCAAGATCTTGGCCCATTGCATGATGGAGGTTCTCCCCAGAATTATAGCTGGGGATCAAACAGGGTTCACTGTGGGTCGTAGCACCTATGACTTCATAAGGCGGGTCCTTGACCTGCTTGAGGGAGGGGGGAGAACGGGGTAGGGATGGGAATTATTGCATTTGATGCGCATAAGGCCTTTCACAGGGTTAGCTGGGGTTACCTTAGGGGGACCTTAGAAAGCTTTGGGTTTGGCCCTGGATACATCAAATGGGTTATGGCTATCCATCATAACCAATCAACCCTCTTTGTTAATGTGCAAATGTCGGTCAGGCTGCCAATCACTAGCGGCACGAGGCAGGGATGCCCTTTATCCCCATTGATGTTGGCACTGAGCATGGAATCGTTGGCCTGTCGTGTCAGAGCCAATGCAGGTATAGAAGGGATAGAGCTGGGCGGATTCAGCTACAAGGTTCTCTACACGGACGACATTCTGCTTACTCTCCAAAACCTCTGCAACTCCTTGGCTTGACTACTAGATGAATTGGCAGGCTTCGGTTGGATCTCGGGCTGGGCTGGACGTTTCTTTGGGTGCCCAAGATAGACCAGTCATTTAAGCGCTGGCACCGATACAGTGGTCCCGGGAATTGATCCCTTACATGGGGGTGCGTATCCCTAATAGGGTCTCTGAAGTATTTTGCTGCAACTTCCCGCCGCTGTTCCAAGCATTGTCAGATGATTTAAAAAGGATGCGATGGGCAGGAAATATCCTGGTTTGGGAAGATAGCAGCGGTGAAGATGAATCTCATACCTCGCATACTATATGTCTGTCTAGCGCTGCCAGTCAGGATCCCAGACTCAAGGTTCCGCACATTGCAAGGAAAGATCCTATTCATATTCATATGGGGGAACAAACCAGCAATAATTTCTAAGAAAGTGATAATGAGGCCTATAGGGGTGGTGGGCCTGGGAGTGCAGAAAGTGTTTGGATACAACTTAGCAGCACAGTTGTCCCACATGGTCACCTGGGGTGGCATCACTAAACAACCGGCATGGAAAGTTATAGAGCAGGCCCAATCAGTGGTGGGGCCAAGTCACCTCCCATATGTTGGCCAGAGATCCTTGGTTTCTGCCATGGTTTCTCGCTCCTGACCACCACTAGGAATACGCTGTACTATATGGGAAGGGCATCCCGCAGGTGCGGCACGGCTCGAGGGATGGGTCCACTCACACCTATCTGGAATAATCCAGAGTTTCGACCAGCGTGTAATGGTAAGAGTTTTGGCGTGTCAATAGCCGGCAGGTTGGAAACACTGCAGCAATTGTACAAGGATGGGCACGCACTAAACTTACAAGAATGTAAAGACGTCTTTCACCTGCAAGAAACTGAGCATTTTAGATATGCACAGTTGACACTGGGCTTCTCACCCACCCATGAAATTTGGGGACACTGGGCCATTAGATGCTCTCGAATTGGCTGTTCAGGGAGGGGTTTCCCGGGGCAGAATTTCACAACTATAAAGGCGATTGGTTACTGGGGACTCATTGCTGCATTTGCCATCCATGAGCAGGTGGGAGGAGGATCTAGGTGGGCCAATAGAGGATGAAGCATGGTTGCAGATGTGGGCGAGAATGCATACATTCTCTAGATGTGTCACTGACAAGGAGTGTGCTTACAAGTTTTGTCACAGGTGGTTCCTTACACCAGAGAGGCTTCACTGCATTCTCCACAGATTACTTACCAAATTGCTGGAGAGGCTGCAGTGCAGTGGGCTCCTTTTTCCACATGGTGTGGACGTCTGCAAAGGTTGGACTCTTCTGGAAGGAGGTGTTGTCCAGGATTAAAGAAGTCACAGGGTTGCCTCATCCTATGGATCCTCAGTGGTGTTGCTGGGTGACACGGGTGATGGTCTGTTCCCCCCATCTGGTCCGATGGCTACCATAGTTGGGCACTTTCTCCTGGCAGCCAAATTGACTATTGCGCACAATTGGAAAAAATGAGGAGGGGCCGCTGGTCCAGATGTGATGGGTAAAATTGTTGGACATGCTGTTCACAGACAGAATTACTGCACTTTGTGAGGGGAGATAGAATACATATTTGTCCATCCGGAGACCTTTCATTGACTTTGCAGAAAACTGCCCAGCGATAGTTGGGAAACCCTCACTGATGAGACACTTTGTGCTAATGTAATGAGATTGGCTGGGAAAGTTGCTCCGGGGTTGAGCGGTTAGCCAACGGTGTCTCTGAATATGACAGAGGGGCTGGACTCCTCCTGTTGCGTAGGTGGTGTCTCCTGGTAACCCCTGCCTGTTTGCCTTGTCGCAAGGTGAAATTGGCCTTGTGATATTCTTGAAATGTGAATTATGTATGCATGTACACGTCTTTCCCACAGTACGTTAAATAAAGGTTTTTAAATAAAAATGTTTTTAAAAAAGGTGCAACTTTTAGTTTTGCATACCATCAGCCCTTCCTTGCAGGGGGGTTAACAGTGACAGATGATCATGGCACAGGCAGATGGTAGGGGAGTTGGAACCCTAAATGACCTCTTAAGAAGAGTTATTAAGCACAATGGGCATGGGCGATATATTTTCATAATTAAGACAATTTCCTTACTAATTTATTTGCTTATACCTAGAGTCAAAAAATGATCCATTTACAGACAGGAGTTCATTTAAAAACTGGATTAGAAGGAGTTTAATTTACAGTGTGCAAACAAGACCACTTGTGAAAATGCTGGGTGGCTGGAAGTACATCTATGCAGGGCCTCATAGCGTTGTGTTTGTACTTGCGTACTTGCCTAAGCCACCTGTCTTTCCCTGCAGGCCCAGCCCAGCATAATACAGCCAGATTCCCTTTCAATTAGACTTCCAATAGAGCCGTGAAACAACCCGATTTACACAAGACCAAACCCACTTAAGCAATACCTTGTACCCCAGATAAAGCAGCCTTACTAGCATGGGGCCCTCTTAATAAATGCAGAGGAAAAATGAGATAAAGACAAAATAAATGTGGTCCCCAATCCTAAAAAAAGGTTAATTTGCGCTCTCCTCAATGCAAGATCCAACATCAAAAATTCCCTCTATATTCAAACCCAAATCAGAGAAATATTTCTTCATCTCTTAGCTCTCGCAGGTGTCAGTTTCATGCACTACTCTATGCCTTAAGTAAATTACATTGTCCCCTAGAAGGACTTTGGATCCAATCAAAGCTACAGGAGGACCTTACAAGTGCCGGATACATGCCCACGGGTACAAGCTGGCCTGCCCCTGAGCCAATTAGCCTCACTGGCATTACACAATTCCAAAGGCTGGAAATCCAGAATAACTGTTACATATTGTTAAGAAACTAGTGGCCCTTAGTCGAGCAAAATTCAAAAAGCTGCAATCAGTATGTCCACTTTTCGCAACACAAATCAGTAACATGCATGGCCATTGCTTCAGGCCTCAAAATTTGCACTTGCCACTAGCCATTGGCTACTTTCCAACTGGACTCTTGGCAAGTACGAAATGGTGTGCTGTGTTTATGTGGAGAATTAAGGGGAGTGTCTTTTGTACCTGGCTAGTTGATTGCAACTTGACATTTTTAGCCCTGCCATAGCTTCCCCTGCCAGTCCCCCTGACCCCAACCACAAGTTTGTAAATCAAGATAGTGTCAGAAAGGTATCTGACACTCCCGTACCCTGCACACCTTTGAGCTGTAATACAGCCAACATAATTTTTAAATGGTTATTAGCACTTGGCATATGTACATCATTTTATAAATAAATAATGTGTACACAGGAGAATTTTAATTTGTTCATTTCTTCCTTATACTTGAATAGTGTAGAGAACAACACATTTCGGGATACAATATTCCCTTCATCAGGTGCAGTCTAAGACAACCTGTAAACTAAAAGTTCAAATCAAATTCAGGGTAATAGCAACACTTCCGGAATATAAATCAATTAAATACAAAAGTCAATTAAATGCATATATCTACAAAACATTCTCGACCCAATGGTCTTGATTATGTACATCAGAACCTTTAAAGATTATTGCAGAACATTTGAAAGATTAGGTCAAGCAAGGTGGTAAAGGGTTCCATGTGTTCATATCCCAGCAAAAATATCGCCATACAAGAATACTGCCATATATTTGCGGCAATATAAAGCCATGGAACCTGCACAGGACACCCTTGCAAACCCCATAATTTTTTTAATGGAGCCATGGAAGCCCCCCTCACCCCTGCAACCCCCCGCTTCCATTAATCCCATAAATTATCCCCACTAATAATATTGCCTATGGCCTTACCCTACGAATATATATTGTTGTGATCAAGCGGCAAGTCAAGCCGTGAAACGCGTTAACGTTCCCAACGCGCACCTGCATTTTGCACTTTGGGAGTGCCGTATTCAGGACGGCTTTTTAACTTTTGTGCCATTTTTGCAAGGCATTAATAAAGATGGATTATTTTACTATGAATTCGATGTCCGGACCTTGCTATTTTGGGGATGTGAAGAGTGCTGCTCACCTTGCCTGAGGTTTATCAGAGCTTAGAAAAAAAAAAAAATACAAGATAGATAGATAGATAGATAGGATATTATTGGTGGGGGCAATTTTACCTGATACCGTAAAATGTCCATTGAACAATCATGTCTGTGACCAAATCAAGTTGTGAGTAGAAAAAAAGTTAGGGGTAGAAAATCCCCTGGGTGGCCCTTTTCACCAAAGACAAGAATAGTGCCATGCTGTTTAGTAGGGTGATGACCCATCTAACCCCTGTGGGTGTGTAGCATGATTAAAATAAATACAAAAATAAAGGGCAAGAAAAGAAACGAGTCAAAAAGTACCTGAGAGGTAAAGGAAATGAACACCAGCAGAATGCAACATGGGTGTAATGCTGGCGCTGCAGAGTTCAGACCCTGAAGGAGATAGAGATTAATATTGTAGCACTGTGTGAAAAACTGGAGAAAGGCGTGGTCTGAGCACCACGAGAGAGATTACCTTTCAGAAAAGAGGGTGTTGTTGTCTCAATGGCTTTCGAACATCGAACGTGGGATCTTCAGTGAAACTCATTAACGCATATGATCAATAAGATGTATAAATAAGGTCTAGCCTGGAAGTAAATGGAGTGCCGTCAGGGACTCGAAGAGGAGGAAATAAGCGTACGGTAAGGAACCTAGTAGCGAAACCAGGTCAACTTGAGGAAAAAACAACATGCAATGAAAGCACACTGTTGCCTACCTGTATCAGAATGCAACGATCACTGCCATAACCGACGACGCAGAACGGTTGTGATCACCTCAGTCGTATATGTAGTAACCATGGCTACATGGAGACAAAACAAAGGACGGACTAGAAAACGAAGAGAGCTGTGGGAGAGAACATGTATACAGAGGACTAACCTAATAGCAAAAATCAACCAGTAAAGCAAAGAGCCCTTAATACCAGACATTATGAAAGGATGCATATGTTTAAAAATAATCGATTTGATCTAAGATAGGAGTTGGTCCTGGTGACATATGTCACCTGTAAGGATAAAATCGTTGTACAATATGAAAGAAATTGAGGGAACTGCACATAAATTAACTTCAAAAACCAAATAATTCAATGCACATATTTGATCCCAAAAATAGGTAAAATTTGGAACAACTGTAAATAGGTAATATAACAGTTAAAAATATATTTGAAGAAGTCTTATTATTTCAATGCCATGGCAAGAGAACCGAACTAGATCTCCAACAAACTGTACAGTGGATGTTTAAACCACAAGTTTAACATCTCAGCAAATTTACCCTGGTCCAAGAAGATGGCATACCAATGTTTCAAATCTTTTATCAACAACACACTTCTCAAACCAGGTTGCCCTTTGTAATGTCCGAATCCTAGAGCCAGTCCTTGTTTTTCCAATTGCAAGCATGACACTGGGCATCTTGTCAGCTATGTGAACTATGATATTCCTCAAGGTTTGTCCCCCCCGTCCCCCAAACCCCCCCGGCCCTCGAATCCTTTTTTCTATGAGTTTGGCACACAGTAAGGAAGCCCAAAGCATTAGTCCACACACCCACGAAAACAAAACCAAGACCTTAGTCAACCAGGAAGAACAATTTGGGGAGGATCATCATCAAGTGGCAAACTGCCTGAAGTATGTCCAGTGCTGCCCACAATGGAACTGGCATGGACTAAATTGCCGAAAGACAGATAATGACAATAGTAGCAACGCCAAGATCCAAAATGTGTGTAAAATAGGTATTCTAATTGACAGCGAGATATGCACAGAACCCCCATGTAATGTGAGGGGTCAGAAATGAGAGGCGGACACAAAGTTGTAGTATTCTCATTGTCATACATTTTATTTATAAGAAATGGACTGGAAAGCGCCTCTCTAGCCGTATCCTAAGGAAGGAGGTTCTCTACCTAAACAACTAAAACTATGAATCAGTCTGTGTCAAGTAGTTAGTAACTCGGAAACCGTCCTTGTGTCCAAACATTCTAAATTGACCCTTACTAGAAACAAACAGCTACGAGTGCAAGGAAATATCCGACCTATGTTTATTGAAAAAAAGTGTTCATAATCAAATCAAAAATAAATCCAAATAATGTTTTCCACGGAGAAATCCTTGAAAACAGAGGATACTTTCCCTGGAATTTTATTACGACAAACAAAGTGTCTCTTTTAAACAGCAGTTGCTCGAGGCTCTCAAACCAGATTCAGAAAGCTCTTATTCAAATGAATTCCAAACAAAGAATAGTCTCTTCAGTTTTTCTTTTAATTTGGAATAATTGTCTGGTATACTCCTCCTCTAAAAAAAGTTCAGAGTTCTTTTATAGGCTCAAATGCCTGGTATGTTTGACTGCCAGGAATCCCTTTATGGACTTCTCGTATGGACTCCTCAAATCCCCTGGTGTACCCCCCTGCCAGGTATCTTTCCCCAAATGTCAGCTGCCTTGGGCCTTCTATTTACCAGGACCTTCTTTATTGGTTTCACTTGTTATTTTCAATGTATCACATCAGCATCTACTTTGTTTTGTCCAATGTCTTTACTTAGGGTAACACTTGTTTCAGCTCTCCCCTACATTGACATATCATGCATATATATTTGTTCAGGCTTCCTTGCTGCACTTTTTCTTGTCGGTATTGTGATGAATCTGACAGACTCATCACCAATTCCCTGCTGGTGATCTCCCATGTGGCCAGCGGACGGCCGTTGCTACCTGATCCGGACCCTGGGGGTTGTTATACGAGGGAGGGTCACAGGGGATGGCACAACTACGTGGGAGAAGAGATGATTCCATTAGATCAGACTCAGTATTCTAACCTTTTTCATAACAAAGACCCTATAAAATTCAAGTTCCTGAGAGCTTGTTGTCAACCAACAATTTCCCCTGGTCATGGAAAACCCCTTCCCTTAAGTAACCAACCAAAACTTCATGTATACCTCCAACATTCTGTCTCTAGAGTACATTCTATCTATCCAAAAACAAAAATTCTGGTATTCAGCAAGGTTAAGAATAATTTTAAATAGACTCTCAACTAAACTCCTTTACAAATCCTGTTGTCAAGTAGGCATCTGGGTTTGCTTTTTACAAATAGTGTTATCTGGCGATGCCATGTACACAATGCCAAAACAGGCAACCGTGTGTGTTATTCGCTTCTAGCACCAAATTGGAAGGAAGCATCTAAATAAATGCCTCCAAGTGATGAATTCTAAAATTAATTTTACAGTGTTTTATGGTGCAGAGGTCTGGGGTGCGTCAACGGGCAGGTGCCTAGGAAGTAATGAAAATTCCGGTCTACGCAGGTTTCTGGGCCTGCCGCCAAGTGTCCCTAGGGACGCGTTGCGACATGAACTAGGGCTAGTCAACATCACTTTGTGGGTCGAGCAGCGGTTTTTGGAGTTCTTTTTGAAGCTCCAATTTGCCAACCTCGGAGGATCACTGGAGGAATAATGATTGTCTTACCCTTTTGAACTATACATTAGTGGGGACTGCACCTAGGAAATGGCTGCATGCCATCCGATACTCTGCAGAATCACTTTTGTGGGTCCCATGCTGTATCTACCACAGATTGATTCTTTTTTTTGCCCTCATAAATCTGGGCGATGGGATCATACTTGAAACACTGCAATAACGATCATGCTAGCCCCTTATCACTTTCTACATGTAGAAATAATGCCAGTTGTTATTCAGTTTTACTAAAGTCCACCTGTGGTAGGATTGTAGAACACTCGCACTCAGGGGCACAGGGCTCCAACTCTTAGTATACACATGAACTACACAAGTATGTTGTAACAATGGCTGAGCAGCCAGGCTTAGTCAAGAAGGGAGGAGGGCTGTAGTTGAGTACAAAAACATTTAAGCACACTTATAGCCAAGGAAACACTTACACACTGTAGTTATATACAAAATATGCATATTTATTATATATACTAGGTAATGTTAAATTCAACACACTTCAGGTAGGTTAAAAACAGTTCACAGATAGATATTTACACTCGATATTTGCTGTAGCAATACTAAATTTCAAACAGTAGACCTTTAGATGATAATCGGTTAAGTACAAGTAGTTTTAGGTTAGCAAATCATACATTAACCAACATTTATTGAACTAGTGATACTGGGAAGTTGACAACTCTAGGAAAGCCTTTTCTTTAGAAGTCCAACCCTATCTGAGGAATGAGAGTTTCAAAAAGTCAGAGGGGGCACTGGGAGACCAGTAACCCGTGGGTGGCAGAACAAAGGAAGGGAGATCCTGTTAAAAGTTGTAAAATGCATAGATTAAGCTTTTCGTAGGAAGAAAGTAATGAATTTTGATTCAAAGGGTTCAGGGGGACTAAGTAGGCCACCTGAAGGATTTTAGGTTCTAGGACGGATGTCCCTGGGCAAGGGAGAACACAGTTGGTTTGTCCACCCCAATGTGACTCAAGAAGCTCAAGAGAAGCTAACAGCAACACAAAAACTGCCTAGCTAAAGTACCCCAGAGTTAGACAGTACCTTCTAGGATGAAGAAGAACAATGTCACCGGTGGGTCCCAAAAGGTAAGACGACAGCAGCTCCGGTTTGGGTATCTGACCTTGGTAGCTGGATGAAGGACTTCGCTGTGAGACTCGGTCACAGGGATGCCCAGAAGATCTTCACGGCACTTGGTTGTGGAGGCTCGGCAGAGGCTTTGGAGCAGCAACGGCTGTTACTCAGCCAACTTTCTTCCTTCCCTCGGTCCTTGGCACTTTTGAGGGGACTTCTACGATCAGGATAGAGTCTCTATAGACCCAGTAAGATGCCCACAAGTTTGCAGCCAAAACAGTGCTCAAAGAGACGATGCACTGCAGCGGTGCCAGAGGTCCCAGAATATTCAGGGTTTGCAGCCTGGAAGGTTGCAGCACTTTGTGGGATGGCTCAAACTTTAGATGGTCTGGAAACAGGTTAGGCTCAGCAGTCCAAGGGAGAAAGCCACCCAGTCTGGATCTTCCCTGTCACTTAGAAGAAAGGGCTGGAGCTACAGAAATCATGCAGTCGGCTTAGCAGTCGCTAGGAGGTGGCTGCAGACGCCCTGCTCCTTCCTTCTTCTGAATGTTTCTTCCTGTGGTCAACTTTGGCTTCGGCGTTAAGACCCTCGTCTTTTATGCAGGAATCCAGCCAATCAGCATACATGCAACATTCAATCTTTGGGTGGTGGCTGTCTGCAACCAGTTCGAACTGGATCGAAGTAGACACACTGGAGGACAAAGACCTAAAAGGTGTTTCGGTGACCTCCCAGCTTCCTGTCCTCCCAGGCACACTGGGGCTGTAGGCAGGCTTCCCAATGGTAGCCCGTAGAATACAAATAAGTGAGCAGGCCGCCCCCCACCCAGGGCAAGCCATTGTGAGTTGGAAAAAAATGAAAAAGGCACCATTTTAGGTCAATGGTGATCCTGGTGTCCTTTAGCGCTGCTGCGACAGCAGCATGCATGTAAAAATCACGAAAAGGCAGTAGAAAATATCCACTGCCACCAGCCACTCAGATACATTTGCCACTGTAACTTGAAAGTAGCAGGAAGAGTGGGAAAAGGAATATTATGCTTTCCTCTCAGCTATCCACATAAGGTGGGTTGCCTGATCTCACAAAAGATAAGGCCTGCAGGATACCTCAGGGGCAACGAGTTTGTCTTGGAAGCAAGACAAAGCATAGCAACACAGGTTTGACTCCAGGGCTTGCACTTAGAAACTGGTTCCTTGTATTAAGCGAGTTCTAAAAGAACAATTATAAGTAGGATAAAAAGTATCCCCCTATCCTATGTGACGAGTCAGAGGGTCTCGTCCCTTTAAAAAGAGAAAACCACATGCTCATACGCTAACCTAGGCATTTTCTTAATAATCCCACAATATTACCACAATCTATGTAATTTTGTACGATGACACCAGTAAGTTTGAACAATAGTACTGGGGCGAGGATGTGTAAGAAAAATCCCATAGAGAATAATGAATACATTACTGAGACGAGGAAGACCTGTGAGGAGGGAGGAGCGAGGCATGAGAAGCAATACCAACGCTCTAGTCTTTGTCAGAGTTATGAAAGGGAGACAACAATAAGAATAAAAGGAGGGACTAAACCTGAAGTTGAAAAACAGTAGCTGGAGAGGACAGAGAAGTAGTGGAATTAGCAGAGAGAGGGCAAGACTGAATAAAGAAAGAAACAATAGTGAATTGGACGAAAGTGATTGTTACTGACCCTTAGTAAATGTGGAGAGCGGAGGCCAGGTGAAGGCACAAAAAGTGACGTCCCAGGCGAGGGTCCGTCCATGAAGGCATCTGGTAAGTCAGAGGCAAGACACCAGAGCCTCACGTGTACTGCTGTCACGAAGTCTTGCAACTCCACAATGACCTCCTTAGATTAGTGGGTCCCTAAAGGTGTCGGTGACCACTGAGCTTAACTGGAGTTTGCCACATACGAGTGAAACTGCTCCAGGAGACGACGGGCTCAGTTGGAGGGACAGTCTGTGTGAGACGGTGTGGGGCCCTTGCGAGTCATGTGAGAAAAGGGTTCTCACTACAGCCAAACAGATGCTGCCGGCGAATCGGATTAAAAGATCTCCTACCAATGGGAAACCAGCCCTAAGCATCCAAACGAGAGGCGTCTGGGAGACAATTGCTTCCTGGACTGGTGCTGTTGCAGAGACCGAGCGGAACGGCAAAGTGGGGAATCCAGCGAAGCACAGCTCCACACAACGACAAGAAGAGCTGTACACTCCAACCCTCCTACAGGTACCCAGTCGGCAAGAAGGGGCTCCAGAAACAAAAGGGAAATGATGAAAAGAGATGTGGGCTGGCACATGAAAACCCAACAAAACATCACACCTAATCAATCCTTAAAACTGTATTAAAACTAGTGATTGAGAAAAGAATAAAAACAGACTTAAGTTCGAAACACATGTCTTTGGAACACATGTTATTTATTCTCCCTCGTCCCAGTGTGGAGAGAAATTATGGGAAACACTTGACAGGCGAGTACACGAAGTGTAATTGAATGAAAAAAGGAACACAGACTTTAGCAGGAGAGTATACCAAGGCTGTGTGAGGCATGATGCCCAGCAAGGAAGCCACACTGATAAGAACCTATGCAAATAATAGGTTCACACAGATCTTGGCTGGAGAGTGGATATGATTCAATCTTAAGTTAATTAAAAAAGGAGGAATGCTCTTGGGAACTTTAAACACCATCAAAACGAAGAAAAGTCACTCCTTGGAGTTGGCGGAATTTCTTTTTGGAACTCTTTGGTTTTGATTTGACTATTGGCACTTGTTACCCAATTGAACAAGGCTGCAGGAGAACAGCCAAGAGACATCTTATTTTTTCCTTTTTGCAGAATTCAGAGTGTGAGGGTCAGATTAGGTTTTGACACAGGATGGAGAGCATCTGACAGACACATTAGTTGTTTTTGTTGAGGCAGGGAAACCCCCCTTAGTGTTAGGGCTAGCAAGGCATTTTTCAAACCCCCATTATTATTTGAATAAAAATGAACCTAGTAACCCAAAATTCCTGTGTCTGTCTCCTACTATATATATTCAAATAACAAAAAAGTCAAATGGGACAGAATCTGAAGCAGCACCCCGTTTTACAATGTGTTCCTCCAAAACAGGAAACATATGTATACTGGTATGAATTGAGAGGATGAACCTGCACTTTCAGTGGCCAACTTCAGCCAGCTTTGCATCAATTAGTATTCATTTGGTCTTGGCAGGAATTGCAAGTCAGGAGTTTCCAATTTACCATGGCTTAAGTTACCATGTAAAGCAGAACTATAGGATCTGCAATCACTTAATTTAGTGAATCAAATTCTTTTATCCCTGAAAAATTAAGGATTAAAAAAAAAAGCTGTCTGGCATGTAGAAGATTGTAGTCAGCAAATCAAGCTTTGAAAAATTAGAACATACAGCATCATCCAATGACACCAGGCGAATCTAGAAACAAGACTCATTCAGCCCTAGTTATGACACAACAACTGGTATTGAAAACAATATTACAAAGGACACTTGGTTTTCCAATTTCCTGCTTTTATATAATCTAGTTTCCAACTGTAAAGCAGAAAGGGGGTATAAATCAGTAATTCATAGTGACGGGGAATGGAAGCGGGCGGGGGTGCGGGGGTGGGGTATTCACAGACAAGGGTATATACAAGTTATAATATTATTATTTCACTAGTTATACATCATTCACCTAGATAAAAAAAAAAAAAGGAAATCCCACACATTTTTTTTTTTTTTTTTTTTTGATATCCTTGTCAGGCATTATTTCATTCAATTCCAGTGCTGACAGTATTCCATTTAGGTCCAGTGTTGACACACACACACACACACACTCACGCAAGCCGATATTTAAACATCCTACTCATTTTCATCGTTTGCTGTTGTCTGTGCCTCCTCGTCTATCTCCTCGTGTACATTGCTGTATGCTTTTCGTACGTCGGTCAAGTGCACCCAGTACCTCAAGCCCTTCACCTTTACTGCCGTGGGCGTGCAAAATATTACTTCGTATGGGCCATGGAATCGTGGTGCATTCCACCGACGCACGAAACTTCTGACATAAATTGAGTCGCCTGGCATTAGCTGTAGCTGTTGCTCTGGCTCCGTGACAGATCCCGTTACATTTCCCTCTTCTCTAGTGAAGGGTGGGGATAGTTGCTTCGATATTGCGCGCGCTGCCCTTGTTAATTTTCTTAGGTAGTCTGTGAACTCATCTCCCAATATTGCGGCGCTTCTGTGAGCATCTGAGTGTTCACGCAGTGGAGAGTGTGCTGTGTTCATTCGTCTCCCAGTCACGATCTCGTGTGGGGACAAATGGTGGTCTTTACTTGGTTGATTTCTCAACTCAAATAGTGCCAGGGGTAGACAGTAAATCCAATTTTTCTTTAATGAGAAGCATAGTTTTGATAACCTGCCCTTTAACAGGCCGTTCATCTTTTCCACTACGCCATTACTTTGAGGATGATAAATCGAACATAATTTATGTTTTATACCCAATAATGTGGTAACTTCCTTGAAGAGTTCATTCACAAAGTGAGAGCCGTTATCTGAGCGAATCACGTCACAAATTCCCCAGCGCGGGAACACTTCCCTTACTAGGAACTTGGCGGCGCTTTTGGCATCAGGTCGCGCACAGGGTCCTGCTTCCACCCATCTTGAAAACGGGCACACAACCACGATCATGTACCGTGCGCCATTACACCTTTCCCCCATGTCTGCATAATCTATATGCAGTTCTCTGAAGGGGCCAAGGGGTTTGGGAATTGTTCCCCGGAGTGTGCGTAGGGTCATTCCTGAGTTGTATATTTGGCATGTTGTACATTCCATTGCCAATCGAGACACATGCTCCTGGAGACAAGGCACAAACCATTCTTCCTGTATTTCTGCTGCGATGTGCTGTTTAGTGTTGTGTGCGGGGAAGTGTAGCTGTTGGAATGCTACTTCTAGTAACTGTAGTGGCATTACCACTTTCCCTGAGTTATTTTGCCGCCATAATAGGTCTGTTCCTAATTGGCTGCATCCCCGTTTTGTCCACGTTAGTTTTTCTTCTGCACTAGCTCCTTCCTGTAATTCTAGAATTTGTGATAAGGACATCATGTTGTACCCTTCTGACAGTTCTTCGGTTGTTGTGTTCTTCATCATGAACTCACCTGTGTCGTATTTTTGAAAATAGGAAGCCTCTTTGGCGGCAGCGTCCGCTGCCGCGTTCCCTAAAGACACAACGTCTGTATTGGATGTATGGGCCTGGCACTTCACTATTGCTACAGCAGTAGGGTTTTGTAGGGCCTCTTAATTCTTTTAACAATTCTGCATGCTGCACTGGCGTTCCGTCTGCCCTTCTGAATCCCCTACGGCCCCATCTTGCTAGACCTCCATGTACTGTTGTCGTCATGTAAGCTGAGTCTGTGTATATTGTAACTGCACAGCCCTTTGCTGCGTGTAGTGCTTCTATGAGCGCAACCAGTTCTGCTGCTTGTGCAGAGTAATGCGACGGGAGGCGGTACTGTACTAATGTTTCAAACTCACCTTCCTCTAATCTCACTACCGCCATGCCAACGTGTTTTTCTCCCGTATCCATATCAATTGATGCGGATCCATCCTTAAAGTACACCTCCCCCTCGCTGAGAGCGTTTTCACACACCACTGTGCCCTCCCCTCCTTCTCCTGTGTAGGTTGCGCAGTCGTGATTTTGCATATCTTCTACTGTGCATGCTTCTGTAATGAAGGTGGCGGGGTTCACTGTTTTACATCTCACTATGTGAATGTTGGCGCTGGACAATATAATCTCGTATGCTGTTGCCCGCTGTGTGGTCAGCGTGCTTTTTGATCTTTCAAGTATTGCAAATAATGAGTGTTCCACAAACAATGTTACAGAGCATCCCATTACTATTGTGGCACTTTTCTCAATCGCGAATGCGGCTGCTGCGAGTGATTGTTCGCACGCGAAATGACCCTGCATCACGGCATCCAAAGTACCACTATAGTAAGCTAGGGGCTTGTGTCCTAAGGATGTCTTTTGTGTCAGCACCGCTGTCATAAGTGTTCCTTTGCAATGGGAAAATAGGTAAAATTCGTGTCCATAATCAGGGTTTGCTAGTACTGGAGCGCTTGAAATTAGTTCTTTAAGTGTTTTGAACGATGTGCGCATTCCTTCTGACCACTTTATTTTTACATTCTCCTGTTGTGCTTCTTTCAGTGCTTGTAGGAGGGGCCGGGTGTATGCTGCATAGTCTAGTATCCATGCCCGGCAGTAATTGCACATCCCCAAAAATTTCTGCATATCTTTTACTGTTGTGGGTTCTCCTACCGATCTTATTGCCTCTACCCTGTCGGGAATTATTCTTTTTCCATCTTTCGATATGAGCTGTCCCAGGTATAGGACCTCAAGCAGACAATACTGTAGCTTCTCCTTATCTACTTTGTAGCCTTTGTTGGCCAGTAAAGTCAGGAGCGTTGTTGAATCTTTTCTACACGTTTCGTTGTCTTGTGCACACACCAATAAATCGTCCACATACTGAATAATCGTACTCTCTACTGATAGGTTCCCCAAGTCTTCATGCAATATGCGATTGAATATGCTCGGGCTCTCACAGTATCCCTGTGGCAGTCTGCAATGTTCATATCTTTTTCCCCCCAGTGTGAACGCTGTAAGGTATCTGCTCTCTTCAGCCAGAGGTATTGAGAAAAATGCGTTTTTCAAGTCCACCACTGTAAAATGTGATGCTGTTTTTGGGATACTGCATAGTATGGATGCAGGGTTCGGGACTAGAGGGAACTCTTTTTGTATTACATCATTGAGGGGGCGTAAGTCCTGTATCATCCTCCAAGACCCCCCTTTCGCTTTTTTGATTGGATAAATACATGTGTTACATGGTGAGTTTGAAGGCACTATTATCCCTTGTACTAGTAGTGCATTTATCGTTTCTTTTATCCCTTCTTCAGCCTCACGGGACAATGGATACTGTTTGACTCGGGGTACGATAGCTCCTTGTTTTAGTTTTATTATCACAGGTTGTACTCCGTGCAACAGCCCTACATCATGGGGGCCTGTTGTCCATAAATTGTTTGGTACTAGCCTCATGTCGTCCTCAAAAAATGACGGTGGTGTTCCTACCACTGCCATCAATTGGACGGGGATCTCTCTGGCTTGGATCAAAATGTCACAGGGCATCGCTATTTCCATTACTATCTCACCATCTACTTCTGTGTCTGAAAAGAGATCCTCATCTGTTACCTCGCGCAGGGCAAGGTTGGCGTTTGTACACAGTACGGTGCGCCACTCACATCCTTCTCTGTCCATTCCAATCACAGCGATCCGTTTCGTTGATACCTGCACAGCGTGCAAATCCAACGACACCACTGATCCTGGTGCTGCATTTGGACACACTATGGGGCGGAAGAGGAATTCTGCTGGAATCCTCCAATCCATGTTTTTTAGCTCTGGGACTATAAAGGCCAGAGTATTTAGCCCTGCAATGAACATCTCTTCCTTTTGTGGCAACCCTCGTATTTCCTGTGTGGTTGTGTAGGCTTGTACTACCAACATTGCACGCAAGGGGCATATCCCGGGTGTAGAACACACTATTCCTCCTTCCGTAAATGATATGGTCATGTTGAGTTTACTCATAAGGTCCCTCCCCAGTAAATTTATCGGGGACTGTTCATAATACAGTAAGGGTGCTTTTACAGTCTTGCCCCCTATGGTTACATCCAAAACTTCTGTGTAAGGAACTTCAATTACAGCCCCAGAGAACCCCTGCGTCTCTAACTTCCTGTTAGATAACGGGAACCGGCCCTCCCTGACACATGATTTCTCCGCTCCCGAATCAACCATGAATATAAATTGCCTGTCTCCTATCTGCGCCCCTACCAATGGTTCCTCTGCTGCATTGTGGGAGGTAGATAGAACTGGACACGCAAGTGTTCTCTGTGGGCTGTCCTATGCGGGGTGTCTCATCACCCCCCCCTCATTGAATACGTTACCTGAAACCACTGACATGCCGTTGTAGGGTGCTGGTGCGGGGGCCCCGTTAGCTGCTGTCGCGAAAGGGTTACCTGGTGTATATTGCATGCTGTCGTTGTTATGCATGTTTTGTGGGTGGTTCTGTGTTCTATAATGGGGTCCCTGTTGCTGGCCCGTGTTACCCTGGCTTGGGTCTCTCAGTTGCTGTTGTCCCATCGGAAGGCCATATGGGCTTCCCGGGTGGGGATGGCCATACTGTTCCACCTCCTGGAACCCGTTGTTTTGTCTACTTCTGCATTCCCTGGAGTAATGTCCCCATCGCCCACAGTTCCAGCAACTCCCCTGGGGGCCCCGGGGACCCTGCCATCCACTTCCTCCCATTCCTCCGTACCCCTGTGGTCCACCTCCTCTTCTGCTCCTGTACCCACCTCGTCCCCCTCGAGGGGTCCTCTCTTGCCACTGCAGACCTCCACCCTGCTCCTGCTCGTCCCACTGCCGCTGTCCTGTTCCCACCCAATTAGTTGCCATCCTTCCTTGTATTGCTATCAGCCCCTCCTCTTCCTCATCTCCCTCCCTACTGTGTGGGAGTGCGGCTACTGCTGCTGCAACCTTCACTAACTTTGACTGTACTAACTTCGCCTCGTCTGCCAATCTTTTCTGCGCCACCTCCTTCTCCCTCTCCTTTATTCTTTTACAATGGTGTACTATTATGCTTTGAATTTCTGGCCATCCCTTTGCTTCAATACCTGCTATCTTGTCAAGCGCCTTCTGTACTTCCTTTGGGAGCCCTCTTTTTATAATGAAGTAAAATAAAGATGTCGATTGATACCAGGGCGTGCCCGTTTCCGCTCTCCACATCTCTTGGACCCGAAATATGTAATCCATAGCCTCCTCCCCGTCATTCATTGCACACTGCATCACGGACTGTAAGTCAGGTGTGTCTGGAAATGTTTCGCGTAAGGCGTCCCACACCCTAGCCCGCACTGTGTTAAATGAGGCCCCATCATGGCGGTCGCAGTCTAACGTTACTCCCGGGAAACCGGCTTTAACCCATACTCTTTCAGCCTGGTCGCCCACCGCTGATACGAGCAGACTTTTCACATCTCCTACAGCTAGGGGTACCCCAGCTGTATGTTTTTCAAAGGCATATATCCACTTACTTGCCCCGCCTGATAACGGGGGCAATAGCTTTAATAAATTAGCTTTATCCATCTGTGCCCATGGGATATAGTTAGGCCTCCCTCCTCCCCTATGTATCAACGGGAGCTGTAGCTTTCCTTTCGTTGTTGCATCTGGACCAGTTTTGGCTGCTGATGTTCCTAGTGATGCCATCTTTCCCACTCTGTTCCTCAGTCGCCCCGACCAGTCATCATCTAGAGTTCTCATAGAACATGCACCTTCCTCCCCCTCGCTTCCCCCTCCTATTACCATACTCAACCTGTCGCTTTCGTCTAGCTCTTCTCTAATATCACAAAGTAATTCCTCTCCAAGTTCCCCAAGCCTTTCTTCGTTACCACCATCTTCCTCTCGGGTCCCTACTTCTATTATTCGTGTTGGTTCTTCCTCAATCCTAAACAGGATCTCGCCCTTCTTCCACCCCTCTTCGGGCCGTCTGCTTTCATCCGATGCTCTAGACGTACGTCCAGCTCTAGTTGTATCCAGTGCTGTCCGTTCGCATATGTTTTTTATCCTCGAGAGCTCATCTTTTGCTATAGACAGTCTTGATTCTAGATCATTTGTGAGTTTCTCTATGTCCACCCTTTGTGTGCTCGCCTGGCCTCGCTCCCTTGTACTTTCATATGGTGGGGGTGCAGTGGGCCGGTGGGGTGTGGTAGTTGTCGGGGGAGGTACATACGTTGGATCACTGTATCCTTCTGCGGGTACAGGTTTCTTTAATATTGGGTATAAACTTATTACCTCCACTGGTGGTGTGACACCTGGCAATTCTTTGATATCTTTCTGTAATACCAGTGGATTGTCTGTAGTAGATGGGAGATCAGGATTTGGTGCTGGCGCTTTAGGCGGTGGCACTTCTTCGAATAACCGCCAAAGATCTAATATTTCCCTCCTATTCTGCAGCTGTTTCCCTCGGTACTTCAAGAAAATGCATGTCATCACCATATCTAGAACGCTTTTGTCAAATGACCCTCCCTCTGGCCATATCTGGGGTAGCCCCTCTCCTTTCAGCTCGGTTACCCATTGGTCGTGGTATTTCTTGATCCGCTCCGCGTGCCCTGGAAGGCTTTTACAAATATGTGATAATGGTGTTTCAGGCCCCATCTTTGTGTGCTCCCCTGGTGCTTATGTGTCTATTTCTACACCTCCAATGGTACTATAGTATAGATATTACTTTTTGTATTCTACTCCACTCCCAGTATTATGCTCGCTTGGGCTCTCCCTCCCTTAATTGTTCAATACAAAAACTGTCTGTACACAATTTCTACTTTGTTCTCTTCGGGGGACACATACAAGAGCAATCCATCATTTATTTTGACACTATCAACCCGGAAATCAAAGGGTACCCACTCACGTCACTTTCTCAGCGTTGCTTCAAAAAGAATTTTTATCCGGTCACACTTACCATGACCATTTAACAATTACACGTTCATAGCCGTTTTACACATTCTTAAATGACAAAGTTATCCCTTAACACATACGAGGTGCACACACCTCTTGGTAACACTCCGTACACCAGTCACGCTGCCCTCCCTTTCCTCCCTAGCTGGCTGTCCCTGTCTATCTTGCTCAGCACATGTGCATATATTTATAGGTTTTAACCTTCTCTCCCCCCCTAGTAGGACCCTTGTTCTCTTATTTTTCTCCCAAGTTTGTGCTAATTCCGTTGTTATTCTCCCCCTACCCCCTTTTGCTGAACACTTTTATCTTGTATTTCACTTCGTCATATATTCCCAGCACTAGTCAATATAGCACTATGCGGCGCCGCCTTCCAACCCCTTTCGGAGCTAGGTTCCCGTCACTTCTATCTCTTTATTCACCTCGTAATCCTAATGGCCATATGCAAAGAAAAAGAAAGGAAATTTTAGAATGATCTTTAGTATATCTTCGTACCCCCTTGTCGTTCCCTGTCCTACGCTTCTCTCCCCGCTCCCTTTACAATCGCTCACACTCAGTACTCACGTGCCCGTCTTGAACCGATAGTCTCCGAAACTGGGTCCGTCCAGGCAGTGTCACCGGTAACTCAACGGTCAGCCCATGGCTCCGGCGAGCGGCACTCAAAGGGGATTTTTTTCCAATCGGGATCCCGTACCCTTTCTCATTGAGTGCGCACTTCTTAGTGTGCCGGTCGCCGTTGCCGGGCAGCCTCCCGGAGCCGGCTCACCGTGCGTATCCCTTCTCGACCGGAGATTCTCGTGCCAAACGGGGACGGTTATAAGGAGTTTAGGAAGAAAAAATCACGCTATCGGGGTCACCACTGAAGGCAAGCGTCCCCAAACAGCACGATCCTCCCCGCAATGAGAGACAATGAAGGACTCTCCCAAAATGGGAATAAGGCCAAGACAGAGTGCGGGTGAGCGTAAATGGGAGTTTATCAATCAGAATTGGGCATGCAAAGAACTCTGCAAACTCCGAGAGCGCTCTGTCTGACAATAGCAAAGACAGGCGTATATATTTACAAAAAACGTCATAAGAACCTACATACTATAGGGGGCACAAGTTCAAGGGGATTGGGTGGCGACGACTAACTATAGGTGCTGCTGTGATCTGGTTGGCTTTGGCTGGAAGACGTCACTGGGCAGCCTCGTGGGTTGGGCTTGGCCTGGCAGGGTGGCGGGGTTCATCCGGCTGGTGTTGTCGTGCCATCGCGGCCAATGTCAGAGATGAATGTCCTTTCCTGACTTATTTGCCCTAGGCCATGCACACCGCAGTCATTCACTCGTTTCAATATTATCTTCTTTAGTAAATCTTCCAATAGGTTATACTACAGGTTAATGCAACACAGGAGGAATGCACCTTGTGAGGGGACTGGAGGCAATACGTCAGGGCATGGTTACCAGTGTCCTGTTGACCGGGGCCATAGGTCGAGGGGCTAAGCTTCAGGGCCTGGCACGGGCGGTACATGCCTTTCTGCCTTGTTAGAAGTTGTTATGGATGTTCCGCTGTGTGTTGTCAAAGTGTTGGGTGTCCTGATTGCACAGGGCCATAAGTCTGAGATGGTCCGGTGGGTTGTAAGGTTTACGAGGGGGCGCATGCGTTCAGGCAGAGGTTTACTGCTGTGCTGTAAATAATGCAGGTGGCGGGTGGTGGCCTTGGGTGCTACAGAGGGGGTTACAAATCTTTGAAGCGGCTCCAGTCTGGTTTGGGGGAGATAAAGCAGCGCGGCGCGGTCTCTGCTCTCATGCCTTTGGCAGCCTTCACAGGGTGGGAGGGGGAATGGCCTTGCAAGTATTTCACAAAGGTATCTCCCTCGTGCGTTGCTGAATACAAGTAAAAGACATCGCAAATATTTGAACACTTTCTATAATACTTATTTAACATCACGTCAAAACATGCTTTTAACCTTTGCTGGGTGCGCTTTGATTATACCCAGATCGAGCATCATATTTGTACATTACACTCTAGCAGCTACAGCGTTTCAGTTACATGCATATACATTCGCGGTAAATGAGGTAGTGGTTAGATCAGTGGAGTACATAGAGAACGACCCGCCACCGTTCGTGACGGTGGTGGTATATGAGAGGCTCAGACATTCACACATGATACGTGCACTCTCGCGCATTCTTTAATAAGTTCATAGTGTAGTTGCATCCGCTTTCTCGTGTACTCTAGCAGCATTAGCTTTAGTTATGGCGCGAGCCCATGGGGTGTAAGTATCTCAGCAATACGTGTAACAAATAGATTCTTGGTGCGTTCCTTCATTATTAGCATCCAACTGCAATGGTATATGCTCACCATCGCTTATATCGTAGGGGCAGGATCTCTTGTAATCATACGTCCTACAGGCTTTTTGTAATATAAGGGGTTTTATGAAAGAGAAAAGCATCCTTTGCAAGTAGTCTCAGCATTAATATACAAAGATTGTCTGGCATATAATCGACCATTTTACTGTTCTTTTCATTTGTCTAGGCCTGCTGGCCGGGTCATGCTGGGAACGAAGATACACTGCGGGAGGTGAACTGTTACAATGTTAGGCTATTACGCTAGCTCATGTCCGTCTTGTTCGTGGGAACGTGCTCGCAGCGGATCTACCAGGGTGCTGCGGCAGCAGGGATGTTCTCCAAGGGTGGGGGCCGCGCTACAGTGCGCTGAGCTCACACCATCTTTACTGGGCAGAGAATGGTTTTTGGGCCTAACTAAATTTGTGTTGTGATCAATAGATGTGGGCATTCGATATGTGCGGGCAATTAATACGTGCGGGCAATTAATACGTGCGGGCAATGTCTCCAGTGGGCGAGCCCTCCACCACCTGGGCCCGGGCGGCAGGAGGGGACGCCCAAGAGAGCCATAGTCCTCACCTGGGGAGAAAGTGTAGGCGAGGGGGGGTCGTCTTTGGACCAGTCCTCCCCTACAACTTTCAGTGGCCAACTTCAGCCAGCTTTGCATCAATTAGTATTCATTTGGTCTTGGCAGGAATTGCAAGTCAGGAGTTTCCAATTTACCATGGCTTAAGTTACCATGTAAAGCAGAACTATAGGATCTGCAATCACTTAATTTAGTGAATCAAATTCTTTTATCCCTGAAAAATTAAGGATTAAAAAAAAAAGCTGTCTGGCATGTAGAAGATTGTAGTCAGCAAATCAAGCTTTGAAAAATTAGAACATACAGCATCATCCAATGACACCAGGCGAATCTAGAAACAAGACTCATTCAGCCCTAGTTATGACACAACAACTGGTATTGAAAACAATATTACAAAGGACACTTGGTTTTCCAATTTCCTGCTTTTATATAATCTAGTTTCCAACTGTAAAGCAGAAAGGGGGTATAAATCAGTAATTCATAGTGACAATGTACTGTGAAAGACGGAGCTCCCCGAATAGCCATGATGAGTAGATTGTGATCTACCCGAGAGGCGCTCACCTTACGGAAAGCCTATTCTCCACCGAGTACCGGGCATACCCCCTAGCCCCCCCATTAGGGTCAAGTATACAAATCAGGCCAACCATAAATAGATTACCAGAGAGAACTAGTGGGAAGACCCATCTACAAATGCTAGAGACCAGGAGCTCTGTGGATCCCAGACAATTATCCAGAAATAGTCTGGCAGGCACTGACATGAATGGGGTGGAATGACATCACACCAGCCCCGTTGTTGAGCCCCAACTATGTGGGAATGCTGTCAACATAATCTCCTCGAATATAGCCGGTCTAAGGAAACACCTCATAGATCTGGTTTGGCGCAGTCTGTTACGGGGCTAGGATGGAATAGGTTTTCAGGAAACCTGGGAAATACAACCGCTCTCTTTCCAGGGATATGACATACATGAAATCCATGCAGTCAAAGGGAAAAAAGGGAGACCTTCGGGTGGGTTGTCAACATGGATCAAAAACAATCTTGATTGGAATCTAACTTCACCGATATTCACTGATATTCAGAGTGTGGCGCGCCAATCACAGGACGGTGCATTTCTAACACTAAATCGGGTCTCCAATAACCATTCGGGCAACATGATTGACGTAATAAAAAGATCTATAGAATCCTGGGAAATCAGGATGGGCACAACCACAAGGATTCCGATGGTGGGGGATCTGGACTCACAAATCGAGCCACTGGTTGATATCGTTGGAGTGTGGAATAATTTTGATGATGCATGGGATATTCCAGCCCTGGAAGCCGACAGGCCAAGGAGGGAGCATCCCCAGGCCATGGGTTCTGCTACAATGCTCCTGGGAATGGGCCAGAGGGCATGTAATGGGCGGTATGCGGAGGATCAGCCGGCCAGACCCACATACAAAGGAATTGACAGAGCCACGTAATAGACTATATCCTTTTATCGATGAGACTGTGGCAATTTGCCATAGCCTTCAAAGTCCCTGATGTTCAGGGTAGTGATCATAGACTTCTGTCCCTGCGATTGACGTATATGAGCATGTGCAAGAGCTTTTCCCAGCATAGGCCCAGTAACCTGATACAAATTTAAGGCCAAGCGAACAAAAGGATTAAGTCAACTGACCTTGATTTATCATCCCTCAAAC
The DNA here is from genome assembly GCF_040938575.1 of Ambystoma mexicanum. Taxonomy (NCBI): domain Eukaryota; kingdom Metazoa; phylum Chordata; class Amphibia; order Caudata; family Ambystomatidae; genus Ambystoma; species Ambystoma mexicanum. The sequence goes on along the minus strand of NC_090934.1, from coordinate 1,107,869,525 downwards.
CTGGGATTTATGAACCAATCCTCACGGACCTCGAATACTTGTTAACCCCAGACACACTAGATGATAAAGTGTCTCTTGCGTACGATAGGCTAACCCTGATAATACTGCCATTTGTAACCAAACCATGCAAAAAGATCAAAAAACATGTTATAAAAAGGGTTTGTTGGTATTATGCTGAGTGTAGAAGAGCCAGGTTTGATCTCTTGACTTGTAAGAGTGGCCTAACAGTAGACCGGGTAGAAGTGAAAACCTGCAGAGCGCACTACAGACAAATTACAAAAAACAAAAAGGATAAGTCAATCCGACAAGAGTGGGTGGAACTTCAGGAAGCAGCAAATCAGGAGGATTCCCAACTGTTCTGGAGGATAATCAGTGGAAGCAAAGAGGCTAATGGTAATGGCCTCGCCGATAAGATTGCCTGCCCCATCTGTGTGGAGGGACCATTTTCAGAAATTGTATGGAACAGTAGGTTCATTTGAGCACCAGGGCATATGAGCAAGGGCAGAAAGAGAGGGGACTGAAAGCCCTCTACAGATAGAGCTCAAGGAGGTTTCTGATGCAATTTTAGTGCAAAACTGGGGCAATGCCCCAGACCAAACTTTCTGCCTACTGACTTAGTCAAGGATGAACCAGATATATGGGCACCTGATCTATGGCACCCGTTTGATGTGATCCTTAGAGCCAACAAAGTCCCCCTGTTTTGGAAGGAAGCCACAATAATACCAATGTACAAAATAATGAGGAAGTGAGGACCCAATTTTAGGCCCACATCCCTTCTAGATGTGTCAGGAAGATACTTACAATAATTATTTATGAACATCTCCAGGCATGGGTTGTCCAGGAGGGCCTCATTGACCACCTGCAGGCGGAATTCCGTCCTAAACTAAGCACCACAGACCAGGTATTACGACTGAGCTTGATTACGCAGAAATACACAACCCCGAGGAACATGAAACTTTACTCCGTGTTCGTGGACCTCAGGACTGCGTTCGATTGTGTTCCACAAGATAAGTTGTGGTCTATTATGGTCAAAAGGGGGATACCGGAAAACCTCCTCCAGATTATTTTACATCTGTAGTCGAACAATATAGCATGGGTCCACTGGGGCATGGGTGGAGAACTAACTGAACACTTCACTGTAACGAGGGGTGAGACGGGTGTGTGCTCACCCTGCCATGAACTCAGCCATTGAAGCAATGAAAGATGAAAAAGACAGCTTTTCATATCTCATGCGGCCTGTAACCGTTGAAGCAATGAAAGATGTTCTGCAAACATACAGCACACTTTAACACAGAAGATTAGTGTGCTTCACTTGCTGAACAAATATTTGTAGGTTCTGCAAGAGCGGCTGATGTTCAGAAAGTGGTGCTGGCAGATGAGCCAACCACAAATGACAGCTAACAGCCTGTTTTAACTTGATACAATTAGGTGTTATCTCAGAGCAGCCACTTGACCTCACACTGGGAAGTATTTTATCTGATAAGCACTCAAGAACAGGAAATTGACAGACACAAAGAGAAACATTGTGCACATTCGCACAGTTAAGTCCTATAGAGTACCTCAGAGAAAGAAAAGTAACAAGTGAACGAGATAGACGACTAATATAGTATCCCACAGAAGCATACCATAAGTAATGCTGCAGAGCTTCACGAATGCCAAAGAGTACAGTGAAGGCATTTACTAAACTGGCGCATTGATCTCACAGTGAGGTGCAAGAACCCACCTCATGTAGTTTTACATAGGAGGCCTAACTCGAACGAACACAGTGACGCTCTAGCCCTCACTGTTCCAGATAGCGGATATGATAAACGCACACGTGCAGGGAAATCATGTTACTTGATACATATAAAGCCCAGCGCAAAAATGGGAAATGAGGACGCCCAGCAGACTTGCCAGTCCATTGAAGCCAGAGGGGCTGGGGGGGGGGTGGGGAGGGAAGGGGAGTGGTAGTGCAGAGTAGCAGCAGAATAGGAGCAAGACAGCCAGGCCCATCTAAGCAGATCTCATCAACCGAAGGAGGAGCAGTTTCATTTGAAGCACACTCTGCTCTAAACGTGACAGGTGGGTATTTGCTGTGTGCACGGAGACTGATGGTGTATAGCATAGTTTAATGAAGGAGAAAGGTTACACATGCTGTTCAACTAAAGCCACTACTTGTTCTATTATTTATCTATTCAAACATGCTCTTTGCCCACATTGCAATCTTGTTCATAGGTGTGATGGTATGTTATAGCTGCTTTAGCTTGTTTAATGAAAATAAAACCCTCAGAAGATAGGGGATCATATTAAATGCATTAACATGATAACTCCTGTGTGAATGATTCAGAATAATGCATCAGAGTGGTATCTGAGTCCAAGAACTTTGCAATTCCTGACTGTATACGTTTACTCATGTTGATAAGCACATGAACCTAGGCATGCCCGTCTTTTAGCGCTGACATACAGCCTAGAGGGAGTTTTGACATGAATGACTGAAGACCAGGGGTCTGGTTTCACAGCCTCAAATGAGGTGGTGATAAGAGGCTCATGGTCACGCCTAATCATAGGCAATCAAGACAGCCCCACTTTTGTTTCTCCTATAATAATAATTTGGCATTTATATAGCGCTACAAACCCTCAGGTATCCGAGCACTGCTTATTACCCACGGTTTGTGTTGCTCATTCATCTACCTCAGAAGGATGAAAAGCGGAGTTTGGCCCTGCCGGGATTCAAACCTGCATCACCAGGCTCTGCACAGATGTCAAAGCGAGCGCTCTACTCGCTGTGCTATCGGACTGGCCAGCTATATATGGACGAAGCTGTATGCTATGCTAGGCGAAGGAGCCTCCATCAGCCCAAATGATGGTCGGAACCTATCCCCATGCTCATCTTTGCGGACAATGTTGTCCTTTTAGCCACATCTATCAAAGGCCTTGAAGTCACCTTGGGAGAATTTGTTGAAAAGTATACGGATCTACAGATGGAGGTTAATATTGGGAAAACCAAGGCTAAAATGTCTTGCCAAAATTTTAAAAAAAATCAACTCCACATTAATGGTACCACCCTGGAGCAAGTACCCAGCTTTGACTATCTTGGTGTAAGATTGCAGGACGGGGCAGCTGGACGCCACAGCTAGCTAAATCATGCACAGCCCTGGACAAATATAGTGGCGCAATCTGGAGATTTTTTCTCGTGAATAGATGGGGGGGGGGGGGACTATTTCACCCACCCTGACTATATATACTGCCCAAGCTAAGGCTGCGGCACTATATGGAGCCGAGATCTGGGGCCATGCTCCAGTTAAAAAGCTGGACATGATAGGGGTTTCTTTAAGCGGTTTCTTGGCCTACAACCCCATGTCCGGACACACCAATTTATTTACAACTTGGGCTCAATGCAATATGTATTGATGCTGCCCTTAGGCCTGTTCTAGACTGGATCAGGGCATGGACTACAGCAGAGCTCATGTTGTACCGTGAGCATATCCCCCATCTGCTGGATTCAGAGGGTGGTAGCTCTGTGCCCTGGTTTGTTTGTGTTAAATGGTACCCGACTAGTCTTCATTTAGAATCCTATTGGACAAACCCATAAGACATACGACTCAGTAACGCCAACAGATTAAAGAGCATGGTGCGGGAGGCCACTACAGCTCATATGATTAATGCCGGTGATAATTTGGTTACAGGGGATAATTATCTGAAATGCAAACCGTGTTTAGGGTTTGAAACCTATATGTACGTGGTCACACCCCCCTATGCTAGATGCCTGGATACAAAGTTTAGGCTGGGCCCACTCAACCTGGCTTACCGCACAGGTAAATGTGAAGTTGCAAGAAAGGATATCGGACAGGCTTGTGGTAAGGGCAAAGAGACCCTCAGCCATTTCTCGTTTTTCTGGGAGAAGTATGCTGGTATGAGGAAAAATTACTTTAAAACAGTAATAACTATGGCATTCGAAGAACAAGGGATGCTCTATTATTATTTCGTCATTCCCAGAATATTAACATTATATACTTTGCGGCGTCCTATATCTTCCAGGTATGGCGTGCAAGGTCAAGGGCTCTGCGAACAAATTATTGTTAAACCTAGGGATGGCTTAAGTGGCCATGTATTTATCATGACCTGGCCTAAAAGCCTACCACAGGCCCATTGTATTCGGGCGGCAATATACTTGACTCTGACCTAAAGAGAGCATAAGACATACCCAAAATGCACACAAGCACTACACCGATTTGGACATAATCTGCTTGTATGAATCACATTGTACTAAGGATTATGCATAAGCCAACATGTAAAGTATACAAGAGGAAAAAGGTTCCCATATTGATGGATGTATTGTTCTGCTTTTACCATGTTCTGGTCTGGAATGTGTTCATTGATACTTTTTATGACATCTTAAAACCACATCGATCTTTTAAAAAATTCTGTACGACCACCTATGAATAGTCTATGTATCATTGTGGTTAATGACTAAGTTTAATAAAAGCCTTCTGATGATGAGAGGATCTTGTAACCTTCAGGGAGGAGAGTGACAGAGCTGGCAGTGAACCACGTCTCATTGAGAGCAAGGACATCTAGATCGAGGTCCACAAGGAGGCGGCCGATGTCAGAGGAGTGTTTGACTGCAGAGCGAGAGTTGAGGGTAGCTAAGTGGAGCAGGTTGCCACTTATGAAGGTCTTCCACGGAGGGGTACATGAATGTGGGACACCCGTCTGAGGTAGCAGAGGGGCAGATGGATGACAGAAGGTGGGGGAAGTTGATGAGACGCCCATCAAGGAGGAGGTTGGGCTGAGGGCCCTGGGCCACGACAGTGCCATTAAGGTAGACATTAATGATGACCCTAGAGGACCAGAAGGATGTCAAGAATACCTCCTAGCGGGTGCCACCATTAAAAGGGAGAAAAAGAGAAAGGGGAGAGCACAGAGACCATATGGGGAGTCGAAAGGTTCGAAGAAGGAACGACAAAGAGGATGTCATTGAAAGTCTGCCTGGAAAAAGCAGCGACATAGATGTCAGTGATGGGCAGGCCTGGGTTGGAGTCTAAGAGATCCTATTTGAACTTTTTCCTTCCAGACTTAGACAAAGGTATAGGATAGGTGATACAATAGCAATTAGGAAGATAGGGAAGTTAGAGAGCACCATTGAGGGAGAATATGGACAGAAAAAGGGGGTGGGGAGAGGGTGGAACTACAGTACGACCCAGGCAACCCTACAGAAATGCACGGTCCAGTCAAGTGTGAAGGGATGAGGCCTAAGTTATAGCATACAGCACAAGGAAGACAACGGGAGGAGAGTTCCAAGGATAATGATATTTCAATGTGCGATGAGGCATGGAAGGGGGAAACAGAGGGAGGACAGAGACCATGATCTTACTAGGCCAAGTGACATTGAGATTGCGCAAGTGCAGGGGAGGGGGGAGGGGGCAGTGCTGTACATGGGATCAAATCAATAACAAGAAGTGAGGCCAGCAGATGGCAGGTGCAAGGGTAAGTGCAGACAGCAGGTGTCCAAAAGTGCAGGTACGGGGACTGTAGGGTTACAGATACAGACTCAAGTGCAAGGGTTGCCGGGAGGCAGTGCGGGCGTTCAACAGGGCGGGCAGGGACCTGGGCCAAAAATCAGAGGGAAGCCAGGGGACCAGTGCAGTATCAGACAGGAAATCAGCAGGGGAGAGGAAGAGAGAAGGAAGGAGCAAAGAGGAAGGTCTTGAGGTGCTTCTGGAACCGGAGATGGTGCTCCTCAAGTTTCAGAGAAAAAGGCGGGGAGGCTTTTCCAGAATCTACCACCAACTCGTTGCTTGGAGAAGCGACTAACTCTGAGGGAGTAGGAGGTGGAGGAGCGAAGAGCTCGAGTAGGAAGATTATTTACTAAGAGAGAGTTGGAGGTGTTGTGGAGCCAGGCCCCAGAAGGCCTTGTGGACAAAGCATAGTGTCTTGAACTTAATACTTGCAGCCACTGGGAGCCAATGCAGAGATTTCAGTGCTGGAGAGGTACGATCCATGGGCTTGAAGCCAAGGACATGTTTCGCAGTCCTGTTCTGGATGAGTTGCAGAGGGTGGAGAGTAGAAGAAGGCAGATTTAGAAAGAGGCTGTTGCAGTAGTCCAGCCTAGAGACAACCATAGCTCTAGAGACAGTAAGCTTCTGAGGGAAGGAGAGGAAAGAAAGAATACATCTGAGGAGGGGCAGTCGGTAGTTTGACTTCTTAGAGATGTCAGAGATGTGAGGAGAAAAGGTAAGTGTGGAGTCGAAGATGACCCAGAGGCTCTTAGTCTCACAGTTGGGAGCAGGAAGAGGGCCAAGGGAGGCTGGCCAGAGAGTGGCAGGAAAGAAGAAATTAGAAGGATGGATAGGAAGGGGATGCCAATATTTATAATCATCCAGAAATTGCAAAAAACAGGCAGATTTGGCAATTCAAGAGGGGAAAAAGCAAAATACGAAGCACATCCAGCAATTGCAGGATAAGCAGGTTATTGCAAAATAACCAACATATTTGAATTTGTTCGCATCAGTAACAGTTCGGTGAAACGCGAATGCTGCTGTGCAGGCAGAGGAACCCAAGACAGATTGCAAGTGCAGTGTCCATACACTTAGCAGTTTGGAATATTCGGTGTATTGCTCCAACATGTGAAAGGGTTATTAAGAGGGAATGTTCGGGTCTGGGTATCAACAATATGCTTGATTTTAATGTAGATGGGACCTTTGTGACCTGGGAGCTGGTAGAGACCAAGTTGAGAGGGCAGTTCGGGCTTGTGTATGAATATTTTAGGCTGTGTGAAGCTTTTAGAGCATTGTCACTAGGATTCCCATCAGAGCCACAGTCGTGTGTGGTGCTAAAATACTTGGTTAACTGGGGGAATGCAGACACAGTAGTATCTACTATTTATCGTATGATGCAGAGTTCGGCCACTAGGGGGGTGCTAGCATGCAGATCACAATGGGCCTGGGATATGGGGTTAGACTTGGGGTGAGGGAGGGGGAGGGGGAGGTGCTCGATGGCGATATATGTGTGTATCACACGGCCCGCGGTAGCGGGCGTGTAGTTATGGTTAAGTTGCTAAACTCCAAGGAAGACCACTTTTTCAGTGGCTTATAACTTCGCTCCCCCTGGAGGAATAGTCACCAAACTTTGCAAAAAAAGTATATGGCAGGGTCTGAATCTTTTCGCCAAGTCGGACGAGGTTTCGTGCGGGGGGGGTAAAGTTATAGGGCAGGGTCCCACAATTATTTTTTCTCCATAGACTGAATGGGGAAAAACTTTGCGCACGGCTACAGTCCGAACGGCTGGACGGATTTTCACCAAATTTGCGGCAGAAGCAGGGGCTTGGGTCAGAAAACGTTATTTTGATGTGTTTGGTGGAAATCAGTCCAGTAATTTTTTTACTAAGAACTAAAATGTACATCTAAAAAAAATGTGCGATATCTGGGTCCGCTCCGCTGACCCAATTCCCCGTTCGCTCCGCGGACTGAAGTCCATTATGTCAGCGAACATTTTACGCGGCTGGTGGTTGGCTGGAGGGAAGCGTGCCGTGCATCAAAGTTTTTGGGAAACGCTGCCATGGAGGTGGGAAGAAGGGACGGAAAGGCTGGGGGGAGTGAGAAGTGCTTAAAGTGATATATCTCATTAGAAGAAGACAGTGGTGTGCCAGCGGTATCCGTGCATACTACACCAATTCGCGGTTATCTCAACAGGCAACAATCTTGTGTGGTCATTGCAGGCAGCCTTCGTTATGGCATGCCAGGTGCAGCAGCAATGTCTTTCTGTGATGAGTGGTGGCAGGAACATTTGCAGAAGGGGAGTGCATTCCACAAGACATGAACATTTACAGATAGTACTATGGTGTCCTGTGTGTGGTTAGTCCGTAGCCCCTTTAATGCATGGCTGCAGGCTTTGCAAAGAAAAGTAGGTCCACTGGTTCAAAGGCGGTGCCACATTGTTGCTTTGTGTGTGTGGTTTAGCTGCATTGCTCTCATTGTTGGTTGCATGGGTGTGGTGATTGGTATAACATCCTACAAATTTCAGTGTATAGGTGGTGATGCTGCAGTGACCAGTCGTGTAGTGTGGCCACTGCGTGCACTAACAAATTAGTGTACATATGGAAGAGGTTAGGGCGCAACTGGTTCTTATATGCACCTGCGTGGTGTGCATTGCGCAAATTAGTAAGTGTTGCAGTGGACTATGCAGTATTGCTTGGATGCACGTAGTAGAGTGTGGAGAGCAATACCAATGTTGTGAAGATTTTGTTGTTTGGTTGGCATTATTTCAATGGTTTCTGAATGGAAGTGGGTAGCTGTGCCAAACACTGTGGTATGTGTGTGCATTACAGTAACATGTGTACTTGCATTCTTGCTTTAGGGAGCACAATTTGGGTAGAAGTGCTGGCGGCTATGTTGCCTTTCTGAATTGTGGCACATGCCTACATGTTCACCTGCATGGCTTTGTTATGTTGTGGTGGGTGTAGGCAAGGCCTAGACTGTTGGGTGCATCAGTGATGTCATGAATGACATTGTGATGTCATCTTTGATGTCCTGGGTGTTAGTCTTAGCAGTGCACAGTGGTGGTGCGAGTTATGGTTGCTTAGCTTACCATAACTGGCGAATCAGTTTTTTTTTTTATTTTACTTGTAACCATAACATCTTTTTAACAAACTGAATTTCATAGATTTTTATTAGTGCAACTTAACCATAACATCCCTTTAACAACGTTTTTTCAGTGAATTTCATGGGTTTTTACCAGTGCATGCTATTTTCCTACGACTTACTAATATCATTATTAACAAATATAACAATATTTGTGTCCAATTTAAAAAAGTGTCACCTTAAAACTCTGCCATTTCCCACCTTCTAGAATCATTTTTAACACTTCTATACACTTTTTGCAATTATTTCAACTAGTTTTGCATCCGTAGACATCTACGAACATCTGACTTCATTGCGGACCTTCCAGACAGTGCCACATGACCATACACTGGCAAGCGGCATGATGACGTGTCCAAGAACCCTTCCGCACTTCACGATAAGATCTGTCCTTCGCGGACAGTTCCGAACTTCATTTTCTACTGATCTAGGAACTTTCAACTTCAAAATATCCCTTGCACACCTCCTACACCTTTTCGTACTCATCCATTACCAATCTAGTACACAGCATATACTTGGAAGAATTTTATCAAAACTGCAATTTATCTTAAAAATGGCATCAGTTATTGCCATCCCACCTCCCGAAGAGCCACCACCAAAAAGTGCAGTACTTTCAAAGACAATGAAGAGGACCAAGAAGATGAGGTAGAGGAAGTGCCTACTTCTAGCACCAAGATAGAATCATGGGTGTGCCAGTTCTTTGCTACTGTTGGGAGTGTACCAAAGGCTAAAGCTACCAAAGTGAAATGCACCGAGTACTCAGTCACAAACTACCTGGAAAGTACTCCTACGGGATCACCTCCATGTGCCGCCACACCAAATCCAGTGACTGCTATGCTCTCTAAAAGGTTATTCCTTTCTCAGCAAGTAGTAAGCCGTCTTCCTCCACCTCATCTTCCTCAAGAAATACTGTAACCACACAGCCTGATGTCTGCGGGAATTGGTGCGTTATAAATAAATAAGGAGGGCTATGGACGATTATCGTCCATTGCAACCCCTGAAATAGGGGATAAAGGCCATTAGCACCCCTGGTTCCCAAAGCGGGAACCCAGGGTGCTAAAACAGATTTTTCTACCTATAGCGGCGTCCCGCTGTAAGAAGGAAGGAAAATCATTTTCCAAGACAGCCAACATGGAAAGAGAAAGCGGGGCTCCATACACAGCCCCTCTTTCCCTTGCCATGGCAGCCTGCAAAACCCTATGAACATATTACCACAAGCACTTTTTTCCCCTGTCAAACCTATGCTAACTTCGAATAACTTTACCACATAGCCGGTCCCAGGTAGACATAGCCACTTTAACACCATTTATCGTCCCTAGCGGTAATGGCCAGTAGCCAGATTGTCTGCGTCATGACCTTATGCCATGACCCAGACAATTTGGCTACTGCCCACGGCCACAGGCTATACCTCAGTCACCAACGGTATAGGACTATTTTTTGTACCTACATTACTACACTTGTCAAAAAATAAAACACGGACACATTTGCAAAACCATGCTTTAATGTCCTTGCCAATGCTCCTCACGAATTTGCTCGAAATCCACCCGCGTCTTAAAAGTGTCAAAATGTATGTATATTCAATAGTCATATAACTTAGCCCCCACTTGACAAAATCCATTCAGTCTTTACACAAACATTGAAGGATGGGTCTATAATCTTTCTCAAAACTTTTGCCCACATTCGTCAAATAGCAACAGTTACAAGCCATCTAAAAATGTAGAGACCCCCCCTCTAATTTCGCCCCTCTTGAGAAAATCCCACCAAACTTTAGAAAACATTTATATCTAGATCTAAAATAGTTTTGCCAAATGTGCAGATTCGTCAAAATGACACCACATTTACATGCCTTTAAAATATTTTGGGACCCCCCCCCTCTAATTTTGCCCCCTCTTGACAGAATCCCACAACACGTTGCAGAATTAGTTCTAGAATAAAATTGCAAAATTACATGCAGTTTTATTGAGTGGCGCAAAAGTTATAAGCCATCCATAAACTGTTTTTCCCCCAACCCTGTAATAACAGAAATAGGTACAGATGTCCTAACAGATATCCTAAGACATCTGAAGCGTCCACGAACACCACAGGACTGCCCCAGGACATCTAGAGTGATCACAGACTTTCGGGGGGGTGAAACAAAACGTTTTTTGGCTTCTTATGGCCATATCCAATCCAATCTTCATCCCCCCCACACTCCCAGAGATTGTTGAGTTTGACAAGTGAAATGCTGCTTTTTTTTAAAAAAATGTTTCACTGCGCTGTTCGCGGACCACAAACAAGTCCACGAATCCAAGATGGCGGGCATTTCAGGGAAACTGACGCATTTCACGTTTTCTCACCACCCAAGCAGCAGCTGCATCCCGATGTCCGCGGACCACGCAAAAGTCAGTGAATTTTTCTGGCCAATCAGAGGCCAGTCCACAGACAGTTCAGCCAATCAGAGGCCAGGCTGCGGACCGAACAGGGAAGGGAGTCCACGGACCGGACATAGATATCACTAATTGTTTTGCCTTACTTTTTGGTCATTTAAAAAACTACTTGTCGGACTTACACCAAATTAACAAACGCACGCTTTCGGGACCAAGCCGCCGCTCCTGCCGCAACAAATCCATCCAGCGGTTTGGGCTGTAGGCATGAGCAAAGTTTTTTTCCCCATTATGTCTATGGGAAAAAAACTATTTGGGACCCCCCCCCCCCCCTTGACCAAACCTCACCAAACTTTGCTTTCAGAGTGGGCCATATACTTGTTTTGCAAAGTTTGGTGAGGATTCGTTCAGGGGGAGCAAAGTTATAAGCCACCCAAAAGTGTTCTTCCTATGGGTTTAGCAACTTAACCATAACTACATGGCCATGTATACATGGGTATGATTGATTGATATATATATATATATATATATATATATATCAATCACACACAAACACACAACCCCCCCCCCCCCAAGAGAGTGGTCATAAGTGCTAGATTTAAATGAATACAGTTTAAAATTCTTCATCGTGCCTACCTGTCCCCAATCGTACAGAAGAAATTTGATAATGTCACAGATGGCAGGTGTACTCGATGAAAGAGTAATAATGCTGGATTTATCCACGTCTTGTGCGATTGTGCATCACTGGAGCCCTTTTGGTGGCAAGTAACGGAGAAGATAGGGTGCATGGTGTACCATGCAGTGCCTCCTGGACATTGTTTGCTGTTTATTTGGATGGCTTCCTATACTACCCAAGGGTGGGAGGAAACCATCAATCTGTATGATTCTAGCTAAAAGATGCATTTTGAGGGTTTGGTCTAGCCCGGTTGCACCAACTGTGGTAATTGGCTGCGTGAGCTGGCATAGTATTGCAATGTGGAGCATGATTATTGTAATCTGATGCCAGGAGATTCTCGACCCTGGGATATATGGGGCCCTGTGCATACTTTTTTTTTCAAATAGAGAAGCTTCCAACAATGGAGATGCAAAAGGGCAACAGGGGAGATCAGGGGCAGCCCTGATAGAGTGCGAGGTGGTGGAAACCTCATAACGATCTTGCCATGTGGTTGTATTAACTTATTTTTATTTCCCAATGAGCAGAGTGTCTCTGTGAACTGGCGGGATATGTGGAATTTGTTTCATGGGTGCTATCACGGGATCCCAGCTGATCAATGGAGGAAGGGGTCGGAGAGGGAGGATTGTAGAAGGCTGCTTTTATCATCCAGGGGAATGGACTGCTGCTAGCCGAAAGATTGCGACTTGTATTTATCTGTGTTGTTTTTTATAGTCTCAGCATTGTGTGTCCGAGGTGTTGTGAACCGATGACTAAATACAGTTTTTAAAACAATTACAAGAAAGTATGTCCAACCAATGTTCAATAACAATAGGAGACTTGAATTAAACTAAAAAATACAAAACACACTAATTAGAAACACTAACACCTGGGGATTCCAAGATGGCTGCCGACACAAGATAGACATGTCGACGGCAGCTCCCGAGCCAGTGCAAAAATAAGGCTGTTCCACCACCCCCGGTGCGCAGGCAACAAGGACTGAATGTGTAGAAGGTGGAGCGGAATCCTCTGTGAGATCGCGGAAGCAGGGGAATATCGGTACCCGAGGAGCCAAGCAAGGCTGAGAGAGGCGGCGGGGACAAGGCCGAAACAGGCAGAGCACCAGAACAGAGGAGGACACAACCCGGCTACGGGAGGAGAGCCAGAGACCCAGTGGAGAAGGAGCGAGTCGCGCCCCAGAGAAAAGTCACACTCCGGTGGGCAGAGAAACAGAAACGAGAAAGGCAGCGGGAGAGGGTGCGCACCTGACCCAACAGCCGTATAAGCACAGAGGAGCCGGCCTGGAGCAACGAAGGCAAGCGGCAAAGGACAGAGGCTGTCAAATAAGAGTGCAGTGAGTCAGGGGTGTGGGGGGAGACACATCGACCCGGACCTGGGAGCCCTAAGGGACTAACGCGCAGCACTGTGCCCTGGGAAGGGGGCGTGGAAAATTAAGCGGATCCTTCTGCGTCACCCACCCCTCCCCCCCAATCCCCCGACATAGGCCCCAGACACAGTAACCCGCTGCAGGGTGGAGGTAAGGAAAAGCAGAGGGGTCCGGACTACCCTTGGCCTGGTCCTCATCGACGTAAGCCACGTAAAGACCCAGGGAACAAGGTGCACCCACGACCCACGGGTGGGGAGGGGGCGCCCCTGCAAACAAGTGCAGGCAACCCAGGGATAGACCTGAGGCCAGAGCATTAGGACTGAAGAGGGGAATAGTCCCCCCAGCACTGCCAAGGGTAATAACTGGGGGAAACAGCATCAATCAAGCACAGATTGGAGCAGCGAGGGTGCTGGACCATGATGCCCTCCCCAATAAGGGAAGCATGCCACAACACAGACCAAGGCACACATCCCACCCCTTAAAATCACATGGAGGAGGCAAAGCCCAGGGGAGGAATGACTTCTAAACTAAAAGGCAAAGCCACAAAAGCATCGCCCACCATGGGGAACACACCAGGCACCCTCCCCACCATGTGGCAAACCCCTAGAAGCGAGGGACTTGGGTAAGATCAACATGGACCACCCGATGGAGCACAGAGACCTTGCGGAGGTGGAGAAATCAACACCTATTTCAAGGCAAGACTTCCATGGAGAAATGCTGGCCCTCCAGACGAACCTAGCCAAGACTATCCAAGAGCAATTTCAACTAATGCACACAGACCTTAACTCAGCACTGGTATAAATAAGGCAGGAAGTGGGCGAACGAAGTGAGCAGACAGATCTAATAGAAAGGGGCCTGCAGGAGGTGGACAAAGAGACCACAACTAATATTGAGGCTATAGAACGTTTAAATGTAGCAACTCAGAACCTGGAGCTGCAAATGGAAGAATTGGAAAACAGGTCCCGGAGGATCAACATAAGAATGAAACTACTGCCCGAGTCAGTACAGGATACAGAACTAACGGAGGTGACTCAGAGGATCTTCGCAGACCTATTGGGAGGAATAGAGCCAGAGAAAACAGAGTTGGACCAGATTCATAGAGTGGACCAACGGAATAAGGGCTCCAACGCAGGCACGGGACATCCTGGCGGCATTTGTCAGGTATCTTTATTGGTTTTGGGTACGAGTGTGATCTTAGCCTCGTCCATGGAAGATGTAATGCTTCCTGTTGTCTAAAGGCGTTATTAAAGCTGCATCATTTGGGGGTACCAGCAGTGAAGCATATGTCTTATAGAAGATGGCCGTATATCCGTTTGGTCCCGGGGCCTTATTCGTGGGCAATCTTGCAATGGCTCTCCTCACCTCCTCTTCCGTCATCTCCTGGCCTAATAACTCTTGCACCGGGTCCCGTTCTGTGCAGCTGTATTTTATTTCCATGAAGTCTAGCTGCTGTTGGCTCAGGGGGTTTGGGAAGAGTATAGGGACTCATAATACCTGGCGATACATTCATGTATTTACTCTGTGCGGGTGTGACGGTGCCCCTCTCATCCTTTATGGCTGTAATTATATTCTTACCCCCAGCTCCCCTCAGTAATCGCACTAGCAGTACATCCGCCTTGTTGGCTTTCGTGTAATATTTTTGCCTGACAAATAGCAGTGCACCCTCTGCTTTTTTTTTTCCGAAGACTCCCAGTTGCCCTACAGCTCGCCTGTAGGCCCAGAGTGCGTTTCTCGTCTGGGTTCCGCCCACCCTTTTCCTGGTCTCCTCCACCTCTTCCTCTAGATGGATCTCTAGAGCCTTCATCTTTGTCTCCCTTTGTGCCCTTGCCACTATGAATTCCCCCCTCAGAGTTGCTTTAAATACATTCCACCTAATGTTATCTCCTGTGTCAGACTTTTTATTGAGCTCAAAGAAGGCCTTGATCTTGTCCCCCAGGTCCTCTCGTATCTTTGTGTCCCTGAGCAGTTCCCCCGGGATCTTCCACCTCCGTAGCCCCGGTGTGCGTATCTTCGGGTTAATTTTCATTGATGCCATCTTGTGATCCGCTATCCCCAGAGGGCCCACCTCCACCCTCCCCATTAGGTTATCTGGTACTCATATGTAGTGAATTCTGGTTTGTGTACCATGAATCCTCGACAAGAATGTATATCCCTCCTCTTTCCCCTTAAGTCACCTCCACACGTCCCTTTGTCCCATACTCTCAAACCTGTATTGTAATGGGGCTGACGCTACCGCTCCACCTCCCGGTCCTCCCCGCGCTGACCTGTCCCGGTCTCTATGCCACGGCAAGTTGAGGTCCCCATCAGGATTATGTGTTCCTTCGCAAATTCTTCCAGTTCTCCCAAGAAACCCCTCATGAAGAGCTCCTGACCAGTGTTGGGGGCGTATACCGACGTTATGGTGTAGTGTGACCCCGCGTATTCTCCTCTCATTATTATATTTCTACCACCATTTTCCCTTTTAGCCTCTGAGATACTGAAGTTTTAATGGCAACTGCTAAACTTCCTATTTTCATCAGGTCCGATGCAAAATATATCTGGGTAAAACCCCTTAATTTGAGTCACTCCTGGTACTTTTTCCAGGAGGTGCGTTTCCTGTATTGCCAGGACATCCGGGCCAGACACTAGTGAATCCCTCCAAATTCTTCCTTTTGAGATAAGTGTTGAGCCCGCTCACATAATGTGTTAGCCATTTGAAGTTGCGATTGGGTGGGTCTCGCTCATGATCGCATTCCCCCTTGTCCCTCTCCCATGGCCCGCGCCTGCTTCTCCTCCCTTCCTTGGTAGTACTTGCGCCTCCTCTCCTCTAAGTTGTACCCTTATGATTTGCACCTTTTCCGCGCCCCCCCGTCATCTCCCTCCCTCCCTCAAACTTCTCTCCTGCTTCCCCCTCATTCCCCCCCATCCCAGTCCCCAACTTCGGGATGTACCCCTCCCCTCCTTTCTTACTGTCCCCTCCCACCCGCACCCCTCCCAAGCTTCTCCACCTTTCCTGGCCCAACATGTTTGTGCTCCCTGTGCCACTGCACCCTTGATCATAGCTGTATGTCCACCACCCCCCATTAATGTTAGTGCTTGTGGGCTCTTTGTCGCCTCCCCTAGCCCTCTACAGCCCCTCCAGCTTTAGACTCTTCTTCCTCTTTCCGGTGTGGGCCTCGCAGTGTCGCTCTCCTTCGGCGCCTCTCCCCCAGCATGTTCCTCTCCCATTGTCTGAGCTTCGGTCTATTTTCTATTAGGGGGGCCCCCTCTGCCTGCTGGTCTTGATCCAAGTCCGAATGCAATATGTCTGCTCCCTCCTGTGGGGAGGCTATGCGCTTTTGTTCCCCTTCCCACTCAAACACCAGTCCAAAGGTAAAGGTCTACTTGTATCTAATTCCATGTTCTTTCAAGTCCTTGACTATTGGGCCCATTTGACTGTGCTTTATTAACGTGCGGTTTGCTAGTTCTTGGTATAAGGAGATCTGTTGGCTCTTGTATAGCACCGGCTCCTGTTGCCTTGCTGCTCGCAAGACATCTTCCTTTTCCCCATCCCACGGAATGCACCTCATACAGGCCCATAGCGCTTATAAATGTAGATGCAAAAAAGTACACCAAAATATTGGCAAACAGGCTAGACGGGTATCTCCTGTCATTGATTCATCAGGATCAATCGGGTTTTGTCCTGGGGAGACAAACCTCCGACAACATCAGGAGGGTGGCACATTTAGTGGAGAAAGCCCAGAAAACGCTCACTCCATCAGTCCTTTTATCATTAGATGCAGAAAATGCATTTGACCGAGTGGAGTGGTCCTTCTTCAAGGTAATGGGGAGAATGGGCCTGGGAGGAGACTTATGAAAAACGGTCCTAGCCAACTACAACTCTCTGGTAACACGCTTGATGGTGAATGGATCTATGTCGCGCCCTATTCGCTTGAGAAGAGGGACCAGACAGAGGTGCACACTCTCTCCATTGTTATATGCAATTTATTTTGAGCCTATGCTACAATCAATAAGGGAGTCGGGGGAAATACAGGGGATACCCTTTGAGGGTAAACAACAAAGTCACAGCGTTTGCCAACGACATGCTGCTGACAATGACCAGACCTAGAGAATCTATGCGAGCTACTGGAGAGATCTGGGGAGGTATCAGGCCCACGGGGTAATCTCAATAAATCTGAACTACTGAATCGAACGGTGGGGCGGCAAGCTAAAAGCATCATCACCCTTTGTATGGAGTGCAGGGGGGGGGAATCAAATAACTGGGAGTTAAAATTACACTGACTTTGCCGGGTTGGTACGCAGCTAACTACACACCCATATTAAACGGCAATTAGGAAGGACTAGCAAATGTGGAGGAATCTCAGAATCTCCAGGCTGGGAAGGATGGCGACGGTCAACATGGTTACTCTACCCCCACCTGCTATACCTATTCCAAGGGATCCCGCTGACACTAATCTTCAGTCTTTTTTCAGGGAATTGGGCAAAATTACAAGTGAGGTCATATGGGAGGGGAAGAGGACAGGAATTAGCCGACATCTCTTGATGGCTCCAAAGAGAGAAGGGGGAATGTGTAACGCTCACCTTACTCCCACGGAGGCGCTGGCCTGGTTCGCGCTGCTGTGACCTCTTCTAAGGTGATGCGCAGGGTTCGGAAGACGGACTGGACCGGGCCCCCAAATCTGGCTTGTCTGGCTCACAGAAGTATCCTTCTGTAGGCGAAAATAGGGGATTAACTGTCTGCGGGGTAATGCAATCAGCCTCCCACTTTCCCCTCTCACCCTCCTCGAAACCCTTCTGCGATTCCTCGTAGCGTCTCACCTTAGGGTCTGGAAGGACAAGCTCTCCATCCTGCTTCTGATGCAGGGGCGCGTTGGTATCCAGTTACTTCACTGGATTTTCGGATTGGTGAGAACCAAACTTGCTTGGCTTCCAGGTAAGTTTTTTTGATAAGAGGTTCCCCTTGTGTCCATGCATTAATGTACTAATGCTAGTGTCTTTTTCCCCATAGGGGCCGGGGTACGGAATGCCGGAGAACAGGCACCGACCCGAGATGAGAGGTGAAATCCTTGTAGAAATCAGGTAAGTCTTTAATGAGCGTTTTTTGGTAATGTCTTTTCATTTGCTCATTAACGCTGATGTCTTTTTTTCCCCTTAGGGGCCGGGGTCCGGAAATGCCAGGATGCGGCGCGGACCCGAAATGAAGAGGGAATGAATCAACAGGTAAGTCTTAACATGGAGATTTAGCTTTCCTTATTCCCTTCTCTCTCTCTCTCTCTCTCTCTCTCTCTCTCTCACCTTTTGTTCTGGTCTTTTTCTCCCTAGGAGCTGGGGCGTGACTGCGAATCCGGATGATCGCTGCTGAACATGGAGGCGCCCAGTAAAGGTGAGTGGAATGCGGCGCTGCAGCGATCGACGCAATGAGCTTTTAAATAAAAGTCTTCCTTTTCAGGATTGTCGGCGAGATGTCTCCGGGATGCAGATTTAGCAGGTAAGGACTTTTCCTTCTTCTGTTCTCTTCTTCTCTTCCTTTGCAGGTGATCCAGGATGCTGGCAGGCGTGGCAGAGGTCAGGATGCAGGAGCAGACACGGTGAGCGTCCAGCTGCTAGATGCAGAACAACGCGAAGCACGTGTGGCTGTTCGGGTGGGGTTTAAATAGCCTTGGAAGAAGTTCCAGGTATGTATCCTTCCTCCAATCAGGTATGTATCCTTCCCCGACCACGCCCAGATGGTAAATTAGTCCCACAGGTAAAGTAGTTCCTTTCAGGCCTCAAGGAGGCCGGG
This sequence comes from Ambystoma mexicanum, assembly GCF_040938575.1. NCBI lineage: Eukaryota > Metazoa > Chordata > Amphibia > Caudata > Ambystomatidae > Ambystoma > Ambystoma mexicanum. The sequence continues at coordinate 1,107,850,747 of NC_090934.1, read as the reverse complement.
ATCCTGCAGCATGGTCTACATCAGGTAAGTGCACCCAAGCACATCCATAATGAGCCTGGCGCCTATGGCGCCAGGACTGATGTCTTTTATGAGCCTGGCGCCATAGGCGCCAGGACACTGTCCAAAGGGCCCCTATATGGGGTTGCTGGGTCCTTCCTTGGGGACTGGATGTCCGCTTTCGGGGACGCAGGGCTTGAACTGGCTCCCCGGGAGCGGGCATCATGACAGAATGGCCCTCCCCAATTTCCAACAATACTATGAGGCAACACAACTAAGGGTGAAAAGAGAATGGTTTTCCGAAAACGAGGGGAAGCAATGGGTCAAGCAATAGTGCAACTCGACCCAAGGGAGGTGTTGTGGCTGCTGCAACAACATAGGTCTAAACACCTGTACCTGAGTGTCATAACCAAACTAGTAGCGGACACTTGGGATAAATTAGTGGGGAAATATGGAATCATTACCAACCTGTCCCCTTTCACCCCAATCCTTAGTAACCCGGGAAGGGAACAGGGGGCTTTTGGACAATGGCGGGAGGGGGGACGCAGGCCGATTTGGGACATGTTCCAGGGCCAGAATATTCGCTCGTTCACAGAGTGCAAACAGGAATTTGGGTTGGAGAAGGGGGAAAGGCTCATATTTCCAAATACGACAGGCTAATGAATATGGATCTCAAGGCAGCGGCTACCCGCCTGGTCAACCCAGTGGAGAAGTTCTGGCTAACACATGATGGGTCAAAAGGCTTAATATCAAATATATACAAGATATTGGATGACGCCACCCCCCCGCACCACATGGCAGTATATGGCCCGCTGGGAACAGATGACGGGACAGGAAATCAGTAGGGAGGGGTGGGAAAGATTGTGGAGAACGATACCACAAGTGGCGAGAGCGTCCCAACTCCAGGAGTCATGGTAAAAGATTCTGTACGTGTGGCATTACACTCCTGCCCGTGTCCATAACATATATCCAGCCGTGTCAACGGAATGTTGGAGAGGATGTGGGAAGAGGGCACGGCACCCCACATATGGTGGAAATGCCCCAAAATACGAGCCCTTCTGGAGGGAGGTGCATCAGGTGCAAATCCAAGCATTTGGGGAAGGGGCCAGAAGCCCATCGGAAAGAATTTTGCTTGGGTTGAAGAGAGCCGGGGGATGAAGGAGAAAGTAAGAGCCGAGAAAAGGCACGGTTGATACTGACTCTGGCAGCAATTACCCTTATAGCACAAAGATGGAAAGGGATGGTCATCCCAGCGCTGCAAGAGTGGCTTCGCAAAGTTTGGGACTTGGTGGCACTGGAATGGGCCACATACGCAATGAACAAAAATCTGCCAAAACTTGACACAGACTGGGGCGAGACCATAGCATTCTTGAAGGACGATTTTAGGGCCCAATGGTGCCCCCAGCGCCTAAGACCTTTGGACCTACATTGAGCAAGCCCCAGCAAGAGGAAGCAGACACTGAAGCCCCCGGTGGCAATAGGGGAGCCGGAGAAGGGAAGGAAGGTGAAATGTGTAACGTGTTGTAAAATGAATAAAGAAAATTAAAAAAAATAAAAAAAGAAAAACACTCCTGTAAGAAAAGGCACAAAATATTCAAACTTTGACCAGTCTCCCCCAGCATCCCTAACCAGCACTTGCCTTCGGTCGCCCTTCCAGGTCTATCCTGAATCTGGTCCACCCCGTCCACGGCACTTGTTTTCCCCCTCTGCACTTGCTCAGTCCACCCTCCTATCCCTCCACCCAAAGCCATCCCTTCCGCCCAACTACCATCCCCTCCTTGCCCTATGCACTGCTTTGTCTCTGAACTTGCATGGTAAGAATTTCACAGGGCCTAGTACGACCGTTACTGTTGGCTTTTTCTCCTATGTACTATTCCCCCTTTTTTTGTCTTTTGGGCCTGGAAACACCAGTGTATTGGCGCCATACAAATGTCCAATAAATGAAATAAATAAACCGGTCACACCGGTTTCCAATGTTTGTTAAAAATAAATGCAGCGTGTTAAATTACCTGCTTCAGATACAAGTCCAAGTAGGATAGCCCAAGGGGTTAATAAGCTCCATGCAGCTATATGTAACATGTTAGGCACATGCCATGCCCATACACAACAGCACCTGCATGGTGCATCCGGCCACTGCATTGGCATGTTAAATAGCCCTCTCTTTGCTTTGTGCCCAGTGTTGTTTGCACATGTCACCACTTACTGGCCATTCCACCCTCCCTGCCATCTACCCCGATATGACTCACTGGATACATTTCAGGCGATCCCATTTAGCGCCCTCACCGCATCGTCTTCTCACTACATCGACGCTTTACAACTCGCGGTTCCAGCACCTACCTACATTCTATTTGCCTCCACGTTCATTCTACATCCCTCTACGAGGCAACTACTTCCATAAATGTGTCCCTCTACAACTCTTTTGCTGCAGCACCTGACTCGTTTGAATCTCCACAAGGCTCACGAGGAGCCCGCAATACTAAGCCCCAAGAATTTACCGCAGGCATTCCCTTGCCGACCACGCTCTTCAATTTTGCCTATGACTCAGTGCCTAATTGTATGCCGTCTAAACATCACACGCATACCACAACTACTACTGTAAACATGGGGAGTGCCTTCTATTTGGAGCTGCGCTGCATTTAATTGACAACTCTAAGCCTGTGCTGCATTTAACCTATCTGCAAATACTGAATTGACTTTTTCCCTGCGCTGCACTGGTCGAAATCATGGAAACTTGTCAAAATCTTGTCCAAATACCTGTCCAAATCATGCTGACCAGCACACCTGATGTAGGCCCCCATACCATGGTGTGAGGCTTTTTCAGAGCTTGCATCCAGACCAATGTTGACTGATATGCTTATCTGTACACCAGATGTAGCCCCTCCAAACCCCAAACCCCCAACCATGAGGCGTGGCGTTGCTAGAGCATGTTTCCAAGGCCCCTTTCCCCCCTCCAAACCTCCCAACCATGAGGCGTGGCGTTGCTAGAGCATGTTTCCAAAGCCCCTTCCCCCCCCCTCCTCCGAACCCCCCAACCATGAGGCGTGGCGTTGCTAGAGCATGTTTCCAAAGCCCCTTTCCCCCCCTCCAAACCCCCAACCATGAGGCGTGGCGTTGCTAGAGCATGTTTCCAAAGCCCCTTCCCCCCCCTCCAAACCCCCAACCATGAGGCGTGGTGTTGCTAGAGCATGTTTCCAAAGCCCCTTCACCCCCCTCCAACCACCAACCATGAGGCGTGGCGTTGCTAGAGCATGTTTCCAAAGCCCCTTTCCCCCCCTCCAAACCCCCAACCATGAGGCGTGGCGTTGCTAGAGCATGTTTCCAAAGCCCCTTCCCCCCCTCCAAACCCCCAACCATGAGGCGTGGCGTTGCTAGAGCATGTTTCCAAAGCCCCTTCCCCCCCCTCCAAACCACCAACCATGAGGCGTGGTGTTGCTAGAGCATGTTTCCAAAGCCCCTCCCCCCCCTCCAAACCCTTAACCATGAGGTGTGGCGTTGCTAGAGCATGTTTCCAAAGACCCTTCCCCCCCCTCCAAACCCCCAACCATGAGACGTGGCGTTGCTAGAGCATGTTTCCAAAGCCCCTTCCCCCCCTCCAAACCCCCAACCATGAGGCGTGGTGTTGCTAGAGCATGTTTCCAAAGCCCCTTCCCCCCCCTCCAAATCCCCAACCATGAGGCGTGGCGTTACTAGAGCATGTTTCCAAGATCCACCTACACGTTGTAATCCTAGACATGATCTTGTGCTCTCAGAATGTCTCTTCGCTCTTACTGTAACTAGCGCCCTAATTGATACCCGAAGGTATTGCTGCTATAAATACAAAATAAGCAATTCTATTTTTTTAGGTCTCACTATTTCAGCCCACCGCACAGAAAACTGAAAACTTTCGCCAACTTGCAGCTGATGAACAACACTCGAAAACATCTTCTGAAACTGGAGACACGTTTTAAGAAAAACTTCCCGCTCCGGGAGTCTGTATTAAATCTGCTCCATTTGGTTTGAATGCCTTAAATCATTGGCGGATGAACTCGCCCCAGCCCATTTAAATCCCTCATAAAACAAATACTAATATCCTCTTGGTCTGTGCAAACGCTTCAATGATGCTAGCGGAAAGCGGTGACACGTTGCTGCAATGTTTTTGGTAAACAGCTTGCTAACACTGCCTCGTTCAGCTCTCATAGCATTACAATAAAGATTGCCCATGCGACTAGCGCAGGAAGTCTTGATTCTATTAAAGAAGACACGGAGGCGAGCATTATGCTTTATCTTCTTTAATTACTGCTAACCACAGCTTTTTAAATCTTTTTTTTTTATATAACTCGTATAAACAGAGAAAAGAAAAAATGAAAACATCCTTGTCTTAACATGACAAAACTACATTTCCCATGAGGCTTCTCTGCCTAGTAGTCCCACAGCCTCTCTTTCACTGTCCAATCCGGCAATCCTTCCTGCTATAAGTCCCCATTTCCCTGGGTCCCTTCCTCTTCTTTTGCAGCGCACCGATTAACTGAACAAAGTCTAAAATCCAACTGAATTATCGTAACTCCAAACAGAAATTGTCTTTTCTATTCTCTTTAGCTTTGCCGTGCTCTAAATTCGCAGGACTGCTGCCTTCCGTACACTAATCTCCGTTACTCTTTTGATCCTCTCCTACGCAAAAAGAGAAATGCGCATGTTAGGGAAGGGGAATACAGTTCGTCACATATAATCAAGTCTTTACGTACACAACTTTGAAAACTGTTACAGATCATAGTCGCATGGGCAATCTTTATTCTATGACAAGACCGGAGGCGAGCATTATGCTTGTTCAAAGCTTTCTACTACAGCAGCTGCTATATTGGATACTGGTTTGAAATAAAAAGTCTTAAAGACTGAGTCGCTCGACCAGTCTGCTGCTTTCATGATCTCTTGCAGCGGAACTCCTACTGCAAAAGCCTGTGAAGCCATTGCTCCCCTGGTAGAATGAGCCCCAAATTTAGACGTGTCTATACCTGCCAATTCCATTATTTCCTTCACCCATCTAGCTATAGTAGCTGATGTGACTGCTTTGTATGGTTTTATACGCGCTATAAGCTATTGTTTCACTCCTTGTGGCCTAACCGCTGCCGTCGCTGCTTCCTAACACTTTATGCAATTTGCCACACACAATCTCATTATTCGGCCAATATGGGTATGAGATCACTTTAGAATTGGTCTTTGTACGCTGCGCTATGGTAAAGGCTATCCCTTCTGGGTAATACATCTTTCTGTCTATTTCGAGTGCTTTAACGTCTGAAACTCTTCTACAAGACACTAGGCAAAGGAGTGTAGCTAATTTGCCTGAAAGTTGCTTTCCTGATAGAGAGTTGTTACTAGGCCATTGCTCGAACAGATGTATAATTTTTTGGACATCCCACAGTGATGAGTACTTGGGTCCGGGAGGTTTGCTCATCTTCACACCTTTCAGCAATCGGGACACTGCCGGGTGTTCCCCTATTGGTGCCCCGTCCACTAACTCGTGCCCCGCAAAGATTGCTGACCTATATACCCCTACGGTCCTGAAAGCTCTACCTGCTGAAGGGAGGCTGGCTAGGAAATTCACTACTTGCACTACAGGTGCTGAAATGGGAGATTTATTCCTCCTCCTGCACCATAGGTCCCAGGCTTGCCATGCGGAATTATAGCTCCTGATTGTAGATGGGGCCCATGATAGATTGATAAGTCTTGTAGCGTCTTCTGAAAGGCCTGGCAATCGCCATCTATGCCTGAAATTCTGCACGCTATCAGTGACAAGGATTGATTCTCTATCAGAGGATGAGGAACTCCTGCTGGATCGACCAGCAAGTCTGGTCTGTATGCAATCTTCTGTGGAAAATCCGTAGAAAGTTCCATCAGAACTGGAAACCAAGCTTGCGACTTCCACTCTGGCGTCACTATCACTATTTGCGCCTTGTCTCTGCGCACTTTTGCTAGTACCCTCGCCAGCATCGCGAAGGGGGGAAAAGCGTAGTGCTTCTGCGACCCCCAATGATGCATGAACGCGTCGGTGCCTTGGGCTTCCGGGTCTAGCCTCCAGCTGAAGTAGTTCGCCCGTTGAGTGTTCAGTCTCGAGGCGAACAGGTCTGTGTGCAGGGGACCCCATTTCGCTTCCAGTCTCTCGAATATGTCCCTGTGTAGTTTCCAGTCGCTGTAATCCACTAGGTGTCGGGAGTTCCAGTCCGCCACTGAATTCAGGGCCCCAGGGAGATACTCTGCCTTCACTGTGATCTGTCTCTGTAGGCAGTCGTGCCAGGAATCTTTCGCTAATTCCGCTAACATCTTGGACCTGGTACCTCCCAGTTTGTTGATCTATCTTACTGCAGATATATTGTCCATCCTGAGAAGTATGCTGCAGTGTGCTTTGTCCCTGGTAAATGCTTTCACTGCAAAGGATCCCGCTAGTAACTCTAGACAACTGATATGAAGTTCTAATTCTTCTTTTGACCATCTTCCTCCTGTCTCTATCTCGCCACATCGCGCCCCCCAGCCGGACCTGCTGGCATCGGACTCTATAACCAACTCTGGTACGTCGCCGAAAATGGCGCGGCCGTTCCAGGCTTCCATATTGTGGAGCCACCAGATGAGCTCGGACTTGCTTTCTTCGTCTAAGGGCACTAGTCGATGGTATCTCCAGCCTTTCCTTAGGTATTTGATCTTCAGCCTCTGAAGAGCTCGATAATTAACGGCCCGGGAAATACTGCTTGTATGGATGCTGCCAAAAGCCCTACTATCCTGGCTAGATAACGAAGAGAGATCAGCGGCTTCTTGAGCGCCGTCCTCAGATCTTTCTTGATAGCCTTCATTTTCTGAGTTGGCAACTCCAATGTAGCTTTCTTTGTATCTATGGTGAAGCCTAAGAATTCTAGTCGCCTGGTTGGCGCTAGCTCTGATTTGTCTCTGTTCACCAGGAATCCCAGATTGGAGATCAGCTCTATCGCCCAGTGGACCTGTTTTTGTAAGCGGTCTTTGTCTTCGGCCATGAAAAGGATGTCGTCTAAGTAGACGATCATCCGACATCCTTGTTCTCGAAGTGCTGTCGCAACTGGCCTCATGAGCTTGGTGAACGCCCATGGTGCGGATGCTAGACCGAACGGCAGGCATTTGAATTGCCAGAGCTCGCTTCCCCATCTGAATCTTAGGAAGTGTCGGAAAGGCGCTGCTATGGGCACAGTGAGATATGCGTCTTTCAGGTCCAGGCGCGCTAGCCAATCTCCCTTCCTGAGCAAGTCTCCTGGTAGATGGATCCCTTCCATCTTGAAGTGTTTGTACACTAACCAGCTGTTGAGCTCTTTCAGATTGATCACTGGACGAACTTTGTCCTTGCGATGTACTAGGAAAATATTGCTCAGGAAGGAATGGGCGCTCTCGGTCGCCTTCTCTATCGCGTTTTTCTGCGCTAAGGCTTGGATCTCTGCTCCTAATAGCGCTTCTTCTGTTTGTGTCATTTGAATTCTGTGAGGAGGCCGATTCTGCACTGGATGATCTATGAACTCTAGCATAAAGCCTTGTACGGTCTGAAGGACCCACGCATCTGACGATAACTCGCGCCAGTTGTGCAAATAGAGCGTTGTCCTGCCCCCCACAGGAGGATAGGTCGCTGCGCGTTCTCTCACCTGTATTGTTGTTCTGGTGTCGGTAATATCCGCGTCCCCGACGTCCCCGCGAGCCTCGTCCTCTGTTCGGGAAGAAGGCGTCTTGTTGTCGGGTCTCCCAATATTGGGCTCTGGGGCCTTGCGCTCTTCTGTTATTGAAGCGGCCGGTCGAGCGACCTCTATATCGACCGGCCCCTGAAAAAACTCTTCCCGGAAACACCTTCCTGATGGAGGCCTGCGCTTCTCCAGCACCGTATATGTACCGACGAACCTGTTCATCTCCTTAACGTATGTATCACCGAACAGGAGACCTTGGGCGCTTTCCCCGGCTTCATAGGACGCTAAGTCCCCAAGTTCGTTATCAATTTTCAACGGGGCTGATCTGCGTCGTTCCGAAGATATGGCGCAGTTTGCATTGCCTAGCATGCAGACTGCCCTCTGCGCCCAGCTTGCTAGGATGGATGGGTCGACTGGCTCCCCTGTATCTCTGGCCCTTTCGGCCAGGTCCATTATCTTTGCTATAGGGCCGGCTATGTCTAGCAGCTTGTCTTGGCATGTTTTCCATGCCCTATCCATACCTTTCCTGGTGTCTTTCCCTGCCTTCGCAATGAAGGTTAGCATCTTTGCGTCGAGTTCGGGTGTATCTGCAACTTTCCCAGTCAGCTCTGGCCTCGGACACTCAGCTTTCAGTCTGAATCTAATGTATTTTTCCATAGGCTTCCTCATTTTTTGGGCCATGTAAAGGGCTACCCTTGGAGAAGGCATCCAGTCTGTCGTTCTGGGGTGCCTTATGGTGTCCGGGTCGAACATGTCTGATATGTCCTCTTCATCCGGAAGGGCCTCCACACTGCTGGATTTAGGCTCGCCTGCCCTCTTTTGCGAGGCCACGCTTACTTTGCTTATGCTTTGAACATCCTCCTCTGGCTGTTCTTGATCTGAGTGCTCCGAGGATGAATAGGCATCCCCTATATTTTTCGCCCCTGGGGTAGGGGGTACGAGGTTGGGCAGGGCGGTCTTCGTCAGGAAGGCACTTTTAAGCCTGTTGAATGAATCAGCCACCTCTAGGGATTTATCCTTCCCTGTACTTTCGCCCGGGGGAGTAGAAGAGTGTTTCCTCTTCCGGGCCACTTTCTTCCCCTTCTCACCTTTTTGCAGAGGATTTTGTGTGGATGTTCCTTCTCCGGGATGATCAAGCGTGCCAGCTTTTCTGCCCAGCATCTCTTCCAGGACTAATAGCCTGTCTTGTAGAGGCTTAACTCCTAGTGCTACGGCTTGAACTAATGAGTCGCCTAGCACTCTCTTGAAGCTTTGGGAGAGGTCTATATCTTCCTCTATGCATTCTGCTTCTTGGTTCAGTCCTCCTTCGCTCCCTTCACTCCAAGCCTCATTTCCCATGCTGTATGCCATGGTAATTGTATGTGCCGTACGGAGGAAACTAGTGGGTTAAAGACGTAGCTCCTCTACAATGGTCACTGAAATTATTTATTATTATCTTTTTTTTTTTTAAATCTGGGATACCTCTGCTGTGCTAGGGTGAACCGCTAAGAAAATAGCAAAATTTGCGCTCCTAGGAACGAAATAAGGGCGAAAGACTGGCCGTACGTTTTCTCCGAGCAAGAAAACGTTCCACTGAGGAGATTATAAGTCGATGCGCATGCACGTGCTTCACCTTGTTTCCAAGGTCGGTTGGGCTTACTCCGCGTATTACGCGGGCTCCATCAACGTTAGATGCGTTGTCGTGCGGCCGGCTGCCTGAGCCCTAGAGCGAGTGTGAGATCACTCGCGGGCTCGGCAGGCGGCCGTTCTGAAATACGCTATGCTACTCGCGAGGTCAGCGCATATAAAGCTTCGCGCGAACGCTTTGCCGCTTGTTAGTTACACGCGCGCACAATTAAGAATAAGTAAAGTCCATTCTTGAAACGTTTCAACTGACAAAGATAGTATAATCAAGCACTATTCATAATAAACGTCACTTATCTGTGGCTGCAGCAAAAAAGAAGAGGAAGGGACCCAGGGAAGCGGGGACTTATAGAAGGAAAGATTGCCGGATTGGACAGTGAAAGAGAGGCTGTGGGACTACTAGGCAGAGAAGCCTCATGGTAAATGTAGTTTTGTCATGTTGAGACAAGGATGTTTTCATTTTTTCTTTTCTCTGTTTATACGAGTTATATATAAAAAAAAAAATTAAAAAAAAAAATGTTATATATGAAAACAAAGAAAGATTTAAAAAGCTGTGGTTAGCAGTAATTAAAGAAGATAAAGCATAATGCTCGCCTCCGGTCTTGTCATAGAATTCAGCTTAGCATCAGACTTTATTTCGACAAGTCGTAACAAAGGAGTCAACATTCATAAATATGACATCAGTATAATGTTCAAAACAAAGAATTGGCTAAATTATACCATTATCAGCATCTAAAAATGTAAAATAGAATTTAACCAAATAATCCAGAGTGCAGCGTACAAACATGTATTTTGTAAATTGGGTAACAATATCCCAGATAAGAGAAATGTGTTTTTCTGTGCCCCCAGGCACAGTGCAAATTGTTTGCTATCACAAACATCAGACAATTGATTAGACTTGCAGAAAGAGGTCACCTCATGCAAAAGTCGAATTTCATGCTGCCTTAATAAATGATTTAGCTTTCTACATTATGTTCATGTGTCCACGGTATAAGAAATTATAAAGTGGTTCGCTCAGCTGTGCGTTCCACGATTTCTAGACTGAGACTAAAGGTAACACGTCAAAGGGCATTTTAAGATATAAACTGCACATCTCTTTATGTATTAGGTCATCTAGATATGTTTCATATCCTTGGTTCGGTTTACTGATCAAGTATGCCTGGACCAGGACTTTGGAAGAACCTCATCGAGCCCCCATTCTGCAAAAGAGCTTGTGTCTGACTTTATGGTACTTGTGAATGGGAAGCAGATCAACCAACAGTTTTGTAAACTGTCAGTAAGGCTACTGTGGGAGCCAAGGTAGCAATTTCCCTCCTGGCACCTTTAGAATATGGACTAACGCCCCAGTACAAAATCCAGGGACAGTGGTGGAAGTCGCAGTTTAACCACAAAAAAGTGTTCCATCTCTCTCACACACTGCAATCAACAGTGAGTGCCTCCAGTTATCGGCAGAAGAACCTTCCCTTCGCCCATTTGGAGCCTTACTTAAAATAAGTCTAATGTTCTCCTGGGTCTCTGCCAATGCTTAAAGGTTGCTAGTGGAGGCACTTTGATGCAATGTTTGATTATCATAGCTTGCCAACACTGCCTTGTTGAGTTTTTTTTGCCATTAAACTTCGGAATATCGTTGTTATATCGAATTACAGCTTTAATATGATGACTCCTAATGCCACAGATAACCGGTTTACAACAAAAGGTTGAATCTGGCTGGTCGCAGTCTGGAACGCCCAACCTTGAATCACCAACACTGCAAGGATGTGGTTTTCAACTTACCAGGACACTTCTTCCTGTCAGTATTTTGTACAGTCAAGCACAAACTGTGCCCGCTAAAGTATTCTTTGTGGACTAGTAAAGCGGTGACATTGTCTGTGTACACAGCAATGCACAATGCTGTTACTAGAACAAGTTCAAACACTGTCGGATGTGGCTGCAGGCAGGCACGATCGAGTGGGAACAGGCATGAATAGATTTGCGCGGCTAGCATGAGTCCTACACCAGTCACACAATGTTCCAGGCGCAGGAGGAGCATCAGAAACATAACTTAACACTGTATCATGCATTGTCGAGGGGTTACTGGCCGCTAGTTATATTACAGCATCCACATTTCACCACCATTAGTCCAGTGTCCGTAAGGTCTCTGGCTCAAATGACATTTTCTTAAAAACGCAAATCCCAGTCATAGCTCAATATCTTCAGTTCACTGTTCCCTATGGCAGCTCCACATCTACAGGGTCCATCTCCAAGCTAAAACCCAGTGTGTACAACCTATTAGATATATAGGGGGGATTAAACCGTACGATGGTGCGCTAAGGCCATCCACTGAGAGTCTGGTAAACAGCAACGGCAGCCCTCAGAGGTACTCCTCTTAACTCTATCCAAAAAGTGCCTATTATTAATAGTTGAGCTGTAAACTTGCGCTACACCCTGAGAATAGAAAAGTGATTGCAAAATATCATTAACGAATTCCAAGTGCAATGCAAACGTGTCATTTATTCTTGTGCTTGATAACAGCCAGCCGACATGTTTCGACCTCAGGTCGTCCTCGAGGCTGTACAGTGTAAATTCCTGTTGCGTAATTGATAGATACATGTGTTACATAATACAAAGTTTATGTCCCATCTGAAGAAAATACATTAATTGTATTGTGATACATACCCATAATCAGTAGGAAATAAGGGTGGAGGGGGAAGGAACAAACAAAGGGTGTTGTTCCAAACAACATTGTGTATCATACATTAATGTTGCATGTAATAGTGCACTATTGGGCTACCTGTAACATGAATGTATGATAAACAATGTTGTGTCAATCAGCTAATGATATTACCCTTCCTGGGACTTTAAAAACATGTACTTATGTTTGAATTCTCTTGAAGCTATTAATAAATCTACAGTCATTCTAATACAAGAAACTATGAAGCTTCAACCCTTCTACTTAAAACTCATTAGCTAAAACAGATCCCCTTGGAAGACCTTTTGAGGGGCTTGCGGTTGCGGTTTTGATCAACAACAATTTAAAAGCTAAAAGTAAGACTTTCTCTCCACTTGAGGAGCTGTTTGGTTATAGAATTAACTTTACAGGACGCTGAGAATACCACCATTCTCATTATTAGTCTCTATTGGAATCCTATGAAGGTTGTCTTCTCTGCGATTCTTGAACTCGCTAAAATACTTGATGAAGCAAACCACTGCAATCCCAATTATTTGGTTGTTAATGGTGGCGACTTTAACTGTAATTGTGCAAGTGGCACTCTGTCCTCATCTTACTCGATAACTCTTCTGCCTTTGACACGGACAACCATACCATCCTGCTCAATCGTCTCCATGATAACCTGGGTATCACCGACTCTCCCAGGTCCAACGTGGATCCTTCCTTTCCTCTATCTCACTCCCTACCTGTGGTGCTCCCCAGGGGTCTAATCTCTCTCACTGGCTGTTCAACCAATACCTGGCACCTCTCGTCCACAGCATTGCCGCTCTCTTCTCCAGCTTTCAGTGCTATGCGGATGAGACACAGCTCGTTTTCAGACTCCTCTCTGCCACCTCTTCTTCTCTCATCTCCGACTGTGCCATCGAGGAGTGGTGGGCCACCAACGATCCCTGCCTTAATGCCAGTAAGACAGAGATTCTCCTCATCAGCACATCTGCACCCTCCTTTCCTGTCACTCTTTGGGCGGCCTCCCTTGGACCTATTCCTGCTCCCACCCGTGAGGCTAAGAAACTCGGAGTCATCTTCAACTCCACACTCTCTTTTTCTCCTCACATCTCTGACGTCTCTAAGAAATCAAACTACCAACTGCACCTCCTCAGAGGTATTCTTCATTTCCTATCCTTCCCCCAGAAGCTCACTGTCTCTAGAGCTCTGGTTCGCTCTAGGCTAGACTACTGCAACAGCCTCTTTTCTAAATCTGCCCGATTCTACTCTCCACCCTCTGCAACTCATCCAGAACAGGAAGACTTGTCCTTGGCCTAAAGCCCAGGGATTGTATCTCTCCAGCACTGAAAACTCTGCATTGGCTCCCAGTGGCTGCAAGGATTATTATTGTCCACAAGGCCTTCTGTGGCATGGGTCTTTAACACCTCCAACTCTCTCTTTGTAAATACCTTCCTACTCAAGCTATTCACTCCTCCACCTCCAACTCCCTCAGGGTCAGTCGCTTCTCCAAGCAACAAGTCTGGTTCCGGAAGCACCACAAGACCTTCTTTGCTCTGCCTTCTCTCTTCCTCTCCCCTGCTGATTTCCTGCCTGATACTGTACTGGTCACCTGGTTATCCTCCGATTTCGGGCCCAGGTCCCTGCCCGCCCAGTTGCACGCCCGCACTGCCTCCCGGCAACCCTTGCACTTGGATCTGTAACCCTACAGTCCCCCTACCTGCACTTTTGGACACGTGCTGTCTGCACATACTCTTACACCTGCCACCTGCTAGACGCACCTCTTGTTATTGTTTTGATCCCATGTACAGCACTGCCCCCTCCCCTTCACCTGGCACTTTCCCCTACCTCCTCTCCTGCACTTGCGTGATCTCAATTTCACTTGGCCTAGTAAGATCGTTGTCTGAGTCCTCCCTCTGTTCCCCCTTCCTTGCCTCGTCGTGCCTTGAAACACTTATTTATAGGCGCGTTTCAAATGCCATATCATATCTAACCAACCTTTAGGTTTTTCAAAGTGTGACTCGGCTTCTGTTGCTAGAGGTCAAAGCGATCAGGACTTTCCCTCCGGTAGAATAACAGACTATGTCTCCACTTTATCGCCACACTTAGGAGACATTTACTGATCATGGACAGAGTTTATACTCGCGAGACAGGTCTTCAGCAAGCTGAGAATCTTCTTAATGACACCATTAGAAGCATTCTCAATAACCTTGCAAAACGCACCCAGGCTAACCCTATACGCAAAATACATATATACAATTCAGACGTTGTAAGCTCCAAACGGATCAAAAACAAAGAATGGAGGAACTCTTAGCATGTAGACTTCCAGCTGTACAATATATTCGGCATAAAAATCATATTATCCAGACTCGGATACATCCAATTGCAGGGTCGGGTCCATGGATTCTTCTATTCCTGCTGAAGTGTGGGTTTGTCATTATACGCAAACTTACCAAACAGCTCTTGCATATGCTCACATCACTGGTCCGATTTATGATAGTTCAGCTTTGGGACTCTGTCAATGGAACATTGAGGATGCGCAGTGGGCTATATCTACGTTGAATTATTCCAAAGCAGCTGGCACTGACGGTATTCTGTCCTGTGTTTTGAAATCGGATCCTCTGCTATGGGTCTCAATTCTGAAAATAAAATACGATCTAATCTTCAAATCGAAACGTGTCAAGGAATCATGGCTTTAATCCTCAATAATACCAATCTTTAAGAAACTCAACCTTCCAAATCCATCAAACTATAGACCCATTGTTCTAATGGATGCCTACTTTTAGTTTTTTTCTATTCTAACTCTTAACGATCTCAAAAAGCTCATTCAAAATAATACCATCCTGTTGAGCTTTTAGATTGGGTTTCGCAAAAGAATGGGCACGGCTCTAAATGCAACCATTCTGTCCAACCTCCTCGAAACAGTTAAAAAAATAATAATCTGCAAATGGACCCATTTACATGGCATTGCTCGATATGAGTTCCATTGCACTGCATCATTTGAGCTCTCTTATGGAAAAAATGCCCACATGTGGTATTTCTGCCACTATAATTTTGCTAATTTTAATGTTACACCAAGACACAAGTTTTCGTGTATGTATTAACCACGAAGGTGCATTAAATGAAGCAATTCCAATTTCCATCGGAGTTAACCAGGGATATAATTTGGCTTCAACCCTGTTTAATCTGTAAGCGATCTTGATGATATATGGCAAGAACATAACACTTGTCCTGTTAGATTGGGCAAATTACGTATTAATTGGATGGGGTTTGCCGAAGATTTAATCTTTCTTTTTATCAAAAAAACTCCCTTTGGTCTTCAAAGTAAACTTCAGATTTTCATGGCACATGCTCACACATTTAATTTACATCCCAATGCAGAGAAATCAAAGATTGTTATCTTTGCTGGTAGGAAAAAAAATCAAAACAATGACGTGGATGATGGAAGGCAATGTAATTGAACGTGTGTTTCAACTGTGTTACCTCGGGTACAACTTGTGTGACACTTCTTCTGCAAGTATGTGGAGAACTACGCATAAAATCAGGCCGCTTCTCTCCCAAATGAAAGTATTGTACAAAACAAGATACTATAAATTCTCTCTTACTCAAGCCACTGAATTTTACACTCTTGAAGTTGAATCCATGTTACTATATGGACTAAACGTGTGTCTGTTAGACATGGGACATGGGGAAATTTCTCAATCAACTGCAGGGTCGCATTTGGAAAGAGACTCTGGGGCTTGCCAAATCATTACCAAATCCTCTGGTTAGGCCTTTGGGAATTTGTTCACTATCTTCCAAACATCATTGGAGATTACTAAACAACTATTCTAGATCATCAATCCTCCGAGAAATGTGTTATATGAAGATCTGGGTCACATGCTAAGCGAAGCTTCTCCAATGTCCTTGATGCAATTTTGTGAAAGAATGCAAATTCTATTGGCAAGGTTTGGTGCTGAGGAACAAGAACTGATTTTACGACCAGAAACTATGAAAAAAAGGCTCTACTGTTTTCACTGGTCTTGTACCATTGATGCACCAAGTAAAAATCGTTTGCATCAGGAATATGCCTGTTTTACAAGAAAAAGATCAACACAGTGTGCATACCTGCAGTGCTTTCCATGTGAAAAAGCACAGGATATATATATATGAGATTCAAATTTAACCAGTTTCACACCAGTGAACAGATGAAACACTGGGATAAAATGGGGTCTGAGGGTTCAGGCTTAACGCGTTGATTCTACTCTGATGCAAATCAAATAGAAACGCTTCAACATCTCATCATTGCATGTTCCTTCTTTGAATCAGATAGAATTAAGTTTCTTGGTAAAGATAATGTTGGCGATACCAGCTATTCAAGAAACTTTCTCTGGTTGAGATGCATGTTGGGAGGAAAATGTTTCTTTGATCATCTCGCTTACCCATTTTTTAACCGTTATCAATAAGGAATTGATGCCAAACGTGATCAAATAGGATTGACTAGGTTTAACCACGTGGCCTCCTGTTTCCAATTAACTTGCTCTGCTGTATTTCAGCTCTTGTGCCGTGAGCTCAAGCATATGCTTCTTATTGCACATACAACGTTTTGCACACTGTATTATGGTAACTTGCGGTCAATATGTTGATTGAAACATGAATTTTATCATGTTTTTAGGAAAATGTTTGTAAATGTATAACCCTGGTTTTAATTCTATTTTAAAATTGTTAAACTTCTTTTGTAAAGGTTTTGTATAAACCATATGCAATAAAAAAAATAAAAAAAAGTTACTCTTTGTCTGTTCCTTCCCCTCCACCCCAATTGCCTACTACTGATCATGGGCATGTATCATAATGAACGTATTTTCTTCACATGGGACATACCCTTTATGTAAACACGTGTCTATCAATTACGCAACAGGAATGTACACTGTACAGCCTTGTTATCAAGCACAAGAATAAACGACATGTTTACATTGCACTTGGAATTCGTTAAAGCAATCGCAATCGCTATTCTATTATTTTTTTGCAATCGCTGTTCTATTCTCATGGTGTAGCGCAAGTTGACAGTTTAACTATTAATGACAGACAGTGTGTACAAGTCACTGATCTTACCCACAGTACAGACTACATGGTTTTACGGTTCATTTTACAGTCCAGTATTTTAATCGGTCGCTTTTCGCTTGCTACACAGTCCTGCCTCGATTATTAACCAGCTAAATCACTCTTTAGAAGTTACCTAACGTCACTCGCCATTAAAGTGCAGTCTGAAGCTCAGTGGTCGGTCGCAACTACAGTTCGGTCACTAAAGGTCACGACTAAACCCCAATAAAGACCCGTCTTTAGTGGTTATCAGTTGGCACACATGCTCTACTGGTCCCCAATTAGCGACTGGCTCTGTAATCCGTCGCTAAGTAACAGTTAACATGTACAGACCAGTCAATGTTCCCCAGTTGCCGTTCAGTCGGCTCCACGGGTCACTAGTTCTGAGGATAGATATCCTTGTCCTTATCACCAGCTTCTTTAGGGGCCTCGCAGCGCCCCGCTGCACCCTTGTCTCAACAGTAGTATACCACTCGAGAATAATTAACTTATCAGATGGTGATGCGCATTGGGCACCGGTGCTTGTGGAATGAGAACACTGTATGTGTCCGTCCGCCCTCCTCTCCCCTTACCCCACCAATCCCATGAAGGTCACGGATGTGCCTCCCTTCCCCGGGTACTGCAGCGCGCAATCTCACCAGTGACCTCCAGACGTTCCCTGCCATGATCGGTGCTACCGTTGCTGCTTGCGGCAAGCCGTCAGATATCTGAAGCACACTGACTGTCACCCACCCACCCACGCAGTAGATGAAGAGAGAAGCCCCGCAGTACCGCTGCATAGCCCTCCTGCCTTACTGCTAACAACAAAGCCGCCATTTTAGAGAGGAGCAGTGCAGGCTAACAGCAACAGCTTCATAGAAAATTGAAAGTCATTTTCGTTACAAGTATTTCAGCGTTCTCGTTTCAATCAAAGATTTCCGTTTTTTTTTTTACATCCCGAAATACTTACGTATAATTTATGCTCATTTTTCTTTTGATTTTTATCTACAAATTTGTTTTTGAGAAAACTCTACTTTAGCTGCGATAAAATTTCGTTCATTATGTGAAATGTTACCGATTATGTTCATTCAGAGTTTGATATTGATTGAAACTTAACATTTTAAACATGGCCGCCTCGGTTACGCCATCACTAGAGTGAGCTGCCTTTCCCATGACTTTGGTCATATCTGCTCATCTATCAGCATCCATCTTGAAATGCACACCTTCCAACATCCCAAATATTATTCTTCTCTTGGCGATTCTAGTTTTGCAAGTAGTAATGAGATCATGATTTTCAGAGTTTATTGAAATATATCACAATACATTTTGTTTCATGCGATTAGTTTACACATAGCCTATTTCCTTCTTTCTAGTTAAATACTTGCCAACATGACCCATTCCAATCTGTAGGTGCTTATCCAGTGTTTTTTTGTTGCATTCTGGGACTTGTAGTTACTCTTTCCCCATTATAAAACTCGTCTAGAAGTCCCACAATGCAAAGAAAAAACAGGACTGGATAAGCACCTACAGATTGGAATGGGTCATGTTGGCAAGTATGTATGTACCTCGGTCACATTCCATGATCCCCTGATGATGTCGTGGGGAGGGATGCACAGGTTATTTGGTTAGTTCATTATTCATAACAACAAGCCATATTCTTTTGGGGAGATGCTAGTTCAATTGTTGTTTTTTACTTTTAATTCTAGAATATGCAGTCCCGGATTACCCTTTACCCTGCATCTCATAGTGTGATATGTAGTGCAATGTGGGTGTTGTAGCAGACATGCCAACATTTGGAAGCCCCTGGTAGGGAGATTTCACTACAACAATCGGGAACATGTATTTTTCCCATAGGATTGCATTGGGGTTATCATTATTTTAGGCGGGAGACACTAAAAAATAGCCCAATTTTTCAATAAATAATGGGGAGTCTCCTACCTAAATCGGGAGTGTTGGCATGTATGATTGTAGTGTGGTTCCTTTAAGACGCAATGACAGGATACGTCATCGTGTTGGGTTAATAAAGACGGCCCATCTCGACACATAAGGCAGTGCACAAACGGGGCCCGACAAGAGCCGAACTGGTGTCCGTGTTCAGGTCCAGGTACGCATCCGGGCAACCCATGCCCACTCTTCCCCACTGGACACTACAAATGGAGACGAGGGGGCCCATCGGTACAGTCTTGTGAAATGTGGACACCTTATCATCCGGAGATTGTCTGCGCATGCCGCCTGGGCGAGGCAGTACATCAGCGGTCCTGCTTGTTATGTTGAGGGCGGCCACCCGTGCCCCACATGCACTCACAGCAGGCATGCACACGCATACATCAACGGAGACACGGGACGCGCTGGTGATAGTTACGCGTCCCGGCGGCAACTGCTGTGGTACGCAGTTTATTTAACCTGCGCATGCGCGGGCCCAAAACGAGGCTCGCGCATGCGCACACAAACTAACTGGGACGTAACATCCCTTTTTTTCTTTAACGACAAACAGTATAACACTTGGGGTGCGCAGGCTCCCCTGAACTTGTAAACATGAACACGTTGTCTCACCAAACTGGAACGGCCTCTCTTGCAATAGACTCAGTCCCCTGAGTCCAGGACGTAGTCCTTGAGACGAACTGGTAGCTTGCGGTCCCGGCGGACGGGATACCGTAGCGTGACCGTCGGCAGGGGGCGGTCACCGTCTCCAGCGGGAGTGCTCTCGCGCGATGGCACGTCATCTTGCGCTCTGGAGCTCATTTCCGGACTTAATGTCTCACCCGGGGTCTGGGCTTCATCCGGCATGTCCACTTTCTTGAAGAAGGACCGGTTGCGGGTGACAGTACCACGCTCGCACGCTGCCGTCACCATTGTCCCTTTCACATGCGTTACCTTCCAGGGGCGAGGTTCAAAAGGTAGAGACAATTTGCCTTCCGGGTGCCGGTTCCGAACCAGCACCGAATCTCCAACTTGCATTTCCTTTTCTCGCAAACCCCTCCTCTCACTTTCCTTCTTGTTGCACAACACCCGTTCTTCTTGAACCTTCCCATCATCAATGACCCCGGGCCCTCGGCCCTCCACTTCCGGTAACATTCCCCTCGGGCACCGCCAAAACAGCACCTCGGCGGGAGCAACCCCCGTGGACTGATGGGGCGTTGCTTGATATTCTCGCAGGAATTCCACGAGCTTCGTCAGCAGGTCTTCACCCCCACTAGCTTAAATCCTTAGTACCTTGTTGAGCGTCTGTATCATTCTTTCGGCTTCTCCATTAGCTTGTGGCCATAGTGGAGACACCCGGCGGTGTTGTATCCCTCTTTCTCGGAGGAATTGGGAAAACTGGCTGCCAGTGAATGGGGGTCCATTGTCTGAACACAGTATGTCCGGGAAGCCATGCGTTGCAAACATTTTGTCCAACGCTCTGGTGGTGAACTCCGTTGCAGTCGACTCCACCACCTTTACCTCAGGGTATCTCGACCACTGGTCGACGGCCACCAGGAAGTACATGCCTCGACCAGTCGAGCCAAAATCCACGTGAACAGTCCCCCATGGCTTCGTGCTGCGCTCCATCGAGCATATTGGTGGGGCCTTGTCTCCTGGGGTTGCCACTTGGCAGGACAGGCATCTTCTCATGACATTTTCAACCTCACCCTCCAACTCTGGAAACCAGACCTTGGGCCTTAACCTCGCCTTGGTCTTGACGACCCCTTGATGACCAATGTGCGCCAGTTCCAACACCCGCTTCCTTAGCGCCTGTGGTATGGCAATTTGTCGCCCTCTGAGGAGTAGTCCATCATCAGAGACGGATAGCTCGTCTCTAACTCGCCAGAGCGCTTGTAGGTCCCTCCGTGCCTCCTCGTGGCGCCGTGAGTTATTTCGCAGCACTTCCCTCCAATCTCCGCTCTTCACCGCGGCTTTGATAATGCCAAAGACCTCATCGTTGGAGGACTCCGTCGCTATTGCCAGTCTCGAGAGTGCCATTGGCAGTGCTCCTTCCACTACTTGACAGAGCAAACCTTGGCAGTCCGCTTCACCGCTCTCCAACTCAGCATTCTCCTTGTTGGGATGGCGCGACAGATAGTCCGCTGGGTTGTTGGTTCCTGGTCTGTATATTAGCCGCGCACCGTATTCCATGAGGGCCAACATCCACCTCTCCATTCTTGGGGGCGGTTTTGACGAAACCCCCGCCAATATGGGCAATAGCGGTTTGTGGTCTGTCACCACTACGACAGGCTTGCCCAAGATGTAAAGGTGGAAATGGCGACAGACCCACAGGATGGCCAGGGCCTCCCTCTCAATTTGTGAGTACCTCATTTCGGTACTGGAAAGGGCTTTACTCGCGTATGCAATTGGCCACATGTCTCCCCTTTCATCAGGCTGTAGCAACACTGCCCCCACCCCTACAGGGCTAGCATCCACTACAATCTCTGACTCCACCGATGGATTGAAGTACGCCATTGTGTCTTCATCGGACAGGGCATTTTTGAGAGCTTGAAATGCCTCTTGTTCTCGGGGCTTCCCACTTCCACACAGCATCATTTCGCGTCAGTGCCCTGAGTGGTTCCGCCAGCGAAGCCAAACTCTTAATGAAGCACCCGCAGTACGTCACCATACCCAGGAAACTCCTTACCTCCGTGGGGGACTGTGGTGCGGCGGCTTCCCGAATGTCTCTGATCTTTGCCGGGTCAGGCGACACGCCGGCGGCGTGAAAGATGAATCCAAAAAATCCAATTCGGTCTTTAAAGAATTCGCACTTTTGACGGTGTAGAGTGAGGCCCAGATTGTGCAGTCTCTTTAGTGTGTCCTCGAGCCTTTTCATATGTTCAGCTTCAGAGTTGGCGAACACCAAAATATCGTCACTCATGTTCAACACACCTTTTAGGCCTGCCAAAGCTCCCCTGATGGTGTTTTGGAACACCTCGGCGGCCGACGAAATGCCAAAACTCAGGCGTTTGAATTGGTAGAGACCCTCATGCGTCGTAAATGTGGTGATGAATCTCGAGTCCGGGTGGAGCTCAAGCTGGTGATAGCCCGCCCGCAGATCCAATTTAGAGAACACTTTTGCTCCCTGTAGCTCCCCTACGATGTCATCCAGGGTTGGCGTCAAGTGTCTTTCCCTTTTGATTGCGGCATTAGGGAGGCGCATATCTACGCAGATTCTCACCGCGCCAGGCTGTTTCGGCTTGGGCGCGACCACTATTGGTGACACCCAGGGCGTAGGCCCTTCCACCCTCTCAATGATGTCCATGTTGACAAGCGACTGCAGCTCCTCCTCCACCTTCTCCCTTAGATGGAATGGGATCCGCCTATGCTTCAGGGCTGTTGGCCTAATTGAATCGTCAATATGCAGACGCGCAGGGGGCGCCTTCAACTTTCCGACCCCTTCGAAAATGCCCCCAAACATGACAAGCAGTGATTCAATGTCCGTCTGATAAACCTCAAATGCGAAATGAACCAGGTTCAGTGCTTCAGATGCTGCACAGCTGAGTAACGAATGGGGACTCACATCCGTGACAAAAAATCTTGCCTTAATCGTTTTTCCTCCCTTGGATACAGGAGTTATGAACACGCCCTTGATTGGCAGCGGAGTTTCCCCGCCGAACGTGAAGATTTTCGCACTGACCTGTCCAGTGTGGGAGGGCCTGGAATTTTCTGATAGTGTTCTTCCGCCAGTACACAGACCGAGGCCCCGGTGTCAATTAGCACTTGTGTCGGCACTCCTTGTATGTCCACTACACACTTGGGCTGTCTCTTTCTCTTGACTCCAGAGGCAATGTTTGAAATGAAGAACACTTCGTCCTCGTCTTCCTCTTCCTCCTCGGCCAACTGCAGTCTTTGCATTTCCTGCTCTAGGGCCGCAATACTCCGTTGTCTTCTCGACCCGCTACCCCGAACTCTAGCCGGGCCTCTCTGTACAAAGACGGGAGCAGGGGCACAACACATCCTCGCATAGTGTCCCGGTCCATTGCACCGGCCACACGACCTTGATTTTGCCGGACACTCCTCCGAATGAGGCAAGTCATATCCACAGTCTTGACAAATCAAATTAGACCCATGTGGTGACTGAGTCCCTTGCCTTCTCTGGCCCCACTTGTCATTCGATCCGGCTCGCTTACTGATGGCAAACGCATCCTCAGATGCACCCGGTCGCACTGCTGTGTCCATCTTGGCACCTCTCGCTTCCGCCAGCTCATACATTCTGCCACTGTCTAGTATTTGTTGTAGAGTCCACCCTGGCTCTCTCAGTATTTGTCTTCGTAGTTTCCCAGATCTACACCCTTGGATAACCTGATTACGTATCATCAACTCCTCATTGTCCCATCGACACGTGGTGGCCATCAGCCGCAGTCTAGCACAAAATTGATCCAGGGATTCCTCTTCCTTCTGTTTTTTCCCGCAGAACAGGAATCTTTCGTAATCAACATTGGAAAGTGGTATGAAGTGATTCTCCAATGCAGCCTTGACAGCATCATAGGTGACTACTTGCAGGTTAAGAGATTCATTTATGCGAATGACGTCCAGACCTGCGGAATATAACAGGGTCGCCCTTTTTGCATCATCGTCAGTTATCCCCGTTGCTGTGAAATACATATCAAGTTTCTTGATCCATAGTAACCACTTTGGACCTAATTTCGACGGGGGACCTGATACATCAAATTCTTGCATTGGTAGCAACGACCCCTGCTGTGCTCTCGTCACTACTGCCGCAGTTCCTCCTTCGCCATCACTTTCTGCCATGTTCACAGGTCGCACAGGCACCTCTTAATGTCTCAGAGGCCGCAAACCTGACTGGGATGGGTTTCACCCGTACCTCAGACTGCTGTTTGCTAATCCACCACCTTGTCGTGTCTTCCAGCACTCCTCCACAGGGTGTCTGTGTTGAAAAAATCGTCCTCAGGGCTCTGGGGCGACCAAAAGTTCCAAAAATTAATTGGTTGCACCTAAACAGCAGCGCACAAGCACCTTTTCAGGCCGCTACTGCTGTGTGCTTGCCTCTCGACATTACCGGAATGTTCACGCCGGGTCCGTGCTTCCGTCCAACGTAGCGTAGCTGATTTTTTTTTCTCTGCCGTGTATATGGGCCGAACGCTACAGCGGTATCCCATCCTCGTCGCCAGTTGTTATGTTGAGGGCGGCCACCCGTGCCTCGGTTGGCCCACACGCACTCACAGCAGGCATGCACACGCATACATCAACGGAGACACGGGACGCGCTGGTGATAGTTACACGTCCCGGCGGCAACTGCCGTGGTACGCAGTTTATTTAACCTGCGCATGCGCGGGCCCAAAACGAGGCTCGCACATTCGCGCACAAACTAACTGGGACGTCACACTGCTGTTGAGGCGCACACCGTCTGTGTGCAACGTGTTTTTGATCCTCATTTCTGCCACATAATTGGCTGGAATAAAGTGAGAGTTGCGGCTTCCCTGATGACACACAGCCACACGTTCTTCCCTGATTGTAATGGCGTGCAGAGCCTCATTTTTGGATTCTCCCATGGGAAGCTTGATATAAAGCCTTTCCAAGGTTGAATTGCTGGATCAGACAATTTTTTATTTCCCCATTCTCTCTGTCCCATCATTGGTGGCAGTGAGAATGTTTTTTCTTTGACGTGTGCTGTGCGAGTAAGCAGGCCTCCCGGTTTTCTCTGGCCTACACCAGGTTGCGTCTCTCCTAGGAGAGTGCTTGCACGCCTTGTAGAAGGGGGACTTATCTTCAGCGATGCCACTGTGATCTTTGGCTGGACATGTGTGCCTGACTGGGGTTGCGGCTCCTGTGTGAGTTCTTGTGCGCCCTGAAGTGTGCTGCATCAGTGGCAGGCCCTTCGTCACAGCTGTGAGGATTTCTCTATCAGGGACATTGGTACTGGGACTCCTATCAAAATACAACTCCAGGGCTGATCTGGTGTGTCATCATGTCAGACGAGTACCCGCCACAGGAAGAATGCTTTGACAACAAGCATACATGCCAACACTCCTGATTTAGGCGGGAGACTCTTAAAAACAGTGCTATTTTTTACTGTCTCCCGCCTAAAATAACAATATCCCCAATGCATTCCTATGGGGAAAATGCATTCTCCCGATTTCGGTGCTGAAATCTCTCTCTCAGGGGCTTCACATTGTTGGCATGTCTGAACAAGTGTCCTTGGCTCCCTTGACTAAGTTTGATGTTCCACTCTCATATATTCGGCTGGCCCGGCAGTTCACAAGATCTTTAAAACACTAAGACCACCTGACAACACTATGCAGCCACTATCACTGCGCTGAATAAGTACTTTGCCTCTACGGTGAACACTGATTATGAGAGATTTGAATGAGGTCAGCCACGCAAAAGGCCAGTGAGAGCCTGGATGCTTTTCACGGGCGCCTGCGCCAACTAGCGTCCATGTATGCATGGGCCAATGAAGATGAAGAGGTGCAGCAACAACTCATTCAGGGTTGCCTGTCGGTCAAGATGATGCAGCAAATTCTACGAGAGCCAACCACACTCTGTGGCACACATTCTGGAGCTTGGTCACTTGCACAAAAAGGCGAATGTGAGAGTGTCCAAAATGGATGCAGCTCTCAAGACGATAAATCTGGAAGAAGTGTGCCTGGTGGGCAGGCATCCTGCTGGAGGGCCAGTAAGAAGATAGGCTGGAAAAAGAAGGAGATTCAGCCCGGTCCCACTCCTGCATGCCCTCAATGTAGCTACGATTTGCCTCATGGAGGCGATTGGGCAGCCAAAAGACACACATGTGGTCGGTGTGGAATCGCAAATCATTTTGCACGTGTATGCAGCGTCTGCCCCGGCCACACATTCAAGAGGAAAGGAACGCCCCAGGTTGCCGTTCCAGAAGCGGACTACCCAGGTGGCTAACATGAAGCTGGCGGTGTGTGAAGTCGACCGTCCACCGTGTGAAGAGGATGAGGAAGATGTGTTTTTCATCTCAACTTTGCTGAACATTGGTGGTAAGACAAAGCGCCAACCAAGCACTCTGGTGCTCATTTACACTGGCACATCTGTAAATGTGATGGATGAGACACACTACAAGGCTTTTCATCAACTTCCACCACTATGTGACACCAGTGTGCGTATATACACATTTGGGCGCAAGTCCCCGCTGCCTCTGGAAGGTGTATTTGTGGTGGCAGTTAAACATGAGGAAGAGATGATTAAAGTGTGTTTTTTTGTGTCAAAAGTCAGTGAACAGACCTTGCAGTATAGGCACTCAAACTCATCCAGTTTGCGTTTGATGTGTATGTGGAAGATGTGCAGTTGTTAGTGGGTAGGTTTAAAGAGGGCTTCACCGAGATAAGATAAATGAGAACTCACACGGCTCCACATCGACGAGACTGTACAACCAGTGGCGCTAAAAACACAGATGGGTGCCTTTTCATCTAGGGGAGAAGGTTGAGCAGGAACTTCAAAAACTCGCCCAATTGCACATTATTGAACCTGTGGCCCACCCATTGGGTCTCTCCGTTTGTGATTGCCCACAATCCTAAGCAGCCCGAGTTAGTCAGGATCTGCGTCTATATGCGCCTCCCTAACATCAGCTGGCTCTGCACCAGGATTCGAGATATATAACAACATTTATGACACATAAAGGACTCTGCAGGTACAAGACACTAAGTTTCGGTATATCTTCGGCCACGGAGGTCCTCCAAAATACCATCCGTCGAGCACTGGCTGACATTGATGGTGTGCTGAACATCACCAATGACTTTCTGGTGTTTACCCGTTTGGAGGCTGAGCACCTAGAGCATCTCAAGAAGGTCCTGGAGAGGATTCAGTCGCTTGGATTGAGACTCCATGAAGAAAAATGTGAATTTCTGAAGAGGTGAATAGAGTTCTTTGGTTTTATTTTTCATGAGGGTGGCATATCGGCAAACCCTGCGAAGGTGAGAGACATACGTGAGGTCAAGGCCGCTGAGACTGTCTGAAATTCAGAGTTTTCTGGGCATGGTCACGTATTGTGGCCGATTTATCAAGGACCTTGCAACCATCTCAGAGCCCCTCAGGAATCTCACGAGAAAAGAGTTTGTGTACCAAAGGACACCTCTGGAGCAGAGGGCTTTTGAGGATATGAAGGCGGCACTGTCAGCCGAGTGTACTTTGGCATTTTTTTCCCCTGTTTGAACACTGAGATAACAAGCCCGTTTGACCTGGGTGGGAACTGTCCTCACAGTCCATCAGAAAGGGCAGGTCTGGCCGGTCATGTACGCCAGCAGAGCGTTGTCCATAACTGAGCAGCGCTATTCTCAGATTGAGCATTAGGCATTGGCTGTGCTATGGGGTTGTCATCACTATCACTTGTATATATTTGGAAAGCCTGTGCGAGTGGTGACTGACCACAAACCTCTTATTCTCATCATGACAAATGGCTTCTTACCCTGCAAGAACACCATGTGTCACAAGTCTCTCCCCTTCTCACCTGTCTTTCTGTGCTTGCGGCCATCTTTGAAGATTTCTTTCGCACGGTCCGGGATTTGTAGAGACTTGTGTGCTGGTCGTCTGGTTCCAGCGTGGGATAGCGGTCCTACTCCAGGAGGCTGTCGGATGTCCAGTATCAGGAACCAGGACGAGATTAAGTCCGAGCTCGGAGGCACGGAACGCCGTGACTCGAGCGCAGGAGAGGATCCCGGAAGAATAGTAAGGTAAGTTTGAGGAAAGGAAAGGGAGGAAGTAGATTCAAGGAATCGGGGAAACAGGACTAGGATAGAAGTTCCAAGCGAAATTCGGCAACACACGTCAGACTGCTCCAAGCGGCAGCGTTGAGCCGCGCAGAGCCGCGGGGGTGTATCTGCTTTGTAGAATGTTGAACGTAGCGCGCAAAGACTGGCAAGCTGCGTTCCACACCAAACGGCCATGTTGGAAGGATCACGGAATTCAGTCCTCTATGGGTCAGGGACCACAAAGTACAGAATTGGCGCAGGCGGTGGTTCATGACAGTATGTGTCAAGAATGGCACTCTGTCAAGAGTGGCACAGGGTACCCAGGTAGGTTTTGGGTGGCTGTGCTGAAGAAAGGTAGCAGATAAGCACACACAGCAGGAAGTTCAACAAGAAAGAAGAGTAGGAAACTGTAGCTGTGAGCCAAAAGAGGCAAAAGATACAAAAGGTACAAACAAACTGGATTCCCTCTTGGGGTGTATGCTGAAATGGGAAAGAGTGTTCCACGAACCTTAGGAAACTCCAGCCTTCTGCACAGATTGCTATCACAGAGGCCCACGCTGTATGCTCATGGCTGGGAACAACAGCAGTGGGTGTCTGTAACACTGAAAACGGGACAAGGGAAGGGGCAGAGGTTGCCTGCCGGAAACCAACAGGCAAGCTCTGTACAAAGGGATTACATAAGACACATGAGAAGACAAGAACAGATATATCCAGCGAAAAGGAAGTCAATGAGCAATCTAGCAGAAGGAAATGAAGGAAAGGCAGTTAGACTGAAGTAGATAACCTAAGGTGGAGTACAGAGGACTCTAGGAAGAGAACAAGGGAGCAGCAGTCAGGAAAACAGAAGGGCTGCAAAGTAGGAAGCAGGTCTGCAGTCAAGAGTGGCACTCGGTGCAGGCAAACTGTAGTGGACTGCGAAGGTCTGTAGTAGGCTGCAAGGCAGGGAGTCCAGAAGAACAGGACAGAGAGAGATAAGTAGTAGGCGACAGACAGAGAGCCCAAAAGAGCAGGGCCGCGAGGTAGGGAGCCCAGAGAGCAGGGCCGTAGGTAGCTAAGTGTAATACAGGCTATAAGGCAGAGGAGTGTAGCAAGCCGCTAGGCAGGGAGCCCACAGGACAAGGGCTGTAGGCAGCGGAGGGAGGCAGGCTGCCAGGAAGGAGCCCAGAGGACACGGGCTGTAGGCAGCGGAGGGAGCTGGCAGCAAGAAAGGAGCCCAGAGGACAAGGGCTGTAGGCAGCGAAGAGGTACAGGCTGCAAGGTAGGGAGCCCAGAGGACAAGGGCTTGGAGACAGCAGAGGGTTGCAAGCTGCAAGGTAGGGAGCCCAGAGGACAAGGGCTGTAGGCAGCCGGAGTAAGGCAGGCTGTAGGCAGGGAGCCCAGAGGACAAGGACTGTAGGCAGCTGGAGTGAGGCAGACTGCAGGGCAGGGAGCCCAGAGGACAAGGACCATAGGCAGCCGGAGTGAGGCAGGCTGCAGGGCAGGGAGCCCAGAGGACAAGGGCTGTAGGTAGAAGGCAGCGGAGCAAGATCGGCTGCAAGGCAGGGAGCCCGGAAAGGGCACTGGATCAAAACAGGATAATGCAGCAACAGGAACAGCATACAAAGTAGCAGGTCAAGGCAAACAGGAGCGGGGAGATCTCAAGATGCAAGACACTGTGCTCCTGCAGGCAGCTGCTTATATACAGCCCTGCCCTGTTCTGAGGCAGGCTAATTGACAGCACCTGTAGCAGCACACCTGAAGACAATCTGCCTCCTCCCTTTCTGGTCCTGAGCAGGTGGAAGCAGCACTGGCCGCTAGGGCTTCTGGGGATTGTGGTCCCAATAACGATGAATGAGAATAGCCAGGAATTGAGGACTGCAGCCAGGTGCATTATGGTAAATGTAGTTAATTGAATAAAATAAGAAAGAACCAAAGTTGAGCAAATGGAAATAAAAGACCAAGGCGTGAAAAGGAGTTGTTCAAGGAGTATTAGGAGGATAAATGAGTACCAAGTAGTCCATGATGGTTGCCAATGCGTGCGCCAGCAGCGCGGGCATGACAGTATGCCTCCTCTGAAACCCAGCTCCTCCGGGTTTGCCTGGATGGATGAGATGGTATCTTCGTATCAGTCGGGGGGGGCATTCATATTTGACACGGGTTCCTAGATGCGCTCACTGGGAGGATACCCTTTCCACTCGACCAAATACTGTAGTTCACCTCGTTGGTACCTCGAGTCACAAATTCTGGAGACTTCATATTCGAGTTGGTCATTGATAATCACTTGGGTGGATCTTGGAGCAGTTTGAGAGGGCTGAACATAAGGTTTTAACAAAGAAGTGTCGAAGACTGGATGAATTCTTTTGCATGACTCTGGTAGTCGGAGTCGAAAAGCCACTGGATTAACAATTTCCTTTATAGAAAAGGGTCAGTAATACGTGGGAGCCAATTTATTTGGTCCTAGGTGCCGAGGAAGGAGTTTGAGGATAACCAGACCTTATCGCCAATTGAATAGGAAGGCCCAGGCCTTCTTTTGGAATCTGCATATTGTTTCACATCTCTTCGGGCCTTTTCTAGGGGTTCCTTTGTTTCTTTGTGCACATTGATTAGTGTTTCAATCCAGGAATCAACCGCCGGAACTGGGGTACGATGTGGGAGAACGGACGGTAGGACTGAAGGATGAAATTCTTGACTACACAAGAAAGGACTGGTCTTGATAGCAGAATGATCCGAATTCTTGTATGCAAACTCAGCCACAGGTATTAAGAGTGACCAATCATCCTGGACTTTGGTGGCGAAACAACGAAGATACTGTTCCAGGGTTTGGTTTACTCGTTCAGTAGCACCATTGGTCTGTGGGTGATAACCCGAGGCCAGTGCACGCTGAATTCCCAATGTACGACATAGCTGTTTCCAGAACTGGGATATGTATTGAGGTCCTCTGTCGGAAATTATTTTGGAAGGTAATCCATGAAGCCGGAATATGTGTTCTAGGAAAATCCCGGCAAGTTCAGATGAGGATGGTAGTTTGTATAGAGGCGTAAAATGAGCCATATGTGTGAACAAATCAATGGTAACCATTATAGTCGTGTAGCCTCTGGAAGAAGGTAGTTCTACAATAAAGTCAGTGGCAATGAATTCCCAGGGTCTTGTTGGTAGTGCTGGTTGGTGTAGAAGACCTGCTGGTCTTTTATTGTCATGTTTGTTCTGATTTCAGACTGCACAAGTCTGGACATGGATCTTGATGTCATCCTTCATCCTTGGCCACCAAAACTGCCTTTGTATAAAATGGAGGGCGTTGGTTATGCCACGGTGTCCTGAATGAAGAGTATCATGGCATAGGCTTGTGATCTTTTGTCTCAGTCCAGGAGTAGGGATGACCAGTCGATTGTCCTTGAAGAGATGTCCATCCTTTGATTTGAGATTCCACCGATTGTTCTTCTTAAACTCCTTCCAGGGGTCAGAAGACTGAGTTTGGGCTCGAATATCCTCCAGGAGAGTGATTGCTTGAGCAACAAATATTGAGTTGGGAAACATTTTAGGCAAGGTCTGGCCCTCAAGCGTTTTGTAATCAGGACGTCTGCATAAGGCATCGGCAATAATGTTATGTGTTCCAGGAAAATGATGGATTTGAAATTGGTATTGGGCAAAAAAGTAGGCCCAACGGGCTTGGCGACTGTTTCGACATTCCAGGGATTGTAGGACTTGAAGATTCCGATGGTCTGTGCGGACTTGTACCGGGTGTTTGGCTCCCAGAAGGAGATGACGCCATTCAGTGAAAGCTTGACGAATGGCTAACAATTCCTTCTCCAAGACGGAATAATGAGTTTCACTGGGAGTCAAGGTGCGGGAGAGATAGGCGATGGGGTGTTTTAATTTGTGGCCAAGTTCCTGTTTCAGGACTGCCCCGATGGCGTAGTTGGAGGCGTCAGTTTCAACAAGAAAAGGTCGGTCAGTGTCGGGTTGAGCTAGGATGGGAGCTTGTGTGAACTCCGACTTTAACCGTTGAAATGCCGAATCTTGGGCTGAGGTCCACTGAAAGGGAGTATCTTTCTTTAATAGTGTGACAATGGGATGCACAATCTCAGAGAACGCGGGTATACATTTCCTGTAGAAGTTAGCAAGCCCCAGGAAGGATTGTATTTGTTTTACAGTGGTCTGAACAGGACAAGATAGAATGGAGAATACAAGGTTGAGGTGTGCCGTGTTTCTAAGGCGCTGGGATTAACAAAAATTCCAAACTAGAACAAAATCCAGTGAATGAGACCTTACAGAATAATTAGACATGGGTTGCAGCACGTATGAGGGACTAGCAGATACCTCAAAACTGCTGGTTAATTGGAAAAGAAAACTCAAAAGGTTTCACCTCAAAGTCGTTGCGAAGCCCTAATGCAGTTGAATGGAGCACATTTAAACTGTGTTGTATAATAAATAAACAAGCACAATGTGACAAGTGGTTAAGTCCAAAAAGTTCATCAGCCAAAGTGCTAATTAGAACAATTTTTATGAAATGAATGCATAGAACAGAACTGCCGATGCGTGTTTCGACCCTAAACAACGGGTCCTTTTCAAGGCAAAACTGTAATCATAACAAACACAAATATGTTGATATTACACAATATCAGAAAATCACGTGGAAGGAAGATAGTATTGAAATATGGATATATGGAGAACAAATTTAATCAAAGACCGGAAGGGATGGGGGCCAGTACCCATCGAGAGAATGGAAAAACAAACAGCAAATAAGCATTGCATGTAAATGCACATGATATCATAAAAAATAGTAAATGTAATCATAATTACATGTAGATAAAATGGATAAATTAGATTTGTTACCATAGGTAGTCGAGCATTCATTGGTCAAAGTCTCAGAAAGGAAATCCATATAATTGTAACCATAAATTGGAGTCAGAAAATATAAAAAACACAATAAGCTAAGTCCCTTGGCAACAGACACATATTGCAATAAGACACTAATTGTGCCAAGTATTGTTGGATGGTGCATGTTAAATATAATGTCTCTCTTTTAAGGAAGGAAAGAGTGGTGAGCCAGTATCCAAACAGTTCATCCCTTATACACCTGAAGTATTTCTATGTAGTGAACAAGGAATTGGTATTTTGTGGCTGCCATCATGCCACCCTGAAGTGGATTAGTTGGTAATTATATGCCAAATATGTTACCGTAAGCAGGTCAATCTAGATATGCACGTGCTGCGCTATTCATGAAAAAAGTGCCCAGCTCAGATGATATGTATGCTACAATTGCTGAAAGAAATATGCAAACACATAGCCATTTGTATATGTGCACAAGGAGTGCATAGATGTGAGTAAACGTTAGCAGATACAAGTGAGTTGACAATAATATAAAAAATACCTCGTCCATCATCGGTACTTTTGTACAGTAATGCTGGAAAATTACCGACCAAGATTCCAATGCTATGAAAAAAATATGTATAAAAGCAAAGTGTCAGACCCTGAGAAAACAGGCTGAAGCGGATATCACATGGATTGTGATATGTGTAAATGTATAGAAAAGATGTGTTTCTCCATACCTGTAAAATATTGGGGATAGATCCCGCGGCGAGCGTGTTGCTGAAAACTCGGAAAAGCTTCAATGCGCGGTTCGTTACTTCCGCGTATATGAGGAAAGGACCTTAAAGCGCATCACGTGACGCGGTCAGGCGGGCGCGATCGGTTCGTTGCATTGTGGTAAGCAGTGGCCATGAGTGCATCGTTGATTTGCACTCAATACTTCTTGGTGCCTCATATGCAATATGATGATGGTAAAAATGAAAGTGTGTATATTACCATGGATATACTTATAAGTGCCTCGTGTGCGGCTGTATGTGATAATAATAAAATATTACCAAATAATGGTGACAGTGAGATGATAAATCACGGTGATAATATTGATTGGTATGTTAACACAAATGTGGCGGAGCAAGTAAAAAATAAGAGAAATCACATTAAGAGTATGCTGATAATGACTGAGGTGCCCCCAAGTTTTAGGAACACCTACAGACTTACTGAGTGTAGTGGCAATAAAACTGGATGAACAATTAGAAACTGGCACACACCCTTAACAGCAATAATGTGCATTAACACTTGTCCGTGTATGATCAAAAACATGGGAACAAAATAACAGGCAATTGAGCCATTGCTGCCCAGACAGTATAAAAGTCCATGTTGCGATGTAGAAAATATTATTGCAATAATTAGGAAAAATGTGCCAACATTGGCAGATTATATTAAAGAAATACATTAAGTTCTGTATCTGTGTTGAGTCCAAGACTGGTGCAACGGAGCTTAGCAATGGTCTGTGCCTCAAGCTGTCGTAGAAGCAGTTGGCGATCCCCACCTCTCGGATGAGAGTGTGCTTGTATTAACCCAATAAACCTGAGATCATTTACTGAGTCCATTTGGTGATGTTGCTGCCAATGCAAAGCAAGTGGCAATTTGGGATCTTGACTCTTCAGGTGCACAAAATGTTCACAAATGCGTACTCTCAACTCTCTGATTGTAGAGCCTACATAAGCCTTTTGCCATGTGTATAATATGTCATACACCACATATTTGGATTTGCAATTAATGAAGTTGGTAATATGCATTGTCAAACCTTGGTGACAGCTGAAAACATTTTGATTCAAAGTGAATTTGCAAAAACTGCACGAACCACACTTAAAAAAACCCATGGGTTTAGGTGGAAGCCATGTCAAAGACTATTCATGAACAGGTTTTGGTTGTAAAAACGAGGGACATAGTTGATTGCGTAAAGTTTTATTCCGAGTGAAAATGATTTTAGGTGTTGTAGAGACGTAAGGCTGCAAATCGGGATCAAGTCTCAGGAGGTGCCAATGCTTAGGAAGCAGTCGATAAATCTTGTTGTGATCTAGTGAAAATTTAGTGATGAAGTGGATATTTTCAGATCGATGACTGGTAGTTTCCTGATTAGTAACCAAACTCGAATCTAAAGTGATTTGATTGATACGATTATAACCTTGATTGATACATTGATGGGTGTAACCTCGTTCATAAAACCTCCGCCTGATCATATCACATTCTTGTTCGAAAACCATGTCAGAACTACAATTACGTCGAGCACGATAGAATTCCCCAAACGGGATGTTCGAAATAACAGATTTTTTGTGGCAGCTAGAGGCATGGAGCATGGCATTAACTGCAGTGGGTTTGCGAAAAGTTTGTGTCGGCAACTTGTCATCTACAAGGTTAATTTGCAAATCAAGAAATTCTAATGATTGAGAGCTCACATGTCCGGAGAAATCAATACCAAAATCATTGCAATTGAGATAATTGGAGAATTGAGCAAAAGTCGATGTCGTTCCGTCCCAAATGACAAGGACGTCATCTATATAATGCATCCATACAATAAGATTCTGTTTGAATTGGTGATCAGTGAAATTGTATTTGTCCTCAAAAGAAACCCATGAACAAATTAGCCAGAGAAGGGGCATATTTTGCGCCCATCGCAACTCCTTTTGTTTGTAAGTAGGATTGATGGTTGAAAAGAAACTGGTTGCGAGCTAGAGTAAACTGAAGAAAGTCTTTAATCATATGAACATGTTGACTGTGTGATGCTGAATATTTGCGGTATGTGAAATCAATGGTTTGTAAAGCTATATGATGTTGTATTGAGGTGTATAATGCTTTAACATCAAAAGTGGCCAAGAGAAAGTTGGGGCACCACTCTAAATCATGTTTAGATCTGTAATGTTTGGGTAGAGTCACGTAAGTAAGCTGGTAGTGTTGGTACAATATCCTTGATTGCAGAATCAATGTTTTGGGAAAGTCCCTCAGTGGCCCATCCTAAGCCACTCATGATAGGTCATACCTGGGGTGACGTTGTGAATTCCTTATGAATTTTGGGAAGGAAATACATGGTGGGAATGACAGGATTGGGTCTGAATAAAAAAGATTTTAATATAATCGCCAGTATTGAAAATCACAATATTACCGCCTTTATCGGCCTCCTTGATAACAATGCTCGCATCCTGGGCAAGGTTACTAAGAGCAGTTTTTTCGGAATGCGTAAGATTGGACTTGGAAGACAGATGCTGGGAATTATCTATTTGTAGATGAATGTCTTGCATGACTGCCTGATAGAAAGTGTCAATAACACTTGCTTCCGTACTAAGTGGTCCAAATTTGGATCTAGGTTTGTGCTCTGCCATTGGCAAATTATGTTGATGAATACCCAATTCCTGTTGTAAAGTGAGGGACGTAGATGGAATGTCCGCGTTAATTGACATGAGAAGTTGTGTGTCTTCTATATCAGATATGGTCAATCTGCTAAGTGATGGTGAAGCCACTTGTGGCGTATAGGTTGCCACTTGTTGGTGAAAATACTTTTTGAGTCTGAGCTTGTGAGTGAATTTAAATAAATCAATTTGGAAATCAATGAGATCAGAGTGACAACTTGGTACAAATGAAAGACCTTTATTGAGGAAGGACAGTTCAGCAGATGACAAAACCTTACTAGATAGATTGCAAACTAAGTTCGGAAAATCGATTTGGTAGCCACATTTTTGAGACTGGAGCAGGTTTGTCGCTTGTTTGCGTTTCTCCCTTTGTCTGGCCCTTGCTCCTCTTGCTTGTTCTCCTCGGAAGATGTGGTGGGAGTTGTGGTAGGTCGCCCTAAAGGGACATTAAAGCGTACTATTTTAGTTAATTGTCCAGTTTTATTAGGGATATTACCCTTTTTGCAGCGTTTGATTTCCTCAATAAAGCCTCTCTGTTGGTGAGTAAGTACAGGAGTAAAACTACCCTCCCCTTTGTCGGTAGTACTAGGTTGATCTTCCTCAGAGTCTATTTCAGATGACACCGGAGTGGTGGTGGGAGTAGAAATTACAGGTTTAATGTTATCCTGATCGTATTTAGTCTGAAAAGTGTACACTTGATCATTGTTGTAGTCCCTTTCATCGCGATAGAATTTGTGAAATTTGCGTATTTTTACTTCGTCCTGGTATTTCTTGAGTAGGGAATGCATTTTATCATAGTTCTTATCTTTAACGGTACTGAGATTAGCCATTTCCTCTATTTCCTTTTGTAGTGTATCAATTTGTGTGGTAACACGTGCATGCTCACGTTCAGCATGTATTACCAAAAGTTTGAGCATTTTCTCGGAGCTAATAGTGAGGTTCTCTTCCCATTCTTGGGCCAGATCCTGATCATCATTATGTGTAAAATCCAGGAAAATAAGTATACACAAACCTCTGGGAATCATGTTGTGTTCAATGTAATTGTCAAGTGATACCTTTTCCCAATATTTGTTTATTTCACGTTTGGAAAGTCTTTCTAATCGTACAAATTTATTGGAAAGTGTTTCAGTGGCTTTTCCAAGGCTGGGAAAGGCATTGCTCATACTGCCTCTGGGGGCAAATAGTGCTACTCGGTCCTTTTCGCGATTAGCAATATATTCAGCCATTGTGATCCCAAAGATTGGGTTTAGAAAAGTGAAACAATATATATAGATGTAATTACTGGGGAGACCCTGCAAGCCTCATTGCACAAAAACTGGAATAAGAGGTTGAGGTGTGCCGTGTTTCTAAGGCGTGGGATTAACATGCATTCATTTAATAAAAATTGTTCTAATTAGCACTTTGGCTGATGAACCTTTTGGACTTAACCACTTGTCACATTGTGCTTGTTTATTTGTTATACAACACAGTTTAAATGTGCTCCATTCAACTGCATTAGGGCTGCGCAACAACTCTGAGGTGACACCTTTTGAGTTTTCTTTTCCAAGATAGAATGGAGTCAACCTTGGAAGAATCCATCCCTATCCCCTTTGGGCTAAGAACGAATCAGAGATAGTGAACTGTTGATACATGGAAAAAAACATTTCTCGGGTTTAGCCAGGAGCTTGTGTTCTCATAAACGTTGTAAGACTGCCCTTACATGCTCTTCGTGTTTCAGATGGTCCTTGGAGTAGATCAGTATGTCCTCTAAGTAAACAATGACGAAGACAAACAACATATCAGAAAAGACCCGATCCATGAAACGTTGGAAAATTGCAGGGGCATTAGGAAGTCCAAAGGGCATGACCAAGTATTCAAAATGGCTGAAGGGTGTTCTAAAGGCTGTTTTCCATTTGTCACCTTCTTTTATACGAATAAGATGGTAGGCACCCCTGAGATCAAGTTTTGTGTGAAGATGACTGCACCTCTCACTGCTTCCAGGATATCCGAGATGAGAGGCAATGGGTAACGATCCTTGAGAGTGCATTGGTTAAGGCCACGGTAATCCAAACACGGCCTGAGCTCCTTGGAATCCTTCTTAGGAACGAAGAAAAGGGAAGCGCCCGTTGGGGACTTGGATGGTCGAATAGTTCCATTTTCCAAGTTGGTGTCCAGGTATTCCTGGAGGGCCCTTTCTTCTGGTTTTGACAAAATAAACATTCTTCCAAAAGGGATCATGGCTGAAGGTCCAGTGTCAATGGCACAATCCTCTGGTCTGTGGGGTGGCAGAGCTTGAACAATTGCTGTTGAGAATACATCTGCGTATGCCTGGTAGGCCCTGGGAATCCGGATAATGTTAGAGACGGTGACTGGAATTTGCTGAGTTTCTTGAGAGTCTTCAGAGGAACTTGGTAAAGTGATTGGGGACAAACAGTGGGACATACAATGTTCTGAACCAAGAAATAAGGAGCCTGCTGCCCAGTTGATATAGGGGTTATGCTCCTGCAACCAGGGTATGCCTGGAACCATAGGAGAGTGAGCAGATTTTATGATATCAAATTTAATCCTTTCTTGATGGTGATTTATAGAAAGAAGAATCTCTTTGGTTTGAAGGGTTATGGGTCCTGAAGATAAGGGTCTCCCATGAATAGCTTCAACAGGTTGCATAGTCTCTCGTGTTTCATGGGGGATGTTGTGACTAGTGACCCAATCATGATCTCTGAATATGCCCATGTCTCCGCAATCCACTAGTACCAAGATGGGGTAGGATTCTTTCTTGGAAGGCGATAGGAATGACTGTAGAATCACAAGATTGTTTTGTCCAGGAGAGTTCAAGGAAGGAATTGATGAGGAGGAGACACCTTTCTCCCGAAACTGTGCCCCATCTAGGATCGGGAGCTGGCGTTTCCCGAAAGCTGCAGTGGAACGATAGGGCACTCTCTCACAAGGTGTTTATCGGAGGCGCAGTACATGCACAGTCTAGTGTGAATCCGGCGCATCCTTTCTTGTGGAGTAATGGGTCCACGGAAGGCCCCCAGTTGCATGGGTTCAGGATCCGGGGTTGGAGAAGCTGTGGGCTCTGGTCTGTGTGTATGGTCTGTGGCAGCCTTTTGAGATGTTGACTTAGACCTCCTTTTCTCTGCCTTTCTTTCCTGGATTCGAAAGTCAATTTGTAGGGATAGGTCCATGAGGGCCTGGAAGGACATTGGGCGAGCTACCCTGGCTAGCTCGTCCTTTATTTCTTCATTTAGGCCTCTTCGAAAGAGGGTGAAGCTGGCTTCTTGGGACCAATCAGCCTCTTTTATAAGTTGTTTAAAGTGGGTCACATAGGTAAGCATATCCTGGGATCCTTGTTGAAATTCAAGTAGTCGTTCCTGAGCGCTGTAAACAAGCTCTGGGTGATCAAACATGGCTTTTAGGGCTTCCACAAATCCATCATAATCATCTAGGAGGGCGTCGCCAGAATTGACTAGGGGGGTTGCCCAGGTTAAGGCGTTACCAGTGAGGTATGAGATCATAAACCCCACTTTGGCTCTTGGGGTGGAAAAGTAGTAGGGCTTGAAGGTGAAATGCACCAAAAGTGATTCAAGGAAGGCACAAAGGTTCGTTGAAGAGCCATCATATTTGTCCAACACTCCTCCCAATAAGACACTTTCCTTAGTAGCAGAGTCACGAGACAAGACTAGCTGCTTTAAAGCAGCATTCTCTGCCTTAAGGTTCTGGACTTCAGTGGTTAATTCATGCATACCTCGCATGAGGTCTTGAACCGTGGCTTCCATCTCTGTATTCGTATCGCTTTTTAGGCGTCTCAATCTGTCACAAGTCTCTCCCCTTCTCACCTGTCTTTCTTTGCTTGCGACCTTCTTTCAAGATTCCTTTTGCACGGTCCGGGATTTGTAGAGACTCGTGTGCTGGTCGTCTGGTTCCAGCGTGGGATAGCGGTCCTACT
Source organism: Ambystoma mexicanum (assembly GCF_040938575.1). Lineage (NCBI taxonomy): Eukaryota > Metazoa > Chordata > Amphibia > Caudata > Ambystomatidae > Ambystoma > Ambystoma mexicanum. Next base: position 1,107,810,998 of record NC_090934.1, on the reverse strand, counting down.
CCAGGAACTGGTCGGATGTCCAGTACCAGGAACCAGGAAGGAGATTAAGTCAGAGCTCAGAGGCACGAAACGCCATGACTCGAGCGCAGGCGAGGATATCCGGAAGAATAGTAAGGTAAATTCGAGGAAAGGAAAGGAAGGATGTAGATTCAAGGAATCTGGGAAACAGGACTAGGATAGAAATTCCAAGCGAACTTCGGCAACACACGTCAGACGGCTCCGAGCGATAGCGTTCAGATGCGCATAGCCACGGGGGTGTGTCTGCTTTGTAGAATGTTGAACGTAGCGTGTAAAGACTGGCAAGCTGCATTCAGCACGAAACGGCCATGTTGGAAGGATCACGGAATTCAGTCCTCTATGGGTCAGGGACCACGAAGTCCAGAATGGGCGCAGGTGGTGGTTCATGACACTATGTGACTCTGGTGTATCGGCCCAGTAACGATAACACTGCCAATTATCTGTCCAGGCACCCGGTAGGAAGCTCAAAGGACATGGTCAGTGAGGAGCAAGAGACAGAGGATTTAATCAGGCTAGTCACTGAAGGAGTTGTTGATGGCTGTGGAGGAGTTGGGGGTCGAGTCAGAGAAGGACGAATGTGTCAATATCCTGTGGGATGCTGTGAATCAGGGATGAGTGAAGAAATGTCCTGGTCAACCTCGAGAGACACACACACAAGGCAAGGACGACGCTAGAACAGTTTTGACATGTAAACGGCAAGCTCACATTCACTGACGAGGGCCTCCTGCTTCAACGGTCACGAATGGTGCTTCACAGTTCCCTGGTACAGAAGGTCATCGAACTGGCACACCAAGGACATCAGGGTGTTGCAAAGACCAAGGCTTGTTGTACCTGAAAGTTTGGTTTCCAGCTTTGGAGGAGAAAGTGGAGAGTTTTGTAAAGGCATGTGTATAGTGTCAGGCGACCCCCCCCAAAGCGCAAAGAATCTCGATTTGAATGCATGGCTTGGAGTGAAACGGTGTGGGAGTGTGTGCACATGCTTTGGGCCTAACAACCGGGACTCTCACTTCATGGTAATGGTGGACCAGTGGTCTCGATATCCAAAAGTAGAGCTCATCACACCGACTGCACTCCAGGATGTAATACCAGTGCTGGAGAAGATGTTCACTACTAATGGCCTCCCGATAGTCATGTGCTCAGACATTGGGCCTCCTTTTCAAAGTGCAGGGTTCTCAAAGTTCCTGCAGGACATAGGGGTGTGCCACCGGGAGATCACCCCTGTTCGGCATCGAGCAAATGGTGAGGCGGAACGTTTAATGCGCACATTAAACAAAGTCTTCCAGATAGCGCATTCATATGGCCAAGGCATGTGCAAGAGAAGGGTGCTTTATCAGTTTTTCTTGGAGTATCACACAATGCCCTATTTCTCCACAGGCATGGCTCTGGCGGAAGCCCTGTTTCAGAGATGCCCCCAGAGTTTCATCCCAGATTATGAGGAGAGAACGCCAGGGATGTTTGATAATGAGGACATGCAAGAGAAACCTGAGAGGGCCATTGCACGTGAGAAATGCAGAAGTGGCCTCGAGCACTACCCGCTGGTGCTAGGAGATGTAGTGTTGGTATGATCAAGGCATTTGCACAAATGTCTTTTACATATGAGCCAAGGCAACTCCAGGTGGTTGACGTCAAGGGGTCCATGGTGATGGCACCAGATGGACAAGGAACAACTACCCGGAATTCCTGTTTCTTTTAGAGACTCACAGGTTCTCTTGTTCCTGGAGGAGGAAGTGTCCATGGAAGGGAGGTTGGACGAATGCAGAGGTTGGAGATGCGAGAAACTGAAGACGAACATGATGAACAGCGAGTGAGACTCAGAGTGAGAACACTGGCTGTGAGAGACAGGAACGAGCACCCCAAGAGCAAGAGAGCCAGAGGAGGTACTCTGCTAATGAGTCCATGTGTCAGCCGGAATACCTGCAAGACTATGTAGTAAATGGCTGGCGGTAGGGGGGTTGTGTCTGAATGAGTAAATGTCTCTGGGTGTTGTTTTAACAAAAATACATTCATGTTCATGTCATGGTTATGCTTCTTCTTGCATATGTTTGTTATGGAAAAGTAGGAGTGTAGAGTGGTTCCTTTAAGGTGCGATGACTGGATACGTCATCACGCTGGGTTAATAAAGATGGCCCTGTCTCGGCATGTAAGGTAGTGCACGAGCAGGGACCAACGAGAGCAGAACTGATGTCTGTGTCTCTGTTCAGGTCCAGGTATGCATCCGTGCACCCCAGGCCCACTCATCCCCACGGGGCACCACAGGTATCAGGGAGATTTTTGCTCAGGCAACAAGAGAACGGGGTAATATAATGTAACAAAAGATTTGGAGGGGTTCTTGTTGTGGAAGCTGGGACCTTATAGAGTAAGTATTGCGATGAGGAAGAGTAGGAGTAGTCAAAGTAGTAGGAGCAATGATGATTACAGGTGCGATCCCTGCATTATCAGTTCAGGACGACAAATCTGAGAATAATGCATTGAAAAAAAAAGTTCTCATCCAACATCTCATGAATGGAATGGAGCACCACCGCATGTATTGTCCAAACCGTAACAACTGTTTGAGGAAAATGGTGCAAACCCTTTGTTAACAACATTTTAAAATGGCATTAAGGTTACATCCTTCTTAAACAGCAAAATGCCACACATCACAGTTAATTCCACTTTCCACTGGATAAAACTAATTTGGCAAAATCAGACCTTGTTTCCTATAAAATAAATGTAGCAGATTGATATATTGTTCAGTTATTATTTCCCCACTCATTGGAAACCATTTTATTCACATTGGAAATGGGAGTCAAATATGCTCTGCGGAATTTGAACCTCTGATATGCTGGTCCTGGACAGACTGTTACATCGCACCAATGGAGTTTCTGGAGACGTTGGTAGCTGCCTTCATGTTTGGTCCCATCACGTTCACGCTGAAGAGTACCAGCAGTCTAGTGTTTCCCAAGATTGCCGCCACACTATTTCAACACAGCACCAATGCTGCTTGGGGTGTTAGTTTTGCCGGGTCAGATGCTGTTTGGTGCTTCCTTCATACTTTTGCCCCCACTCCCCCTGATTTCTCCACCCTTTGCTTGCCCTCCTTTTCTCCTGTCCGAGAGTCTCGCCGCTCGATTTTGCCTGCTACTGCTTACCTGCCTTCTTCCGGATCCTTCCTCCCCTTCCTACGGTGCTGGGAGTGTTGTTACTGGAGTCTACATCCTATGGCCGGAACACAGATCAGCAAGTAAGAACTCACAGGGATTTTTGTGCTGTAAAGGCTTTTTCCCATACGGGCTATCTCCCTGCGATCCACACCGCCGAGGTTGTTCCCCAACTGGGTGCCGTGGCCTCCAAAGGAGATAGACCTTATCTCTTCACCAAGATGAAGGTGATTAAGGAGACGAAGAAGAAGGAGGGAAGAGAGTGATTTCGAAAGACTCAGCAGAATCATCAAATGAGGAAGTAGCTCTCCAACTCAATGGTGCAGAGAGTGATTGTGATTCTTCCCAGACTGAGAAACGTGAACCTTCCTGTCCTGAGATAGACTCTCAGTCCTGACTCACTGGCTCCGACTGCCATGCTTTGCCTAAAAATATTAATCTCTCCATCATCTCCCTGATGCATTATTTTATACTTTCTCTCCAACAGACCCTCAGGAACTCCTATTCACATCCCTCTTAGGCATTCACGCTCTTTCCCTAGTCTACTGCTTGTAAAGGCATCATGAAGCAAGACACAGACAAAAGATTAAAAATTCAAATAGAAGGGTTTCATTAACTCAAATGTCAGGATGGTTGAAGGCCTAACTTGCCCTATACTAAGGTGGGATTTCTCTACCTAAAGAAAATAAGATAAGTCTGAGTGAGACAGTTCAACTTAAAAGTCTGTCTCTGCCAAAACCTATACTTGCCCTCACAACTAAAGCTAAACAATGTGTACGGATGTCAGCAATAAAAGAAATAGCGGGCCTCATCACGAGTTGGGTGGTATCCTGGCAGTAAATGCACCGGGATACCACCCAACGCTATTAGCGTTACTGCAACTTGGGCCGGCGCAATTTGCCCCTAGGCGACATAAGGTATAACCCTTTTTCTAGTAATAATCAATCTAAACCTCCCCCAATCTTTTTAGGCTGTTACAAGTCAACTGCCCTCATGATTCCACACACAACACCTGACAGTACTGAGATGAAGAAGAGGCACCTGAGAGCACTGAAGATTACTCCTCTTCACCACTTAGGTACTGAGATGAATAAGCTGCATCCCAATCACTGGAAAGGTAAGGCATGTCTGCCTAACTATGGTCAGGCGGGTCTAATTAGTCTGACCCACTTGCAGCCTGTTAGAGGGCTGCAGGTGTATAAAATGAGAGAGCCCACAAGGAGAAACAGATCAGAGAGCTGTGAATGAGAACAGAGAGCCATGAAGGTGAAGCAGAGAGACCAGCAAACAATCTGCTCTTCGATGGACCGCCATGGAGGGACGGGACGCCAAAACAGGATGCCGGCAGCCCCAGGCCTCACAGAATGCTGTCCGCATTCATTAGAAACAGCGAGGCGAGCAGTGCTCGCATCAACGGTGTTCCCCATCCAAAAGCGGAACGGGAACCACCACAGAAGCTGCCGGCAACAGGAGCAGGCTGCTGGTGAGTGTCAGTGGGACACGCGAACACCAGTGAGCTGCAGGACGACCCACAAGCAGCAGAAGCAAGCCACCGATGAGTGTCAGATACAGACGCAAGCACCGGGGAGTTGTCATGAACTGAGGTCCCTGATGAACTTATATCTTCTTTCCTAAGTACCAGCCAGGCAAGGACAAAGAAAATCCCTGGCCAGAAATTGGGACAAAAGTTGAGACAGGATACAGCACCACCAAGCACTCAGCAGCTAGAATAAGACAGGGAATTAGTTACACAGACAGTTAGTTATAGAATCATGTAATCCCCCCATACATAACATACCTAATTCAGGAATAGGCAAGCTTTGAAGAGATGAGATTCTGCTGGATGTTGTCAAAAAATCCAATTAAGGCAGACCTAACCCGAACGGCACGATGGCGCAAGCTATGAGGATGACAATATCCAATGTTTCAGTCTCTCCAGAGTCCGAGGTAGAACGAAGTTCCACAAGGTCCACCTTCCAAAGTACCAAATCCAAGGAAAATCCACAAGAGTTCCAAAGGCAAAATTCCAGGGTCACAATCCAAATAATCCAAGGTCTAGAAAATATCCAGTTCGCCAAAACCAAGCGGGAAAGGCAGCCGCAGTCCAGAAAATGCCAAAGCCAAAAATCCAAAAGCCAGAGAGTCAAAAAATACATGCAAAAAGAAAGCACCACCCGCAAAACAGCTGAGAAGCAATGTAATCCAAAAGCTGAGCATTTAAATAGGGCCAGAATTGCTTCCTGTTTGTTTATGTGGCACAGTGCTGTCATGTGACTCTTTCCGTGCCGTCGACAATTCGCGCATTGCCCCGTGTCATTGAGGTGCCATGCCAACCTCCATGAGTGCCGCCATAATAAAAACAGAGAAGGAAGGTGGATATGGGCGCGTTTAGTGTGGGTCCCTCGGCAGACTAAAGGAGGTCCGTTGCAACCAACGCCAAACTCCCAGTGTCCCAGAGGAGGATCACTGTGACCAAGCGGGACCCCCGGCAGTCTAGAGGAGGACCGCCGCAAGCGGCACACAGTGGGTGAGTGCATGACAGAGCCCCTCCCTAAACCCTGTGGACTCCGTGAGTGCTAAGGGTGGGTATGATGGAATTAAGCCACCAACTGGGGGTGTGAATGTTGTCAAATGGTTCCCAGGTTCTTTCTTTTACCAAATAATGTAAACAACCCCAGGAAGTGCGAGAGTCAAGGGTGGCATTGACCGCATATACATCAGCAGAACTCAAGGCAAGTAGAGGTGGCGGCTTGGAAAGGTTAGTGAACGCAGTACAAGACCTAAGTAGAGAAGCGTTAAAAACTGGGTGGATACGCCAGGAAGAAGGCAGTGAGAGACGGAAGGAGACAGGATTGATGACTTTCGTGATTTCATAAGGACTGATAAAATGAGGAAGCATATAACGACAGACGAGTGTCCGGAGATACCGTGTTGACAGCCAGACCCTATCCCCGATCCATAAATCGGGGCAGGACGATGATGACGATTTGCCGTATGGTGCATAGGTAACTGAGCATCATGTAGGTGTGTGCGGACTTGTTCATGAACGGCCTTGAGGTTACTGTAGCAATCATTGACAGCAGGGATACATGTTGCTGGGGCGTCAAGAAGAGGCAAAGTATGTGGATGTTGACCATGAAAGGAATAGAAAGGAGAAGTTCCGGTAGCAGAATGAGAGGCATTGTTATATGCAAATTCTGCCAAACATATAACATTAAACCATGTGTGTTGGTGTCGTACACACAGTAGAGGTATTGTTGGAGCATCTGGTTCAGACGTTCCATCTGACTGTCGGTTTCTTGGTGGTAGGCAGAGGAAAACGGGCATCGATTCCAAGAAGTGAGGTAGGAGTAGTCCAGAAACGTGACGTAAACTGTGATCCTGATCAGAGACAATGATGGACGGTAAACCGAACAAATAAAACACATAACGGAAATATAGATCTGCCAGGACAGGAGCAGTGGGTATACCCCTACAAGGATTAAAACAGGCAATTTTTGTAAAATAATTGCTAATCACCCTAACGGTATCATGGTTCTTTACCTTGGGATGGTCAGTAATAAAGTCCATTGATACCATATATCATAGTTTTTTGGGGAATCGGCATGGGTTGCAGAAGACCAAACGGCTTTCCTCTAATGTTCTTTCGTTGTGCGCATATAGAACAAGAGGAGACATAGTCAATCGTGCCTCGTCTCATTCCAGGCCACCAACACCATCGTTGTAAAAGCATCAAGGTCTTATGTTGCCCAGGGTTTCCATTAATGGGAGCGTCGTGTGACCACTGTAGAGCTTGTTGTCTAGTCTGTTGTGTTTGAAGAAACAGACACCGTTAAACAAAAGGTAACCCCTCATCTAAGTCCACATTCCACTCCTGTAAGTCAGTAGACTGGAGTGTGACCCACTCTTGGATGGTAGAGATTAGTGTAGGAGGAGGTGTACAGAGACAAAGTGTGTATGTTATAAAAGAGTATCTGGAAACACAGGTAAAGTCACACCACCTGAAAGGCGTGACAAGGCGTTGCCTTTCCTATGCTTTGAACGGGGATGATGTTTAATTGTGAATTCGAAAGCTGAAAAGAAGATGTGCCAACACATTTGACAACTGTTCATACATTTCATCAAAGCAAAGTCTTGAATGTTATAACAAACCAGTGGTAGAACAGACTTGAGACAAAATAGCCCCCAGGTCTAAAGAAGATGCATCGGTGTATTGCTTGCCAAGTGCATGGACTATTATTTATCACCAGTACATTTGCAGAGCACAGAAAATATTTTGAACGCAGGTAGACGGAGCAATAACTCACAACCAGATACGCAGTTAGAAATAATGAGCACTTATACAGCTATTTATTCATAGCTAAGAAGCAACAAGTGATAAAACAGAAATAAATCACAGAGAAGATAGAGAATTCAAAAGAAGATACATAACCGTGGGCGTAACAGAATCCCTCATCTCGCCAGAAGTGGCTGGAAGACCCCGGTAACAGCCAGGCAGAGAGCACAACAGCCCACATGAAGGTTGGAACAAGGCGTCCCCCCCTCTGACTGAGCTCTTTGTGTTTTTTCCCCCACCCGACCTCTCCATAGCCTTCCAATATATGCCCTTCTAAAAAGGGGTGGCAATTTCTCGAACCTTCTGGCATAAGCACTTGCGCATTATTGAGTGACCGTTGGTTGCTGGCAGGGTCAACCGACGGTAACCCCCAAGGAGCAAAGATTCCCTCTTCTAAACACCACGGAAAAACAATTCTATAACTCATAGCAAGACATAACAAAACCAGCTTCCCAGCCCAAATGTCCTTGACTAAAGTCTGCATACCAGGCTCAGCAACGGATAACATTGAAAGCAGGTCTTTTAGCAAAGCAAGTGCAGTTTTCACTGCGGCATGGAATAAATATCCATTATAGCTCTGATTGCCCCCAGAATGCACTGCGCATCAGCGCCATGTTTTAGCTCAAGCATAACAATCGGCTTCTACCACGAATGGGGAGTCTGGATCAAGGTGTTGTAGGACAGATGCTGTGGTAAAAGCGGTTTTCAGAGTGTCAAAGGCATCCTGTTGGATAGATGTCCAATGAAAGAGAACTACTGGACTTGTCATTTTGGTCAAAGGGGCAGCAGTGGCAGAGAACCCCTGAATAAAGTGACAGTTAAAAATAGCAAAACCAAGAAAAGACTGCAAGACCTTAACTGAAGTTGGTATTGGCCAGTCAGAGATGGCTTTCACCTTAGTTATGCTACACTGAAAAGACGAAATGAGGATGAATCTTATTTTTCACATAACAATTATTTATTTAATTAATCATTATATCTTGGAAAGCCGCCATAGCTGGCTAATTAGAGTGTTGGAGATACATATAACAAAAAACACAAAATTCAAACAATTTCATCAGTTAAAATTCATCATAATATTCATACATATAAAATATAAAGTGCAATGTCAAAGGTGCAAAATTCTACTCATGTATCACACCACAATCCGACCCTGCTTATGTGTGATGCAATACATTCAGTGCATAAAGATCCCCCATGTTTGAAAATCTTGAGAACAAAATCTTAAGTCTAAAAAAATCCTCATTGATGTGCAACAACCATCATCAATAATGGAAAACAACCATTATCTACTAGGCGAGACAGATACAACACTGCCTTCCAAAAGTGTCCTTTTGCAAAGGATCTAGTAATTTTCCTTCGTCCTAGTTGCGACAACTGTTTATCAGGACAGCTTTTATCCATTTCTAAACAGAGAAAAGATATACAATTTGAGAAAAAACTGTTGTACTTTCTTTACAAACTCATTTCTTATTGAACATGTAAACCAAAATAATACATACATTCCTGCAGTTACACTTGGCCGAAGTTCAAGGCAAGTGTATGCGTCGGTTCTTGTACCATGATCCACTGACACCTAAGAAAACAAACAGACAGGACACACCCATTAGGGTGTTGTTTAACACTGCCCGGTATAAATATCAACTGCAGTATTCTTTAAAAGTGGAAGAATGTGGAGATACTTACAGTATCACCAAACCATCAAACAGGGTGTGCCTGGATGCTTAAAATGATGGGCAATCAATCCTCCCACCACTGCCAACACAGCCAGTGAGGTCTCCGGGTGCTGCACCCAAATTGGACATACAGAGCTGGAGGAACAAAGAAACCATACGGTCACCAAAACCTGTTCACACCCAGTTCATAAAGCAACATTTTTGCGTATGGCATTCAAATTTGACTGGTTATGTCTTTAAGCGACCACACATTTACTCTTATGTTTGGCCTATTTCAAAAAAGATACAATTAGATCCACGGGGAAACATCAAAGAAAATTGCAGGAAACCCACCTAGTCACACGCCATTAACCCCTGTATATTCCAAATGCTGCTGGACGTGTGTGTACACAGCATGTCTGTTCTAATACTAGGCCCACTCACAACATCGCAGAGAAGTTGTAAACGTAACAAAGGTTGGTGTACCTGCAATTCCTCAAATGTGCACATGGGCAGCTGACTTCTCTGAGCCTCACACCATAATGCAAAAATAGCTGGTGGGTAAAGTACAGCCGAGTGTGCTGCTCGAAATATGTATCATAAACTGGTATGGTTTGTCAGGTAAACCCGGTATTGGGGCTGCCCTTTCTTTTGTTGTCATGGGCAACCACAGATCACATGATGGGCAGCACCCAACTGACCCACCACGTCCTGAAAATTCAGGATAGTGATGGTGGTGGCGTGTGATACTACTGGTACATGGTGCACCACATGGTGAACTAACCAAAACAACAACAGGAACCAACCCACTCAGAGAGTGCAAAGCCACAGCCAAAGCGATAATGAACTCTGCCTAAATAAAGTAGTACTGACTGCAGTAATTGTATAAAAGTATTTAAAAAATGGCCAGAAAGATGACAATGGTATTGTGACACGATTTTGGAAAGATCTGGCCATATATCAGTGGCCACAATTGTGTGTAAACACAGCAAGTAAGTTGCCACAATCGTGTGTGAATGCAGCATATCAGCTGTGCAAACAAAATGCTAGCCATCCTCATGTGGAAATAATCACACTGAGGCCTTGGACAATGGTATTGTGATCCGATTTCGGTAATATCTGGCCATATATCAGTGGCCACAATTATCTGTAAACACAGCAAATCAGTTGCGTTCATAGAAACACCATCCGCGGTCATCTGAAATCCTAAGAAGTCAATCTCATGGACGTGGAATATGCATTTTTCAGCTTTAGCGAAAAGAGAATTCTGATGTAGTCGGAGTAGCACCTCAGATACACGGTTTATGTGTGTCTTATATGATGGGGAAAATATCAATATATTGTCAAGATACATAATAACATAAGAATCCAGGATGTCATGAAATATATTGTTCATGAATTGCTGAAATGCTGTGGGTGCATTACATAGGCTGAAAGGCATAACGGTGTATTCAAGAAGACCAAAACATGTGCAGAAAGCCGTTTTTCACTCGTCACCCACTCGGATCCGGATCAGATTACATGCACCTCTCAAGTCCAGCTTTGTAAAAATAACTGATTGCTTTAGTTGATCCAATAGGATAGAGATCAGAGGTATTGGGAACTATTCTTGATTGTGATCGGGTTCTCCAGCTTGTAATCTATACAAGGTCGAAGGTCACCTTCCTTCTTAGGAACAAATAATATAGGACTCGCAGCCAGGGGCTGGGAGGGTTTTATATGCCAGTTGCGTAAGGCCTTGTCAATGTATTCTTTCAATGCTTGGTCTTCTGTAGGGGTTAGAGAATGAATAGGACCACTGTGTATTTCAGCACCTGGAATAAAGCCGATGGGGCAATCATATGGGAGATGCAGTGGTAATGTCTCAGCCTGGCATTTGTAAAAGACATCTAAGAAAGAAGCATATTCTTCTGGTATGCCTGAGGTAATGGCGCCCACCAGATGTCCAATGGTTACCAGAGCTTGACAAGGGGATTGGTATACAGATTCCATGGTCTGACATTGTGTTACTGATATCACACCTTTACACCTTGGGAGGAACCAAAGTGAGACAGCTTTAATATGTTATCTGCATACAACGCTCTGAAACACTTGTGTATGAGCGCGATATAAATAAAATATAATTTCAAGTAGTAGCTGCATGAGCAGAGCGGCACTGGTCTACAAGCCACCAAGAGAGATAGTCCTGGAATAGAATGAGACACTAAACCTATGGAAATCATATAGAACCAAGAAAAAAGAAATAGAGAACCAAATAATGAGAACCACGGTATAGATCTGAGGGCGCTTCCAACAAGAATTGATACTGCTCCCAGTTAATTACATGACAGGTGAAGCAACATTTGCACACACAACCTATCTGATTATGTTCAAATGCCACTTATTCCTAGTATCATGTGGTATATTACCCGAGACTGCCTAAGCGGCATTCCATATCAATAGCTTCACAGAATGTTTCGAAAAGAAGTAGTCATTGAGGCATATAGAATACTATGAACTACATACCCCGGCATACATTGCGGGGATATTGTCCTCAGAACAACGGGAGAGTATGCAAGTATGGGGGAGGTAGTACTACAGAGGTCTAGACAGAGACAACCTCAATCGCCAGTCGCTCCGTGCGGGTATATTACACACCTGCCTGGGATTGGTGGATAATGAAAAGCACATGAACAAAAAAAGAGGACTAGTAAAAGACGCTGTGAGGACACGTGACTCTAAATATTTCCGCCCCAGCCAGAACCTGCGAATTCCATGATCCAATTGTTTGGAGAAGCGCGGGTAGGACGTGCGCGATAACAATGCTGCATCACAACAGGATAGGAAGGTGAGCAGAACACAGTCCCTTAACCTGCATCTTAGCTGGAACTCCTGCATTGTAGGATGTGAATACAAGCAATTATGCATTATAACGGGATACGAAAATGAACTTCACATAGCAATTTGACTTGCACTTTAACTTTGATTTGGATAGGGGTACTAGAGTTGTCATGAACATGGGAGACTGGAACCTCCCAATAATTAGTTATAATTGGCCACCAGCATAGAATTACCAAAGACTAGGCAAGAAGGGGACTGTAACGTTTTGAGTTATGTATGCACCTACAGGTTGGGTGCCTAAGAGTGAATTGCCCCAGCATGTGTATGAGCATATAAGAAATACAGGAAACGGCAATGATGAAACGCCAGAAACAGTAGAGGCATGCTATTTGTTATACAATCAGGAATTAACATAGACATATTCTGTCTTACATGTAGGTACCACTACAAAATACCAGAGCTACTTTCTAAACTAGTGATCCCACACCCAGATGAAGTATAGAAGTCCACATAAGGAGGCGAAGGTTAACAACTGGTAAGCACCCATAAACCACGAGCAGATTAAATATAACATCATACATGTACAGTAGACTTTGGATTGTTCTGTGTGTGTGTTCATAGATCTAAAGGAAGAAAGAAACCCTGCAAGAAGAATAACACTAAGAAAGAAGAAAATTCAAGTACAAGAAACAAATACCATCTAGTGGAGGTAAGTCCACCCCTAATCAAGTATAAGTGATATTCTCGAGAGATAGACAAAGGACTATATATGGTTCCTATACATGCTGTTTCCCTTTTAGGGTTCCCAAGGCTAAGATGGGTGTATAAAGAATGAAGAGACGCTTTTCCCAGTTAAGAAGATGGAAATTAAGACAAACAATACACTTTGTCTGTTTTAGATGAATGTTGAACCTTGACTAAAGAAGTCAGGGATAGTCCTGAAGAAAGCGGTTTACTACATGAATCCCGCTGAAACCGGTTGACAAATATGATTCAGGGTGATGACCTGACTGCCGAGACAGGCACATTTGTGGCCAGCTCGGATTAATAACATTGTTTTAGGTAACTGAAGTAATCTGTTAAAAACAAGGTGACAAGAACAGATGCACTCTCAGGAAGACAAACATTTCCATTCTTTAAGGAAAATTATTGGCTTCTTTTAAAAATACAGTCTGTTTTATTGATAAGACACCCTATGAGGAAGTAATTCAAAAATGAGATTTCTACTTCCACAAGTGTGCACCTCTACAGCTTTTAGAAGTTAGCAAAAGTAGTCAGAGAGGGTAGGGTGAGTCTCTCTATCTATCCCCTAACCTAGATAGGCGGCGCACTAGCGTATACTAGGCAGAGCATGTCCAATTGAGGGATAGTCTCTTTACAGGAAGATTTAGGAAGAAGTAGGGTCCTTTAGATGTAGACGTTATAAATAAATAACTTGGAAATTATCTGTCTGTTTTGTGTTAAAAGAATCCATGGCATCAGGCAGATTTTACTTGCCCATAGACTTCTGTGGTATCAACATTCCTGACATTGTGTATGACAATAGGTAGAATGAAAATCTAGGGCACTGTGAACCCAATCAATGACAGGATTATGCTTTTTCAGCCAGGGAATCCCTGAGATTATGCCAAATTGGGGAGCTACAATGAGATGGAATGTAATTTGTTTCAAGTGTTTCTCTTGTATGGTAAGAAGTAGGGGCAGAGTTTGTTGCCGAATCAGACCAGAGATAAGATTAGTGCTGTTCACTGGCCGTACAGTTTGGGGTGTTACTTTGTCTTGTAGTGGCAGTTTCAAGTAGGCAGCCAGAGATATATCAACGTAGTTGCCTGTAGCACCTGAATCTATCAAGACCCAGATGGGTTGTTCTGTTCGCCCTGGTACAGTAAGAAAGGCCTCAATGATTGTATGAGTGGCCTGACTGGATACAGACATGTCGAGGGGTGTTGTGTTCTAAAGGTCCATCGGTACCCCTTGATATAAGGATGAGCCTGCCGAAAAACTGATGTGCGTTTTCATCTTTTCAGACATTCCTTGACGAAATGTCTAGCTTGACCACAATAGAAGCAGGCATTAGACGCACACCGTTGCTCTCTCTCGGCAGGTGTCAAGTGTTAGGGAGAATTCTCATTTCTGTGCTAATTCCCTTGAACCTTAGAAACCCCCAGCTCTTTTGCTGGACTTTAGGACTTTTTAATTTTAGCCCTGAAGCGAGTGAGACCTTTTTCTCACTCTCTCATGTGTTTTAACCTGATTTGGATTATGTGTTTCCTCTGTTTTTGGAGTCTGACAAACTCCCTAGGCATCTACTTCTTGACACACAGAACCTTCAGTGCAGTGTCACAGAGAAATCCTTTAGATTTCCCATAAGGTTTAAACATCTTTTCTTGTGTGAACTACTGTTCCCAAGAATAGTAAAGTGAAATTGACTTTACTTACCTTTCCTCTTTGTAGGTCCAGCACACACCATCTTATGTGGAGTGCTGAGGGGTTACCTAGTAGCCCCTTATCCTACATTCTCATGTAACTTTTTTATGTTACCCTCACTACTTTAAATGGGTGGTGGCAGTGGTTTAATGTTCCTACCATTGTGCTTTTCTACCGCAGGCTGAATCCCCAGCTGCAGTACAGCACCCATGGGTGACCATTTCTGTCAAAATGGCCCGGTCTTCTTTTTTCGCCATTTACTGTGTATGAGGTCTTTCTTGGGTTTTACTCTGTGCGTTGACCCAGGCTTGAGCCCTTTGTTCATTTTGTCTTTGGCGGCCTTCAGCCCTGTGGCCCGTCTCTGGCTCCAGTGTGTATGGAAAGGCAAGATGTGAGGGAGGTTCCCGAAACTCCCCTGTCCTTTGTCTCTAGGAGTGCATGAATGCAACCAGTCCTGATTGGCTGGCTGCCTGTGTGATTGACAGTCTAGGCTGTGCATGAATGGGAGAAACCTGCTTAAAAGGAGAGGGCTTTGGGATTAGAGGCAGAGTCGACCACTGGGAGAAACACCCGACGAAGAAACCGTCAACGAAGCATACTGCATCCTCCTAGACCTTTGAATTGCCCGGTTAAGCCCTGCTGCTGTGCTGAAACTCCTTTTTCAATTCGACAGAGAAGCTTTGGAAGGGACGACTTCTTCCCTTGGGTTAGTGGGACCAACTAACTCCGAGACGAACTCCACTGGACCATCTCCCCTGATTGGCTGTACTTCTTCGCTGCTGCAAGAACCGAGTGTCAGCAGTCGAGAAATCCGTAGTCGAGTGCAACGACTGAAATCCAGCCAGATGCTCAAGGAGTCTCCTAAGGACCCTCCAGAAGCAGGACAACCCGAGCTCGAGTCCCCTCACCAGAGTGCAGGACCCAATGAGCAAAGGAAGTCCAACCGGTATCCGAGACCCATGACAGTGCTGTTTACCGAGCGCTGAAACCACAAAGTGCCGCTGAACCAAATAGTGCCCGTAGCTGCCGATGACCTCAATTTGCCGCTGCAGGAGCTCTCCAGAGGTCCTCCATCTTGTCCCACGACTGAGGCTCAGGAACCCAGGGTCTGCACGGCTGCAAACAGAGAGAATCCAGCTGGACCACTCTTCTTCTAACCAGAGGTACTGTTTAGACTTTGGGTATTTGTCTCAGTGTCTTTTTAGCTGTGTTCTTCTCAGTTGGGAATTGCATTAGCTCACCTTAGAGTTGATTTCAACTCTGCTTTCACAGGCTTCACAGCTTGTGACCCTACAAGAGATTTCTATAAACTCTCTAACTTTGTGCAAGACTTTCTATCTAAGAAGTGCCTCAGCTCCATAGACTGTGCTCCAATTGACTTTGGCTGTCTCCCTGTAGACTCTTCTAGTCCATTAACTTTGATATTTCTGTCCCTCATAGGTGGTAACTTGTTTTAGATTGTTATTGCTGGGAAAGGCTTGTCTAGATCTCATTGGAAAATTTAAGTGTCCTCACCTATACTGAGAACCTGTTTGACCTTTTCCCTTCCTTAAACCTTTCCTTTCTGCAACCTCAGAATCTGCAAAGTGTGTTCAGTGTGATATATAAATGCCATTACTGTCCTTGTGAATGAAGTCACCTCAGGGCGTAGGAAGTGTGTAAAAAGCATATGTAAAGAGTATCCACTAAACTTGTGTTGATCCTGAAAAGTATTTTTACCTTGTTACATAAATAGCTTTTATAACAAATGCTTACTTAACAATGTATGTTAACTAAATAAATAATTATTTATAACAAAACCCTTGAGTGTGTTACTTGGTTACCTGTATTTACGAATGTCATTGCTACAGCTCTACAGCTCACATTTACCCCTCTTGAGATAGGCCTGGCTGCTCAGTCACACTAACTTGTGTAGTACAGACCTATACCAAAAGGTTGGTTACCTAATTCCAAGCAGATAAGTGTTGTGTAGTCTCACACAGTGTTACTACCCCAATTATTACCTAACATCAAGGGACCCGAATACTACAGATCTTCATAGGTTCAGGAGTACTGTCCATAGAACCAGAAGGGCCTGAAGAGTGACTGGGTGTGAAGCTGGCTGTTTTAAATAGTCTGCCTTTACATTCTGCTCTTCTTGCTATTACTGGGGGAGTTAAGTCAACAAGCTCTCCGTAGGCAACGAAGAAACCTCAGCTAGGGCATCTTTCATGGTATCACTAAGACCCCTGTAGAAAACAACAGATTTCTTATCGCCCGCCCAAGAAGTCTCGGCAGCTAACTGATTGAATTGAGTGATGTAATCCAAAAGTCCTGCCTTTCCTTGCATTAATTCTAAAAGTTCTAGGTCTTGCGTCTGAGCCTTGAATCGGGTGTCGAAGAATTTAGTCATTTCTGAAACTAGAAAATCAAAATTACACAAAATGTGACTATTGCCTTCTGATAGCGGGTTAGCCCATGTGGCTGCTATCCCACCCAGGTGTGACAACGTGAAAACAGCCTTAGTTGTGAAATCAGGAAAGGCCTGGGGTCTACACAGAAAATGGTGCTAGCATTGATTGATGAATGTGCAAATGTTGCGGGGCTCTCCGGAAAGGCGAAAGGAGTAGGCACGTAGATCAGGGCCTGAGGAGCTGGCACTGGAACAACGCCAGGTTGTGGGGTGCTCCATTCCAAAATTCATCATCTGGAGGTAAAGAGTGTCAGCCAATCTGAATTGCATCTAATATTTGATGCAATTCTGTACTGGCAGCAGTCATATCTGCCCCCAGTGCCACAATGGCCTGAATCAAGGCTGCTACCGGGTCCTTGGTGGCATCCATAAATTCAAATGGGTCAAAAAGGCTTCTCAGTCTGTCATCAACTTAGGTCCCAGATGAACTTATACCTACTTCCCCAAGTACCAGCCAGAAATTGGGACAAAAGGTGAGACAGGATACAGCACCTCCAGGAACTCGGCAGCTAGAATAAAACAGGGAATTAGTTACACAGACAGCTAGTTATAGAATCATGTTACTCCCCTACCCCCGTATACATCACATACCTGATCCAGGAATAGGCAAGCTTTGAAAAGATGAGACTCTGCTGGACGTTGTCAAAAAATCCAATTAAGGTAGACCTAACCCGAACGACACAAGGGCGCAAGCTAGGAGGATGACAATATCTAATGTTCCCAGGTAGAAAGAAGTTCCACAAGGTCCACTGACCAAATCCAAGGAAAATCCACAAGCATTCCAAAGGCAAAATTCCAGGTTCACAATCCAAATAATCCAAGGAAAGATAGCAGCAGTCAAGAAAATCCCAAAGCCAGAGAGTCAAAAATACATGCAAAACAGCTGAGAAGCAATGTAATCCAAAAGCCGAGCCTTTAAATATGGCCAGAATGACTTCCTGTTCGAACATGTGGCACAGTGTTGTCATGTGACTTTTTCTGTGCTGTCAATGATTTGCACGTTGCCCTTTGTCTTTGAGGTGCCATGGCAAACTCCCTGAGTGCTGCCGTAAAAAAAAAAAAACAGAGATGGAAGGTGGGCATGGGCGTTTGGCACGGGACCCTCGGCAGACCAAAGGAGGATCGCTGCAACCAGGGTCAAACCCCCAGCGACCCAGAGGAGGATCGCTGTGACTGACACAGGGCCCCCGATAGTCTAGAGGAAGACTGCCACAAGCAGCACGCAGTGGGTGAGTGCATGACAGGGGTTCCAAAAAGGTCTGCAGGCAAATGCGCATCCACATTTAAAATGTTGAACCTTTTGAAAACCTACTCTTACAAGAAACCAAGGTATGCTGAATATGCTGAATGCTAAACTACATGAAACCGTAACATTGTAAGAAACCAATGTATGCTGAATGTGAGAAACCAGAAGGTGTCTCACCCACTAGTCCCCGGGGATCTGTCATCCAGGTGGTCATCACTTTTGGATCCTGTTCCTGGTGGTGGACCAGTGCGGTAGGATAACCTGGGCGAGGGGTCTTCGGGCAGTGGGAGTGGGACAATGGTGAGATGCAGTATCTCCTTCCCTGTAACACCTTTACCCCATCCTACCAGGAAGGGTTTTTAGGAACTCTACCCCCCTTTTTACAACACATTCGAATGGACAGCCCGCTATCAGAGAAAACAGGCTAACACCCGAGCAGTATACCTGATGTGTCCCAATAAAATGGTCAGGCAAGGCCAGGCAATTACTGACCATCACACACACCTAATTTCCATTAAACTTCCCCACGCAGACATAAGGTGGAGCACACTCTGAGTGAGGAAAAGCACATGAGAAAACCGCAATTTCGAGACGGCAGCTGAATCAGAGAGGAAAGACGGCAAAACAGAAGGGGATCGCAAGGAGGGAAGTTCCCTTTACTTTTTTCGAAAAGGAACCGTTACTTTCCAGAAACCTCGAGAATAGAAAGCGTAAGACCAGGAAACCAGGCTGAAGAATCGTGTATTGTGTGTCGCACATACCCGGGGCCCTCCCGCGTCAATAATCAAGGCAGGGGGAAACACCAACCACCGTGATATCGTCCTTGGCTCCAAGAACAAAGCAGCATCAGTGAAAATAACACAGCTGGTGAGTTGGGGAGACTGATAGAATACTGGTCTGTGTTGAAGCCAAGTTTGCAAGCAGCAAAATTGTATGGTGGGCGCTGGAACAAACATTGTTAAAATACGCGTGATAAGAGACGCAAGTAATGTTTAACTGCTGATGAGTGGCTGAACTTTAAAAACGAGATACAATACCTTTGACAGAGTGGTCCGTCATCGCGTTGGTGCTCAATCGAAGGTCTCTGTAAGGTAGCCAGTTGAGAAGTGGCAAAAGTGAAAGTGAGAAAAAGGTCAAGAAGAGAACGAGTACTTGTGAAACGAAGTGGTCCTGCGACAGGTCAAGCAAAACCCAGCGCACAGTCAAAAGTCTTCGATTTTGATGAAATAGAGAAATTTGGTCCAAGCCGGTGGAGGGAGACCAATTGAAGGTTTTATATTAAAGTGTAGCTGAAACCTGGCAGAGGGGGACCCGGGGTTAACAGTAAAGCATCCGAGAAGTTGTATATGTGAAATCCTAAGAAGAAAATAACTTTAATGTTTGTCGTGTTGCATCAGGCCCTCTGAATTAAGAGACTTTGAATGGCAAAGAGACATTGGCACAGAAGGCCCTGATGTTGAAGTTTTGAATGGCATACTTGTGCATAGAAGCCAGACAGTGTGCTACGCTCGAGTGTCCTGCCTTGTCCCATGCTGAAAACGTAGGGAAGGGGAGTTAATGGCTTGACTACCCTGACATATCATTTCTTGAACACTTTTCTTTTGCATAACATTGTTACCCACACTATTTGTATTTAGAAGTAAGGATTGGCAATAGGTTTATTAATATTGACGGACACGACTAGGACTAGTACTGCGTTTTTATTATTTGATGGTCGTAGAGTGCTCCCATCTTTAGATTTGGGATTAGATAGGCATTTTTCAAACCCAGTTGAAGTTCAATAAACACCCTTGAACTGCGATGACATGTGTCTGTTTTACTGTTTGATACCATGCCTTCCTTACATGAATTCCAAACTATATGAAAACTTAACATTACAAGGAAATACAAATATACTGAATACCAACCTATATGAGACTTTGATTTTTGAACATTGCATTATAAAGACACTTCTCATTGAGATAAACAAATACAATGAATTATGAACTTTAAAACATCTAAACCTTGAAACAATACAAGTGTGCCTTCTAACTTGAATTTGATTACGAAACCTAAGAATGCTTTTTCCAACTCTGGATTGAAACTCAAATCATCATCATCAGCAGCAGCAGCATCATCAAATTGTCGTTAGCAAACAGTTCAATACAAAAAACACATCATAGTTACTAAAATGACAAGCTGTCTAAAATGTATAGCCATTACCTTCACTTTGGTAAAACAGTTTATTTATCATGATAGTAAAACAATAAATGCAGTAGATAGAACTTCCAATATAAAACAAGATGCAAGACAATAGATTAAAAGTATTTAAAAATGTAGAAACATAAAATCTCACACAATTCATGGTGATACTGGTTTAGGTGAGCTCATCTCTCTTTCACTACAAATGCTTGATCAAATACTTCTGACGGGACCAGGCCCGGTGTACAAATCATGCCACAAAGTATAGGTCATTAACATTTTTGGTGGACTGAAATAATAATACAGCTTCCAAGGGACAAGTTACGCATGCTTTTCTAAACACGGGTATTAAATACTGTCTTCTCAGGTCACTATATTTCTCGCAGAATAGCAGAAAGTGCGTAATGGACTCCGTGCTCAAATTACAAAGCGGACAACTTTGCGAGGTTTGACCTTTCCAACCACTTGCAAATTTGGCGATCATAAAAGTGCCAATTCTAAGTTCCGAAAACAGGGTGCGTGCATAGGAAGGTGTTATGAGGTCCACATAGCTTTCAATACCCTGTTCAGTTTTAGTAGACAGATCATTCAGGCCTAGCTTTAGTTTGAAGCAGCCGTTGAAAAGATTTTCGTAATTTGCCTGCCTTGTGGCGAGCCTCACTTCGTCTCTCGTGCCATTTGATATATTTTCAGGAGTATCCGAGATGGCGCTAAACCCAATTGTTTACTAATATGCTTTGCCCGTGTTAGTGATCTCCCACCTGATGCACATAACAGAGCTAGAGTTGCCTCTCGAGATCGGTACCTTAATAGGTCTGGGGATACCCAGAGTCTAATCCAATAAAAGACTGGTTTCCAGGCTAACTGGGCATTGATTGGTTCTAGGCCACACTCCATCTCCACAGGTGCATTCGAGAAGCTATTCGGGAGGCGCAAAAGCATTTTAAAGAATTTGTTCTTTGTGGTCTCAAGTTGGTGGCTGAAGCGGCTGGCACAGATTAAATTTTATAAATGCCTATGGCCGGGGAGTCCGCCCTCTCACCATGGTCTGCTATCAGACAACCTTTGCTCAAATTTGACTTTTGTGTGGGCTTGTTAAAATATCTGAATCAGCTAACCCTCCATTCCCCTACAAATTACCTCCTCAGATGGTTCTGCCTATTTATTTACAGGCGCCTTTGGAACCCTGGTGGTAGAGCTTAGGCTCTTGTAAGCCTCTATTGCCAGAGAAAGAATGACTCAATGGAGAGCCACAGCTGCTGTTTTAGACTGGCTGGGAAATGGTATAAAAATACTATCAAGTTTTTATATTGTACTTTATGTCGGATTCCTCTCGCGTCTACGCACTGTAATAATAGCTCTTTATGTTAACAAACTTAATGGTGCACAGAATGATGAAGGGCTGAATCAGCCAGGCAGTGATTTGAACCTGCGACGTGTAGGCATGAACCATGTGAGTGACCAATGTGTGAGCTCAGTGTTATCAACCAAGCTAATGTTGTGAAGGGAAGAGGGCACTGGGCCCTTTATGTCATATATCGCCCATGGAAAGTGTGGGTGATGTGGAAGAAGGACTAAAACTCAAAGTCACTGCAAGATGCGGTCTAGTCTTTCTGTTGCACCTACAAGTACCGGGGAAATGAGAACACCTGCGCGTTGCAACTTTCTTGCTGCCTACGTGAGTTACACAATGCTCGTTCTCTGCCTTCTGTTGTTCCTCTGTGATCCCTTGCCTTCCTTCCTTGTTTGTCAGCCCGTCTCTTCCTTTCACTACTTTCCGCGGTCGCCCTCTCCCGTTCCAATTGTTTCCTGTGTGTTCTGCTCCCCGCTGTTGTGCCGCTGGGCGTTACCTTCCTGCACACGTTCCTTCCTCGGCGTCCCACCTGTCTTCAGAAGCTATTTTGTTTCAATGCATCGGAGTTCTGTTCTGCTTGTGCTGTTCCTCACTGGATTTCTATTCCTCAATACACTACGAATACTTACCAGTGCATGCTGGTTATTGTGGTCCTGTACTCTCTGACATCGAACACGCCGGAACTGTACATTTCTACTTACCTACTTGTGTATGCTGGGTATTAGAGTCCAGATACCAGTGCACACCTACAACTATCTCTCTGGATAAATACAACTCACCACTGCTTACTTCAACTACAAGATCTTCCAGAGCCGCCGAAGTCACGGAGGGACTCGGCGTCACCAGCCAGAAGCGAGACAGCAGTGCCAGTGAAGAGATCCGACACAGTGAAGGTCGCCGCCCGCCAGGAGACACGCTGCCTGCGTCCGGGGAGGAGGCCCAGCAGTGCAGGAGGGAACGAGGAGGAGCCGAGGAGTGCTCCGCCTGCCAGGAGGGCAAGACACGCCACCTGCGCCCAGGGAGGAGGCCCAGACACGCAGGAGGGAATGAGGAGGAGCCAAAGAGTGCGCCGCCAGCCGCGCAGGAGAGAACGCGACACACCTCCCGCAGAGGAGGCGGAAGTTACAGGAGGCTCGCGAAGGCCAGAAAGAGCCACAGCCAGATGGAAAGAGGCGCTGCACAGGTACGGAGACACGAGGAGGACCGGGCACGTGCAAGGAGAGCACGAGATAGGACCAGCCCATAACCGCAGTGTCACAAAATAGACAAAGCAGCCATATCAATAAGCCACTTGAAAGCAAGGAACCAAAGGCACGCATCAGTCATAGCGATAAGCCACTTGGAAGCGAGGAAACGAAGGCACGCATCAGTCATAGCAATAAGCCACTTGAAAGCGAGGATTCAGAGGCACAGCGTAACACGGATAAGCCACAGCAATAAGCCACTTGAAAGCGAGGACTCAGTGACGAAGCACAACACGGATATCACGCCACTTGAACACGAGGAAACAGGGGCATACCTCAGTCATAGCAAGAAGCTACTTGAAAGTGAGGAATCGAAGCCACAGAACGACACCGATACACAGTCACCACAACACGAGGACACTGGCAGTCGCGCCACAACCACTCTAAGACACCATCAAGCATGTCACAATCAGGAAGCGCAGCGGTAGATACTACTGCACCCGCCTGACTGGGGGTAACTTCCACCAACCCTGTATCATTCCTACGCCGCCCAAACCCGTTTCCACTAGAACCCCAAAAGAATCAGGGCCAGAGATGGCAGGAGTGGATGGATGAGTTCGAAGAATTCATGAGGGCTGTAGGAAACCAGGACGCACCAAACAAACTAGACATTTTCACCAACCTGGTCGGGAAAGACATAAAGAGTGTAATCAAAACCATCCCGCTAGAAGAGAGGACGACATATCAAAAGCTCATCGAAGCCATCAACAGCTGCCTAGTAGTCCTCCCAAATAGAGACTATGGGCCTCATTACGAGGTATGCCGGTAAGGCAAAAACAATGCAGGTGTGGTAATACCGGCATCGTTTACCGTCCCGTTGCATTCCGACCCGCAAACCCGGTATTAGCGGCACACTAAACAATGGTGTCGCTAATAGCGGCATAGGCAAGTACACGCGCCCCTTCAGGGAGCAAATGCCGGTAATAGCGGGTAATTCCAACCCACGCATACATGCAAATACTGGCATCACGAAGCCGGTAATCACAGCCTGCACGATGCCGGCCATACAGGCATCGTGGACCACCCGCAAACAGCAAGCAGGTACAAGGCAGCTGCCACAGGTGCACACAATCCCCACAGGTGGAGTCAATGGAGGCTGTACCAGTATAAACTGAGCACACCCACACACCACAACCCCCCCACAGGTGTAGGCAATGTAGAGTGGCCCAGTACAAAAGAAGCACACCTACACACCACACCCCTTCCTACACCAAAATGCTACCACTAGCAGTTGCAATCATGGCGCTGGAGGACATGTCTATACTGCTACAACTACAGCAACAACAGCAACAACTACAGCATCAAGAACAGGCAGCACAGAAGAGACGCAGGAGGAGAAGGAGGGTGAGACATGCCCAGCAATTACCACCAGCGCAGCCACCAGGTCCTCGTAGGCAGCCACCAATCCCTCGCACCAGACCCAGCCCATTCAACCTAACCCCTGAGCAGATCCACACCCTGTACCGGTTGGACCGTGACACCATCACCACCATAGTGGACATGATACAGAACGACATTGCCAGCCACATAGAAATACGCACTGTCATTCCCCCACTACTAAAGGTGGTGTCTGTGCTACACTTCCTGGCCACAGGCACCTACCAACACACAGTGGGCCAGCTGCATGGCATTTAACAACCACTATTCTCACACATGCTGGCTGAACCAAGTGCTGTATGCCCTCCTGAAGCACACAAGCACCCATATATCCCTACCACGGACTGCCCAGGAGATAGCCGAAACCAAAGTAGGCTTCCATGCACTGGCAGGCATGCCCAATTGTGTTGGTGCCATCGACTGCACCCATGTGGAATTGGTAGTCCCCCATGCCATCAATGTGCAAATGGTATGTGACTCCAGCAAGATCATCACACATTGCTGCGCCCGATTTCCTGGATCCACACATGATGCCATGGTACTACGCAACTCCACGCTACCCAGTCACATGGAGCAACATGCTGGACCACGTGCCAGGCTGCTCGTTGAGTTGCACAACAAGGCCATGGCCATGCTATGGGGTACTGATGTGTGCGGATGCAGAATGGGGGGGCTACTGCACCTGGGTGGGAAAGGGGGGGGGAATAGTGCACCTGGGTGGGAAAGGGGGGGGGACTAGTGCACCTGGGTGGCACTAGCCAGTGAGTGGAGAATACATGCAGAGCTAAACACTCCTCACCTGAACCAGCCAAACGGAGCATAACACATCACTGGGCCACATATCACAAATATTGCATATGGATGACAACAAGTAAGAAGCACAACCAGGGCACCATGGTGATGGCAAGCAATGCATGACTGAATACGATGGCAACAGTGGCAATGCGGCTAGTGTGACCATGCATAGTAAAGAATATACAGCATGATTTGGAGGCCAAACATTTTTGCACTACCACAGCACATCTGCCAGAGCTTGCATGATTACACCCTGCATCATCTATTGAAGCACATCCAGTGTACCACACCTCATTACAGTATACATTGCATCCAGGTGACTATTTTGTACACGTACAGGTACTTGTGCATGCCCACACCAAATAGCTGCTGCCATGACTGTGCTCCCTGAATGTGGCAGTTCAGAGTGACACACACCTATTTGTATCTGCTTGCAGGTGATGGAGGATATCCCTTGAGGCTGTGTCTACTTACCCCTGTGCGGAACCCGCAGAACAGCCATGAAGAGGAGTACAATCGTGTGCACACTCGTACCTGTGTTGTGATTGAGCAGACCTTTGTCCTGTTGAGGGTGCGGTTCTGCTGCCTAAGCAGGTCTGGTGGGGCACTCCTATATAGGCCTGAGAAGGTGGCGAAGATCACCATGGCCTGAGTCATGCTGCACAACATGTGCGTCCGAAGGAATGTACCACTGCCACCTGACATTGACATGCATGGGCCGGGTGAGGATGAAGGAGATGTAGACGGAGGCGAAGGAGCCCCCCTGCCAGTACGTGATGCACGGGATGGCCATGCTGTACGCCAAGCACTAATTGACGAATACTTTTGAAACGCAGGGACCATAAATGTAATGTGCCTGTGACACACTGTCTGCATGTGGACATGCACACTTGTTTGGTTAGAATTGCCCCACTGTACACCATCACAGATTAAATGCACATACACAAAAATAAGTATGTCCAGCCAATGATTTTCTTGCACACAACGGGTGTATTTTCAAGACACGTGATAATGTGAACAAAATCCCCTCTCAACCTCCAGTGAACACCTCACCCACCCTACAAACCCCAAAAATACCCAAGTAAACTCCCTCACGCACCCTACAAACCCCAAAAATACCCAAGTAAACTCCCTCAACCACACTACAAACCCCAAATGTCCCCATATGTCCAACAAACACTGGTCCCTTCACCAACGAACATTTTCAAAATGTCATTGTCTGCCCACTCTATTTCTTAGCAATTTTGGGATCCGGGGATGCCATGGTCAAGCGCCGTGCACTCCTCCGCATCAACCGCACGGGGCTTGATTGGTCTGAGGTAGAAGGGGTTGTGGCAGTGGAGGTGCCGATGATCAGTCCCATGCCTGCCCAGGGTGTGGGCACTGCGTTTGAGGTAGATTCGCAAGCAGGGCCTGTGTAAGTGCCCCCATACACTCCCTCATGGCATGTGTCGATGCCTCAACAGCAGCAGTGTTGGCTGCAATGGCTGTGGCAATGGCCATCATGGAGTCATTCCCGTTGGATATTTGTTGCCGCATGAGTTCGAGCATCGACTCCTGTTGGGCCTCAACCCTTGACAGGCGAGCCTCGAAGGAGTCGTTGGCTGCAGGAGTACTGGTGGGCGGGGTGGTGGTGGGCGGGGTGGTGGTAGGCAGGGTGGTGGATAGCAGGGTGGTGGTAGGCAGGGTGGTGGTAGGCAGGGTGGTGGTAGGCAGGGTGGAGGATGGCACCTGTGCGGGGCCCACGTCCAGGGCACAGTCCTCCTCAAAGAGGGCCATTTCTGAGTCTGCAAGGTCTGAGTCGTGGAGGCAGGGATCGTCCATGCTCTCGGCCTCTGTAGGGTAGGGTAGGCTGGTAATGGGGCTTAGGGTGGGTGTGCCGGACATGATGTCACCCTCATTCTCCACTTCTGTATCCACAACGTCCTCGGTGGCTGTCGGAGCGGGAATGGAAACGCCTCCCACTGTTGTGGGTGGCTGCTGCTGTACTGTGGCTGCAGGTGTCTCCTGCAGGGTTACTGACCTGTGTGGCACATTGCCTGTTGCTCTGGGCAGTTTCTTGGGCTGGGGGGTGGCGGTGGCCCTGGTCCCTTACCGTGCAGTGGATGAACTTGCACCCCTGTCCTGCATTCCATCTTCCTCATCGGTGCCTGGGGGATAGAAGAGATGCAGGTCATCAGTGATGGTGTCACATAGCAGCTATGATGTATTGCGCTGCAATATGTTCATACATTCATGCATCAAATTATTTCTGGGGTGTGGCATTTGGTGTTCTGAGGGGGCATGTGGGCAATTAATGCATGGCTGGTGGCATGGCATTGGTATGGTCTCTGTGTGGTGAGTTCCATGGGCACGGTTGGGTCATGTTGCACTTGTGTTGGCATTGGGATTGGCACTCAGCATGCGTGTGTTGCAGGGTGTGCCACACATTCTTGATTGGATATGTTGATATGGGCCTGGGACATGCATTGCCTTGCCTAGTCTCACTTCCACATCACTTGTGCCACATCATGGTTTAGCCTACATGGATGTGATGGGTCACTCACCTTCTTCTGTGGATGATGTGGCGCCCACCTCCTGGTCTCCAAATCCCTCGATGGATTCAGGGTCACTGAAGGTACTGGCGGTCTCCTCCCATGCCGTCAACTTCACTGGGCAGTGTGGGCCCCCGCCTGTCGCCATTGCGGCCCTCCTATTATCCGCTAGGATCTTCCTCACCCTGAGGCGGAGGTCATCCCACCGCTTCTAACAGTCACGCACACTCTTTGGGGTGGTTCCCACTGCTGACACCCTCTGTGCGACCTCCTGACAGACTTCTTTTTTTTGGTTTGGGCTGCATGCTTCATGTCAGTGCTCCTGATCGTGTCCACATGCTGGGCCAGGGTGTCAGCAAGCATGCTTAGTTCAGCGTCTGAAAAACGCTGTTTTCTCTTCCTTTGGGTCGCCTTCTTGGTAGCCTTGGACATCCTGCTTCTATCCTGCCACAGAACAACGCGAAACAACTGGTGGTTGTGGAGGATGGCAATGAATTGTGTTTTTAAAGTTGGCCGCCTACCCATTTCCTGTTCCTGCGCGATGACGTAATTTCCGGGTCCGTTTTTGGCAAACACGGTAAGACCGTGCCGGCATTACCGTGCCGGTATTTAGGGGTTGTTATGAGGCGGTAACGCTATGGGCGGGCCCCGCAATGCTGGTATAGGGGGGTTGGTGGCCCTTTACCGGCATGGCGGTATTCCCCACTACCGGCATGGGGGAACGCGCGTGCTCTCGCACTCGTAATCACCCGCTGTTAGCGGGTTTATACGAGCACGGACCCGCTCATTCCCGCATGCCGGTAATGAACCTGCTTTTACCGGGCAACTCGTAATGATGCCCTATGAATGCTATATTTTCAACCAGTGCACACAGATGCCTCAGGAAACGATTGGACAGTTCATACTACGTCTTCAGAGGAAAATTACATATTGCGATTTCGCCAACTTCAATGACGATGAAGCTATCTGCCGGAGAGTCATTGAAGGATGTCTGTCATCAATATTTCGTAAGCACCTGCTAAAGAAGCTGTTACCCCTGAAAGAGATAGCTGAGCTAGCCAGAGTATATGAGACGGTAGACATCCAGGCTGCCCACATAGAGAACCCGAAGAAGACAGACACCATAGCAGCCATCATCAGCAGCCAGCAAGGCCGCCAAACTGGCAACACAAACAGCCAAGACCCCTGGACCTCCACGAGATGAGCAACACCAGAAAGACAATGCTACTGCTGCGGATTTGAATTTCCACACAAAGGTCAGTGCCCCGCAATAGGCCAAATGTGCATGAGTTGTGGCCAAGAAAATCACTTCCAGAGCATGTGCCGAGAGAAAACACCCCTACTACCAGCATATCGGCCACCGAATCAACAAACGCAAATGAGACGATTTGAACAACTGAGACCCTTCAATCCACGATTATACCCTGAGCGGGAGAGCACCAGGAACAGCAACCCCAGAGTCATGGCCAACTCCGGGTTCATCAGAGCAGCAGAGAACCTACAAGTAGAACCGGCAAACGCAATCTACACCAGCCAAGAACAAATATACCAAATGCAATCTAATCCTGATGAAGAACCCAGAAGAGAGAACACCACCAGGGACCCCTATGAGAATCCACCCCCCCCCCCCAGGAACAACCACCAGACCCGGAACAATACGCGGAGTATGATCGATATAGCAGAGAGTATGTCCGACTCATCTCTGATTCTTCGGACGACAGCACGGCACCTCGGGTGACAGTCCGCCTAGGGGAATCGACACCCTGTTCCTGGTAGACACAGATGCCACCGTCAATGTCATGAACCACCAAACATATGAAAACTTGGCAGACAAGTTCCCGTTACGCCCATCACAAGCCCATATCTTTCCAATGGGGTGCAACACAACCATTGACCTCTAAAGGACAATTCATATGTGACCTGATACACAGAGAGAAAAGGGTCCAGATGGCGAAAAATGTCATCCACAGCCCGGCAACATGAAGGTGCCTCCTCAGCCACAAAACAGCCATTGATCTACACCTCATTGACATCCACTATGATCAATTGGAAGCGATACAAGGGCTCCCACCCAACTCCCACCCAACTCCCATTATATACGAGCCATCGGTCAGAAACCGATAGACATCGAGACACTGAAAACCACTTACTCCAGCCTGTTCGAAGGTGTCGGCATGCTGAAGGACAATGTAATCAAACTGTACATTGACCCGTCGGTACGACCCGTGCAACAACACAGCAGAAGGATAGGGTTTCTCGTACAAGCCAAAGTTACCCAAGAACTACGAATGCTACTAAAGAATGACATCATAGAGAGGACAGTGGGACCCACACCATGGGTGTCCCCACTAGTAGTCGTCCCCAAAGCGGATGGACGCCTTCGTCTCTGTGTTGATATGAGGATTCCCAACACAGCCATTCAACGGGAAAGACACCCAGGACCGAACATAGAAGACATGCTGATAAGGCTCAACCAAGCCACTAAGTTCTCAAGACAAACACAACGAGGTCCTACACCAAGTCTGTCACATCCTCCAGGACGCTGGACTCACGCTCAACACACCCTATGTTTCTTCGGCCACATCTTCTTGGAACAAGGCATCAAGGCCGACCCGGACAAAATCAGTGCCATAACAAACCTGTCTAGCCCGAAGGATGTATCTGACCTTCGCTCGTTCCTAGGCATGGCAGGGTACTGCACCCGATACCTTCCTCAATATGTGACACTCACATGCCCACTACGACATCTTTTGAAGAAGGATCAACCCTTCACATGGACAGACCAGTGCCAACAAGCATTCTCCTCCATAAAACGAGAACTGGCAACCAACCGAGAACTGGCTTACTTTAACCCACAATGGCACACTGAAATCACTGTGGACGCCAGTCCTGTAGGGCTGGGGTGATACTGGCCCAAACCAACCCTCAACAAGACACCACAACCCACATAGTAGCATACGCCAGTTGCGCACTGAACACCACTGAGAAAGCTTACTCACAGGCAGAGCGCGAGAGCCTAGCTGCCGTTTGGGCATGCAAAAAATGTCACCATTTCATCATTGGCCACACCTTCACACTAGTCACGGACCACCAGGCATTGCTGGCTCTCTTCGGCAACCCCAAAATCAAGATGCCGCCATGCTTCGAGCGATGGAGTATTCGCCTCCAGGAATACGACTATAACATCATTCACAAACCTGGGGGTGACGCCAACCCCGCTGATTACTTGTCGCGACACCCGGATTGAGCATCCACCACCACGATGCAAGGAGAAGCTGAAGAGTATGTAGCATACCTGTCACTGAACGCCCTTCCCCCAGCGATCACAGCACAATTGTTCGCGGAAAAGAGCAGAGCAGACCCCACCATCAGAGCAGCAGTCCACCTCACAAACACGAATAAGTGGCGACAGGTGGCCAACGAACACTTTGAGCCGGGGAAGAGGGAATAGACAAAAAGACCTGGCGAGAATGGAGAAAATACACAACGAACTAGCCTCAACAAACCAAGGCACATTACTCAGGGGGAACCGCCTCATAGCTCCAAAGAGTCTAAGGAAACCCCTTGTCATGATTGCACACGAAAGCCATCGAGGCGTGGCCAACATGAAAAAAATACTACGAAACCAGATGTGGCTTCCCCACATGGACACCATTGTAGATGACATATTGAGGCATTGCAGCCCATGCCAAATAAATGCCACCAGCCCACCACCATGCCCATTACAGATAGTTCCCCTCCCGGAGGGACCATGGCAGCGCATGGCACTTGACTTCTATGGCCCACTGGAAGAAGGAGGCCACCTCTTGGTGGCTATCGATGAGTACTCCCGATTCCCACTGGTGAAACATGTGAAATCCCCAGCCTTCCATCATGTAGTGGGCACAGTAGACAAACTATTTAGCGAATGGGGCATTCCAAACACAGTGAAAACTGACAACGGATCCCCGTACCTGGGGCAGGAATTCAAGAAATTCGCAGCACACCTAGGGTTCCACCACCAAAGAATCACCCCACTATGGCCACAAGCCAACAAAATGGTGGAACGCTTCATGGCGAACATCAAGCGCACACACCAGAAAGCAGCAACAGACCAGGCCTCGATGCCACAAGCCATCTTGCAGATGCTACAAAGCTATTGACACACCCCACATGAGGCGACGGGCCGAACCTCGGCTGAACTCATGATCAAGTACAAACCAGGATCCAGGCTTCCCCAACTGAAAGACTACACGCCCGCAGAAGACGACGAAATAAGACAACGGGAGGCAGAGAAAAGACAAAAGGCCAAGGAATGGGCTGACAAGAAACGGAAAGCTAGAGAACCGCTAATTGCTGTTGGGGAGACAGTGCTGGTCCGACAGGCCCAGCGCCGGAAGACTGACTCGACACACCGGCCCGAGCCGATGATAGTGACTGAAGTAAAAGGGCCCATGATCACCGCGATAGGGGACCAAGGCGATATAACCAGAAACCCGTCCTTCTTCCGCAGAATGCTCCTGGAAGATCCAACCGAGGACATGCCCCTGGAAGAGGATGAGCCAGAGGACCCGAAGACCCCCCAAGACCCACCGGAGGCGCCCATGTCAACAGACCCGGACGATAAAAGAAAAGACCAGGCCGGACAGCCTCACAGAATGGCCAGAAGGCCTACCCGTCTCATTGAAGAAATGTAGACCGGGGACTTACTCGATAAGTATGGGGGGTGTTGTGAAGGGAAGAGGGCACTGGGCCCTTTAAGAGAAAACAAAAGCAGAAGAACCAAGGGGGTAGGGGAAGGAAGAGGGGAGGGGGGAAGGAGGAAAACGTTAGTTACTGTAGGAATAAAGATGAGTGAAGACGCATCCTTATTCATTATTGAGGCCTAAGTATGCCCACAACAACTAAGAGGCAAGGCCTACAAAGGGCCCACATGATTGTACTGTGAACCGAAGGGGGCTGGAGTTAACCCTGCATGTATTTGCCAGATTGAAAAGAAAACTCATCTTCAAAGCTCTCTATTTATAACTGTGTCAGGAGTGGCACTCTATTAAGAGTGGCACAGGACACCCAGAAAGGGTTTGGGTGGTTGTGCCAAATAAAGTGGACAGATAAGAACACACACAGCGGAAAGGAAAGAGAACGAAGAGTAAGCAAGAGTAGCAAGGGAAAAGATACAGAATGAATACCCTCTTGGGGTGTATGCAGATATAGGAAAAGAGTATTCCACGAACCTTGGAAATACTCTAGCCTTCTGCACAGTTTGCTATAACAGAGGCCCACGCTGATTGCTCAGGACTTGTAACAGCAGCTCTGGGTGTCTGTAATGTAGAAACAGGACAAGGGAAGGGGCAGAGGTTGACTGATGGGAACCAACAGACAAGCTCTGTACAAAAGGGTCTACAAACAGTACAAGAGAAGATACTACAGACAAATCCAGTTCATTGAGGTGATAGAAAACTAGCAGAAGGAAATGAACGGAAAGTCGTGTAACAGGATAGGATAGCAGAGGACTGTAAGGAACAAGGTTGAGAGCTCAGAGGAGCAGGAAAGCAATGAGTAAGCCCACAGGGGTAGGACTGTAAGGGAGAACACCCAGAGGAAAAGGGCTTAGGGCAGCAGAGTAAAGCAGACTGCACGGCAAGGATCCCGTAAGGGCCGGGCAGTAAGGAGTGAAACCTGAGGGACAAGGCCGATGAACGTAGAAGGTAGCAGATGACTGTAGAGAGCTGCTAGGCCGAGAACCCAGCGGAAAAGGTAGGTAGTAGGCAGCGAAGCGGGATAAGCTGCAAAGTAGGAAGGCCCAGAGGACAAGGGCTGTAGGTTGCCAGAGAGAGGTAGGCTGCAGAGCAGGGAGCCCCAGAGGACAAGGGCTGAAGGCAGCCGGAGTGAGGCAGGCTGCAGGGCAGGGAGCCCAGAGGACAAGGGCTGAGGCAGGAAAGCAGCAGAGCGTGATCAGCTGCAATGTAGAGGGTACGCAGGGCAAGGGCGGAGGCTGAAAGGCAGCAGAGCGTGATCGGCTGCAATGTGGAGAGCAAGCAACAAGGCAGGGTCCAAGCAGGAGTGAAGGTAAGCAGCATACAAGATCCGTAGAAAGAAGCAAAAGGTGGAGGAAGAACTCTCAGATGCAAGAGGCTGAGCCACTGCAGGCAGCAGCCTTTATACTGCCTAGCCAGCACAGAGGCAGGCTAATTGGTTGCACCTGGCTAAGCACACCTGCAGGCAATCGGCCACCTCCCTTTCTGTTCCTGGGCTGGTGGAAGCAGGGCAAGTCTCTAGGGCTTCTGGGGGGTGTAGTTCCATTGATAACCAATAGGAACAGCCAGGAATCGATGTTTGTAGCCATGTGCATTATGGTATGCGTAGTTTGTTGGAAATAATAATTAAGCAGCAAAGTCTCGCAAATGGGAAATAAAGTTTCCAAAGTAAATATAGATAGATCCAAGAGTCTGTTGTAAATAAATGATAAACATATAGTCCAAATTGAGCGTAAATGGATGCGCCCATGGCGCAGGCATGACAAACTGCTACATTGGGATATGGCAAATCTGGGGGACTGGCAGCTGTGGAGGCATGAGGGTCACAAGCTGTTTGAGAATTCTAGAGTTAATAAGGAATTGCCACCTCAAGGTGCAGGCATATTCATTGCAGCATTCTTAAACAAGTTCTCTGAGGCTGAGAAGGACAGATAACGTGTGCTTCTTACGCTAGATACAGGCTGCAGAGGGGTTCACTGTGTTGAGGCCTGCATCGGATCCCTGGGCAGGCCCCTACGTGTGTTGGGAGCACCCGACACAGACCTTCAGTGCAGCGCACATGCCGCGAACAAAGGGGCGGGGGTCACTCCACCCGCTCCGGATCACCGGAGCAACCTATGTGGCTGGGGGAACCAAGCACTGCGGCCCCAGCTCGGGGGCAGGCATCCAGGCCGGGGTCGCACCGGCAGCCATGGTCACATGGCAGCAGTATCCCTAAGGGGCGGCGTTGCCCAGCAGAGAAGCATAGCTGGCATAGCATTCTGGACATTAGCATGAATACGTGAAAAGTTGAATTCTAATTCATTAGTGCATAGCCTGGGCAACGTGGTACTTTGCTTTGCATTGTTAAACAGGGCAGGAGGGCTGCCAGCGTGCCTACGGACTGCACAGCAGAGTGTTGTTGTTGTTTTTGCCTTACCCATCTCCCCGGGGGCACAGACAACTTCCCTCTCACTGCCGTGCTTTTATTTGGCGCTCACTTACTGCTTCAATTGGGCGCACTGTCAGTGATTCCTCCGCACCATCTGTATAGGGCGAGTAATAGAAGGAGATCCGCCGGTGCTTCTCACTCATGTTGGACGTGACGTTACGTGCCCTGACATCCTGATGTTATTTCACACAGCAATGCCATGATTTTCCTCATACAATCTCGTGATAAGACCATGAAAGGAAAACAAATAATGGACGCACATGTGCTGCCTCAAGTTTGAAATACTGTATACACTTAAAAAAATGTGCCACTCTATTGTAATTTGCCGCTCTAGACCTCGGCCTTGTCGCCCTTATTGTAAATACATCCGTGCCATCTGGGTATGTGGGGGCTTAATAGTCGATGGGAAGTGTCTCCCTTCGGGGCAGCTGTGTGGTGCAGGCGGCGGATGCCTCCTCCGCACCCACGCTCGGACTGGCCTATAGGGCAATAGGCACCTGATCAAACCAAAAAAATGCAAAATACTGGTGTGGGGCCATTTTTTGGGTCAAAGTGGGCCACTTCTTTCGCCAGTGTGGGCCAGTTGGAGGAGTTACTTCACTATGCGGCTAGTAGTTTTGACCAGTGTTGCTGAATAAATAGTCTTTAAATTGCACAATTTGCATCACAGTTTATCAAAAAAACTGCTCCTTGGGCACGATTTAAACAGTTTCAGAAAAGGAATGACTAGCCATTTGCAAAGGTGGGCTACTTTTTCATTGGTGCCCGAGACAATTTTTTGGCCCACTATGACCCTGTCTGCACCCAAACTGGTTCCCCAAAAAGGCAGCTAGCCAACTACTTTAGGTGGCCATGGGGCCCCAGTGCAGGTGGTGCCTAAGGGGTGTGGCGAGTCAGAAGAAGGACATTTTACCAAGTGTTTTATTAAAGAATAGAATAAGGCCTATATTTGCGTATCATTATGGGATGTTCCCTGACGACTTTACTAAGGTGCTCATCAGCCATAAAAGTCCAAATAAATCAGTCCGCTGTCCAAATCTAACCTAGCGGACCCTACCACTATATGACCCTACCACTATAAAAACCAACTAAGGTCAGGAGAATGACTCCCTTCTCACGAATGCTGTGTCTTGGCCCAGATGCTTTCTGGATTTTAATGTTCACTTTAGTAGATCATATGTAACTTGTGTGAGAAACCTGAGGGTGCCCTTACTCCTAACCACCCTGGATCTTCTTCTCAGGTGGCCAGGGAAAGGCCCTCACTTTTGGATCCTGACCCTGAGGGTGGAAAAGCGAGGGAGGATCACCTGGGTGGAGGTTCCTCATAGAGTGGGAGTGGGGTAACCACAAGTGAAACATAGTATCCCCCTTTATCCAACTGATGACCAACCTAACCCTTTCCCGACCTTATGGGCTATTGCAAGACCTCTCCCTTAATTTCCCCACATTCAAACTTTGAGAGTACTGGCATGAGGAAGAGCAGACTGAGAGAAATGAACACTAAACCTTCATTTTTTGTCGCTCTGGTACTGGGAAGAGAAAGATGCCTGCAGAGTATGATGAGAGTCAGGCATGTCCCTTTTATTATGGTCAGGCAAACCTAATTAACGATCCACACCTGCAACCTGTTAAGTGGTTGCAGGTGCATAAAGAGAGAGCCAGAGAACACTAGAGAAAGAGGGAGGCCTGTGGGGAGAAGACCAGCAGGGGCCCAATTTTTGCAGGAGGCAGCCATGGTGGTGCCTGTGGAGGAGCCAAGACGCCGGCCAGCAGCCCAGAGAAATAGCCTCCATGGCGAGGAATCAGCAACTGGAGCTCCGAAAGTGTAGAAGAAAGCAGGTCACCGTCCGCATCCTTCCAGAGGCAGCGGAGCAACCAGCGTGTGCAAGGTAGGGCAAGGTGTGCGAGCTGGGCTTGCAGAAGCTTGCCGCCGACCTACAAAGAAGAAAGAAGCAGCTGGAGCTGCCGAGGGACAATGCCGAGGACCAGTGAGTGTCAGGGAGAGGCACTCGATAGTCGGGCCATTCCTAGCGGCCTGCGAATAGGTAATAAAGAAACAAACTGAACGGAAACTTGAAATTGAGCATAATGAATACATATTGAATACCAAACTGCATAGAAACTTGAAATGAAACATATCAAATGCATATTGAATCCCAAACTGAAAGACAACATCAAATCAAGCATAATGAATGCAAATTGAATACCAAACGGAATTGAAACTTGAAATTAAGCATATTGAATACCTGTTGAATGCCGAACTGAATGACATCTTGAAATTAAGCTTATTGAATATGGAAAGGAGTAAAAATGTTATGGGAAAAGCAAAGAACAGCCAAAGAGAAAGTTCCCATATGAAAACAAAATATAGGAAAGTGTGCTAGCGTGAAAGAGTGCCATAGAAAAGTGGGACATGTGCTAAACCACCACAAAGTGAACTTTATGAGTAAATGCAGTGCAGCAAGGCCAAAGACCAGCAAGAGGTGTGCGATACGTTATGGAAGAGCGAGGAGGATAACCAGGAGAAGACAGAAAAGTGTAAACCTGCATATAAATCCAAGAGGCCAACAAAGACTAGTTAAGTAAATGTGACTCTGAACACAGGGGCAGGTATAGAAGAACCTGTGTTGGCTGAAGAGCCTAGGGATCCTGCTTGCGCAACCTGCGATGGGTGGACCGTGTGGTCTGATAACTGCGCCTAGACCAGTGAGCCCTTAACTGTGAGAACCAAAGACATTGTGAAATAAACCACAGAGAGGCACGGCAAGTGAACTGGTGAAGCAATCCAGAAAGAGAGTTTGGCTGACCTTGAGTTGTGTTAATCCCTTTGAAAGACTGAAACAAATACACGTGATGGAGCTAAAGTCTTGTGGAAGGGAACCCTGAGACTTGATGAACTGCAAGTATTGTCTTGAGGACGTAGCCTCAAGACCACTTTCCCTTTGAATTGTGTTGCTCAAAACCTGGGGAAGGGAACCCAGAAGATTGTGTGGAGCTATTATACTGTGGACGTGAACTTTGTGTTGATCACTATTTCTTTCATTATTGACATCCCTACACATTGTTTAGCTCTAGTGGTGAGGGCACGCATAGGTTTTGGACATAGACAGACTTTTAAGTTGAATTCTTTGACTCAGACTTTTCTTAGTTTCGTTCAGGTAAGACAAACCCACCTTAGCAAAGGGTAAGTTAGGCCTTCTGCCATCCTGATATTTAAGTTAATAAATATCCTTTGTTTGAACTTTAAGTCTGTTGTCTGTGTCTTGCTTCATGATGCCTTCACACTTGTTGAATTAATTACTGTAACTCCCTCAGGGGATTGTCAGTTTCTCCTTCCTCTCTCTTAGGTGGTTTCTTGGTTCTGGTAAGATTCCTTCCCTCAGTCTTAGAGGACTCAAAGTTCTCTGGTATATTATCCTTCTCTCTTGATTGGGGGTTAATTCTCAAATACTTATTCATCTCTTCCCAAAGTGTTCTTTTACATGTACATTTATCCTTGTGACCCCACTGGGTCTTTTCTCCCAAATGTCTCCCTCTGGGTATTGGGTAGTCTGTTTTCCCTTTTCCCACTGTAATAGAGTTCCAGTTCTATTTCTCTCCCTCTCCATGATTCTTAAATTTCTCTGTATCCTGTTGACACAGTTTTGACTCATCAACTTGTTTCCCCACTCTTCTCTCATGGGTACTGGGACAAGTTCTCTTTGCTTATAATAACTCCCTATCGGTGTTCAGGGAGACCCGTTCCCCTTATTACTTTCTGCACTGTGGGGTAACGTCTCTGGTACCTGTAGTGCCTTTCTTTCTTCCTTCACTTCCTGGCTGCTATGCGGCTCACTCTCTGCGGTGTCTGCTTCATAAGCAGTCAGCTCTGGTGCTGTGTCAGATCTATTTGGGAGTTGCTTTCTCTCAATGTGGTGACAGAATCGTAGCAC
This sequence comes from Ambystoma mexicanum, assembly GCF_040938575.1. NCBI lineage: Eukaryota > Metazoa > Chordata > Amphibia > Caudata > Ambystomatidae > Ambystoma > Ambystoma mexicanum. The sequence continues at coordinate 1,107,772,323 of NC_090934.1, read as the reverse complement.
GGGCCAGTTGGCCGCCTCAGTTGTCACGTGGTAATGCCACCACCAGGCTCTCTTCTCAAGGGTCTTTGGATTTCTCCTCTTCTCACACACCAGCCTCCCAGCATTTCTCTCAGCGTCCCTCGCCCCGTAGTCTCAGAGCTGTTTCGAAGTATGCAGACCCCCGCACTCCACGCCAGCTTCACCTCCTTCACCCATATTATGCACAGGGGGCTCCCCCTGTCTCTCTCGGCTCTCTGCTCCCCTTCTCAGTGGTGAACTGATCCTTTTCAACCTCCTCGGCACAGTCCCTTGCGAGTTCTCATTATATGGGATAGCTTCAATTTCATCTTGCAATTATATTGGTTCTCTTTATCCATATTTAATTCATGGAACTTACAATGTCCTGGTAGTTCAGACAAGTCCAGATAAGCCATCACATGGATGGCATTAGGGAGTTCCTCACAGGAACAGGAGTACTTGTCCCCAAATGGAGAGTCTCTCCACGTGAAGTCCCACTTGCCTCAACCCATAGGAAGAGTATTGCAGAACAGACTCACCTGTTTGGCCTCATGGGGGGGCTCCCCCTTAGGAAAAAGGGACAAATTCCCTTGATTGGTCGATTGGTCACATAGGTCTGAGCAAAGAGCAGGGCTTAAGCGAGCCTGGCAGCTGAGGCCCAGGCGGGACCTGGGGTCTGGTGGGAGTCCCAGGGGAGAGCTACCAGGGCTCTGCAAGGCAGTCTGAGGCCCCCTAGATTAGCAACCCAGAACAGAGGACCTACCCGACCTGCTCAGTGTCAGTCAATTCATGACCTGTGAGGGGACCGCGACCCTCCCCTGAGTGCAAAGCTCTAGTGTGCCCTGGCCAGAGCATGCCGGGCAACTGAACCAACACCCCCACCCCTCGGCGGTGGAGTTACCGATGCAACCCGGCTGTTGCCCCGGCCCCCTCCAGAGGGAAAAGCTCTAATGCACCCAGGCTGGCTGGGGGTGCTGTCCATGCCCTTAAGGGCCCCAGACTTCTACCAAGGGCTAAGCTCTAACGCCTGAGGCCAGAGCCCAGGGTGGCCACATCTGCTGCAACCCCCTTATCCCTGCGATAGGTGGCTAGCAGCTGACACGGATGGGAGGGCCACCTGGGCCATCCCGGACAAGTTTCCCTAATTTCCATATTGACACCTTGAGCCAGTCTTGGTTTTTTGCTTACTTGCTGGAACTTGTAGTTTCGATTTTCCCATTGCAAGGGTAGGCCTGCAAGTTCCAGCATGCAGTGCAGAAAAGAAATCAGGACTGGTTTAAAGAGTTTGCATGGAACTGGGGAACTTGGCAGCTATGCCATAGATCAGGAGACCCGTTCCCCTTTCAGCATGTGGAAAGAAAAAAATAAGATGTACGGTGGTCCTAACTAGTATGGCACGATGATGCAGTCTAGTAGCAGAGGACTGTAGATAGAAGAAGAAATCCACGTTTCTTCTCCCCTCCTGGGGTGCAGTCTATTCCAGAGGTTCTTGATGTAAAAGATACGAAAAGGTATCTCAAAACCAAAGGTAACCAATCCAGGGGGATGCCTTGGACAGCACCACCAGTTGCCAGGGCATAGAAAACACCAATCCACAGGACAAATCCAAAGCAAAGTTGAGGAGAAAACAAGCATGGGCAATGCCAACAGTTTGGGCTTTCTCATATGTCATTCCTCTCTGTCCCTCCTCATATGTCATTCCTCCCTCTGTGGGATGTTTTCCCCCACTAGTCCAGGCCCTGCAACATTACTGTGCATTGCTTGCATCAGAAACATCAGAAATGGCCGCCGGAAAGCATTCTGCTCGCTAAAAATCACCCTGAAGTGTGCAGGAAAAATCTGAAAAATAGGCCGCCATCCACTTTTGCCCATGTCAGTGGTAACACAGAAGACCACTGCCAAAACCCATCATTTGGCTACCCACAGAGCAAAATTACTGCAAAAGAAACACAGAGCTGTGTGGAAATCCGTTTTTCTTGGTTGTCAAATTTGCAAAAATCATGGCTCACAAACCACCCAAAAGATCCAACCTCCTTGTTGGGTGCTGAACATCATTCTACTTCAAGAATCCACATAAATATAATGTCAGCAGAAGTATATGTTATCAGAACAAAGAAATATGTCAAAAATGGGTGCAATACCATTACTCGCTTCCGTCAGATGCTGGCGATCTCTAAATCTGACAGGTGAAACTTGTGTCTCAAAAGCTAAATATGCCAAAGAAGGGACTTCCATCAAATGCAATATGGGGTGCCACACATTGATTTTCATGTTGAAAAAGGCTGGAATTGAAGATATGTTTGCTTATTTTAAAATTTGTAACTTTAATTAAAAAAAAAAAACAATGTCACAATTGACCATAAGGCATGGGTGCACAACATACGGCCCGCGGGCCAGTTGCGGCCCGCCATGCTGTTTTTTCGGGCCCGCGAGGCACAAAGACTTTCCTAATGGAGGGCGGCCCGCAAGCAGCATCGGCCGCCCTCCATTAGGAAAGTCTTTGTTGTCTTCCGGGCCAGACAAAACACTGGCCGTCATTGGCTTAGCACACACGCACCACGTCACTCCTACGAGCCACGTAGTGCGTGTGTGTTGCACCAATGGAATGCCAGCACTACGGCTGGCGTGGCCAGTAAGGCCTGATGCTGGAAGCATTTTAGCCTTGCTTGCCACGCCGGCCGTAGTACGATTCCACTTACCTCACCAGCGTTCCAGCTTACCTGCCTTCCAGCACGTCTCCGGTAAGTGGTCTGTGTGTTTGTGTTTGTGTGTCGGATCTGTTCTGCTGTATGTTTGTGTTGTGTATGTTGATATGGGGGGTGGGGGGTTGTTGGATGTGTATGAATGTTTGTTTTTGAGTCTTTGTGATGTGTATGTTGAGATGGGGGTGGGGGGTGTGTCGGATGTGTATGAATGTTTGTTTTTGAGTGTTTGTGCTGTGTATGTTGAGATGGGGGGTGAGGGGGGTGTCAGATGTGTATGAACGTTTGTTTTTGAGTGTTTGTGTTGTGTATGTTGAGATGGGGTGGAGGGGGTGTGTCGGATGTGTATGAATGTTTGTTTTTGAGTGTTTGTGTTGTGTATGTTGAGATGGGGGTGGGGGGGCGTGTCGGATGTGTATGAATGTTTGTTTTTGGGTGTTTGTGTTGTGTATGTTGAGATGGGGGGTGGGGGGTTTCGGATGTGTATGAATGTTTGTTTTTGAGTGTTTGTGTTGTGTATGTTGAGATGGGGGGTGGGGGGGGCGTGTCGGATGTGTATGAATGTTTGTTTTTGAGTGTTTGTGTTGTGTATGTTGAGATGGGGGTGGGGGGCGTGTCGGATGTGTATGAATGTTTGTTTTTGAGTGTTTGTGTTGTGCATGTTGAGATGGAGGGTGGGGGGCATGTCGGATGTGTATGAATGTTTGTTTTTGAGTGTTTGTATTGTGTATGTTGAGTTGTGGGGGTGGGGGGCGTGTCGGATGTGTATGAATGTTTGTTTTTGAGTGTTTGTGTTGTGTATGTTGAGATGGGAGGGTGGGGGGTGTCGGATGTGCATGAATGTTTGTTTTTGAATGTTCGTGTTGTGTATGTTGAGATGCATGTATCGGTGCATACTTCAGAGTTTGTGTGCTGAGTTGGGGGGTTTGGGTCTGTATGGGTGCATGCTTGAGAGTGTGTGTGCTGAGTTGGGGGGTGGGGGTTTCGGGTCTGTATGGGTTCATGGTGTATGCTTGAGAGTGTGTGTGCTGAGTTGGTTGGTGGGGGTTCGGGTGTGCATGAATGTTTGTTTTTGTATGTTTGTGTTGTGTATGTTGATATGCATGTATGGGTGCATGCTTCAGAGTTTGTGTGCTGAGTTGGGGGTTTGGGTCTGTATGGGTGCATGTTTGAGAGTGTGTGTGCTGAGTTGGGGGTTGGGGGGTTCAGGTCTGTATGGGTGCATGTTTGAGAGTGTGCTGATTTGGGAGGTGGGGGTTCGGTCTGTATGGGTGCATGTTTGAGAGTGTGTGTGCTGAGTTGGGGTGGGGGGTTTGGGTCTGTATGGGTGCATGGTGTATGCTTGAGAGTGTGTGTGCTGAGTTGGGGGGGATGGGGGTTTGGGTGTGCATGAATGTTTGTTTTTGTATGTTTGTGTTGTGTATGTTGAGATGCATGTATGGGTGCATGCTTCAGAGTTTGTGTGCTGAGTTGGGTGGTTTGGGTCTGTATGGGTGCATGTTTGAGAGTGTGTGTGCTGAGTTGGGGGTGGGGGTTCGGGTCTGTATGGGTGCATGTTTGAGAGTGTGCTGATTTGGGGGGTTCGGGTCTGTATGGGTGCATGCTTGAGTGTGTTTGGGGCATAGTGTTTGGTTGGGGGTGAGGGGGCCATGGGGCATAGTGTTTGGTTGGGGGTGAGGGACAGGGGGCATAGTGTTTGCTTGGGGGGTGAGGGACAGGGGGCATAGTGTTTGCTTGGGGGGTGAGGGACAAGGGGCATAGTGTTTGCTTGGGGGTGGGAGCCATGGGGCATAGTGTTTGGTTGGGGGTGAGGGACAGGGGGCATAGTGTTTGCTTGCGGCGTGGGGGCCATGGGGCATAGTGTTTGGTTGGGGGTGAGAGCCATGGGCCATAGTGTTTGGTTTGGGGTGAGGGGGCCGTGGGGCATAGTGTTTGGTTGGGGGTGAGGGACAGGGGGCATAGTGTTTGCTTGGGGGGTGAGGGACAGGGGGCATAGTGATTGGTTGGGGGTGGGAGCCATGGGGCATAGTGTTTGGTTGGGGTGAGGGGGCCATGGGGCATAATGTTTGGTTGGGGGTGGGAGCCATGGGGCATAGTATTTGGTTGGGGGCCAGGGGGCCATGGGGCATAGTGTTTGGTTGGGGTGAGGGACAGGGGGCATAGTGTTTGCTTGGGGGTGAGGGACAGTGGGCATAGTGTTTGGTTGGGGTGGGAGCCATGGGGCATAGTGTTTGGTTGGGGGTGAGGGGGCCATGGGGCATAGTGTTTGGTTGGGGGTGGGAGCCATGGGGCTTAGTGTTTAGTTGGGTGTGAGGGGGCCATGGGGCATAGTGTTTGGTTGGGGGTGAGGGACAGGGGGCATAGTGTTTGCTTGGGGGGTGAGGGACAGGGGGCATAGTGTTTGCTTGAGGCGTGGGGGCCACGGGGCATAGTGTTTGGTTGGGGGTAGGAGCCATGGGGTATAGTGTTTGGTTGGGGTTGAGGGGGCCATGGGGCATAGTGTTTGGTTGGGGGTGAGGGACAGGGGGCATAGTGTTTGGTTGGGGGTGGGAGCCATGGGGCATAGTGTTGGGTTGGGGGTGAGGGGGCCATGGGACATAGTGTTTGGTTGGGGGTGAGAGGGCCATGGGGCATAGTGTTTGGTTGGGGGTGGGAGCCATGGGGCATAGTGTTGCACTCCAAGAGTGAACTCAATAATAAAGCTAAAACAGGCACAGTTAGGATATGTACATCCTTTGCTTTTTTGAGGAAACCTGACTCAACGAAGGCCATACTCCTCTTGGGCAACCCAAACAGCAAACTATAGCAGTCCAAAATAACGGAATGTCCAATCAAGGGACAATAAAATATACATAATTTAATTATACAGACGATATACAATAACTAAATCGAAATAAATGATAACAATGGAAAATGTGTAGTACAAAATGTAAGTTTGAAATGCAATAAAAATCGTTACCCCTCAAAAAACATATTCTTTTTCCATGTGTTTAATACAAATTGGGGGTTGAAGAAGCCTCCTGACATGTCCCCCCTACCGCCCCGCCCACTTTTACTTTTCGGCCCAATATAGCCCTCATGTAAAGTACTTTTCGGCCCTCTTTCAAAATCAGTTGTGCACCCCTGCCATAAGGTAACCTGATTCAGCTAAACTCCAAGTGGTTTCCCACACTGAGCTTCAAACACATTCCACACCTTCTCCCTAAACAAAGGAATCTTTTCCCCTGTTCTCTGCTGTGACAGGCAAGTGTGAAAGAAAATGGGAGGAGCACTCTGGCATGTTGCTCTGAGTGAAGACAAAGGACTCCCTTGAGCTGAATGAAAATGCTAATTCGGGTGTGACTGACACTAACTGCACAGGAAGACAAGCCTGTGTGACTCTCTGACTCAGCCAAGCCTTGGAGGCGGGCCAGACTGAAAATGTGGATTTGAAATTAAAGAAACTGTATGTTTAAGAAAAAGACTTATAACAAATTGTACTGAACTAATAAAAATATGGGATTTATAGGTTATTAAAATGAAAAATGTGCCCACAGTTTAAAACTTATCTGGAATCTGTGCTACATTCAGAGACTGAACCACGAAAAAGTTCATATTCTAACTATTGTGATTATGTTGGGAACATGAAAAATTACAGGAATATGCCCAGATGGTATGTGCATGTATGTGTAAAAATGTTTACAGATCCGAAAATGTGTAACCAACCAAAAGCATGAAAAACTGTCATTTGTGAACCAAAACTCGTACGAATTTGTGACATTGACAGAAGCGTACCTTAAGTAATCTGTAATGTAAATATGAATTATCAATAAGTTTGTGATATTGGAAATATGTTTTTTTATGAAAAATTGATTTTCTGGTTAGACACAAAGGGGAGTTTTTTTTCTTTGGACCATAAACACAGTGTCACTCTGACACATCATGACACATCTTGACACACTGTTCCCTTCTCAAATCAGAAGAGGTGGAATTCTCTGACATATAAGATCCTTAGAGGGTTGGCCATTGTGTAATCAGCCTCCCCACCCCTTTGAAAGATAGATAAATAGGGACTGTTGAGGACCCAGAAGGAGACAGACATTCACTCATCAACTGATCCACTGCCGAAGCACCCTGCAGGAAGATCCAGACTCCAGAACCTAGATCCAGACTCCAGAACCAGACTCCAGAACCCTGAAGCAGAGGCCTAACCCAAAAAGCTGAACCCTTTTCAGCAGGCCTTTAAAATCTAGCAACCTGATTTTAACCCCTAAACTTCCACGGGGCCTAAACCATTCAGCATCCTGGCTGAGCTGTTTTGCTGCTTCTGGCCAAGAACCCATGCTAGAATCCAGAGATCCAAACCGGTAGAGCAGTGCTGTAATCCAGAACCCGTCAGATCCAGTCCAAGAGGCCGTGCAGACCAGAGTGCCTTGCTGAGAGCAGAACCAAGTGCCTGAGACCTATCCGGTGGTGAGCGAATCCCAGCCAAACCTTTGACCAGACCTTTGATGGGCCCATTCCATTCCAAAGCCATAGTGGTGAGTATTTAGTATAGAACTGTCAATAGTCATCTCTTAGTTTAATGTAATCCTATTCAATATATTTTAACCTATCCAGAACTGCATTACATAATCTTGTGTCCATCCTGAATCCTCCTCATTATAAAGTCTTGTGATAACTGTAGCGATAATTCATCCTTGCGCTAAATATATTTTCTGAAGAAAGTCAGTTGTCCTGGCGGACAGAAGTCAGAGCGGAGGCGCCGCTGCTCTGGTGGCTGGTTGTTGGATATCTTGCATCTTCATAGCCCCTTAGTATAAGCCTGTCCTTGTTGGTAAATCTTCAAAAGCGCAATCCCATTTGTAAAATCTTGACCCTTTTTGAGAAAAATCGACCTTCACTAAAACCTCTGTAACTTTTGAACCGTACGTCCTAGAAACAAAATGTAAATGTCATTGTGAAGCTAACATCCTCAGCTTTCAAACAAACCCAAAATAATTCCTTATAGTTTTCCCATAATTGCATTTCTCGCGCGCTGAAAAGTTTGCTGTGAATTTGCATTTGGCTCAATTTCACTACATGTAAAATAGTTATTTCTTGCTTCCAACCTCTGAATTTCGTTTTCCATCTGCTAATCATCCTACAACCATTGCTAGTGTCTACCTGAACCAATCCAAAGCAACTATTACTATTTCTAAATCCTAGTTAGCAAATTAAACTAATTTTTAGCATTTTCCCATTCATTTCAAACCACAATTAAAAGCAATTGACCTGTTTAAAATCATTACTGTTCTCTCTAAGCTTGCTGGGGGGAATCGGGATTGAAACTGCAATTGTTGATTGTTATTCCTGAAACTTGTGTGCCCTCATTCCATCTCTTCATATTGCATATTGGGGGGAGTGAGTAATAACAGGGGGAAAGAGTGATCATATTGTCTTTTTGATTGAAGTCATATCAAGTTTATTTCTGTGTTGCATTCTTTCCTATCATTGCATTTCCTTGAAACCATACAAAGTTATTCTCTGCTTCATTAAACTACTCCTAATTGATTAAAGAGATTGTTGATATTATAATATTACCCATTGCTGATCATTGCATAAATATTCATAAGTGTGATATTCAGATATTATTCATATATATAAAAGTGTGATATATTGATATATATATATATATATATATTGTTCAACTCATCAAATAAATCTTTTAATTTGCAACAAAACAAACCTACTTCTTGGCTCAGTGAGGCCGGGGGGATTCAAAGAGAGGAGCGTTATATAAGGGTACATCATCCAGAATTAAAAGAACCTTTGACATAAAAATATGTAAATAAGGGTTTCCATTGGGCATCCCATACTAGGCATTGACTTAGTTGGAGTGCTGGGTTGAAACCGCTTGCAGATTGGGGTCTCGTAGCGGGATTTCTGGATTAGATCTACCACTTGTGCAGCTTAATACAGTGTGCTAACTGACAGGATACATAAATCCTGTTGGGCTACCACGCTGTATTACACTGTAAAAGCACCCCTCAAAAGGGAACGCTCTAAGGAAACGGTCTGTTTTGCAAAAAGAAAATAATAAACTTCTGTAAGTCGGGAAAGAAATTCATATTTCCGAAATGGCGACATTGGTAGACATCAAGATGGCTAGAGAACACCTTTTACATAAGTTATTTGTGAGAGGTGAATGGACTGAGCAGGACCAAATGTGTAGTTGCAGGCAATCACACAACAGATCACTGCAACAGAGTTATATATCTGGAGAGATCAGGGTCCCTTACATGTGGCCCTGAGTGAACTATATATGGCCCCTAAGGCCAAGGATGAGCAAAATAAGATTGCCAAGATAGCGGCATATCTATATGTATCTATGGGAGCCATACAGGACAAATATGCTGAAGGCCAAGATCGGGCAAGTAGGCAATTTATGGCATTAGAAAAGGCCCAATCTGATCTGGACTCTTCTGAGCAGAGGCTGCAGAGGAGCCAGGAGTCAGAAAATGAAAGCAGGCAGTATATAGTTAAGATAAAAGAGGACATGCATATCCTGCAACAGGAAAAGGCAGAACAGGAAACCAGAATTCTGACCTTGCAGAAGGAGTACCAAGAAAGTTTGGACGCTCTACTAGAGCCAGAAGAAGCTGGATCAACAACTGGATTTCAACATGGCATGCACAGAGCAGATAGTCACCCTGCAAAGCCACCTAGATAGAGAGAAGGCAGAGAGCAACAAATTAATTCTGAAAGACCTGGATACCCAGGCTGAATTTGATGAAGAGCACCAGAAAGCTGGTGCCCTTCAAAGACAGAGAGACGACCTGGCGGCACAGAGGCAGGCTCTTGCTCAGGAAAGGGACACCTTAGGCCAGGAAGTCTGTCACTTAAAAGGGAAACTGTAAGAAAATCACCTGGCCTTCCAGGGACTGGGTGACCTCAAAAAAGAGCATGATAGATTGTTAGAGCACACCAGGAGGGTGGAAGATGCTCTGGCAAGGAAGGAGCAGGCCAGTATGGACAGGACTCAGGAGGTAACCCTCCTGCAGCAAAGACTGCCCCAGTACTCAAAGACAAACCAGGAAGCACAGAGAGAAAATGAGGCTCTCTGTCAGAACATTGATAGGCTCCACAGGCAGGTAGCCATGCAAGAGAGACTGATAGAGACTAGTAAGGCCCTGATTGAGGAACAGAAAGCTCAGGTTTGTGCATGGCAACAGGGAGCAGGGGCTGATAGAGATGAGGTTTGCTGGGAAAGGGAAACACCTGAGCATAACCTCAGGAACCCTAGTACCAGAGGCCTTCATCTCTCCCAGTCCCTGGACTCTGCCACCCCCATGTCCACTAGCGCACATGAGCCCAGGTCCACGGGGATGGCAGCTTACTATCCAGTCAGAAGTATGGGGCTCATAGACCAGCACCTCCCAGGAATGGATGGGCGGGCATCTGGGTATGGGTTCCCAAGTACTGTAAGATTTAGTGGGGAACTCCAGGAGAGTAGGCCCACTAAGGGCATCCTAAAAACCTCTGGCCAGCTAGGACAGTGGGGGGATACCCATCAAATCCTGGGAGCAAGGAGGAATCAGAAGACTCCTCTGAGCACCCCCTGACACAGGAGACTAGGTCCCCACATTCTGCCAGCCATTCTCAGGCTCACAGAATCCAGGAGAACCTAGAAGACCAGACGGGCACCTCTAGGAGCAGTGCCTCTGAGTCAGAGGAGGATTGGACCAGGGTTACCCGAACCAAGAAGGCCAATAAGTCAAAAAGGGCCTTGCTTAAGGACCCCTTAAAACAGATTAAGGCAATAAGGAGCGTCATCACGCCTTATCATAAGAACGCTAAGTATTCTGTTTGGGAGCACTTAGCAGATGATGGAAAGTTTCCATTTGAAAGACAGCAGTAGCTGCATTCAGTAAGTGAAATGGACCTTTTCACCAGAATACTCCAGCTTCTTTGCGGGGCTGGAGGACCAAAATCATTCTAGGTGGTCCACCTATAGGGCGGCCATCTTGAAGAATTTTTCTGGTCACAGAAATCCCCAAGAGGCTCGCAAAGCAGCCTACAATTTACAATTTGGGGAGGATCAGGCCCCACAAGAATTTGTGCAGGAATTGAAGCGTGCCTTTGCGCAGACTACCAGAAGGGTGCGCACGGACAGCAAAGAATTTGTCAACACTTTTTTCCATGCCCTACCAAAGTACATCATGGCCCAGCTAATGAGAGATTTTCATGAGAAAAGATCACTAGACTGGGTCATTGAACAGGCCACCCGAATATATGAGGTGCAAAAGCCCATAGAAAACAAGAATACTCAAAAAAGCCCCAAAACAACCAACACCCCTGCTGCTAAGGTGGCAGAGGTAAAGGTTGCCCCCATTTTGGACTTGGAGATGGGGGGGGGCCTAAAAACCCCGCCTGCACAGCAGAATAATTCCAAGCCCAGAAGGCCCTTGGGCCAGTCACAAACAGGGAGCCAAGGAGGTAGCCCCACAAATGGGATCCCTCACTCCCCTGACTATGTAAGTCCCCGCTACAAGGGGAACAGACCCATCCTGGGTTATGTGTGGAATCCTCCAGCCCAAGGGGGGAGGGTCCAACCAAACAGCACCTAACCCAGGGAACTTCCCACCTCACTTCCCCCAGGAGGGCAGAAATTCCCCAAATCTGGGCAGAACTTTTTCCCCAGGTATCCACAAAATGTCCAACCCCAGAATCATCCATCCTTCTTTCCCCACTTTCCTGAGCCCAGACAACCTAATCCAGGAGAGGGGAGGCCAAGGGTGGAGGGGTACCTAAATCTTCCAAACCCGGGGTATTTTCAGAGAAGGGGTAGTTACCCTTCCCGGGATCAGCCCAGGTGAGAAGTGCGAACCCTGTATGAACCAGAGCGGGTTTCACAGCTAGAGCGCCGGGTCCAAAACATGGCACAGGATCTGGGTCACATGCTGAGGGCTCAACAGAACCCTCAGATGGGCATGCCAGCCAGGAATGCCTCAAACTGTGGACCTGGTGCTCCAGAACAATGACGGGGGCAGCACCCTGACAACCCACCGGTTCCCAGGGAGGAGGAACAAGGGGAAGTGCGGGGTGTAAAGCCTTGGAGGAAGCTTCCTTTCCCACTGGTAAAAAGCCCCTGGAAACCCAGGAACCAGAAACAAAATCTACTGCCCCTGAAAGTCTGCCACCCAAGGAGCAGAGGGGGGGTATGAGAAACAAAGGACCCAAACAGACCCATTGTGTGGAGGAGGTACAGATCTTCCCATTTGAAGGAGAGGGATCCACAGAGGATTCTGGGAAAAGGATCTTCTCCTTCAGAGATGGGGGAGCTCCTCCCAAAGAAAAATGGGTCCAAAGGATTCAAATCCAGACTGGGTAGATGTGGGGACTGAGCTAGCGCCACCCATCATCCATTCCCAGAACCAACAACATGAATATCCCCTGGTTCAAACCCATCCTGGTGACTGCCTCCAAAAAGTGGGGGGGGGGGCGACCCAGAACCGGAACCAGGGGAACTCAAAACTTCTCCTATCTCTAGTTGCCAACTTTTCTTTTCAGATTCCCTGGACTCCCCAAAGAATTCTGCCCAAATTTCTTCTCTGTCAATGTCCAAAACTAGAAAATTAAGCCACCAGTTGTCCAAAAATGTGCATTATCTGTGCCCCCTTGCGGAGAAGGAGGGAATATACTATGCCCCGGTACAAATTAAGGGTCAGGGTACAATTCTGGCACTGGTGGACACTGGATCCCAAGCTACCCTTCTGTCCAAAAAGGCCTTCGATTAACTGAATTTAGGAAGGGGGAGAATTACCAAATTCCTCTCACCCTTCTTCCTGGACAACTTCAGAACTTTGATGGGAAGGAAATTCCCGTCGAGGGGACTGCGGATTTGGACATTAAAATTGGGCGACACAAGGTGAAGCACCCGGTCATAGTTGTGACTCCAGAGGACACCCCTTGTTTACTAGGGAATGACCTCCTGCGAAGGTTGTCACCCCTAATAGATTGCGTAAACAAGGTCCTCTGGATCCAGACTAGCCGGCCAATAAAGTTAAAACAGAGTGTCAACCATGTTAGTTTAAACAGCACATGCCACATGGTTGTACACAAATCTGACCAAGTAGAATTTCACTTCCAGAACAACCAAATTCCAGACGTGACAGTAATAGCAGTAGGACAACACACTGGTGATGGGGAGTCCTCTCTATTTCTGAAAATCAACCTTCCTTCCAGTTTAAGGTGGCATTCCACACTGGAAGGAAACATTTTGTAATTCTTTACCAATCCACAATCAGACATTCCCACTCCTATAGTCCAGAAAGATGAGAAATCAGCTCAGAGCCTGGCTGATGTTCAGCAAATTGGAGAGCAGTTGTTCATCCCTGTTCAGTTAAATGAAGGGAGGGACTCTGTTCTCGCCCGAGTGTGTGTGAACAACGGTAAGAGCTTCATCAGCGAAGCCATGTTCCGCCAACTCCCAAAAGATCCAGCCATTCCCACATTCAAACTGATAGACGAATGGGAAATGGATCTGGAAGCACCCAATTCCAAACATCTCCTCCCAAGCATGTGTATGCTCAAAATCTCCATAGGCAACAAGAGCATAGTCCATAATTGTTGGTTCGTGCGAGACGCCACTGCCGCCTTTTACTTAGGCAGTGATATTCTCAATCGCTTTGCCATTAGTTTGGACATAATAAACTTCAAAGCTTGGTCCCGATTTGCGGATAATCCCATGTGCTTTGATGACCCAGAGAAAGCATTTAGGTCAGCTCAACTGCTGCCTTATGCAGTTGAAATTCAGATTGGAGAGGAAGTCACCATCCCAGAAAGGACCCAACAATTCTCCCTGGAAGTGAAAGTTAAAAGAGGACAGAAATTGAAAAACCCTGATACCTATATTCATCTAAATGCTTCTCTCCAACAGCAAGGGTTGGGGGTAAACCCAAACACCACTAGTCAATATAGAACATGACACCATTCCAATAGAGGTGGATAACAGCGACTTAAAGAGTATCACTCTACCCGCAGGCACCATTATTGGAATGGCAGTTGATGACCGACATTTTTCCATAGATTTAGGCAATGAACTGTTAGGACCAATCCCCAAGGACTGTTTTGACAGTGACAGTGATGACAACACAACACCAGACAGGATCTTTACCCGGCAGGGGGGGAACTTCCTGATGTACACTTCCTGCCCTTATGGCAAGGAGGATGTGACCTGTGACTTCAGGAGTGATGAGGTAATTTTCCAGGTCCGTGAGGACTGCCTTCTCCACCTTAAGACACCAGTCCAAATCAGCACTCTGACCAGGGACTTCTCCGCCCAGCTGGAGGAAGCCGCTGAGATAGCAAAACCGGAAGTCTTTCCAGGCTTCAGGCAGATGGTTGAAGAGAGAGTCAACTTAGCTGAAGGCTGTGAGACTCTGGAGCAGAAGCAAAAGTTGAAACAGGTTTTCTTGGATTTTCAAGATCTCTTTGCGGTGTACTCATATGACTGTGATCGCACCGACATTCACACAACAATTCCCATGGACCCTGGCATGACTCCAGTGTTTGTGAAGCAATATTGCTTGCCTCTCGTATCAATGGAGTCCCTTACTGAAATAAGAACCTTAAGTCCCGTGGGATAATCCGTCCAGTCCACAGCACCTTCAATAATCCGGTGCTGGGGATATTGAAGCCAAACGGCCAGTGGAGACTCTGTGCCGACCTCAGGGAGCTCAACAAACGGGTCCATACTTCCCGATGGCCTCTTCCCTACATTGACCAAGGGCTGGCACAGATCTAGGGGTCACAGGTATTCACTGCAATAGACCTGACCAATGGATACTGGACTGTACCTGTCAGTAGGGAGGACCAATCCAAGCTGGCCTTCACCTTTGGGGGACAGCAGTACACATGGACCCGGACTCCCTTCGGATACATCAACTCCGGCAATGAGTTCAACATTTTCCTACATAAGGCCATGCCTGACCTGGGTGAGAGGGGTAACCTGGCTTATGTAGATGATGTCCTCATCAAAAGCTCAACTGTAGAGGAACACATAGCGGAGATCCGTTACGTTCTGACACAGTTGAGGGCCGCCGGAGCAAACCTTTCCTTTCAAAAGGCACAGTGGTGTGGAACCCGTGTAAATTTCTTGGGGCATGAGATTACTCCTCAGGGCCTCTGTCCCCAGGAAGAGAAAGTGGAAGCACTCCAGAAATTAAAATACCCAACAACTCTGCGGGAACTAAGGAGCCTCCTTGGACTGACTAATTACAGCAGAAAGTTCATTGAGGGCTACGCAGAGATCACAAGACCCCTGATTCATCTTTTGAAGGGGGGGGCAAGTGGGAATGGGGTCCAGAACAAGCCCAGGCAGTAAGACAACTCAAAAGAAGCCTCACACATGCACCTTGCCTAGCTTACCCTGTCAGAAACAAGGAGTTCTTCTTGAAGACAGGGTTCTCTAATACATGCTTGACTGCAGTATTATACCAAAAGCATGACAAGGTCAATAAAGTAATCTCCTATGTGAGTAAAACTTTATCCTCTGTGGAGGAAAAATTCAACGATTGTGAGAAGGCACTCCTGGCAACTGTATGGGCATTGAAGAATTACCGCCTGTTTATCCAGGGGGAACACATCATATTGGAGACTCCACACCAGCCTCTGCAATATCTCCAAAGTGACAGAATCCGGTCCGGAAATGTGAGTAATTCCCGAATGACTTCCTGGATTCTGTCAATGCAAGGCTTTCCTGTGGAGGTCAGATATGGCCAAAACAAGAAGAGTCCCCTCGCGCAAGGTCCGGCTGACTTGTATGATTGTGCCAGAGAAAACTGTTTCGAGGACGAGAGTCTAAAAATTAAGGACAACATGGAGGCATACCTCAATTCCCCACACAAAGTGTTTGAAGAAGACAAGTGTGAGGGAATGCCCACTGTCAATGTGGATGGATGCTCTTACCATGTTGACAACAACGGGGAAAAAGAAATTGTGGCTGGCGTAGGGAATGCATGGGTGAATGAGACCCCAGAATCCTCCACTGGGTACAAGATTGGTCCCCGAAGTAGTCAAGTGGCAGAGTTGATGGCTGTGTATCAAGCCATCCTCACTGCTGTCCAACATCAACTCCACGAACTGGTCATAATCACAGATTCAGATTATGTACGGAACAGGTTTGTGGAGCACCTGGTTAATTGGAAAACCAGAGGCATGCTATGTGCTAATAACAAACCCTTGAAACATGGGAAGTTAATCCAAAATATTGATGATCTGGTCACCTCGAATGGAATGACCATCTACTGGAAAAAGTTCAAGGGTCATTCCAAAGTGGAGGGACCAGACAAAACTGGAAATTACTTAGCTGATCAGCTGGCCAAAACCGGAGCCATCCAAGGGGACCTAATTGAGATTGGGTCCCTGTTGGGGGAGATTCAGGTCACTGCTATCACTAGGTCCCAGACAAATGCTCACAATGTTCTCTCAACTGCACAATGGAGTAAGGAGACCCTAGATGCTGATTTGCTTACGGCTCAAAAAGGGGATCCAATAATTGGTAAGTTTTATCAATACATTGAGGACCCTGAGAACTTTCCCCTGACGGATACCGATTACATAGGGAAAGAGGACCTCAGAGTGTTAATGAAATGTCCAAAAATGTTCCGAATCCAAGACGGTTTGTTGGTAAGGAGATCCCTAGCTGGCTATGATCAGTGGGTGGTCCCTACCTCATTCCGAAGCCTGTTGTTAAGTCACGCCCATGATGCGGCCTCAGCTGTTACACCCCGCCGTGCACATCACTCCAGAAGACGGGCTTGTTCTTTAAAAGGTACGCACAAACATGTTTTCCTTTCTTATGGTATGCGGCGCTTCATTCCCCCGTTCCTTTCACAATGGAGATTGCGGCAGGGATTGAACAAACTACGAGTACCATGATGCTCCACTGCACTATCATGTGCTCTGCGCCTCCAATCATCATGCTCTGACGTTTTTGCTTTCTCTTTCGGATAAATGCAGTCTTTTCATTCAGCTTGCTGCTTCTGATTGAAGTTGCTGACGCCTTTGAAGTTTCGTCTTCGTCCTTTCTTGAAAATCTGGAATTCTTGACCTTTGCCTGCCTAACGGACCGTCTTTTCTGCTGCTTTGTACTTTACTGCCAGGTTAGTGTACCAGGACCTATTTCTTGTTTTCACGGACTGCCTTGCCAAATCGATTTTGTACTTCTGCTGCCCGCACGTTAACAGGACCCTTTCAAGTCTTGCTCCTAGCCCCAAACAGCACATCTAACAGGATTACTGTCTGGGATTCATTGACATTTCTATCAAGTCTGATCTATTGGACATTGGGAATTGTGTTTACCTTTCTTCAACAAGTGCACAGGGGGACGTTGCGCAGAGTGTGCACCAACCCGGAACTAGTGCGCTCCTCGTGCCGTTCGGGTTAGAACCCTCACTAACATTCCCATTTATTATTTTATACTGCCGTTTGTTTCACCTTGGATTGATCCCAACACTACTAGTGGTAAGGAGTGTTTCTTTCCTATTCCAACCCATTGTCACAGTTCCTTGAATAGTCTTGACAGGGATATTGTCTTGAGGTAGAAATAATCCATTCCCGGTCTGCAATTATATAACTCATCTCTTCTTCTTTATTTTTACAGCTCGTAAACCGTGGCGGTGTGTTCTCCCCGCTCTTTTGGGTGATTGGGCTCTTGTACTGTTTTAATCAGTAGGGGGTC
Organism: Ambystoma mexicanum; assembly: GCF_040938575.1. NCBI lineage: Eukaryota > Metazoa > Chordata > Amphibia > Caudata > Ambystomatidae > Ambystoma > Ambystoma mexicanum. The sequence goes on along the minus strand of NC_090934.1, from coordinate 1,107,754,920 downwards.
ATATCATTTTAAAGATCTATTCCCTCACAGAGAGGAGGCTCGGTTGGAGGCCCCATACGAGCTCTTCAATCAAACCCTGCGAATACCGGTCCTGGTCACCTCCTTATCCTCATCCTGGTTGGTGAGTAACATCAGCCGGTCAAAGGGGGTTTCTGTCACAAATATCGGATTTGTCTGTTATTTCCAAGTAGCTCCCCACTTCTGTCACCTCCCCTTCCTCCTCACCTGAGGAAATGTCTTTGGAGAGCTTCCTTCTTCTTTTTCTGGTGGCGTATTTCTTTTTTAGGAGATATGGTCTACCACAGAACGACGCCACAATGGTTGCCAGAGTTTCCGGGAACCAGTGGCCCCGGATCCGTGATATCCAGAGGAGAAAAAGCCGGAAAGGCAAAAAAACCCAGGAGGACTCCCCAAGAGAAGAATCCAGCAGACTGAGATGTCCGGTGAGTAATAAATCCCCGGAGGTAGGCGAGGGTAAAAGATCAGAAGGGCGAAGAGTACTGGCAGAAGACAACAGAGGAGCAGCAGGCAAAACGGGACACCAAAGGAGTGACACTGCACTAAGGGAGAAACCACAGGGGAGAGGACAATCTCCTCTAGCAGGTAAGGAGAAAGCAGGGGAAACCAGACTGGGAGGAGGCGCCGAGGGGGAAAGCCCCACGGGCCGGGTAGGCGGAAAAAGAAAGAAACAAAGAAAGGAGGGCGAGGAGCCCTAAGCACAGGAGGGTGCTCAGCAGAGCCAAGAAGAGCACTGAGCGCAACAACCACAGGTAGCGAAGAGAGAAAGTTGCAATGCGGCGAGCCGGCAGCAACTGGACGCCAATATGCTGGAGGCGGCCATATTAGTAAAAGACTAGACCGCTCTCGGAATACGTCTCAAACGTGGCGGGACACTCCATGGCGACCGAGCCTCCATCGGTGCCAATGACCGACAAAAAAGGGTCGCATGACAGTATGCCCCCCTCCAGAGCGGAAGAAACCTGGTTTACCGGGATGCATCCGATAGAACCTTCTCACCAGACGGGGGGCACAAACATTGGAGCTGGGCTCCCAAGAGTCAAGAGTCTTCGGATGATGGGTAACCTTTCCAGGAGAGCAAGAATTCCAATCTTCCCCGATGATAGCGGGAATCCTTAATGTTCGCCACTTCGTACTCCCCCTCCTCTAATCTTTGTTCATTAGCCAAGCGAACCAAGGGTGCAGCAGGAATGTCGGCAGGGGCCGGCCGTAACTGGGATGCATGGAACACAGGATGGATTCTCTTCATGCAGCGAGGCAGCCGAAGGCGAAGGGCCACGGGATTGATCTTAGAAGTCACGGTATAAGGTCCTATAAACCTGGGTGACAGCTTAGACGGGTGAATCCACTTGGGAAGAAACCGGGTGGACAGCCAGACCCTTGAGCCTTCTTCTATGAGAGGAGTATTAACCTGTTTCCCATCTGCCAAGCGCTTGTATCGGTCACGGGCTTGAGCCAGGGCAATCTTGGCGGCTCGGTGTGCCTCCACAATCTTATGCAGCCAGTCATCAACTGTGGGACATACTGAGGTGGTACCGGTAGGTTGCTACTGTGGCCCCCATTACCTCCCTTTTGAAAAAGGAAAACCAACCCTTTGTTTGGTCCTCTGCGGCAGAAGAAGCTTTCCTTGCCCTGAAACAAAGATTTTGCTCTGCCCCTATTCTTATCCAGCCTAACCAAGCCAAAAGATTTATCGTGGAAGCTGACGCCTCGGCCTATGCGGTTGGGGCGGTTCTCCTGCAAGAAGAGGCTGGCGCAGAACATTCCATCACTTATCTCTCGAAAACCCTTACGGCCAGCCAAAGGAATTATTCTGTGATCGAACGAGAACTATTAGCTATTAAGCTGGCCTGTGAGGAGTGGAGGCATCTCTTACAAGGAGGGAGACACCCCTTTCTTATTAGAACGGATCACAAGAACCTCAGAACTCTGCAGAACATGGAGTGTGCCAATTCGCGTCAAGCCAGATGGGCACATTTTTTTGCCCAGTTCGACTTTGAGATCACTTATGTACCAGGAAGTCAGAACTTGATAGCAGATGCACTCTCTCGCCGATACACTACAGAAGATCCTTCTCAGAGCCTTAAGGAGAAATTATTTCCTAACCGAGTGTTTATTGCCTCGGTCACATCCTTTCTCTCTCAAGTAAGATCAGCTACCACTAAAGTGCCGTCTCCGGCTCCTCCTTCCCCCCAAACTCAGATTAACATGAAGGAAGGTTTGTGTTTTGTGGATAAGAGATTGTTTGTGCCCACGGCCGATCTACAACAAAAGGTCATTTCCTGGTGTCATGACCATCCCACAGCTGGACATAGGGGCATACTAAACACCGTAGATCTGGTCCAAAGATCTTTTTTTTGGCATGGAATGACTTCGGACATTAGGAAGTATGTTCAAGCATGTGCTCACTGTGCTCGTAGCAAGAATTGTTACAAAAAACCCATAGGTCTGCTAGAACAGATTCCCCTGCCTTGTAACCCCTGGGAGCAGATATCTACGGACTTTGTGGTGGACCTTCCAGATTCTCGAGGCCACACGTATATTATGGTTACCATTGATTCACTTACCAAGTTGGCGCATTTTTCCCCATTCCCAAGTTTACCCTCGGCCTCTCAGATGGCCAAGGTGTTCGTGAGGGACATTTTTCGTTTGCATGGATTGCCCAACAAGATCATCTCGGACCGGGGGAAGTCAATTCACCTCCAAGTTTTGGACTGCTTTGTGTCGGAAACTTGGTATCGAGCGGGCATTGTCCTCTGGCTTCCATCCACAAACCAATGGACAGACTGAGAGACTGAATGGGACATTGGAGCAATACCTTAGATGTTATACTAACCATGCACAAGACAACTGGTATGACCTGTTACCCACCGCTGAGTTTGCCTATAATAATTGTACTCATTCTGCCACGGGTCTCAGCCCTTTTTTCGTTACCTTTGGTAGACATCCGAGGGTAGACAAATATTCTTTGAGTACTTCCTTCTCTTTTACGAAGAGGGAGAACATTCTGCTGAAGGGAACCAAGGCATTGGGTGCTAAGTCTATGGCACAGTCCTCCGGGTGATATGGGGGTAGATCATGTTCGGCCGTTTCCACGAAGACCTGATGATAGACCTGAAACTGCGGAGGGATCAGATGAATACTTCTGGGTTGAGTCTCCATGGCCTGTATAACTGCTGGCTGATAGCCCGAGGATTGCAAACAGAATTGATGGCAATGAGATGAGTGGAAACTGAGGGTATTCTTAGCCCAGTCAATCGTAGGGTTGTGTTGGCGGAGCCAGGCTATACCCAGTATAATATGAAAATGGGCAGCCCGGATAATTTTGAATGAAATGTCCTATCGGTGTTGTTGAATGGTAAGGCTGAGGAGTTCAGTGGAATGGGTAATGGGACCGGAACAAAGAGGGGTTCCGTCAACTCCCTCTACTTTAAGATCTTCCTGGTTTTGAACTCGACGGATCCCCATCTTCTCGGCCCATATGGTGTCTACAAAATTGCCAGCGGCACCACAATCTATTAGGGCTAATGTTTCCACTGCTTGCTCTCTCCATGTCAACCGTATGGTAACCACCATCAAGCGGGTGTCTTCTGGTTGTGAAGATGGAGTGATGGATAACGATACATAGGGACCTTCCATAATACCTCGAACCATAGTCCCCCCTAGGTTCGAGGCGCCCCGTTTCCCGACCATCTTGGAGGGACTTCTGGACAATTCCGTAATAGATGTGAGGGAGAACCGCAATACATACAGAGACCTGCGTCTCGGCGTCTCTTCCGTTCTTCTGGAGTAAGTGGAGACCTCATAGACCCAATCTGCATAGGTTCTTCTTTGCTGAGTGAGTTTGAGGACGGTGAGGGAGACAGAATAGGCCCCGGGAGACCGGTTGTACCTTTAACCTTCTTTCTTTCTTGTCTGCGCTCATTGATCCTATGTTCGATCTGTAGAACCACTGACGAAAGTTCTGAGAAAGAAGCCGGACGGGGAACTCGGGCCAACTCATCTTTCAGTTCCTCCTTGAGACCACGCCGAAATATTGTAAACTGCGCTTGTTCTGACCAGGTTGATTCCGAGGCGAGTCTTTTGAACTTCGTGATGTAAGTCAAAAGGTCAATCTGACCTTGGTGGACCTCCAACAATTCCTCGCATGCCATATATGTAATTTCTGGCCTTTCAAAGGTCTGTTTTAACTTGGTAAGAAATGCTTCCCAATCTTGTAGAACCGGATCATTTCCAGTAACTAGTGGATTGGCCCAGGCCAAGGCATTTCCGGATATGTTAGACACCGCAAAGCCTACTTTGCTCAGCTCTGATGAGTAGGCGACAGGCCGGAAAGCAAAATATACGTTGCAGGCTTCAATGAATTCTTTAAGTGACTTGGGAGTGCCGTCAAATTTACCCACTGACAGAGGCATAGAAGGGAGATCGGAGCGGGATTCCCGATCGCTCACCAATTGACGGAGTACATTGTTCTCCACCTTAAGATTCTGTACTTCTTGGCTGAGATTTCGGACTTCCAGGTTAAGTGATTGGACAGCGGAAACTAATTCCTGAATCTGTTCAGGGGTAGCCATTTCAGTGTGGGTTGGGTGTTGCAAACTGTCACAAATATCAGATTTGTCTGTTATATCCAAGTCGCTCCCCACTTCTGCCACCTCCCCTTCCTCCTCACCTGAGGAAATGTCTTTGGAGAGCTTCCTTCTTCTTTCTCTGGCGGCGGATTTCTTTTTTAGGAGATATGGTCTACCACGGAACGACGCCACAATGGTTGCCGGAGTTTCCGGGAACCAGTGGCCCCGGATCCGTGATATCCAGAGGGGAAAAAGCCGGAAAGGCAAAAAAAACCAGGAGGACTCACCAAGAGAAGAATCCAGCAGACTGAGATGTCCGGTGAGTAATAAATCCCCGGAAGTAGGCGAGGGTAAAATATCAGAAGGGTGAAGAGTACTGGCAGAAGACAACAGAGGAGCAGCAGGCAAAACGGGACGCCAAAGGAGTGACACTGCACTAAGGGAGAAACCACAGGGGAGAGGACAATCTCCTCTAGCAGGTAAGGAGAAAGCAGGGGAAACCAGACTGGGAGGAGGCGCCGAGGGGGAAAGCCCCGCGGGCCGGGTAGGCGGAAAAAGAAAGAAACAAAGAGAGGAGGAGGAGCCCTAAGGACAGGAGGGGGCTCAGCAGAGCCAAGAGGAGCACTGAGCGCAACAACCACAGGTAGCGAAGAGAGAAAGTTGCAACGCGGCGAGCTGGCAGCAACTGGACGCCAATATGCTGGAGGTGGCCATATTAGAAAAAGCTAGACCGCTCTCGGAATACGTCTCAAACGTGGCGGGACACTCCATGGCGACCGAGCCTCCATCGGTGCCAATGACCGACAAAAAAGGGTAGCATGACAGTTTCATACAACACTTGAAATCTTAAGAGAGGTTGCATACTGGCCACACATGGGGCAGGACCTCGACCAATACTTGAAGGGGTGTCTTGTGAGTGCACAATTTCAGCCAACATCTCTCACACCGTGCGCCTCTCCAAAAGAGGGGGATGACACTGCCATGGTCAGATTTACAAGTCGATTTCATTGGGCCTGTGATTCGCTCCTCTAGGGGAAACAAGTACATGTTGACCGTGACATGCTTGTTTACTAAATGGGTGGAATGTCTCCCGGCCCCAAACTGCAAGGCAGAAACAGCAGCTGCCCTGATGATCAACCACATCTTAACGCGTTTTGGACTACCCCAAAGGATCGAGTCAGACAGAGGTAGCCATTTCACCAGCGAAGTAATGACAAAGATGTGGGAGATACTTGGGGTCAAAAGGAAGCTACATATTGCTTACCAGCCAGCCTCTAGTGGTGCAGTAGAGAGATATAATAGAACAATTGTGAGCATATTAAAAAAGTTTGTGGCAGATTCTGGGCCAAGTTAGAATATTCGATTACCTGTTGTCCTAATGGCCATCAGCTCTACCCCTTCATCTGCAACTAAAATGTCACCATTTGAGCTGATGGCTGGACGCAAGATGGTGCTTCCTCAGCATCTGCTCTACAGAACCCAAGAGCAGACATTGATCAATGCCTCCACAACTCATAAGTATGTTGAAAATATAAGAAAACACCTAAAACATGCTTTCGCTTATGCTCAGCCAAATCTAGAGAGATCTGCAGACAGCATGAAGACCCATTATGACTTAAAAACTACCAGAAAAGAATACAATGTAGGAGACCGGGTCTACTTATACAATTTCCAAAGGAACCAGGCCAAACAGCGTACATGTTTGCCTACATGGAGGGGTCCTTTTGAAATTGTAGACGAAATCTCACCAGTCGCCTACAAAATCCACATCCCCAAAGGCAATTTGTCAGAGGGGGAAGATAAGTGGCTCCATATTAATCAACTAAAGTGTTGCCATCCCAGGCACACTTTGCAGCAACTGGAGGAGTCTTCTGGAACCCCAGAGGGGGCCACTCCAGCTCCATAAAATTCCAACTCTAAAATATTCCATATATAGCCTATAAAATACAATAATACAAATGTGTCCTGATGTATCAAAATGTATGTGTCTGCCCCACAACATTAATAGTGGTGGGGAAATGTCTACAAATATGTTTTGCTTTATCATCCTAGGATAACCTATGGTTGATTGGAAACCATGGAGACTGACCAAGGAGGCCTATCCAGGGACCGGGAGGAAATATCCAAGGGGCCCAGATTATCGCTCAATACTCACACCAGGACTGGTGAGGAGAACCGATTGATCCACCCCTGATGGAGGAAAAGATGATGAACTTTGCTATTTTTGGAATCAGAAGAGATGAAATTGACATCCCAGTCTTGTGAATTCCCATTGATGAACGTTCAATGCCAAATCGCAAGAGGAGGGGGCTTGTGGGATATTTTCCCCCACTAGTCCAGGCCCTGCAACATTACTGTGCATTGCTTGTATCAGAAACATCAGAAATGGCCGCCGGAAAGCATTCTGCTTTCTAAAAATCACCCTGAAGTGCACAGGAAAAATCTGAAAAATAGGCCGCCATCCACTTTTGCCCATGTCAGTGGTAACACAGAAGACCAAAACCCATCATTTGGCTACCCAGAGAGCAAAATGACTGCAAAAGAAACACAGAGCTGTGTGGAAATCCGTTTTTCTTGGTTGTCAAATTTGCAAAAATCATGGCTCACAAACCACCCAAAAGATCCAACCTCCTTTTTGGATGCTGAACATCATTCTACTTCAAGAATCCACATAAATATAATGTCAGCAGAAGTATATGTTATCAGAACAAAATCCACTTTTGAAGATGGTTGCTGGAAAGAAATATGTCAAAAATGGGTGCAATACCGTTACTCGCCTCCGTCAGACGCTGGCGATCTCTAAATCTGACAGGTGAAACTTGTGCCTCAAAAGCTAAATATGCCAAAGAAGGGACTTCCATCAAATGCAATATGGGGTGCCACACATTGATTTTCATGTTGAAAAAAGCTTGAATTGAAGAGATGTTTGCTTATTTTAAAATTTGTAACTTTAATTTCCAAAAAAAAACAATGTCACAATTGACCATAAGGTAACCTGATTCAGCTAAACTCCAAGAGGTTTCCCACACTAAGCTTCAAACACACTCCACACCTTCTCCCTAAACAAAGGAATCTTTTCCACTGTGTGCTCTGCTGAGTATCTGACAGGCAAGTGTGAAAGGAAATGGGAGGAGCACTATGGCATGTTGCTCGGAGTGAAGACAAAGGACTCCCTTGAGCTGAATGAAAATGCTAATTTGGGTGTGACTGAAACCAACTGCACAGGAAGACAAGCCCATGTGACTCTCTGACTCAGCAAAGCCTTGGGGGTGGGCCAGACTGAAAATGTGGATTTGAAATTGAAGAAACTGTATGTTTAAGAAAAAGACTTATAACAAATTGTACTGAACTGATAGAAATATGGGATTTATAGTTTATTAAAATGAAAAATTTGCCCACAGTTTAAAACTAATCTGGAATATGTGTGACATTCAGAGACTGAACCACGAAAAAGTTCATATTCTAACTATTGTTATTATGTTAGGAACATGAAAAATTACAGGAATATGCCCAGATGGTATGTGCATGTATGTGTAAAAAATTGTACAGATCCGAAAATGTGTAACCAACCAAAAGCACAAAAAACTGTCATTTGTGAACCCAAACTCGTTGGAATATGGGACTTTGACAGAAGCGTACCTTATGTAATCTGTAATGTAAATATGCATTATCAATACGTTTGTGATATTGGAAATATGTTTTTTAATGACAAATTGATTTTCTGGTTAGACACAAAGGGGAGTTTTTTTTCTTTGGACCATAAATACAGTGTCACTCGGACACATCATGACACATCATGACATACTGTTCCCTTCTCAAATCAGGAGAGGGGAAATTCTCTGACCTATCAGATCCTTAGAGGGTTGGGCATTGCGTAATCAGCCTCCCAACCCCTTTGGAAGATGGATAAATAGGGACTGTTGAGAACCCAGAAGGAGACAGACATTCACTCATCAACTGATCCACTGACGAAGCACTCTGCAGGAAGATCCAGACTCCAGAACAGAGATCCAGACTCCAGAACCAGACTCCAGAACCCTGAAGCAGAGGCCTAACCCAAAAAGCTGAACCCTTTTCAGCAGGCCTTTAAAATCTAGCAATCGGATTTTAACCCCTAAACTTCCACGGGGCCTAAACCATTCAACAGCCTGGCTGAGCTGTTTTGCTGCTTCTGGCCAAGAACCCGTGCTAGAACCCAGAGCAGTGCTGTAACCCAGAACCCGTCAGATCCAGTCCAAGAGGTCGTGCAGACCAGAGTGCCTTGCTGAGAGCAGAACCAAGTGCCTGAGACCTGTCCGGTGGTGAGCAAATCCCAGCCAAACCTTTGACCAGATCTTTGACGGGCCCATTCCATTCCAAAGCCATACTAGTGAGTATTTAGTATAGAACTGTCCATAGTCATCCCTTAGTTTAAAGTAATCCTTTTCAATCCATTTCAACCTATCCAGAACTGCATTATAGAATCTTGTGTCCATCCTGAATCCTCCTCATTATATAGTCTTGTGATAACTGTAGCGATAATTCATCCTTGCACTAAATATATTTTCTGAAGAAAGTCAGAAGTCAGAGCGGAGGCGCCGCTGCTCTGGTGGCTGGCTGTTGGGTATCTTGCATCTTCATAGCCCCTTAGTATAAGCCTATCCTTGCTGGTAAATCTTCAAAAGCGCAATCCCATTTGTAAAATCTTGACCCTTTTTGAGAAAAATCGACCTTCACTGAAACCTCTGTAACTTTTGAACTGTATGTCCTACAAATTAAATTTAAATGTAATTTTGAAGCTAACATCCTCGGCTTTCAAACAAATCCAAACACTACATGTAAAATAGCTATTTCTTGCTTCCAACCTCTGAATTTCTTTTTCCATCTGTGTTACACCTTTCCGTCATCGCTGCTTTTTACATTTGCATAAGTGGAGACTGTGCAGTTCCGCGCTTTGTTGTACGGCAGCGCTGTCTATTCCTGCCAATGCTATCAGTTTTAGTGGTACTGTTGTTCCACGTTGCCAGCGCACGTCAAGAATAGGTCACATGATTTATCCACGCAACCAGCTGACTCTTACGACAAGTCATGTGGCACTATTTCAGAACCGAAGGCTTTCGCCCTCTCGCGTCGCTACTGACTTGCATGACGCTCCGTAAGTTCGAATTCTAGGTGCTCCTTACTCTCGTGTATCCAAGCTATCCTGCCTGTGACTACTTATTCCTTTTTCTCTCCTACCGTCTAGCGTTCCCTTCCAGCGCTCCCTTCCAGCTATTACTACTTTTCAGCCTGCATTTCCGGGAACCCGTTCGCTATCCTATCCCAAGCCTTTATTACAAAGTGAAAACAGCGGAATCCCAAGTCTTCCTGACTCGGTGAGTTCCTTCCCCGGTCCTCCGTTTCTTCTCCGTTCCTGGTTAGTTTTTTATCCGTTCTTTTCCGCTCCTGTTTAGTATTCTTTCCTCTCATTACTACAGAAGTTCCTGAAGGAACTAGAACTCCAGTCCTTACCTACCTTTCACTCCGAGAAATCTCCACCTCTCATCAGCAGCTAGAATCTACCAACACCATCCGTAAGAACATATTCACCTGTATTAATTCTGTTCTTCTATTCCGGTTTCCTCCTATATTTACCTGTTATTTTCTCCCGATAGAACCTGTGATACTGCCATCGAGCCAGGAGTTCTGTGCCTTGGATAGCCATCTTTCTGCAAGGATCTCCGACAACGCGTCCAGGGTTTTTTCCCCTTTGAGGGTTTCCCTGGGGGTCCTGCCTCTCCCTGTTGAGGTTTTCTTTCCTTCCGAAGGGGTAGGGGGTTCAGGACTCTCAGGGAGGCTCTTCATTTCTGCCGTTGCTGTCCCGGTTCCGGCGTTCTGACCAGGTTGGTGGAAACTTGTATGTACATTCACCCGCTTGTGGGTTTCATTTTGATTTGCCGGATTAGAGTGTCACAGTTAGCGACGCACAGCTCATTAACCTGGTCGGAGCGGTAGGGCTGGGATGGAACAACAAATGCAGCAATTGATGGCTGCTATGCAGTCCATGTCTCTTGAAATGCAGAGTCTTAAACAGGACAATGCACAGTTGAAGCAACAGTTTGCCCGGGCCTTTTCTGAAACCCCTCCCGTTACCCTCTCCACGGGCAAATATGATGGTGACCCTCATAGGTTAAAAGAATTTCTTGATAGTTGCACCATCCAGTTTACGTTTAAATCTCGATTCTTCCCCACCGATAAGGACAAAGTGGGCTTTCTTATTTCACACCTAACGGGCCCCGCCCTTGCTTGGGCTACTCCGTTAGTCACTTCCGGAAACGCTATATTGGATTCCTACCCAGCGTTCTCCAACAGTCTCAGGTCCATGTTTGGTTGGCAAGAGATTTCGGTAGCCACGCAGGAAAGGCTTTTAGATCTAAGGCAAGGTCATAAGGACCTTATGTCCTACATTACCCAATTCAAACAGTTATCTTCCGAAACCGGTTGGCCTGATGACGGACTACTCACCCTCTTTCGATGAGGACTTGCTGAGGATTTGAAGGATGAGGTGTCCAAGATTCCACGGCCTGCAAACCTGGCTGAGATGATATCCTTGACTATGCAAATAGACTACCGTCTCCAAGAGCGTTCAATAGAAAGGAAGAAGGGGAAAGGCCCTCGTCTTAACCCAGATCTCTTGACTCTTCCACATAAGACCATTCCTTCTGAGGAACCCATGTAGATAGGATCAGTTAGGGGTCCTATTTCAGCAATAGAGAGAGAACGAAGGAAAGCCTTAAATTTGTGTATGTATTGTGGGTCTTCTTCCCATTTGTTGCGAGATTGTCCAGTTGTTCCTCCTCGCAGATCCAGACCTTTGCCGTCGGGAAACGCCAAGCCCCTACCGTAAGGGGAACCACGGTAGGAGTCCAGCTTCAGGGTTCCCCGACCGAAGATGAGTCCACTCCTGAACCGTTGGCTCATAACCCATCCATGATTGTACTTTCATTAACCATCTTGTTGCCTGACCGGAACTTGATGGGTATACCGGCTCTGCTCGACTGCGGAGCCGCTGGAAACTTCATTGACGATAAATGGGCAGCCAAGAATGGGATAGACAGAACTCCTAAGTCCGTTACTACACCCATCCTAGGGGTAGATGGAAGTCCATTAAGCTCGGGACCTATACGAGAAAAAACCAAGCAGCTAACTTGTTTGATCGCCTCTCATAAAGAGACATTGGTGTTTGATTTAATCAGAGCGGCACACTTCCCCATAATTCTTGGTCTGCCTTGGCTGCGATTACACAACCCCTACATAAACTGGAAGGCAGGAACACTTTTTCTGGGTTCGGAGTACTGTGTCGCTCATTGTCTTTCACACAATTCTGTAGGCATCTATATTCCATCAGAGCCTCCTCCTACCACCGAGTTGCCTTCCATCGGTCACTTGGGTCTGATTCCCGAATGTCACCAGCACTTTCTCAGGGTTTTCTCTACTCCCCAGTTTCCAACACTTCCTCCTCATCGAAGAGATGATTGTCATATAGACCTGCTTCCAGATCAACCGGTTCCGTTTGGACGCATGTATGTGTTGTCCCAACGTGAGAAGAGTGCCCTTCGAGAATACCTCCATGCTAATCTCCAGAACGGTCTCATTACCGAATCTAAGTCTCCTGCTGGAGCTTCCTTATTTTTTATTCCAAAGAAAGATACAGAAGAATTGAGACCGTGCATCGATTACAGAGGACTTAACAAGATCACTATTCCTGACAAGTATCCAATGCCATTGATTAAAGACATTCTCGAAGCCGTCCGTGGAGCGGCACTTTACACTAAATTGGACCTTAGGGGGGCCTATCACCTCATCCGAATCGCTCCTAATGACGAATGGAAGACGGCCTTTCGAACACCTTTCGGACACTTCCAATACCAAGTCATGCCCTTTGGTCTAGTTAATGCGCCTGCTGTGTTTCAGCGGTTTATGGATCACCTCTTCGCCGATTTGCTTCTTCACTGTGTCGTCATTTACCTCAATGACATTTTGATATTCTCAGCTACTCTTGAAGACCACATCCAGCACGTCAACCTAGTCCTGAGTCGCTTACAGACGAATCATTTGTATTGTAAGGCGGAGAAGTGTGAGTTCCATCAAACACAGATAACCTACCTAGGATTTGTCCTTTCAGCAAACGGGATCTCCATGGATCCAAGAAAAGTTTCTGCCGTGCTGGATTGGCCAGCACCTTCCACCGTAAAGGAGGTTCAGCGATTCCTCGGATTCGCAAATTTCTATCGGAAATTCATTCCCTGTTACTCTGAGACTATCCTACCTATTACTCGACTACTCAAGAAGGGGATCGCCTTCTCTTGGGACCCTTCAGCCCAACAAGCCTTTGAGACTTTAAAGGGTTTATTCATCTCTGCCAGGGTTTTACTCAATCCGGATCAATCTCGTCAGTTCATCATTGTGACGGATGCTTCTCACCATGCTCTAGGAGCCGTCCTTCTACAAACAACAGATTCAGGGGAGGAGGGACCGGTGGCCTATCTGTCAAAAACGTTTAACTCCTCGGAACTACACTACTCGGTACTTGAAAAAGAGTTATTGGCCATTAAGAAGGCCTTCGAAGAATGGAGACATCTTCTACTAGGCTCTCCCCATGCCATAGTGGTCCGAACAGATCATCAGAACTTGAAAGTACTACAACAGGCTCAAACCACCAATAGTAGACAAGCATGGTGGGCGTATTTTTTTTTGCCTTATCGGATCAAATTCACCTTTCTCCCAGGAAGCCAGAACCTGAGAGCCGATGCCTTATCTCGAAAGAAACCACATGTTTCTCAATTCTGTTCAGAGAAGATGTTTCCTCAAGCGAGATTTGTGGCAGTCATTTCCGACTTTCTACATTTACTAAAGCAGGATACCATTAAGAATCAATCCAGATGTGAAAATCTTCTTTCTACTCACCATCTTACAAGGGATCGAGGATTATATTTCCACGCAGAACAAGTACTAATTCCTTCCAGCGTTCTTCAATCTGAGGTCCTTCGGATGTGCCATGACTCTAGAGCGGCAGGGCACCGGGGAATACAGACTACTCTGGATTTGATAGAACGATATTTCTGGTGGCCAACTCTTCAGGTCGATGTTCATGATTATGTAAACTCTTGCGCAACATGTATCCAGTCTAAATCTGCACGAGCTCCTCCTTTTGGTTTACTTACCCGCATGCCTATACCAGAGAAACCTTGGCAAATCATCTCCACCGACTTTATAGTGGATCTTCCCCCTTCCTCAGGTTATACGACTATAATGGTCACCATAGACTACTTGACCAAGATGGCACACTTCATTCCCTTGGTCAAATTGCCAGGGGCAGCCCAAATGGCTAGGATCTTCATTTCTGAAGTGTTTTCCAGACACGGACTACCTGAAGTCATAGTCTCTGACAGAGGGCCCCAATACACTTCACAATATTGGAAGGGAGTCTGTCACTTTTTGGGCATCAAGAGGGCACTCAGTTCGGGATATCATCCCCAGACCAACGGGCAGACGGAACGTCTTAACCAAACACTGGAGGGATACCTACGTTGTTACGTCTCAGCAGCTCAAGATAATTGATATGATATGATATGATATGGTATTTGTAACGCGCCTATACACAAGGGTTTCAAGGCGCGACGAGGCAGGGAGGGGGGGAAACAAGGGGAAGACAGACAAACGATCCTACTAGGCCAGGTGTCATTCAGATCGCGCAAGTGCAGAGGTAAGGGGAAAAGGAGAAAGTGCAGGGGGAGGAGGTGGGGGGGAAAGTGCAGTACAAGGTAAGAAGCGTAATAAAATAATAAATAATAATAAAAGGGCCAGCTGGTGGCAAGTGCGAGGTAAGTGCAGAGCAAGTGCTGGGAAGGGGGCTGTAGGGATGCAGTGACAGTCCCACAGTGCAGGGGGAGCCAGGGAGGCAGTGCAAGTGGAGAGTGGCTGGGCCCTGGACCGAGGTCACAGAGTGGCCCAGATGCAGGTTTAGTGCAAACTTCAGTGGGGAGTTTAGCAGGTTTAGCATGGGAGAGGGAGAGAGAAGGCAGAAGCGAAGAGGAAGGTTTTGAGGTGCTTCCGGAACCGGAGATGGTTCTCCTCAAGTTTCAGGGAGGCAGGAAGGCTGTTCCAGAGGGAGGCCCCTGCTGCGGAGAGAGATCTACCCCCAGCTCGTTGCTTCGAGAAGCGGCTGACCATGAGGGAGTTGGAGACGGATGAGCGAAGGGCTCGTGAAGGCAGATATTTAGGAAGAGAGAGTTGAAGGTATTGTGGCCCCAGGCCCCAGAAGGCCTTGTGGACAATGCAGAGGGTTTTGAACTTAATCCTCGCAGCCACTGGGAGCCAGTGAAGAGATTTCAGTCCTGGAGAGATACGGTCCCTGGGCTTGAGGCCAAGGACAAGTCTCGCAGTTCTGTTCTGGATAAGTTGCAGAGGGCGGAGAGTGGAGGCAGGCAGATTGAGATAGAGGCTGTTACAGTAGTCCAGCCTTGAGAGAACCAGGGCTCGGGAGACAGTGAGCTTCTGGGGGAAGGAGAGGAAGGGAAGAATACCTCTGAGGAGGTGCAGCTGGTAGTGTGACTTCTTAGAGACGTCAGAAATATGAGGAGAGAAGGAGAGTGTGGAGTCGAAGATGACCCCGAGGTTTTTAGCTTTGCAGGTAGGGGCAGGAAGAGGGCCAAGGGAGGCCGGCCAGAGAGCTGCAGGAAAGGAGGGAGTGGGTGTGCCGATGAGTAGAATCTCAGTCTCACTGGCGTTAAGGCAGAGGTCGTTGGCGGCACACCATTCCTGAATAGCAGACAGACAGTCGGAGATGAGGGAAGGAGAGGAGGAGGCCGAGGGTAGCCTGAAAATGAGCTGGGTATCGTCCGCATAGCACTGAAAGTGGGGGCAGAGAGCGGCGATGCGGTGGGCAAGGAGTGCCAGATACTGATTGAAAAGCCAGGGAGAGAGGTTGGATCCCTGGGGGACACCACAGGTGGAGAAAAAGATGTCAGAGAGGAAGGAGCCCATTTGGACCTGGGAGGGTCGACCGGAAAGGAAAGAGGTCAGCCATGCCAGAGCCTGACCAGTGATACCCAGGTTATCACGGAGACGGTTGAGCAGGATGGCATGGTTGACAGTGTCAAAGGCAGAGGAGAGATCGAGCAGAATGAGAACACAGGGAGTGTTGGAATCGAGGTTCAGGAGCAGGTCCTCACGGATGTTCAGGAGAGCAGTTTCCGTGCTTCTGGCCGCTCTGAAGCCGGATTGATGGTCATGAAGATTACCAACATATTCAGCATGGAGGTTAAGCTGGGAGATGGCCAGTTTCTCCAGGAGCTTGCCCAGGAAGGGAGTAATGGAGATTGGGCGATAGTTGGCCGGGCAGGAGGGGTCGGAAGAGGGTTTCTTGAGGAGGGGGCGCACAAGGGAGTGCTTGAGGGGGGATGGGAAGACTCCAGAGGCGAATGAGTGGTTGCAAAAGTCAGCTAGGGCAGGAGCCAGGGAGTCGATGTGGTCCTTGATGGTTTTGGAGGAACAGGGGTGAACCTGTTTAGACGAGGTTTTCATAGATCGGACTTGTCTGGAAACCTCATCAGCAGAAAAAGGTGGAAAAGCAGAGAAGGAGGGCGGAGGGGCGGCTGCAAGAGAGCAAGAGGAAGAGCAGGGAAGAGAGGGAGGGAGGTGAGAGGAGGAGAGCGAGGACAGGATGTCCTGAGTTTTTGAGATGAAGTGCGAGGCCAGTGCAGTGCAGAGGGCCTGGGAGGGGACAGGAGAGGTAGAGACTGCAGCAGGGTTGGCCAGCTCCTTGCAGATTTTAAAGAGTTCGGCCGAGTTGTTAGATGCCTCAGAGATGCGGGCTTGGATAAGGGCTCTCTTCTTGGTGAGAACGGAGAGCCGGTATTGCCTTTGGAGCAGGCGGCAGGCCAGTTTGTCAGAGGATGAACATGAAGCACGCCATTTCCTCTCTGCCACCCTGCACTTGCGTTTTAGGGTGACGAGATCCGAGTCATACCAGGAGTTAACTTTTGGCTTTGGGCTTCAGGCGAATTCTCATGACGGGGGCAAGGATATCGAGAGTATCAGATATAGAGGAATAGAGCATGGAGAGGGCTGCGTCAGGGTGGGAGTCAGCCGAGGGGGGAGAAGGGGCTGAGAAGGTAGCAGCGAAAGCCTCAGCTGACACGCGCTTCATGGGTCGGATGACCGAGAAGGTGGGTGGCAGTGAAGAGGGTGGCTTTGCCTGTGGGGTAGGGAGGGAGAGGTGGGAGGATAGGAGAAAGTGATCGCTCCAAGAGAGAGGAGTGGAGAGAGGGAGGGAGAGGGGAAGGTCAGAAGAGATCAGAGCATCAAGAGTGTGCCCTGCAGAGTGAGTAGGCCCAGACGGGAGAATAGAGAGTGAGAGAGAGTTGCAGAGTTCGCGGAAGAGACCGGTGGGGGGACAGGAGGCATCGAGGTGGATGTTGAAGTCACCGAGAAAGAGGAGTTGGGTGGTTGAGGACAGGAGTGAGGAGGAGAGGTCAGCCCACTCAGAGAGGAAGGAGGAAATTTGACCAGGTGGCCGATAGATAGTAGCCACGGTAAGGGAATGGCTAGGAGAGAGAGAAAGTCGACAGACAAGACATTCAAAAGAGGAGTAGGTCTGCGTAGGAGTGACAGTGGCAGGAATCCACTCAGGGAAGATAAGGGCAACACCACCCCCTGAACGGTTGGGCCTGGGCACGGAGAGGATCTTGTAGCCGTCAGGTAGGAGTGTGTCAAAGCTGGTGGCAGAGCTGGCAGTGAACCAAGTCTCAGTGAGACCGAGGACGTCGAGGTCCAGTTCCTCAAGAAGGCGACAGATATCAGAGGAGTGCTTGATGGCAGAGCGAGAGTTTAGAGTGGCAATGTGGAGAAGGTTGCCATCCTTGAAAAACTTCCGGGGAGGGGTACAGATCAGAGGTACGCCCTGCGGAGGTGTTAGAGAAGGAGTTGAAGAGGGAGCAAGAGAAGGGGCAGGGAGGGAGGGGAGAGGCAAGGTAGCCGAGGACAGAGGAGGGGGGACAGCGGGAGCGGAGAGGAAGTTGATGAGGCATGGGAAGCGTCTATCAAAGAGGTGAAGGTTGGCCTGAGGGCCTTGGACCAAGACGGTCCCGTTAGCATAGACATTAATGATGGCTTTAGAGGAGTGGAAAGGGGCCAAGAGGACATCCCAACGGGTGCCACCATTTATGGGAGAGGTGGAGAAAGGAGAGAGCACAGCGACCATGTGAAGGGTCCATAGGTCAGGTGAAGGCACGAAAAAGAGAATGTCAGTGAGAGTTTCCTTGGAGCAGGCGCTCGTGTAGGTGTCAGCGATAGGGAGGCCTGGGTTGGAGACCAGGATGTCCTTTTTAAACTTTTTCCTACCGGATTTAGTGAGGAGAGCAGGATAGTCAATGGAGAAGCAGTTCGAGTAGATAGGCGAGATAGAGAGCACCATGGAGTAGGATGGGAGGCGGACGACACGGGTATGCAGACAGGAAGTGAGTGGAGGGCACTAGTTTACCACAATGCAGAGCAAACAGTAATGCGTAGTAGGTCAGGGCCACCTAAGTTTGAGAATCCTGCGAGGGGAGAAAAACACCCTAGTTTACCACAATGCAGAGCAAACAGTAATGCGTTATAGGTCAGGGCCACCTAAGTTTGAGAATCCTGCGAGGGGAGAAAAACACCCTAGTTTACCAAACAATTGGAATAGGGGGGGGCGAGGCATCATGTGGATGAGGTGAGCAAGGTGAGGAGGGGGGGGCCAGAGAGCGGAGAGCAGGTGGAACTGGCGCCTGGCGTCCCCTGCGGACACCTGCAGACACACAAGGGACCCGCAGTCGTAGGAGCCGCCCTTTGCCTAAGGGGCCCTTGGCCTAGGGGGCTGCCGGGCAGGGGGGCTGCCCAGAGGGAGTGGGATAAAAAGCAGAGGGAGAGGAAGGGGAGGGGGGTGTGGGCGGGAAGGGAGGCGGGAATGGAGAGGGGAGAAGGAGGACCAGGAAGTGAGGGGGAGGGAGGGGGCAGGGGGCAGCACACAGACGCGCACGGAGCGCTGGCAGCAAGAAAACAAAAACGATTCAAAAAAAATAATATAACTGGAGGCTTAACTGGAGCCCAACGGGGCTCGGGAGGCAGCCTCAGCAGCAAGCCACACGGGGCTACGGCGACCGCTCCAACCCGCTCAGGCTCAACAAGGAAGCGAGCGTGGTGAGCGGTCGAGCCGTAGTCCCGGAGCGGCTGCAAGGACAGCCAATCAGAGGGGGGGTGTGGGCGGGAAGGGAGGCGGGAATGGAGAGGGGAGAAGGAGGACCAGGAAGTGAGGGGGAGGGAGGGGGCAGGGGGCAGCACACAGACGCGCACGGAGCGCTGGCAGCAAGAAAACAAAAACGATTAAAAAAAAAATAATATAACTGGAGGCTTAACTGGAGCCCAATGGGGCTCGGGAGGCAGCCTCAGCAGCAAGCCACACGGGGCTACGGCGACCGCTCCAACCCGCTCAGGCTCAACAAGGAAGCGAGCGTGGTGAGCGGTCGAGCCGTAGTCCCGGAGCGGCTGCAAGGACAGCCAATCAGAGGGGGGGGGTGGGCGGGAAGGGAGGCGGGAATGGAGAGGGGAGAAGGAGGACCAGGAAGTGAGGGGGAGGGAGGGGGCAGGGGGCAGCACACAGACGCGCACGGAGCGCTGGCAGCAAGAAAACAAAAACGATTCAAAAAAATAATATAACTGGAGGCTTAACTGGAGCCCAACGGGGCTCGGGAGGCAGCCTCAGCAGCAAGCCACACGGGGCTACGGCGACCGCTCCAACCCGCTCAGGCTCAACAAGGAAGCGAGCGTTGGGCTGAACTGTTATCAATAGCAGAGTTTGCTTACAATAATGCCAAGCACACAGCTCTTAAGACTAGCCCCTTCTTCTGTTCATACGGATTTCACCCCTCTTTTGTCCCTACTGCTACTCCTTCCTCCTCTAAACTACCAGGGGTAGACTGTCTGATAGACAACATCCAGTCTGGCCAAAAGAAGGCTCGTTTGGCTCTTCAAGAAGCCCAGGATCGAGCCAAGCGATATGCAGACCGACATCGACGCAAATTTCCAGAACTACAAGTAGGAGACAAGGTTTGGTTGGCCTCTCGGTTTCTCCCAAGACACTTAGTCCCGTCTAAGTTATCTCCTAAGTTTTATGGTCCTTTCAAGTTGTTATCCAAGTGGGCTCGGCAGCTGTTCGACTGGCTCTCCCAGCTGCCTGGTCCCGCATTCATCCTGTTTTTCATCTATCTCAAGTGAAACCAACTGTAGCCGATCGTTTCCGACGCTCTACTAAGACCATTCCACCTCCGGTAATCACTGATACCGGGACAGAATATGAGGTGGCCGGTATCTGTGATTCCCGCTACCACAGGGGTCAGCTGCAATTTCTCATTGATTGGAAGGGGTATTCTCCGGCTGAAAGAACGTGGGAACCTGCTTCTGGTGTTCACTCTCCCCTTTTGGTTCAACGTTTTTTTCGTCTACACCCCGGGAAGCCCGGATCACCCCCCAGGAGGAGAGGGCATACTGTTACACCTTTCCGTCATCGCTGCTTTTTACATTTGCATAAGTGGAGACTGTGCAGTTCCGCGCTTTGTTGTACGGCAGCGCTGGCTATTCCTGTCAATGCTATCAGTTTTAGTGGTACTGTTGTTCCGCGTTGCCAGCGCACGTCAAGAATAGGTCACATGATTTATCCACGCAACCAGCTGACTCTTACGACAAGTCATGTGGCACTATTTCAGAACCGAAGGCTTTCGCCCTCTCGCGTCGCTACTGACTTGCATGACGCTCCGTAAGTTCGAATTCTAGGTGCTCCTTACTCTCGTGTATCCAAGCTATCCTGCCTGTGACTACTTATTCCTTTTTCTCTCCTACCGTCTAGCGTTCCCTTCCAGTGCTCCCTTCCAGCTATTACTACTTTTCAGCCTGCATTTCCGGGAACCCGTTCGCTATCCTATCCCAAGCCTTTATTACAAAGTGAAAACAGCGGAATCCCAAGTCTTCCTGACTCGGTGAGTTCCTTCCCCGGTCCTCCGTTTCTTCTCCGTTCCTGGTTAGTTTTTTATCCGTTCTTTTCCGCTCCTGTTTAGTATTCTTTCCTCTCATTACTACAGAAGTTCCTGAAGGAACTAGAACTCCAGTCCTTACCTACCTTTCACTCCGAGAAATCTCCACCTCTCATCAACAGCTAGAATCTACCAACACCATCCGTAAGAACATACTCACCTGTATTAATTCTGTTCTTCTATTCCGGTTTCCTCCTATATTTACCTGTTATTTTCTCCCGATAGAACCTGTGATACTGCCATCGAGCCAGGAGTTCTGTGCCTTGGATAGCCATCTTTCTGCAAGGATCTCCGACAACGCGTCCAGGGTTTTTTCCCATTTGAGGGTTTCCCTGGGGGTCCTGCCTCTCCCTGTTGAGGTTTTCTTTCCTTCCGAAGGGGTAGGGGGTTCAGGACTCTCAGGGAGGCTCTTCATTTCCGCCGTTGCTGTCCCGGTTCCGGCGTTCTGACCAGGTTGGTGGAAACTTGTATGTACATTCACCCGCTTGTGGGTTTCATTTTGATTTGCCGGATTAGAGTGTCACAATCTGCTAATCATCCTACAACCATTGCTAGTGTCTACCTCAACCAATCCAAAGCAACTATCGCTAGTTCTAAATCCTAGTTAGCGAATTAAACTCATTTTTAGCATTTTCCCATTCATTTCAAACCACAAGTAAAGGCAATTGACCTGTTGAAAATCATTACTGTTCTCTCTAAGCTTGCTGGGGGGAATCGGGATTGAAACTGCAATTGTTGATTGTTATTCCTGAAACCTGTGTGCCCACATTCCATCTCTTCATATTGCATATTTGGGGGAGTGAGTAATAACAGGGGGAAAGAGTGATCATATTGTCTTTTTGATTGAAGTCATATCAAGTTTATTTCTGTGTTGCATTCTTTCCTATCATTGCATTTCCTTGAACCCATACAACGTTATTCTCTGCTACATTAATCTTCCTATTCCTACTCCTAATTGATTAAAGAGATTGTTGATATTGTAATATTACCCATTGCTGATCATTGCATAAATATCCATAAGTGTGATATTCAGATATTATTCATATATATAAAAGTGTGATATAGATATACAACTCATCAAATAAATCTTTTAATTTGCAAAACAAACCTACTTCTTGGCTCAGTGAGGCCGGGGGGATTTAAAGAGAGGGGCGTTATATAAGGGTACATCATCCAGAATTAAAAGAACTTTTGACATAAAAATATATAAATAAGGGTTTCCATTGGGCATCCCATACTAGGCATTGACTTAGTTGGAGTGCTGGGTTGAAACTGCTTACATCTCTCTGTACTCCAATGCAATATTTTGGGTTTATAGGTGTCGCAAGTGACACCCATTAGCCCAAACCAAAAAGTCATATGATTTACAGTAAGGTATAAACATAACAGATCCATTATTTGCACCGGAGTTGCTCCTAGTTGTCGCACCACACAACTGCACAGTGACATGCTGTACGTGTGTTATTAAACCTGCTGCGTGCAATGTCTCTTATGTTGATTGGCAGTGTCAATAAAAAAACACACTTTGCACCTGTTCATACAAATAATCGTATGCATTCTTAAAGTTCTTTTCAGAACCTGCAACTTTATGGATGCACATTTCAAGATATGCAGACTTGTGTTTCGGTCAAATAAGCAGAGCACGGCCTTGTCCAGCCAATATGGTAAGGTTAATAAAGCCTCTGTGTCATGCCACCGATCTGACATGGCTTCGGCTGTAGTTTATCATATCAGATTACACCCAAACAACGTTTAGTACAAAGTCATAGCAGTCAGCTCACCCTCATTTAGAAGGTGACACCCTCCTGGCACTAGTGTCACTGCAGTATTATGATTGGTGCATCCCATAGACTTCAATGGGATTACTGACCCATCAAAAAAGCACCAACCTTCCAAACGGTTCGCCTCACTGACTTCAATGGGATCATGCTCCAAAACATTTGACGTGGGACTCTTAAGAGCTTGAAAGGTGTGCAAAGTTGCTCACAAACAGTTGCCATTTTGGGCGAACAAGCTGTTTACTTAAACGCTAATATCCCCAATACAAAACATGCCTAAAGAGAATCTGGAAATAAACATTTAAATTAAAACATAAACAATTAGCCTGGGTTGGGAGGAATATGTGCAGGGTTATACCATTAGATGGAGAGAATAAAGAGGGAGGCACTGAGAAAGGGAGAAAAAATAAAGAAGGGGAATAAATGGCAAGGACGAATGAGCAAAAGAGCGAAGTCTATGTTCACCCTTTTAAAAGGGAGAACAATTGACAAACAAAAGAATAAGGAACACAAAGGGCAACAATTGATTAAAAAAAAAGTAGGCAAAGCTTCTGCTAAAAATCAAAAAATGCATTTTAGCAGTATGGTATTAGCTGAATTGTGCCACGGAAATCAGGCACACAAAATGATCCAAAATAACCTCCACGCCATTATGCAGCGTTCACAGACCGGGAGTGTTACTGTGCCATTTTTGCCCAGGTTTGAGCTCTGCTATTTCTGCTCTGCTACCCACTTCAAGTCGACCATACATACCAACACCCCCATTCCATCTGGGGGATATTAGTTCTCTGCTCTCTTTTCTTCGCATTGGGGACTTGTAGTCATAGATTTAGAATGGTGAAAATACAGAAGTACAAGTCCAAGAACGCTAAGAAAGTAGTGACAGGGATGGGCAGGATTCGGCCACCTGTGTGCGGGACAGGGTGCAAACACAATCACTCAATACGTCCTGTGTTTACCTTTTCTTTCTGGCACTTGTACACCTGCATTAACAGTTGGAAAACAGCGGTGAGCGCAGTGGGATGGAAGTAAAATATAGTGCTGGATGAGTAATGCAAGTCTCACACTGACCGAACATCAGACAACTTGAGCCATCTGAAGAGGAAGGAGTGGCCTTGGCCAATGACAAGACCCTAAGAAACAGCACCCTTCAACAGGCATCAATTAGTCAGGGCACTCACCCAGCACTCTTCAAAATATGCTGCCCCATTGTTAGGTGCATGAAGAGGCAGGCATTCCATAAAAGGCTTTGTTGATCCAAGTCAGGAGCTTGTACCCCACATGTATTCCACTGCTGCCAGTATCACCCCTAAGCGCATTCAGGCCTGGCAGCTAATTGCCATGCACAAAACTACCAATCCCAGAAAGCAGTGAGTTGCATCACTGACCGCCCTACAGTGCATCTACGATATATTCTTTATATAACACTTCGACCATGCATATATCGGTGGGCAGTCATAATGTCGACAGTCAAAATGTCAACAGTCAAAATTTCGAAAAATAAATGTCGAAAAAAATAATGTCGACAAACAAAAATGTCGACATTTTTTCGATATTTTTTCGAAATTTTGTATTTATTGTATGAATAAATAAATAAATATATATAACTAAGATGTGTTGGGTATGAGGGGTGAGAGGGTGGTTGGGGGGGGTGGCAGGGGTTGTTGGGTGAGGGGGGTTTGGGGGGGACCCCCCCCGGGGGGGACCCCCCCAATAGTAAATGGTACTCTTTTTGGTTATTTATTTATTGAAAAAATAAATAAATAAATAAATATATAATTAGAATGTGTTGAGTATGAGGGGTGAGAGGGTGGTGGGGTGTGTGGGGGGGGGGGTGGCAGGGGGGTGTTGGGTGAGGGGGGTTGGGGGGGACCCCCCCATAGTAAATTATACTCTTTTTGATTATTTATTTATTGAAAAAATAAATAAATAAATAAATAAACATATAATTATAATGTGTTGAGTATGAGGGGTGAGAGGGTGGTGGGGGTGGCAGGGGGGTGTTGGGTGAGGTGTTGATAGTGCTAATTGACATTTTTTTGTCGTCATTTTTTTTCGAAAAAATGACTTTTTACATTATATGTATAGGATGTCGACATTATTGTTTTCGCCATTTTTTTTCGACATTTTTGTTTGTCGACATTTTTTTTTCGACATTATGACTATAAACCCATATATCCACTCAGAAACATATGTAAACACTCCCAAAAACACAAACATATCAAACCACTCATCCATTCCCTTTTCACTACTACTTTACAATAAGACAATCTTGAAATGTTCGCTTCAGAGTGTTTTTTTTTTTTTGCAAACGCTTGCCTTGTGTAGTGTGGCACTTTTTGACCATTGAAAATACCACAAGATTTCGGCTCCAGAGAAGAGACCATGTTTTCTTTACTATACCGCTTTCAATGCATTCTGTCAGCATGCTGCTAGAATGTACATATAAAGTACGTTGCGTGGCTCACTGCTCCCTTCCCGCCCCAATTCCAAATTTCATAGTGGAAAGTTACATCGTATGCCGAGGGACCCTCACGTCAAGAACGGCAAACAGCTGGAAATTGCCAATCTTTACAAATTGCAATGAAAGTGGTGTTTCAATATCTGGACATGTGCAGCCACGATGGCCTCCGCCGGGGTATGGTGAGCAAAGGCAGTCTCAGTAATTAGTGCAGGGATCCACGTTGGGTTGGTGAAAGTGGAGACAGTTTTTGGTGTACGCGACTGTTATAATCTACCATGTTGTGTTGGCACAGCAGAGAGAGCACGATGCCTTCATATACACTTACCAGCCCATCGATCTGCACTTGCTTCGCAGAGGGGTCGAGTGATCCTGGCAACGTGGTAACAGAGGAGGTGGACAGTGACTGTCTCTGCAATAGTAACGGGGACTACATAAGCCGGTGCTGGGGCTGTAGGAGTCGCCACGTTCAGGATTTGAAACGAGAAGTAATGCTATGAGCTGCTATAACACTGGGCTTCAGAAAGATTCTTTAAAGTTCACATGTGGCTTTTGGAAAATGACTGTTCCCTTTGGTGCAAAGATGTGTATGAATAGGGAAATACATCAAGCACATAGTAAGGTAATACAAATGATACAATTTTTTGATGCAGTTCTGGACACATTTTTTACACAGCAGAATTCTTCTTTTGTGAGTTAATCTTCGTTATTATATCCAATACTGGAAATAAATAACTATGTAGCCAGCTGCACGGGAGTTACCATGCCGTATGCATGTGCAACGTTATCCAGGCACCAGCATGGAAGACCGCAGAGCTCAAAGAGTTCTGAGATGGGCAGAAATGGGTGGGATTACCCCTAGGGGTTCGCATGGCTAGGGACAGGGAATGGGAGGGATCAATAACCAAACAACAGCTACAAAAAACTGTGTGCCCCTGCTCAAATGTGATTCTTGCGTACCCCTTGCCAGGAGCCCTCTTCCCTGTGCACACATGATTCAGTATTTGAATGCAAAAGTTTGGGCTATAATGGGTGTTGCAAGCGACACCCAATAGCCCAAATCAGAAACGAGTCCCAACACCAATATCGATCCAGCAGAGGTTCCCCCAGTTACAGGAACAGACAGTCCATAAGGAAGTCCAAAATAGCAGGCACGTGGTCCGTGAACGAAGAGAGCAACAACAGAATGGGAACTCTGATGCATAATAAAATGCTGTTTTGAGGAGCATTTACGAGGTTCACGAAACCTTCTTAATGGCATCACTGGATCTAGCATCTGCAACGCCTATCACGTGAGGCGGACGTGACACGCCAAGCCCCATGGCACCCGGGAATTAGGCCCCCCTTTATACCGGGACTGCCTCGATAAGACACTCTTTAGCACAAAACTCGGATTTGGCGGTGAGGTAAAAAAATGGGGTAAATCTGTTACCAACAAAACAGGTGACGGCAATGGATTTACCACAGTACTAAATTCGTAATGAGGCCCACTGTGCCATATCAGGCCTGGGATCGATGTCAAAATATATTGTTAATTTAAAGACAACTGGAAAAACTATAATAAAAATGTTGCTAATAAGAAATACCGTCTTTAATATTATGAACTCCTGAACGGAAATTTAAAAGCAACATATACACATTAAAGATGTATTTCAAGTATGAAATTAGATCTTTATGAATAGATTTAAAAATGATACATTCTGGAAAAAGGGACTTTCAGAAAATAAACACCTCCTGAAGCAATAAGCATGGATTTCAAAATAGGCCACTAGATGGAACTTGATACATACAACTAGGATTTCTCTCTCAAACGAGGTAACATCGAGCCTCGCACCATACCTGTCCTACATGCCACATGAACAGGATTGTATCCAATGAAACCCTGACATATTGTTGTAATTATCAAAATGATGTACCTAACAATAATAAAAGGTGCTTACATTATGCGTTGATAAATTGTTAATTGAAATGTCGACGTATTATTGTGTATGTATGCTCTCTGAGTACTCAGTACCTAGATTTGTAAATCAATGGAGACCCGGCGATGGACAAGGGTGTGGAAAAGGCCCAGTGTACCAATGGGAAATAAATCACCCCCAGCTTCCGGCATCGCGGAAATGAAGGCCCCAGCCACCGCAAACTCCAAAAACAGAAATGCAAAGCTTCTCACCACATTCGATCCAAAAGAGGTTCGTCGCCATGCAAGCAAAGAAGAACACTGGCCGGCCTAAAGATGACATGCGCATTGCGAGCATACAGGGGCGAGGTACGCCATGGCCAAACCAAGGCGAGTGTTACTGCAGTCAGGCCGCACCTCCAGGCCTACAATTAGTAGAGTCGAGCTGCCTTACGGATTCGTGGCATCACCCATCCTTTAGAGAGGGGACCTCAGAGGTGGCAGAAACGGCAACCTTTGTGTGCCAACTGGTTCCAAGAAGACCCAAAGCAGCAAATAGGAGGACCTGTGTGGGGACATCACATGATCGCGGGAGCGTGTTCTCGCGAGATCTCACGAGACGGGATCTCGTGAGCCCACGCTCCGCGGGAAAACATTCCCGCTTCAGAGTTGGCGCTCGGCCAGCTGAAGCGGTCACAGAGGAGCGCTGCTCCTGATTACACGAGAAGAAGCAGTGAGCCACAGGACTCACACCACAGCTTCTAGGGCGTAACACCACAGCCACAGGAGGCTACATGGGGGCCCTAGAAGTTTACAGCGTGCCACCAGTGAGCACAACCTTTCCACAGTGAATCAACTGGGAAAGCACAGGACTTGATTGTAATGAACTGTAAGTAAGCGCCCAGCGCCATCAGGCCACGTTAGAGCCTTTCTCCCTTTTGTCAGTCAATAAAGACTGTTAGAAACCCTACAGCGTCCTGTCATCTATTTAGGCCACAACATAACTGGCGACGAGGATACCAGAAGTCCCACGGACCCACCATGCAAGGCGCCACACCACCCCCTGCGTTTCTCCCCTTGCCAGGAACACCGGCAATTCCTTGGATGCAATGGGAACCCCTTTTCTCCACCTGCTTGGAAGCAGTGGGCGGCACGCGATATGCCCCCATCAGGAAGAGGGCGATGCTGTTAAATGCGTTAGGGGTTGAAGGTCAGCGCATCTTTGCCGGCCTTAAAGAAATACCTGCGGCCGACAATGACGTCGAAGACGACGATGTTTACAAAGAAGCGACTCGTCGCGTCATGAAGAGATTCACCAATAAGGAGAACATTGTACTACACAGGCTGAGATTCTACACTCGCAAACAGGAAGGGAGCGAACCCGTGGATGACTACATCACCAGGATGAGGGAACTCGCTTCTCTTTGCGCCTTTGGAGAAAATGCAGAACAGGTCATCTGCGACATGCTCGTTGTCCACACCAACTCTAGGAAAGTACAGGACAAACTCATCCAAGAAAAGGAGGTCACCCTCGATAAAGCCATCCAGATTGCCAGGGCGGAGGAAGAAACCTCCAGCAGACGCAAGGAGGCGGGAAGTCACCTGCCTGTGCCCGAAATGGCGGCACTACAATGGAGAGGTCGCAGAGACAAGCATTCCCGCGACGGCCCCAAAGACAAAAGTCCCAGGAAAAAGGAGGCACCGAAATGTTACAGATGCGCCAGCTCCAAGCACATGGCGAACGACCGCGACTGCCCCGCCAGGAATAAGGAGTGCTCCAAGTGCGGACGCATTGGCCACGTGGCTCCGGCATGCATGTGGCGGGAGAAAACTGTTTCCCGTGTTGACGGTGACTGCACCTCAACTGATGATGATGAACTACAGGACAGACCCATGGTTGTCATGGTCAATGCCCCCCATGCCAGAAGAGAAAAGCCCCACTGCACCATTAAAGTGGACGGAATGGAAACGCGCGTCATGGCTGATTCGGGATCCGACCTCACCATTCTGCCCATCAACACGTACAAGGAGATGATGGGACAAGAAAAAGTGGAGATTAGATCAACCAGGCAAAAACCGACCGTGTTTGGAGGGGTAACAGTCGACCTTTTGGGCTACATCAAAGCCCGGATCGATTTTAAAGGGAGGTCTACCACCACCAAAGTGTATTTTTCACCCAAAGGTCCAGCCGTGCTGGGGTGGGATGACCAACACAAACCCAGCATGAAACTAGATCCCAGCACTCCGGAACCTGTGCCAGCTCCAAGCACATGGCGAACGACCGCGACTGCCCCGCCAGGAATAAGGAGTGCTCCAAGTGCGGACGCATTGGCCACGTGGCTCCGGCATGCATGTGGCGGGAGAAAACTGTTTCCCATGTTGACGGTGACTGCACCTCAACTGATGATGATAAACTACAGGACAGACCCATGGTTGTCATGGTCAATGCCCCCCATGCCAGAAGAGAAAAGCCCCACTGCACCATTAAAGTGGACGGAATGGAAACGCGCGTCATGGCTGATTCGGGATCCGACCTCACCATTCTGCCCATCAACACGTACAAGGAGATGATGGGACAAGAAAAAGTGGAGATTAGATCAACCAGGCAAAAACCGACCGTGTTTGGAGGGGCAACGGTCGACTTTTTGGGCTACATCAAAGCCCGGATCGATTTTAAAGGGAGGTCTACCACCACCAAAGTGTATTTTTCACCCAAAGGTCCAGCCGTGCTGGGGTGGGATGACCAACACAAACTCAGCATGAAACTAGATCCTAGCACTCCGGAACAGGTGCTCATGATCTCATCAGGAGCAGCGCAAAACTACAAGGAGATCTTTCCAAACCTGTTTTCCAAGAAACCGGGAAAAGTGAAAAACTTTGTCCACAAGATTCGGCTGAAACCCAACGTCACCCCGGTCAAGCACAAAGTAAGGGCAGTACTTGCCACCGCAAGACCAGCTTTGGACGCCCACCTGCGGAAGATGGTTGAAGAAGGAACCATTGAAACCGTGGAATCCTCAGAGTGGCTGAGTCCGGTAGTATTAGTAAAGAAAAAGTCCAGCAACGACCTCAGGATCTGCATTGACCTGAGAAGCCTGAACTTAGAGGTGATCACGGATAGCTTCCCACTCCCCAGCATCAATGAGATTGTCCTCATGATGAAGGAGGCAGCCATTTTCTCGAAGCTGGACATGCGTGATGCCTATCACCAGATTCCTCTACACAAGTCCTCCCGCCCCCTGACGGCGTTCATCACTCCTTTTGGCACCTTCCAACACACCCGCATGCCTTTCGGGTTATCGTCCGCAGCATCCGCATTCCAGAGGATGATGAACTCCCTGCTTAAAGGACTCACCAATGTCTCATTCTTCCAAGATGACATCCTGATGTACGCCAAAGACAACGAGACCCATGACAAGGCACTCAAGTCAGTCCTGAGCAGACTTCAGGAGGAAGGCATTCACCTACGCCATGAAAAGTGTGTCTTCGGGGTGAACAAGGTAGAATATCTTGGGTATTGCATCTCGAGTGATGGGGTAAGCTCCAACAAGAACCTCATGGAGGCCATTACAGAAGCACCGGCGCCGATGTCCAAAAAGGAACTACGCTCATTCTTGGGCCTAGCCGAGTACTATGCCAAATTCGTCCCCAGGTTCTCCGAGACCACGTCTCCCATAAGGGAGCTCCTGAAGAAGGGGGCAGCTTACTCTTGGGGCCCAGAACAGGATGAGGCTTTTGGCGAAATCAAGAAAAGGATTCTACACGCGCCGTGTCTTAAACCATACAACCCTGAATGGGACACCTGCATCACCACTGACGCCAGCGCTTACGGCCTGGGGGCCACCTTGACCCAGAAGAAGGGCGACACTGAGAACATTGTGGCGTTTGCATCCAAGGCATTATCCTCATCCGAGAAGAATTACTCTACGGTAAAGAAAGAGATGTTGGCATGCGCCTGGGCCGTCGACTATTTTAGATCATACGTATGGGGGACAAGATTCAAGTTGATCACCGATCACAAACCCCTAATTCACATGTTGAGCCCGGGCGGCACCAAGACGGCCACCCCTAGACTGGCCAGGATCGCCGCAAAGCTCCAAGAGTATACCTATGAGATACAACACATTGCGGGCTGGAAAAACGCACAAGCGGACTGCATGTCCAGGCTCCTGAACCAAAGCGCCCCCGGCACCACATTCCTGGAAGACGAATGTGTTGTTGCTTCCATCGGCGACTTGAGGAATGTCGAGTACATGGAAATGGGCGAGCGCCAGTGGCAGGAAGAGTTCGAGCAGGACCACGCCCTAAGGCACGTAAGCACCTGGGTTCGAAATGGATGGCCCAACGAGAGAGCGATCCCCGAAGGCCTTCGTCCCTACTGGAAGGTGAACGAGGAAATCACCACCATGAACGGTCTCATTCTCAGAGGTGATCAAATCATCCCACCCAGCGGAATCCGCAAAGTCATACTGTGCAGAGCACACTCGGGCCATCTAGGGTGCAACATGACCAGACGAAGGATACGCGACGCATACTGGTGGCCAGGCATGGACCAGGACGTACAGCAGATGGTCGATAGGTGCCATGAATGCTCAAACAGCGACAAGCACCTAGCCGTGAGTCAAGCCCCTATGCTGCCCACCGAAGTCCCCAAAGGGGTGTGGCGGAAACTGGGTCTGGATTTCATAGGGCCGCTGGACAACATGCCCCCAGAGCACAGATACGGGATAGTGATGGTCGACTATTTTTCCAAATGGGTGGAAGCTGACTTCACCTCAGACATCACCACAGGAACAGTCATTGAAACACTCACCGCCATATTCCAGCGGGAGGGCCTGCCCGAAGAACTCATCACCGATAACGGTGTCCAGCTAGTCTCCAGAGAAATGGAAACATTTCTCAAGCTCAACAACATCCAACAGCGGAATGCAAGTCTATACCACCCACAGGCAAATGGCCTAGTCGAGCGGGCAAACCGCTTCATCAAGGGGGCACTACACCTGGCTCACGCCTCAGGCCTAGACCCATACAAGACAGTCAAAGAAGCCGTAGCGGCCCACCGTCTCACCCCCAACGCCGTCACAGGTGTTTCACCTTTCCATCTGCTGAGGGGGAGAAGGGCAGCATCCTCACTGGTACCACCATGGCTCCAGCAAGTGAGGGCCGACGAAGACGTTGACATGGATGACATAACGTGCCACAAGCAGCGCAACAAAGAAGCAATGAAAGCACAGGGGGATTTGCGCCGAGCCGCTCGACACACACAAGTCAACAAAGGGGATCTGGTGAAGATACGACTTCCCCACAAGGACACCTCCACTGGTTCCAGATACAGCAGTCCCATAGAAGTCATGGAGAGAGGGACAAACCACATCTGCACCAGCGATGGCAGGAGATGGAATCTAGAAAGGGTAGCCATGTACCGCAGGAAAGAAGACACTGTACACTCACAAGGAGACACTGGAGAAGAACAAGTCTGCCAAGGGTCATACGAGAACCATCACCTCCCAAGTAGAGATACCATAGAGCCGCACCATCACAACGATTTTGCAAGCCCCATCCTCCCAACAAACCCAGGGAATCACAGCAAAGAGCTGGGCAAAGAGAACCTGAATCACCAGCACCTTCCCAAAGACACTTCATCGATCCCGCTCCATACCCCGATCCTGGCAGGCCCCAGAGAGAGAGAAGGAAACCCAGGAAATATGCAGACTTCATCATGGAGTGACCACCCATCCTTTTTCCCAGCAAAGGAGGTGTGTGGGGACATCACATGATCGCGGGAGCGTGTTCTCGCGAGATCTCGCGAGACGGGATCTCGCGAGCCCACGCTCCGCGGGAAAACGTTCCCGCTTCAGAGTTGGCGCTCGGCCAGCTGAAGCGGTCACAGAGGCGCGCTGCTCCTGATTACACGAGAAGAAGCAGTGAGCCACAGGACTCACACCACAGCTTCTAGGGCGTAACACCACAGCCACAGGAGGCTACATGGCGGCCCTAGAAGTTTACAGCGTGCCACCAGTGAGCACAACCTTTCCACAGTGAATCAACTGGGAAAGCACAGGACTTGATTGCAATGAACTGTAAGTAAGCGCCCAGCGCCATCAGGCCACGTTAGAGCCTTTCTCCCTTTTGTCAGTCAATAAAGACTGTTAGAAACCCTACAGCGTCCTGTCATCTATTTAGGCCACAAAAACCTGCCTCCTGTGAAAGTGCCACTGGGGTCCAAGAGCAAGGTAAGTCCGAAGCATTGGTCAGTGCACGCATTGGTATTGTGTCTGCCCATCGGTAGCATGCAGCATTCGTGCCTCTCCTGGTCGAACAAACACTGGACTGCTGATCAGACTGAGGCGCAGGTCATCAAAGATGAGCGTAAATGAAAAGCGTGCAGAGAATGCGATATTTCCACTTGCGCTCATTGCTAAAATGCGCAGGTCGCTTTATTCTCAACGGCGTCCTCTGTGTTTCAGGAGGGGTTGGACAGTAGCCCAAAGATGTAGTGTCCAGCCCCCTTGCATGCATTCATGTCGGGTGCGTGGTCCCGACACTAATGTATGATAGGCTCCCTGTTTGGGGGACTGAAATGAAAGTGTGTGTGACAGCCGCGGTTTAAACCGTGTGGCTCTCACACATAGAGAAAAAAATCATGACAGGATCAGAAGTCACCCCGTCAGGATTTCCCGCCGTGCCTGTTCCCAACATAACCCCGTTTTAAAAACACATCCCATCTTTGAATTCAGGATGCGCTTTTAAATGTGCAGAAAACCCCCTTATTTCTGCAAATGCGCAAAGTGGGAAGAAAGAACATCTGAATGATGCCCTTTGTAAAATGGGCAGCTCAATTTTTGGCGCAAGTGAGGAGATGCACTAGCTGATCTTTAGTGGTAGTCTGAATGGGAAATACTTGTAGTCTGTCTTCCCTTTTTTGTGATGCCATGGAAAGTGAAGACAACATCAATCCTCTCACATTGCAGAGCTGTGTTGTGGAGAGTTTTGTTCCACTGCCCACATGCACAAAGAACATGGGTGCTAGAAGAAGGAAGAGTTACCGTTGCTTCTCATGTCTTTATCCTGCTCCACCGTGCCACACCTACATCCTGCTGTGAATGGCAGCTGGTAGGCGGGTGAACCAGCACCAGAACGCATGTTTGTTTACAGACTGCTCCCCTTCAATGCAAGAGAACTGGAGAACGTTAAAGGTTTCACTGCATGCATTCCCCCACTGCACAAAGGCTTCGAGGAGGTGGAAGTGGGTTTGGTGGGATCCCATAAAGGTAGCAAGTGCCTGGGCACTTGAGGGCAATTCTTAACAAACGGGCATGTGCTTGGGCTGTTGATGGCAAACCGTGGCAATGAGGGAAGAAGTAGGGCTTTTGGAGGTTGTCCCTTGCAATGGCATATCTTTGGCAGTGAGGCACGTTCCCTGGCATATGATGACAATCTGTGGCAATGGGAATCATTCCTAGGCAAATGCTGGCCACCTGGGGCAATGGGGCATATTTCTGGGTGTTTGATGGCATCTTTTGGAAACGAGCAAGGGATTGGGGTCATCTTACTGCAGCTATTGTTTACTCTTCACGTGGCTAACATGTGGCCTGCTCCTGTGAGAAAGTAACTGGACATTTAATTCGGTTTTGTACGATCGGACCGAAAAAAAAGGTCCAACCGTACAAAATGACCGAAAAATGCTACCACCAAAGGTTCGAACACCAAAAGTTTGAACCTTTGGTGGTAGCATTGCAGTAAGTAAAACAAAAAACAAAAAAGACTGCAGGGATGTCCGCCGCAACACCCCGCTCACTATACTGTGTGGCATAGTGAGCGGGGTGTTGCGGGGGACTCCCCCATAGCATACCCGCAAAAATAAAAATGAAAAAAAACCAGGTGCTGCAGGGGTTTCCCCCACAAAACCCTGCTCAGTATACTTTACAGTATAGTGAGCATGGTTTTGTGGGGGAAACCCCTGCAGCCCCCGTAGTATGTAAATGTGTTCGCATGAGAAAGGTGCAAACTTTTGGTAGTTCGCACCTTTCATATGCAAACATTCCGGGAGCGGCAAAATCTTTAATTCAAATGGGCAGTTGTTGACAATCCTTGGCAACGGTTAAATATCTTGGCAACTGTTAGATAGAATTCTCATAAATGTGCTAATTCCCTTCACCTTAGAGACCCCCGGCAACTTTGCTGGATTTTGAGTTTTTTTTTGTTTTTACTTGG
The DNA here is from genome assembly GCF_040938575.1 of Ambystoma mexicanum. NCBI lineage: Eukaryota > Metazoa > Chordata > Amphibia > Caudata > Ambystomatidae > Ambystoma > Ambystoma mexicanum. Next base: position 1,107,719,908 of record NC_090934.1, on the reverse strand, counting down.
AGAGAGTGTGAGCCTTTTTCCCATTCTCTCATGTATGTTGATGTGTGTTTTACTCTTGTGTTCTTTGATTATGGAGTTTTAGATAACTCCATAGGCATCATCTTTTCATGTGTTACACAGCACCTTCAGTGCACTGGCACAGGGGTGTACTTTGGACTCCCCAAGGTTTAAATACCTTCTCTGGGATGAACTACTGTTTCCCAGAGAACGTAAAGTGAAATTGACTTTACTAGTATTTTCAAATTCTTAGACCCAGCACACCGTATCTTACTATAGACTGCTGGAGGGATTACATAGTATCCCCAGTGTCTAAATACGCACGTAGCAGTCAAATGATACCCTTTCCTATTGAAATGGCTGGTGGCAGTGGTTTTATAATGAACTACCATGATTTTCCGGACCGCGAACACCGGTAGCTAAAAATCGCGGGAGCCATGTTTTTCAATATGGGGCCTGAGACCTCTCTGTAGAAACAGATTGCGGTCTTCTTTTTTCGCTGTTTCTTTTAGGAAAGATCCTTCTAGAGTTTGTCTCTGCGTGCCAAACTAAGTTTGGTCCTTTTGTTCGTATGCCTTTGGCGGGCTTCGGGACTGAAGACCGCCTCTGGCGCCTGAGTGTCTGGGGTTGGCAGGAAGTGAGGGAGGTGCCCGGAACTCCCTGTGCTTAGTCTCCTAGGAGACCCAAATGCACTTTGGCGTGATTGGCTGACTGACTGTCCAGCAAGGACAGCCACCTTGCTGGGTGAGTGGCAGCTAAGCTGGAATGAATGGGAGAGAACTGATTAAAAGGCGAGTCTCTTGGCTTGGAAGGCAGAGTCGACCACTGGAATGAAAGAACCGAAGACAAGCTGGAAGAAGATGACTGCTGCAACTCCTGGATCGTTGGTTTGCCCGGTGAAGCCCTGCTGCAGGTCCGAATCGCCACAGCTCCCCTCGACAGAGAAGCCCCTTCAAGGACGACTTCTTCCTTTGAATTGGTGGGACCAATCAACTCGTAAGCCACCTGGATACCATTCTCAAGGCTGGTTAGGAATAACCAGGGAGAGGGACACCAGCTTGTGTGCTTGAATTACAGCTACCGGAACTGAAGGAACTCCATTTTGTAAGCATTTTCTGACGATCCAGTGCAGTGCAGGAGCCCCCCGACATCCTCCCTCTTGTCACCACGACTGCGGCTAAGGAACAGTGAGATCTGCAGGAACTGCCAGGAACAAACAACTTCACCTGCATCTTTTCTTCATATTAAGGTACTGTGCAAATCCAATTCAGAGAATTTACCTCTCGCAGTGAAAGTTTGTGGAACCTTCCCAACTTGCAGGCCTAATCAGCTTGTGACCCCACAAATTATTCTTTCTTTCGCAAACTACTTCTGGGAACTTTGGCAAAGACTTTACTGTTTGATACCAGAACTGCTTTTTCCAATCCAGAACACTAGCCCATTGACTTTGGCCTAGGCTTATTGACTTGAATTGACTCTTCTGGTGAACTGAAACTATTTGCACTGCCTAAAAAGTATTTGTGATCTATTTCTATTTAACATGTGCCTTTTGCTCACTTCTAAGTAAGTGAAATGCCACTTGGCTCCTATTTCACGTCAGGAGAACTGCACAACTCTTGCCTCCTTATTTCTCCCCCAATGTCTTTTGACCTATGGCAATGCTGGTTCCCGGTTTCCCCCAACTGACATCTGATGTGAGGAGAATCTTACCATGTTTGCCTTCTCTTTAGAATTCTATTCGGTCGATATTAAAAAGTATTCTTCAAATACTCTTTCACGTCCCTGCATTTCCCGGGGTCCCCTTCACTCTCAGGCTGACTCACCGGTATACTGTGCTGTTGCTGCAAGTGTCTTTTGCGGGGCTGGCTTCCCCGTCTCCACTAGGTGTTTCGGTTCCTGCGTCAGTGTTTGCTTCCTTCGCTGCCAGAACCTGCGCAGCTCTGCCGGGCCTCTCTTCTGACACTGCTGTGCTTCGTTCACCTTCTCAGTACGAGAGTTTCTCCTCTCCGGTCTAGAACCCTGCCGCGCTACTGCAGGCAGCCATTCACTCCTCTCCCATGGCTCATCTCCTGCGAACTGCCTATGTCACCGGTCTCACTTCCTGCTCCACGTACTCTGCAGCCTCTCTCCTCTTTCCTTTGTCGATCCTCGAGCTGCAGGTAACATTTGGGTTTAATGTCCTGTGCAGCGGATTCCATTTTGGACAACTAGAATGCACTTCTGCCTTAATATCACATTTCCTCTCCATTGACTCCTTGTTCTTCTTCGTCTCAGTACCCCAATCATTATCAGAATCAGAATCCACATAAGTTTTAGACTTTTCAAGGTGATATTTTGGACTAGAGATTGTCAGAACCTGGAGAGGTTATGTGAATGTTATGTGCAGTACTGTTTTGCTCAGAACGCCTATGCAGATCATTATCATTCTAATCATAATCTTGAAGGTTAACCATGCATACCTGAGATATAAATGTTATTCCATTGGGGGGCTTTTCATACATGGTGGTTTGGGTTTTAACATGGAAAGGATTTGAAAAATAAAAACATGCCATCTGGTATTTAGGGATTATGGAGTTTCCTCTTTATATAGAGAAGAATACTGAGTCTCTCCTAAGGAAGGCATTACCTTTCCCTGACAGCCATCTCCTCCCATGTGATCCTCCCTTATATTACCATCCCCATGGTCAGGATCAGGTAGTGACTGCCTTCCCTTGACCACATGGAAGGAGACTTTAGGCTGGGGATCAGTGATGATGCTGCAGGATTCATCACACTAGCCTGTCTCTAGATTTGCTTCTATCCTTCCAATCCCACCCATGGCTCCTGGCTAGCCTGTCTCTGGAATTGGTTCTGTCTCCTTGCATCTATGGGTCTCAGGTTTTTTCTCTTCCATACAATGGGTCCAGACCAACAACGCTCTCGGCTTCACTTTCCCTGATCCCTTGACTGCACCCCTGCTCTAGCCTCACTGGTTTCATGTCAACCTCTTAGCAGTACTTCAAGATTTTGACCCTCTTGTAATGGCCAATGCAGATTTCTTAATCTGGACTTTTCTATCCCCACCACCTTCCTTCCTCCTGACCTTTCCTCTGTTTCTGATGTCCTCCTCTTTCTCTATTTCTTGTTCTCCCACTTGCTACCTGAACCCCCCCTCCAATACCGTCTTGTCCAGTTTATTTCCCCCTTCCTTCTTTCTACTGATTTTCTCCATACACCTCCATGCTATTAACTGGTCTCCAAACTCCCACTCGCTGGTCATGTCTCTACCATCTTTTATACTCCAGCTCTGCTGGCAACTGGGACTGTGGATGTTTCACCAGGGAGACCTCACTATAGCAACTGGTATCCTGACCTTGACATGATGGGATTGGAACCCACTCAGCCCAAGGTGGGAGGCCTACCAGGGAGAAATCCAGATCAAGGAGGATAGTGGTAGTGGAGAGTGTCCATATTCCTGCCCCCTGTGCCACCTTGTTTATGTGTATTCCACCATTATCCCTCACCATGCCTCCTAATAAAGATGCTCGCCAAAATCTTTATGTTTTTTCTAGAAACAACCCACCAGAACTGTGCAGCAGACAGGATCAGCAGAGAGAACAGCAGTCCAGCACCGCACATGTCAGCATTAAAAAGTCAAAGACCTGGACCAGGTCAAGTGATAGCAACACTCTGGTGGCTCCTCCAGACTGTAGTTCTACTACCGAAGCAGAGCAAGCAGAAGGAGAAAGAGGTGGCAGGTAAGGAACTACATCTATTTGGCAGCAGAACATACCGTTCTGCACTCCTGAGAAGCAGCCACAAACACATTTTGACTGTGCCAAAAACCCTAGACCACAAGGGACTAAACAAAGGGGTGCAGACCACTACACAGACTGTTCTTACTTTACGATACCTGGACCAATGTCCCCTAACATGAACTTTTCCACTGTTCCATCTGGGCCACCATCACTATTCCAAAGCGGGCCTGTACAAATAAAATGAACAGTTCTTACCTCTCTATTTACCTTCCTTGATATGATATGATACGACATTTATAACGCACCTATACATAAGTGCTTCAAGGCGTGACGAGGCAAGGGAGGGGGAACAGAGGGAAGACAAAGACAGCGATCATACTAGGCCCAGTGACATTGAGATTGTGCAAGTGCAGGGGAGCGGTGAAAGGGAAAGTGTGGGGGGGGAACGAGGAAGGGGCAGTGCAATACATAGGATCAACAGTAAAAAAAAATAGAATAAATAAGACAATAGGTAAAAGTGCGGCCAGCTTGTGGCAAGTGCAGGGGTAAGTGCAGACCTCAAGTGTCAAGAGCTGGTGGGGACTGCCGGGGTAGAGAAACAGCCGCCACATGCAGGGGTTGACTGGGAGGAAGTACAGGTGTGCAGCTGGTGGGGTGAGGGAACCTGGGCCCGAGATCAGAGGGTAGCCAAGTGACCAGTGCACTTTCATTCAGGAGTTCAGCAGGGGAGAGAAGGAGGTAAAGCAGAGGCAAAGGGGAAGGTCTTTAGGTGTTTCTGGAACCGGAGATGGTTCTCTTCAAGTTTCAGGGAGGCAGATAGGCTGTTCCAGAGGGAGGCCACAGCTGAAAAAAGAGATATACCACCAACTCGTTGCATGGAGAAGTGACTGACCCTGAGGGAGTTGGAGGGGGATGAGCGAAGAGATTGAGAGGGAAGATATTTAGGAAGAGAGAGTTGAAGGTATTGAGGTCCCAGGCCCCAGAAGGCCTTGAGGACAATGCAGAGGGTATTGAACTTAATCCTCACAGCCACTGGGAGCCAGTGCAGATGTCAGGTGTTTCTCCCTTTTTTTTCTGTAGAATGAGTGAAACGCAACCTGTAGGAGATCTGAGCATAGGAGTACAACACCTTACTGCACACATGTGCAAATAATGAAGACCCAGAGGGATGATGGATAGACCCTCATGAGGGCCTAGATTCGGTCAACCCAGATGGCTGACACTTATACCTGTGCCCTGGTTAAATAAACAGACAGAGCCTTGCTTCTTATAACAATAGTGAACCGCTTTCTTTTATGTAATTTCAATCTGTTAACCCAATCCTTGGTACACATGAACCGTGTAACATATAGTGCTCCTAACAGAGGCGCCCTCTGCTAGTACATAACAGACCCAACACTTACCAATTCTCATTCCATCACTTTCCATAGCATTAATTACACTTTAGTTGAAGTAATATTGAAGTAGGTCCTGTGGGGTCCCCGAGGACAAGTTCATTTTTATTTTTGTAAATAACTGATTAAATGAATCAGTAGGATCACCTGAGGACGTGCGCATTCACAAGTGGTAAATAAATAATCATATATAGCAGTGGAGTCACCTTAGAACATGTGCATTCACATGTGGTAAATAAACAGTCATATCCCTCAGTGGGGTCGACTGAGAAAGTGTGCATTCATATTTGGCAAATAAATATTCATATACATCAGTGGAATCTCCTGAGAACGTGTGCATTCACATTTGGCAAACAAATAATCATATCTCTCAGTGGGGTCACCTGAGAAAGTGCGTATTCATATTTGGCAAATAACTATTCATATACATCCGTGGAATCACCTGAGAACGTGCACATTCCCATTTGGCAAATAACTATTCATATACATCAGTGGAATCCCCTGAGAAAGTGCCCATTCACTTTTGGCAAATAAATAATCATATCTCTCAGTGGAGTCACCTGAGAAAGTGCACACTCATATTTGGCAAACAAATAATCCTCTTGATCTGACTCACCACAGGTAGCTGCAGACTACCACTAGGACTTACAACACTTATCACAATATTACAGCACTCACCCAGTAAGACAACCAGGCCGAATTACGCCTCAGCAATATGCTAGGTGAATGCTCTAGGAATGGATCCCAGCGGGAATTCTCAACTTTCCCACCCAGCTGGTGAAGTGCCGAGCTCCGGGCTGGTTAAATCACGGGCCCCACCCCCGTGCGGATATCTCCGGGGGAATGGAGCTATTACTAAACTTAACAGCCTGGGCCAAAACTGCCCATCGACTGACAGGAGGGACCCTTCCACTGCAGGGGTGACCCAACTCCCTGCGAGTGCCACTGAGCCTTATACACAGTGTCTCAAGATTTGACCAACCCTGCCTCCACAGAGGTACTGTAAGTGTAAGCCTTTCAGCGTCCCCGGGACAGGTTAGGAGAATACTGCCTTTCGTCCGGTCTTTACCTGCCCACGTATTAGCCGGAAATGCTGGCTCATCCAGGGCCCAGTGTCCCTTTTTACTCACTTTCCCTTTCCTCCCTGAACGCTAATACTTAGCGCGAAAAAAATGACACAGCTCTCTCTCTATCTCTCAGGAGCGGTGGCGAGCAGGGTGGTGCACCCGCCAAGTGCTTCTGCAGCTCAACCTCTGGCACCACTCTCTCGACCCGGGTGGCGGAGAGAGGACTGCAGGCCTAGACCGGCGGATGGCCTATGAAGTATGGGCCATCCCTGGCACACCAGAGGGCCTGGATGCCCTCCGTGACAGAACAGGCTCCCTTCTCCTGCTCGTCTTTCCCAGTTCTCTCATCAGCCGATCCCCTCAGGATCTTATCTCCCCCAGGAACTCTACACTTGTGTCCGCCAGCAGGGGTGCTCGTGCCCGCCCTGAGGTCAAATCACCCCACAGACAGCCCAGCTCCCCCTGCTGGTGGAGTCTACCAAGATTGTTCTAACAAACTCTGGGTGCCAAAATCCGCGCAGATGAAATGGACAACGTGAAGAGAATGTAAACAAACATGCCAACAGCGTGACACATAGTCCAGGCACACACAAACCCACAGGAAATGCGGTTTTACACAGAGATTTCAGTTCTGAGGAGATATGATACCTAGGCTTGAGACAAAGGACAAGTCTCGCAGTCCTGTTCTGGATGAGTTGCAGAGGGCGGAGTGTAGAAGCAGGCAGATTTAGAAAGAGGCTGTTTCAGTAGTCCGCCTAGAGAGAACCAGAGCTCTGGAGACAGTGAGCTTCTGGGGGAAGGAGAAGAAAGGAAGAATACCGCTGAGGAGGTGCAGCTGGTAGTGTGACTTCTTAGAGACATCAGAGATGTGAGGAGAAAAGGAGAGTGTGAAGTCGAAGATAACCCTAAGGTTTTTAGCCTCACAGGTTGGAGAAGGAAGAGGGCCAAGAGAGGCCGGCCAGAGAGTGACAGGAAAGGAGGGAGAAGGTGTGCCGATGAGGAGAATCTCAGTCTTACTGGCAATAAGACATAGATCATTGGTGGCATACCACTCCTGGATAGCAGACAGACATGAGAGAAGGAGAAGAGGTGGCAGAAGGGAGCCTGAAAATGAGCTGAGTGTCGTCCGCATAGCACTGAAAGTTTGGGCAGAGAGCAGCAATTTGGTGGGCAAGAAGTGCCAGGTATTGATATAATAGCCAGCGAGAGAGGTTAGACCCCTGTGGAACACCACAGGTAGAGATATAGCTAGAGGAGAGGAAGGACCCAAGTTGGACCTGGGAGGGTTGATCGGAGAGGAAAGAGGTCAGCCAAGCCAAGCCAGAGCCTGATCGGTGATACCAGGTTTATCACAGAGACAGGTGGCAAGAGAGATCAAGTAAGATGAGAACACTAGGGGTATTGGAGTCATGGTTGGAGAGCAGATGTTGAGAAGAGCAGTTTCATGCTTCTGGCAGAGAAAGGAGAAAAGAAGGAAAAAATGAGAGAGAAATGATTGTGTTGGTCCAATTTGCATAAGTACAACCAAAAAGTCCAATTACCAGGTCCAGTGAAAGTGCCATAGTTGCGCTTACCCAAATTTCGATTAGCCGATCCAAAAGACAAAATGTCAGTATACCTTTAACAGGGTCAAATCCCCAGAACTAAATCTGCAAATAGATAAACTCAAATTCAGGTATCGCCATAGCAATAGAAAGCGCCCATAAGTTTGAAAAACAAGTTGAATCCATTATCTTTAGATATGTATAAATAATGTTCAGATTAGACAGACTGAGTCTCTGTTATATCTCAAAGTTCGCTGTAATAGCAATCTATCCGAGAAGCGCGTGTTGTACTTTTTGCGTGTGAATATATAGTTAGCTAAACAATACGTGAAACCACGATCCTTTTACCAGATTAAAGAAATAACGCAACAAAAATAAATGCCATCAATCCTTAGCGTATCAAATAATTACCGAAGAACCGATGCATGACTGCAAAAAGCTTACCTTAACAACAAGCAAAGAAAATCACACTTGTTGGCAAGGGAACACAAACTGTTCCATGCCGCCATTTTAAGAAAGAACGCTAAGGCGCTGTCCATGGCAACGTATCCCGCGTTGCTACGGGATACTAGGTGACGTCAGACGTGCAAATGCGTCCGCCGTAAAAAGATGTCTTCTATAGTCGGAGTGTCGGATGCCATTTTGAAGGTTAAAGCCCCAATGCAAAACCATGGCAACGGGTCTAGAGTTATCATGGAAAAGAGCGTGTCAGTAAACGTACAAATACGTCCGCCGTGTAGGAGTTTATCACAGCGGAGCAAAGAAACTGCCATGAGTACAAGTATTCCAAGTAAAATCAAGACTGAATTATCCTTGTTGTATAGTAAATTAGTATCGTATGTGTGCTTGTTCGTGTTTGTTTAGTACCGTTGGAAACTGAACTGTCAACAGGTGTCTGGCAGTGGTATGCGTAATCGCTAACCAAGTGTGCCAAAAAATATCAATATTCACAGAAACGTTCAAAGTGGAGCCGCCACACTGAGTTAACTTGAATCTGGAGATGGCGGCTACCATAAATGGGATCAATATGAGCGCACGAAGATGGGAGTAAAATCTATGTCTATTTAGGAGAATAATCATGATTGTGTTTTGTATCAAACTCAAATTTACAGAGTGGTTCGAGCAGAAAAAAATAGAACTTAGCGAGTGACATCATTCAAATATGCCAACATGTTGACAGAACAGGCATAATGGTTGGATGTGAACATACAAATATGTGTTGAGATATGATGACAAGTGTCGAAATACTGACCAAAAAAGAAGCTTCAGGAAAAAGTGGAAATTACTCTCTGAAATAGATTGGGTCCTAATAAGGATTGAAACACAGACAGAAAATGGGGCAACAATTAACCAATGTTACAAAAAAGAAATCATTTCATTATCGCTGTTAAGGCCTGTGATAGTCGTGTTAAAGAAGCATAAAATTCTGGCCTCAGCTCTTCTCAACGTTTTCAACCTATCCCCACCCCTTTTATTCAGAAAAACCTGCTGCAATCCAATGAAACGGATATCTGATTTGTTGTGTAATTACTCACAGATGCAAATGTATTGATATCAGCTTCTCTATTGTCTCAAATTGGGATTGTAAGGTGTCGCCTCACAGAGCAGCTTTCTTCAAAGCCAGATTACCCTCTTCGTTTCTCAAGCTGCCATTGGGCTGACCCGCTAACGGAATACATCAACATAACCCGGACAAGATGGTGACTTATTTGCAAAACCGAGAAGAAGAAACAAAAAACTTGTTCACTCCTCGAGGAGATATGACACATGCTTTTTCAAATCTTGGTAATAAACGAGAAGATCAAGAAAGAAATAGATAAGTATTGGGAGAAAGTCTCTCTTGAAAACTATGTAGCGAATGATAGAGTGCCGAGAGGCCTCAGGACCCTCATTTTTCCTAATTTCAATAATGAATTGGACAAAGACCTAGCTGAAGGCTGGGAGGCAAATCTGAGCAATGGCTCAATGAAAATGATGGACCAATTGATTGAGCATGCGACCAGAGAACATAAACGAGCATTGGATGGGATTGAAGCCACCAAAAAGGAAATTGCGGATATGAAATCCAATGAAGCTTCGAAAACCAAGAATTATGAAAAGATGTATGAAATCCTACAATTTTATCAGGATGAAGTGAAAATTAGGAAACTGAGGAAATCTTATAGAGATGAACGAGACTACAGAGAAGATCGTGTGTATACATTTCAAACCAAATATGACTCGAGTTTTAGATCATCTTCCAGAAACTCAACTCCCAATACCTCGTCAGCTAGCTCAGATGCTGACTCTGAAACTGACAATCAAGAAAGTTCAGGCTCAAGATCACATGAACCAGGTGGTTACATGAACCAGATCAAAAGATATAAGAAAGGCAATCGTAATTTCACTCAGAAAACAGTCCTTTTTCAACTGCCCACAGACAACAATGCCCCGCCTACAGTCCTAGGAGGCGAGGAAGGCGGGGGGCAGGAAGCAAGGACAACGCAGAGGCATCACAGAAAAACAAGCGACACACAAGAGCCAGTTCCAAGGAACTGAGCAACATCAAGTGAAAGAAGACCTAGTCCTCATTTTGTCTCACAGGGATATATCTCCCAATGAAAGATCTCTTTTGAACAAAGGATTGTCTTTTGCTCCATCAAGTAGCTTCAGTCAAGTGGATATTCATATATATTTATTATAATGTATCAGAAAACTGAAACAAAAAAAAATGTTTGCAACCAAAGCCCCAGGGGATTTTCAACCAAAGGAACCAGACATACCAATCAGTGACATGTCAATCCAAGATATTGAAGATACTTTCTTAATACGGTCACTCATTGAGGATGATCAATATCAAATGCTTCACTTGTTGGATGACCTCAAAATTCACTCCGATACAATGGTTACGCAAGAACCTAAAGTGAAATCCAAATTCGTCCCTCAACTGGCACCTGACAACTTTATTGACACTTTCTACCAAGCAGTCTCACGCGACTTTTACAAATTGAATCAATGCAGAACCAAATACAAGGGAACGATTAATAATCTGACAGCAGGAGAAAAAATAGCTCTCCAATCTTTGAAAACAGATACTCAAATAGGAGGCAGATAAGGGGGGGAACGTTGTTATAATGAATCGGGAGGACTACTTAACAATGAGTCTCTACACCTGAACACCCCTGATTGCTATATCCAAAGGTCTGGTGATTCTAAATCTACAGCAGTACAACAAGTAGAAACCCATATTTTGATGTGGCATAGAAAAGGTTTAATCACTGATGAAGAACGTGCCTTTCTTTCCATCAAGCAACCTGTAACTCCAACGATGTATTTCTTGCCTAAGATCCATAAGAACTATGACATGATACCAGAGGGTCGCCCAATCATGAGTGGCATTGGTTGGGTGACTGAAAACATTGCAGAGTATCTTGACCATATCCTCAAACCGAGGGCTAGTCTTTTGTTTTCATACCTATGTGACTCAACAAGCCTTATCCAGAAATTACAAAAATTTACTTGGCATAAAACCTTTTTTAAGGCATCCCTTGATGTGAAGGCACTATATACCTCAATTCAACATAATGGGGCTATGGCAATAGTTGATTACACTTTCAGGCATGAATCGGCTTCTTTTTATAACCATTTACTAATGATCAAGGAAATGTTACAGCTCACTCTGGATCTCAACATCTTTACCTTTGATAATCAGCTTTATCAACAAACCAAAGGGGTGGCAATGGGCGTGAAATTTGCCCCAGCACTAGCAAACCTTTTCATGGGCATGTTAGAAGATAAAGCAGTATACTCGGAACCCTTTTATAAGACCCAGATTAAGATGTGGACACGCTATATAGACGACGTTTTTTGTATCATTGATGGAAGCACAGATGATTTTCAGAATTTTGTGACAGATCTCAACCGAAATGGTTTTGACATACAATTTACAGGGTCTTGTGATCGCAAGACAATTAACTTTTTAGACTTAACTATACAGTCTCTTGGAGATCAACCACAGACTTGGACTTTCAGAAAACCAACTGAAGTCAATTCAACATTGCATGCCAGTAGCTGTCATTCAAATTCAACCATTTTCAACATACCATCGGGAGAATATACCAGAGCACGCCGTAATTGTCAATGTGAAGATAAATTTGAAGATGAGTGTGTACTTTTACAACAACGTTTTCGAAACAGGGGTTACTCGAACCAATCTATAACAAGAGCATACAAGAAATCTAAAAGAATGAAACAACAAGATACCCTTGAGCAACAACCTAAAAGGACCTCAGAAGTGGACATGGCAATTAGCTTTATCACTCGGTACTGTTCTGATCACCGTAGAATTCAAAAGTCCTTATGAAACATTGGCATCTTTTGAGAATGGACGATCACATTAGTAAGTTTGTTGCTGAAAATCCACGGATGATCTATACAAGGGCAAGTACACTTAAATCCATCCTGAGTCCCTCCTTGTTACCGGACATTAAGCAAGCCAACCAAGGAAGATGGCTTGATACTCAAGATCAGGGTTTTAGAAAATGCGGTATATGTCCCCAAATGCTCATGCCCCCACAACAGAATTTCAAGATACCAATGGGAAACAATGGACCATTAAACACACCATTAATTGTAAAACTCAATTTGTTGTGTACTGCATCATATGTGTCTGCAACAAAATATACATTGGCAGCACTAAGAGACCCTTAAGAATCCGAATACGTGAACATTTGTCAAAAATTGGAAGTCAGGACCCATCCTTACCATTAGCGGCACACTGGCAAACCGTGCACCAATTACAAAACAAATCAGATATCCGTTTCATTGGATTGCAGCAGGTTTTTCTGAATAAAAGGGGTGGGTATAGGTTGAAAACTTTGAGAAGAGCTGAGGCCAGAATGATATGCTTCTTTAACACGACTATCACAGGCCTTAACAGCGATAATGAAATGATTTCTTTTTTGTAACATTGGTTAATTGTTGCCCCATTTTCTGTCTGTGTTTCAATCCTTATTAGGACCCAATCTATTTCAGAGAGTAATTTCCACTTTTTCCTGAAGCTTCTTTTTTGGTCAGTATTTCGACACTTGTCATCATATCTCAACACATATTTGTATGTTCACATCCAACCATTATGCCTGTTCTGTCAACATGTTGGCATATTTGAATGATGTCACTCGCTAAGTTCTATTTTTTTCTGCTCGAACCACTCTGTAAATTTGAGTTTAATACAAAACACAATCATGATTATTCTCCTAAATAGACATAGATTTTACTCCCATCTTCGTGCGCTCATATTGATCCCATTTATGGTAGCCGCCATCTCCAGATTCAAGTTAACTCAGTGTGGCGGCTCCACTTTGAACGTTTCTGTAAATATTGATATTTTTTGGCACACTTGGTTAGCGATTACGCATACCACTTCCAGACACCTGTTGACAGTTCAGTTTCCAACGGTACTAAACAAACACGAACGAGCACACATATGATACTAATTTACTATACACCAAGGATAATTCAGTCTTGATTTTACTTGGAATACTTGTACTCATGGCAGTTTCTTTGCTCCGCTGTGATAAACTCCTACACGGCGGACGTATTTGTATGTTTACTAACACGCTCTTTTCCATGACAACTCTAGACGCGTTGCCATGGTTTTGCATTGGGGCTTTAACCTTCAAAATGGCATCCGACACTCCGACTATAGAGGACATCTTTTTACGGCGGACGCATTCGCACGTCTGACGTCACCTAGTATCCCGTAGCAACGCGGGACACGTTGCCATGGACAGCGCCTTAGCGTTCATTCTTAAAATGGCGTGCATGGAACAGTTTGTGTTCCCTTGCCAACGCCTGTGATTTTCTTTGCTTGTTGTTAAGGTAAGCTTTTTGCAGTCGTGCATCGGTTCTTCAGTAATTATTTGATACGCTAAGGATTGATGGCATTTATTTTTGTTGCGTTATTTTTTTAATCTGGTAAAAGGATCGTGGTTTCACGTATTGTTTAGCTAACTATATATTCACACGCAGAAAGTACAACACGCGTTTCTCGGATAGATTGCTATTACAGTGTGCATACACTTGAAGCGAACTTTGAGATATAACAGAGACTCAGTCTATCTAATCTAAACATTATTTATACATATCTAAAGATAACGGATTCAATGTGTTTTTCAAACTTATGGGCGCTTTCTATTGCTATGGCGATACCTGAATTTGAGTTTATCTATTTGCAGATTTAGTTCTGGGGATTTGACCCCGTTACAGGCATACTGACATTTTGTCTTTTGGATCGGCTAATCGAAATTTGGGTAAGCGCAACTATGGCACTTTCACTGGACCTGGTAATTGGACTTTTTGTTTGTACTTATGCAAATTGGACCAACACAATAATTACTAAAAATGTCTCTCTCATTTTTTCCTTCTTTTCTCCTTTCTCTCTCTCTCTTTTTTTTTTGCATTTTCCTCATATTGTATGGTGCTTTGTTTCTGTTTGTTTGTTTATTGACACAATGTATTAATGATTAATATATCTTGGAAAACATTTTGTCTCTATACCTTTGCATCCGCCCCCTCACCAACCCCTGCCTCTCTGTCTATTTATTATTTTGTTTTTTATCTGTTAATACCAACCATTACACAACGTTTGTTTTTGATATTTGCATTTTCTTTGTTAATCCAATCAATGAATTTTGTAACATAATCTCTGATATGTTGTATTTTTTATTATGTTTGGTGCTTTATTAGCCCAGATTTGAGAAAGGCTCTGAGGGAGCCGAAACATGTTATAACTAATGGGCTTTATCTCAACATTTAATGTGTGACAATACAACACAATTAAATGCCGTTCAAATTGGTGGCGCTGAGTACTGGATTTCTTCCTCCTTCTACATTATATGTGGTGACGGTTAGGCTTTACCACCGTCTGAATCCAGAAACCTGTGACACCCACTTACTCACAGATGCAAATGTATTGATATCAGCTTCTCTATTGTCTCAAATTTGGATTGTAAGGTGTCGCCTCACAGAGCAGCTTTCTTCAAAGCCAGATTACCCTCAAACATTAATGATGACCTCAGTGGAGTGGAAGGAGAACATGAGGGCTTCCCACCAGGTATCACCATTAATTAGAGTAGAAGAGAAAGGAGAAAGCACAGAGACCATATGAAGAGTCCATAGGTCTGGCAAGGGAACGACAAAGAGGATGTCGGTTAGGGTATGCCTGGAGGAAGCACTGGTATAGTTGTTAGCGATAGGGAGGCCTGGGTTGGAGACCAGGATGTCCTTTTTAAACTTCTTCCTACCAGATTTAGGGAGGAGAGCAGGATAGTCAATAGAGAAGCAGTTAGAAAAGATAGGAGAGAAAGAGAGCACCATGGAGTGGGTAGGGAGAGGAGAGAAGAGGAAAGTGGAGGGAGGGGTGGGGAGAACACTAGGGAAGGACACAGGGAGGGGCGCAAGCAGACGAGACAAGGAGAGACAAGCCAATAGTAGACAATTGCACAAAACGACAAGAGCTCAGACAATAGTAGAAAAGTTTGCTAGGTGAACGCTTTGCTAAGAAGGCAAAATCAAAGACAGCACTACTCTCACAATGTAGTTTAAACACCAGAGACAGCACACCTAGGTCTGAGAGTCCTGTATAGTGGGAGAAAGGCCTATGTTTCCCAATGCAGTTTAAATACTGGAGAAAAACACATCTAGGTCTGAGAGACCTGTACAGTGGCAGAAAGGCCTAGGTTTCACAATGCAGTTTACATACTTTCACAATGCAATTTAAGTACTGGAGAAAAACACATCTAGGTCTGAGAGTCCTGTATAGTGGGAGAAAGGCCTAGGTTTCACAATGCAGTTTAAATACGGCCAATAACATAGTGTTATCTCAGAGTGGCACATGCTAATAATCACAGTATTATTCTAGTGTAGGTAAGGTTGCTATGTGGCAGGGTTTTCAGGATAGAGCGATGGTTCTATTCCTTACCCGGGCCACTCCTACCTTATTAGTCGCTGCTGATTGACGGCTGGCCACTGGACTCCCCTGCTGACACCTGCAGATACTAGCTTGAGCCGCCTCTGTAGGAGCCGCCTTTTGCCTAGGGGCCCTTAGCTGCAGGGGCTGCACTGGCAGAGGCCTACCCTGGGAGGTTCTGTTAAGTGAAGCAATGTGGTCAATGGGTTTGGGGGGGAGGAAGTGGGGTTGGGAGGCGGGTGGAGCGAGGGGAAGGAGAATGAAGCGCAAGAGGGTCGGGAAGACCTCCTGGGTGGAGAAGACAGGGTCAGGGCAAGGAATTCAATGGCTGGAGGAGTGGGGAGCATGAACAGGGTGACAGGAAGCAGGAAGTTGTGGATTGTTCAGGTGATCAGAGAAGGTGGTGGTAGATCAAGAGACCAGCAGGAGAAAGGAAGGAAAACCAGAGTGAGGAGGCAATTTCTGGAGTAGGAGAGGTATTGGTTAGTGAGTGCAAGGTTACTGTATTGTGATGGTGCATGAGAGGTAATGAGTGTGGCAAGGAGAGAAAGTGTAGAGAGTGTATATTAAGTGTTTGTGTGAGTGAATGGAAGGAGTCTAGGAGCTGGGGGTGGAGTGGTAGTCGTGTGGAGGAGGGAGTAGTAGTGTGGACTGAGAAGTAGTAGTGTAGACGAAGGGGTAGCAGTGTAGAAGAGGTAGTAGTATTGTGGAGGGAGGATAAGTAGTGTGGAGGAGGGAGTAGTAATGTGGAAAATCGAGTGGTAGTGTGTGGAGAGTTGGAATAGCACAAAGGAGGGAGAATTAGTGTTGAGGAGGATCCCTGACCAACACCATTTCAGTTCTGGGCTTTGAGCACAGAATCCAAAACCCCATGCATTGGAAAGGCCACACTCTAGACTGGCTTGCAGATATCAACAGCACTGCCTCCATTTTATCGAACTTGCCTTGCCCCTGGACGAATCACCACCTAATCACTTTCAATATAAATACCATTATCAGTCCCCTTCTCATTCCCAATATAGCCCCAGAGGCTCCCTCGAGAAACAAAAAGAACATCACAGCCAACACCTTGCTCCCACTATGGCAGCCTGTCCTGGCGTCTTCCACGAACAACACAGACGACCCCACCTTAATGACCAGCCTCTACAACGACACAATCCTGTCTTCTATTAACAAAATAGCACCGCTCATGCTACGCAAAGCGAAACCACCTGCCCACCTGAATGCATGGTTCACCCCCGAGTTAAAAGTTCTTTGAAAAACTAAAAGAAAAGAAGCATCACTCTGGAAAAAAAACTCACCTACCAACAAAATTCTTTTTGACACTACCTCCAGGGATTACAAACAAAAAGTCCTTCTCACCAAAGGGAAACTTTACAATGACAGACTAGCCAAAGCCAGCTCTAACACCAAGGAACTTTTTCTAATCCTCAGAGAACTGGGAACTCCTATCCCACCACCAGAGAGCTGTAACAAAGACGCGGACTGGTGCAAGAACATTCAAAATGCCCTCCAAAGCAAAATCAGCTGTCTCCAATCCACCATCAAAGCCAAAAAACAGCCTAGACAAACTACACAAACCCCCTGCCCCCTCTGCCACCACCACCACCCCTAAGGAGCTTCCACAATTTGAATTCACTGAGGTCTCCATTCCAGAAGTTCTAAAGATGATCCGCAGTTTAAAACCCTCCAGATGCCAAGGTGACCCACCCACAGTCATCAAAGACTGCACACCCCAACTCGCTCCTTTCATCACCAATCTCATCAGTGCCGCATTCAAAAGTAACTGTGTCCCATCTTACCTAAAAAAGCGTGGGTACTACCCCTAGTAAAAAAAACACTCTTGACCCCAACACTCCCACGAACTACCGCCCTGTAACAACAGTACTGTTTCTACTGAAAATTCTGGATCGTGTAGCTTATCTGCAAATTCAGACTTATCTGGAAACCAATAACATCCTGGGGTTACATCAGTCTGGTTTCCGTCCAAGACACAGGACGGAAACAGCATTACTGGATTTAAAAATCCAAATGGACAATCTGAGGGATAATGGGAAACTAGCTTTGCTTCTTCTCTTAGACCTCTCAGCTGCGTTTGATCTGGTGGAACACAACATTTGATGTGAGCACCTAACATCAGCAGCTAACTTCTCCCATAGCACCACACTCTGGATTAATTCCTTCCTCAGTGACAGAACGATGAAAGTCTTCTCCCCCAAAGCCAAAGCACTCCGCACCACAGTCGCCTATGGAGTACAACAAGGTTCCTGTGTGGCCCCCACCTTGTATAACATATTCATAAAGCCACTCTTTGACCGCCTCAACGACCTGGGTGTCATCTACACCAACTACGCAGATGATACCCAGGTCCTCATACCCATCTCAGGAGACCATGACAACGATATGGCCACTATCAGCGCCACATACCGATCTATCCAAGACTGGATTGTACAACACGGGCTTTGCTTAAATGACGATGAGACCAAGCTGCTTATCATCGGCTCTATACTTAAAATCGTCAAACTTAATTACCTCTTCAAGTCCTTCATCATCGAAGGACACGCCATTAAAGTCACCAATGAGTTAAAAACGTTGGGCTTCCACCTAGATTCCGCACCCAATCTCAACAAACAAGTAAATGCCACCACCTCAGCCAACGCTTACACTTGCAGACTTATTCGCGCCTGCAGAAAATTCCTCACACCAGATACCTGTCTTACCCTAGCCAGAGCCCTAGTCCTTATGCGCCTCGACTACTGCAACGCACTTTAAGCCGGGACGAAGTTACAGAATATCTGAAAGCACCTGAAAGGTCCTACAAAATAATGCTCTCAGGGCTGCACTCAACATCCCCAGATCTGCACGCATCTCAGCCACGAGACAACAACATCACTGGCTCCCAATACAGGCACGCATAATGTTCAAATCACTCCCCCTCATGCACAAATGTCTCCACCAGATGGTCCCAGCCCACCTGTCCGACAGCATCACGCTGACAAAACGCTCCAGACTCACCCGATCAACAGCACCCCCAAGCCACTCCCAGATTCAAGCTCCAAAAGACAGGCAGAAGCAGCTTCCCCACATTCGCCAGTAAACTCTGGAACTCACTAGCTCTCCCACTCAGAGCTCAAGACTCCTTCTGGACCTTCAGGAAACAACTCAAAACACACCTCTTCACTAAAAGCTTAAGGAACCAGCCCCCCATCTCACCGAGCTCGCCACCACCCTCACCCCCTCCCTCTCCTACTTGTACCTGAAAACTTTGTATGGTATTATGTTCTCACCTTCTGTCTGTGGTGCCATTCACTTTGTCTGTATTGTACATGCTTTGCAACCACTGTAACCTCTGCACTCTGTGAGAAAGCGCCCAGATGCCTTTGGGCTTAGCGCGCTATATAAGCTTATAAATAAATAAATAAATAAATTGCAGTGTGGAGGGAAGAGAAGTAGTATGGAGGAGGAATGAGCAGTGTAGTAACAGAAGTTGTAACATCTAAGGGTGGATCCAATGCCTTGGAGAAGGGTGAGACATCAGAGGAGTGGAAGAGGAGAAGGAATAGAGTAGGAAGTGTAGAGGTGTGTCAGGAGGAGATTAGTGTCACAGATGGCACAAGAATTATTCCAAGTCTCAGAGGTGGTACAAGAACTTTAGGCCCATCCCCCTCTCTCTCGCATCTCCAAGTACCTCCTCCCTGTGAGTAAAAAGAGACCAAGTAGGACGAGTGTCTGGAAGGCACAATCCCATACCCTTTAGAACAGTAACTACTGAATAGAGCAGGGACAGTTTAGGAAGTTACTGAGGGAGTTTATGTAGAGAAGGAATACTGCTTAAAGGCAGTCCCTACTTCTAGTGGAAGTAAGATCTTAGACAGTAGAGGTAAACAAGCAATATTTACTAATTCTGGACTAGTGACAGATGGGCTAGGACAAAGGGGCTTTTTGGGTCAAGAGGGTGGGGTGGCTGTAGGGCCCAATGAAATCTTAAAAAGAACCCTTGAACAGTCACAGACTGTTTGAGCATTCTTTGAGCCATCTCTGCAAAGAGGCCTCTGAAAATGCAGCATGTGTAGACACATGACCAGGGACATGAGCATCATCTCTGCAAAGAGGGCCATGAAGATGCTGCATGTGTGGACACCTGACCAGGGACATGAGCATCATCTCTGCAAAGAGGGCCCTGAAAATGCAGCATGTGTGGACACCTGACCAGGGACATGAGCATCATCTCTGCAAAGAGGGCCCTGATGATGCAGCATGTGTGGACACCTGACCAGGGACATGAATATCATCTTTGCAAAGAGGGCCCTGAATATGCAGCATGTGTGGACATCTGACCAGGGACATGAGCATCATCTCTGCAAAGAGGGTCCTGATGATGCTGCATGTGTGGACACCTGACCAGGGACATGAGCATCATCTCTGCAAAGAGGGTCCTGATGATGCTGCATGTGTGGACTCTTGACCAGGGACATGAGCATCATCTCTGCAAAGAGGGTCCTGATGATGCAGCATGTGTGGACACCTGACCAGGGACATGAGCATCATCTCTGCAAAGAGGGCCCTGATGATGCAGCATGTGTGGACACCTGACCAGGGACATGAATATCATCTTTGCAAAGAGGGCCCTGAATATGCAGCATGTGTGGACATCTGACCAGGGACATGAGCATCATCTCTGCAAAGAGGGTCCTGATGATGCTGCATGTGTGGACACCTGACCAGGGACATGAGCATCATCTCTGCAAAGAGGGTCCTGATGATGCTGCATGTGTGGACTCTTGACCAGGGACATGAGCATCATCTCTGCAAAGAGGGTCCTGATGATGCTGCATGTGTGGACACCTGACCAGGGACATGAGCATCATCTCTGCAAAGAGGGTCCTGATGATGCTGCATGTGTGGACTCTTGACCAGGGACATGAGCATCATCTCTGCAAAGAGGGTCCTGATGATGCTGCATGTGTGGACACCTGACCAGGGACATGAGCATCATCTCTGCAAAGAGGGTCCTGATGATGCTGCATGTGTGGACACCTGACCAGGGACATGAGCATCATCTCTGCAAAGAGGGTCCTGATGATGCTGCATGTGTGGACTCTTGACCAGGGACATGAGCATCATCTCTGCAAAGAGGGTCCTGATGATGCTGCATGTGTGGACTCTTGACCAGGGACTCTTGACCAGGGACATGAGCATGATGTTTCTTATCATTTTGTTGGCTAGACTCTCGTGGTTGGAAGCAGACCTTATGAAAACAGGCTATTTGTATACATGGGTACTTGGAAAAGTCAATTGCGATGAATTCCTTTTGAGGAAGCATTTTCAAAGCTGTCTATTTGTACAAACTGGGCTATGTGTTAACTACATATGCCTTTTTTCATGCAGCACTTCATGCAGATTTTTCCTGCTTCCAAGCACTTTAATAATATGTATTTGTATTACCAAATGTATGCTACTCACTGTATCGACCCCGAAAGGTATAAATGGCAGAATCTACACTGCCTGGAACTTGCAAAGTTCAAGCTGCCGCAAGCTCTCACAGGCATTTCATTCTGGAAAATTGCTTTGTGTATATAATGGGATAATGTAGGCACTGGTTATTAATAACAGGCATAAACAAAATGTGTATATCGAGGCAGTGTAGAAAAAATCAGTGGGCCAGAATCTCAAACCTTTTTTTGGTACAAGTGGGGGGATGCACTAGTTCTCATGCACCCAAAAAAGTGCAGCTCAGTTCTTGAAGGACGTCTGAAAGATCGTTTCTTAGATGTGCTCATTTAGACGCCCTCTATGCGTAAATAAGGGGGCATTTCTGTGCATTTAAAAGCGCATCTTGAATGCACAAATGAAGAGCGCTTTCAAATGGGTAGAAGTGAGGGTACTTCCCCTGCGCCTGTTCTGTACAGGTGCCGGGGGAGGTGCAAATCATGGCTGCGCCATTTCTGACCCTGTCATGGTTTATTTTTTAAGTGTAACAGCTGCGTGTAAACCGTGGCTGTCACACGAGCAGTTCCATCCTCCAAATGGGGATGGAAATGCTTTTTTCCTCTGTCATTTCACCCAGACGGGCCCTTAAACGGCCCATCTCGGTGAAATGTGCTGAGCCTGTCATACATTAGTGTCAGGAGCGCCCTCCCGGCAGCAAAGTATGCAAGGGGGCTGTGCATCCCCTCCTGTAATGCTCACGTCACCTTTGAGAATGAGGTGACCTGAGCATTTTTGCAATGAGCACAAATGAAAGGAGCGCATTCTCTGTGCTCCTTTCATTTGCTCTCTGTAGAGATATCGCGAGAGTCACCAACTCTCGCGAGATCTCGCTTTGGTGGAGAGGACCGCCCCCGCGCGCTTTGCGCGCATTACGGGAGCACCAGAGGACGCGGCAAGACGCGTCCTGCCGGCTCCTCCGAGATTAGGGCCTAGGGGCTCGCACCACGAGACATTTTAGTCCCACAGCCCTGCAACAGTTATTAGGCACGTTTGCCTAGCCTTCAGGTTCTGTATTACTTACATGTTCCTGGCAGATGTCCACTGTGCAATAAAAGACATCCAGCCAGTCATCACGCCTCCTGTCATCTGTGCAAGCGTTTACTACATAAATTGGCGACGAGGATCACCACTGCAACCCAAGTGGGAACATGCAAGGAGCGACGCCGCCACCCCCCTTCCTGCAAACTCCAGGTAAACCCGCCATCCCGTGGCCGCAATGGCAACCCCTTTTCACGACGTATGTAGAGGTGCTAGGAGGGGCAGGATTTTCAGCGGCACGGCGTAGGGCTATGTTACTTAATGCCCTAGGAGTGGAAGGACAGCGGGTGTTTGAGAGTCTCACCCCGATCCTGGTGGCAGGGGACAACGATGACGTCTTTAAGAAGGCAGGTAGGAGAATAGTGAAGAGATTTGCCAGTAAAGAGAACACGGTGTTGCACAGAATACGCTTTTACACCCGCAGACAAGAAATATCTGAACCTGTCGACGATTACGTCACCAAGCTGCGAGAACTGGCGGCGCTGTGCAGTTTCGGCAACAATGCTGAGAGCCTCATCTGCGACATGTTGACAGTCCACACTAACAGCAGAAAAGTTCAAGATAAATTCATTATGGAGAAAGAATTACAACTGGAGAAGGCGATCGAAATTGCCAGAGCGGTTGAAGAAACGGCGGGAAGACGAAAAGAACTCACGGGAACCCACAGTTCTGCTGAAATCCAAGCAGTCACATTTCACTCAAAGAAAGAAAGACAGACACCCGACACAAGAGAGGGGAGAGGAGGTAAGAAAGAACCTCTGAAATGCCACAGGTGCACCAGCACGAAACACCTGGCGTTCGATAGGGAGTGCCCAGCTAGAGACAAGGAGTGCTCCATCTGCAAACGCATTGGCCATTTCTCGTTGGTATGTCGGTGGAGGAACAAGAAAATTACCAGCGTAAACACGGATCACAACAGGGAGCGAGAATCGTCCTCAGAAGATGAGGGGAGACCCACAGTCATTATGGTAAACAGCACAAGGGCAAGAAGAGAAAAGCCCCATTGCACAATCAAAATTGACGGTCGCGAAACAAGAGTTATGGCGGACTCTGGTTCGGACCTCACCATAATACCCCTACGGACATATAAGGAAATGGTGGGAAAAGAAAAGGTCCAAGTTCTCACCACACGACACAAACCCACAGTATTTGGAGGGGCGTCAGTTGAACTACTGGGATATATCAAAGGGAAGGTGGAGTTTAAAGGAAGAGAAACCACCACCAGAGTGTATTTCAGCCACGAAGGCCCAGCGGTACTGGGATGGGACGACCAAGACAAGCTCAAAATCAAACTGGACCCCAGCACAGAAGACCAGGTACTGTCTGTCTGCGCGAGGAATGGGCCCATTGTCAAGAGTGACTACCCAAAACTTTTCTCGGAGGAGCCGGGTCACATCAAGGGATTTGTCCATAAAATAATGCTCAAAAAGAATGCCGTCCCAGTCAAACATCGAGTGAGGCCTGTGCCAGCAACCGCAAGAGACACTCTCAGGGATCAATTGGACAAAATGAGAGCGGAGGGTGTCATTGAAGAAGTTGAAGCGTCAGAATGGCTTAGCCCAGTAGTGCTGATAAAGAAACCGAACTCGCAAGAGCTAAGGGTGTGTATAGACCTTCGCAGTTCAAACTTAGAGGTCATCACCGACAACTACCCACTACCGAGCATAAATGAACTCATTTTGTTGATGAAGGAAGCCAAAATTTTCTCAAAACTGGATATGAGAAACGCATACCACCAAATACAATTGCATGAAGAGTCAAAACCCCTCACAGCATTCATCACACCATTTGGCACCTATCAGTTCACCAAGATGCCATTCGGGTTATCGTCGGCAGCGTCAGCGTTTCAACGCATGATGGATGTCTTGTTACGAAAGGTCAAAAACGTCGCATATTTCCAGGACGACATCCTTGTGTATGCAGGGGATGAACAAACGCATGACGCCACGTTGAAAACTGTCCTGACCAAGTTGCAAGAAGCAGGGGTGAGGCTACGCCATGAAAAATGCGCATTCAAAGTGAAAGAGGTCGAATACTTGGGGTACAAAATCTCAGAAAAAAGGATCAGTCCCGTACAAAATCTGATGCATGCAATCATAAAAGCACCGGAACCTACCAGCAAAGACGAAGTAAGATCATTTCTTGGACTAGCAGAGTATTACGCAAAATTTATCCCCATGTTCTCTGAAACCTCAGCACCACTCTGTGACCTACTGAAAAAAGGTTCGGTATTCTCGTGGCAAGAACCCCAGAAGAAGGCGGTTGAAAGTATAAAACGGCACATCATGGAAGCGCCGTGTTTACAGCCATTTAACCCAGAGTGGGATACAGTCATCACCACGGATGCCAGTGCATATGGACTAGGAGCAGTTCTTACGCAGAAGAAGGGGGACACGGAGCATGTGGTAGCCTTTGCCTCGAAGGCCTTGTCCTTGGCGGAACAGAACTACTCTACCAAAGAAAAGGAAATGTTGGCGTGCGCATGGGCGGTAGAACATTTTAGAACATATGTGTGGGGCACGAAATTCAAATTGGTGACAGACCACAAACCCCTCATCCACATGCTCAGCCCGGGAGGTACCAAAGTGTCCACACCCAGATTGGCACGCATTGCAGCAAAACTGCAAGAATACACGTTTGAAGTGCAGCACATATCAGGGTGGAAGAATTCGCAGGCTGACTGCATGTCTAGATTGCCAGAAGGTAAAGACAAGGCCACCACGTTTCTACAAGGAGAATGCATAGTGGCATCTATCACCGATATAAAAGCACCTGATTATATGGAACTCAGCGAGAAACATTGGCTGGAAGAGGACAGAAAAGACCCGGCCATGGCGAAAATCCGTGAGTGGATCAAGGAAGGGTGGCCAGGTGAAAAAATGGTGCCAGAAGGTATAGGACCCTATTGGAAGGTGGCCGAAGCGATATCTGAAACGGACGGAATAATAATGAAGACGGACCAGATAATCCCACCTGTAGGCATGAGGAGCACCATTCTATGCAGAGCCCACGCTGGTCACCTGGGAAACACGATGACCCGGCGCAGAGTCCGGGAGGCCTACTGGTGGCCGTCCATGGACCAAGAGATTCGCACCATGATAGAGCGCTGTCATGAGTGCCTCAATAGCGACAAAAGACTGAAACGCAGACAGGCACCCCTAATTCCCACAGAAGTACCAGAAGCGGTGTGGTCAAAAGTGGGCATAGACTTTATAGGACCTCTGGAAGCGATGGCACCAGAACATCGGTACGACATAGTGCTGGTTGATTACCTATCCAAGTGGGTCGAGGCTGAGTTCGTCCCAAACATTACCACAGCGATGGTAATTGAAGTCCTCACGGAAATTTTCCAAAGAGAAGGCCTCCCCAAGGAAGTAGTAACAGACAATGGGGTACAACTGATCTCACGGGACATGGAACAATTCCTAAGAAAGCACAATATAGGCCAAAAGAAGGCGGCCTTGTATCATCCCCAAGCCAATGGGCTTGTTGAAAGGGCCAACAGGTTCATTAAGGGAGCAATCCAACTAGCCACGGCTTCTGGGATGGACCCCCTAAAAACTACCAAGGAGGCCATAGCGGCCCACAGACTCACTCCAAACGGAATAACGCAAATATCCCTGTTTCGAATGTTGAGAGGGAGGAGTGCAGCCTCCACGCTCATACCACCATGGTTATCCAAAGTGAGAGAAGATGAAGCAGTGGACATGTCAGAAGTGGTGTGGAGAATTGAAAACAGCAAGGCACGCATGAAAACATGGAGTGACCAAAGAAGAAGAACCAAGCAAGCGTCAGACATTGGAGGGGGAGATTGGGTCAAAATAAGACTACCAAAAAAGGACCAAATCACGGGCTCTCGGTTCGGCAGACCCACCAAAGTGGTCCACAGGGGAACGAACCATGTCCGCACCGAGGACGGGCGCACATGGAATCTGGAAAGAGTAGCCCTATATCAGAAGAGACAAGAAAGAGCAAGAACCCCGGAGAGACCACATGCCGAAGAAGGAATAGACAACGAGCGAAGGGAACAACGGGAACCCGAGAGAAACGACAAAGAAAGGGAAGAAACAGAGATGGAACCGGGATCGCCCATGCCAGAATCCGAACAGGAGCAACAGGAAGATCGCACAGGAAAGGGTGACCGGCCGAGAAGAGAGCACAGAAGACCGGTGAGATACAGTGACTATGTTATGCAATGAACTTCCTCTTTCAGTACCAAAGGGAGGTGTGTAGAGATATCGCGAGAGTCACCAACTCTCGCGAGATCTCGCTTTGGTGGCGAGGACTGCCCCCGCGCGCTTCGCGCGCATTACGGGAGCACCAGAGGACGCGGCAAGACGCGTCCTGCCGGCTCCTCCGAGATTAGGGCCTGGGGGCTCGCACCACGAGACATTTTAGTCCCACAGCCCTGCAACAGTTATTAGGCACGTTTGCCTAGCCTTCAGGTTCTGTATTACTTACATGTTCCTGGCAGATGTCCACTGTGCAATAAAAGACATCCAGCCAGTCATCACGCCTCCTGTCATCTGTGCAAGCGTTTACTACACTCTCATTTCTGAGAATCCATCACATGATTACGACATTGGAGGTAGCCATGTCGCTATTTGCTGCATGGCTACCTCCATTCCGGGTACGGGTCTGGGTTCCCTGAATGGGGAAATACCAGGCCATTCCGAACTTGGAGGGCCCGGTATTTCCCCATTCAGGGAACCTGGACCCGGTACATCCCCATTCCCATTGAGCCCCCATAGGGCTCAATGGGAATGGGGAGGATGCAAACACAACGGGCCCATTGTTTGCATCCTGGTCTGCTCGCAGGACCCGCTAAGGATGCCTGGTTTTACCAGGCGTCCTTAGCGGGTCCCGCGAGGAGACCTCGTAATGAGGCGGTAGGGGGTTAACAGGGCCGGCAGCTCTACCGGCCCGTTAACCCCCTACCGCCTTCCTTGTAATGAGGCCCAAGGTGTCTGCTGGGACACAGAAAACAATCTAGCAATATGTACCTAACGGGCAGTATTGAAAAGTGCAATGAGTACATCCCAACTATAAGATGCAGACAGGGGACTATGTAATAAAGGAGTCGGACACTGTACGTCTGAACGCTCTCCTTTATTCTTGATAACTAATTATTTCCCTTCAGAATCTCATCACTTGCTTTTCCCCACCCCACTCCCCAACTGGCCCCTCCCACATAATGAGGCTAACAGGCCTCTGATACAAACATGATATCTCCCCATTCTTGAACACGAAGTGGGGTCACTCCATTTCATCTATTAGTCTCAACGGTTTCATCTTGACCCGCACAGGGCGCCCCACTTGCGGGCCCTCTGGGCTTGCCCTCTTTGGGGGATGCCATGAGTCCTCTCTTGTGTCCTATTCGTCTTCCGATGCCTCACTGCCTCCCAGACAAAATTGTCCGTCGTCAAAGCTTTATAAAAGATGGCTTGAAATGCGTACTTTCAAAGCCATCTTTTATAAACCTCGAAATATGTCGAGGAATCCCCAGGTTCGCCGAGGGTTAAGACGCCTCGGCGACCTGGGGAAACAAAGGGACAGTAACTGCCTCTGGTGAACTCTCGCGCGAAGTGTCACCAGACGCAGTTACTATGACTGACGAAGTGGCAGCCATTCACAGCGTCGCTGAGGCTGGCTGCCACTTCTGTCAGCTTGCGTGACTTCATTGCAGGCTCATCTCCTGTCGTGGCTGCGGCCGCGACGGGATAATGCATGCCGCCAATGTTGCGGTAGGACAGGGGCCCAGGCAGGGCCCCGGCTCAGTCCCACTTTTTGGAGACTGCCAGGGCCCAGCCCCGGCAGGCCCCGGCCCACTTTAAGCACTGCTCTCGCCTTTAAGTCCGAAAACACCCTCTTCTTGCAGATTCTAATGGTCTTAGAAAGTGTGAAAATGGCAGATGGTGTGCAATGAAAGATTCAATTCCATAGCATAACCGGACATAGCAAAGTGGGGGGCAGTACTCTGGATGGCCCAGGCAACTTCAGTGACTAGGAGCAACAGGGGAGAAAATGTAATGTTGGTTCGACCACAGGTAGTTCGCTATACTAGAATCTCTGGTGCACTGACTGGCTGTTGAGACTATGGGCCTCATTACACAGTAGGCGGTAAGGGATTACCGGTACCCGCAAATCCTTACGGCCTTACTACGAGGTCCCTTTGCGGGTTGGGGAATTTAACGGCTGCTTTTTGCAGGCGTTAAAAACCAAACGCAAAGGGACCCAGGGAGCTAATTATGGTACTGCAATTTGCGGTGCCGTAATTAGCGCCTTCCCCATTCCCATTATGCCCTATGGGGCAAAAATGGGAATGGGGAAGGGCAATGGTGGAAGGGGGAATTACCGCCCCGCCAACCTTGGAATGGGGGTAATTCCCCTTTCCACCAAGGCGGTGCCGGTATTTTACCGGCTTGAACCCTGGCGCTAATAGCGCCATGGTTCACCGCCTACCGTGTAATGAGGCCCTATGTCTGCCTGTCAAATCAAGTGATGAGATATGAGCCTGGGGGAAGGCCAGTGCAGCAATAATGCAATTCTAGGTGACAGTATTGGAGCTACTAGCAGAGGAGCACCATGGTACACCAATTTGTCTGTACATTTATTAAAACTATCCTATTGTTAGGGTGTAAACGTAATCTTTGCAGTTGAAGTCAGGGTGAGATTACATTATTTGCCCGGGATCACACACTTAAGCTAAACAGTGAAGCAGGAATTTTAACCAACTCTGAAATTTGGGCACGGCCACCTTCTTCCATGCTTTACTTGGAACAAATATTTAAGTTTTGAGTGTCAAGGCCTACAATAATACTGCCCTATAGAGTCTACTAAGAAAAATACACAAATTGCTTAGTAAAGTATCATGACAACATGTAAATTCTTATAGAAGCATGTTGAGCCAAAATAATATCAGTGTACCTTTTATTTTCCACATCCTGAATGCAAAACTTTAAGATGCAAAGAAAAATATCTATTTGCCCACTTTATTTCCAGCGCTTTAAGACACACACAATAAAAGAAGTTGGTTAATAAACTCACTTAGGTTTGGCGATTCGTCACAAACCTCCAGCGTGTTGTTATGTATGGTTTTAAGAACATTCAACTAAGGACATCAAAGCAAACTTTACTTTTTAGCATATCAGCCTGGTCAGCTCAATGACGTTGCGCGCCTGAGTAGATCCCGGTCCATCAAGCCTTTAGCCTTCGTCTGATGAGCTGGCAGTAATAAAGGGAACCTGCAGGAAGGAAGCTGCATCACAACACTTCCCGTTCTGCGCCTTTATGGCTGTTGTCCTGTTAAATGTTAAAAGTTAAAGGTATTTGTACCGTGCACCGTCACCAACAGAGTTGGTCCCCAGGCGCTCTGGCAGATCTGCAAACGAGAAGGCGGGATGGATTAGTAAGGTGTAGAGGGAGTAGGATAGTGAGAGGGGTGGTGTTCTGTTGGCAGCATCATCTCGGTATACACCGTGCGCTGAGCTTTGGTGCAAATTTCAGGTCGATGTCAGTCCTCGTGTGCTGTTGGTGCGGCCTATGTGTTGTTGCAATGTGGTGAAGTGCGTGCGGCTTGTTGTGCGAGAGATGGTTGTGTGAGTTTTTGAGTGAGTTAAGTATGCAGAAAGTTTGAGGTTTTTGGTTAGTGGGTTATGTACTTTTAACATGCTAACATTCACAGTTCTGATTGTGGTACATGCTAACATTCATAATTCCATCTAAGTGTGGCGCATGCTAACATTCACAGTCCTATCTAGATGCGACACAGGCTAGTGTTCACAATTCCATCTAAGTGTGGTCCATGCTATCATTCACGATTCAATCTAAGTGTGGTACTTGCTATCATGTACAATCCGATCTAGATGTGATGCAGGCAAGTGTTCACGATTCTATATAAGTGTGGCATATGCTATCATTCATGATTGACTCTAAGTGTGGCACATGCTAGCATTTGCGTTTCAATCTGAGTTTGGGTCATGCTAATCATTCATATTTCTATCTCGGCAAAAGGTTATTTTCCAGTCTGTAACTGCTTGGCGCTGTTCCCAATTTTTCTGTGTTTTCAATATGTGGTCAGCTGCCTCCTGGGCTGTATCCTGTCACTGGTCAGGATGATGAGAATTGGTTACTGATAGGGTTTTAGCCCTGGTTGGTGCTTTTAACACTAAGAGAATAAAAAAAACCCTATTCCCACGTAATGGTTTAGTTCAGCATGTTTTTTATTGTATTTGTATCTTCAAAAATTGTAGGTCAATACCATTTCATTTGCTATGTATTTGTGTCAAACATAATTCTGTCTGATAGTTCCACCTGAATGTTACTGGAGTCCTGGTTTGTTCAGAAGTGACTTGTAGGTGAGTTTTTTCTTTCTTTTCTTATGAGCTTTTTGCTGGCTAGTCGCAGTTAGGTCACTGAGACTTGCTATTCCAATTGTTGCTTTACTAGGGCTTTCTTCCAAACTGGGTTGGTTAAATAGATAGTAGCAGTTACGTCACTGGGACTGTTGTTCCGATTTAAGCTTGTAGTGTGATATAGAGCTAGATGCTCTTGAATTGCAGTTTTGTTGGCCCCAGTTGCCTCACTGGAGCTTTATTGTTGATTAAGTTTATGGTAAACCTAGTTTGGTTATACAAATTTCCTTTTGTGGGTCCCAGTTGCCTCACTGGCACTATTCTGTTTTTCTTGTGTTGGTCCCAGTTGTCTCACTCAGACATCTTGTGTCCCCTTCTGTCCCGACACGTGTTTCCCCATCCCTTTGGGGGCGGTTCCTCAGGGGAGGGTATTTAGTTTCCCTGTTTGTATTGCTCTTATTTCTTGTTATTGTAATATCTTTAAGAAAAAGATCTTTTGCATGCGGTACCTAATGGAAAAGATGTATGTATGATACATTAGGATAAGCATTAGGTTTATTGAAATATAGACGTGTATTTGGCACATTACTGTTTGTAGTTTGTATGGTTACATGGGTACTTACTCGTAGTCTGAGATAAACTTAAAGACGTATTCTGATGGTCACTGCTCGTCTAGCAAAATTCAACAAATGGTTGTAGCCCTATAGGGAAAAGTTAACTGCCATCAGTTATTGGCTTAGTATGATGTGCTTAAGTTTCTTCTAGCACAACACATCTCAAGAGAGCTCGATTCTCATGCTTGCAATAGACATTTGTTTGTGGGTGGTAACCATTCTCAATATAGCATTCTGCTGAGTATTTAAATTATAAAGAGTAGGAGGGACGGTATCTGATCTAAATGGCTCAGTCTCCTATTGACTTACTTGCTAGTCTTGTTCCATTTTCGCTTGTGCACTGTCTGTGGTGGGACTCGCGTTGTGATACGAACGCTGGATTTTTGCATTTACTTCCTTTACCGCGATCGCGTCTTGTTGTGACGTCATCACGTAGATCATGTGATGCCTCGTTGGAGTGCCTAAATTGCGGCCGCCATTTTAGTTTGGGTTAAATCGAAATTCAATGCTATTTGTATACGTATTGGGCGGCCACCATTTTTGTATGGGCTAAATTGTGCTGCGATCCTAACTGTTCTTTAAGCTTGCCCGAAGTTTATTTTGGTTTCCCTTTTTAAGAGATTTCTTTTGGGTATTGCAGTTGTAGTAATATAGTGATGTTTGGGATTATTACTGTTATTGTTTGGCAATTATGAAAAACGAGCTCAATCGAGTTAGTATTCTACTATGTTTAGTGTTATCTCCCTAAATGATCTCTTTAAGTTGTCAGAATTGCGTATGTATAAGCTGGGACAAAAAAAACTGCCATTAATGTAATGTTTTGGTCTGCGAGATGAGAGGCAGATGATTATCTGTGTAGTCCATTGTGGGGCAGCTAATCTTTACAAATCATGATGAAATAAGAAAATTGTTGGTTATTAAAAGTGATGTCGTTCCTGGTCTGAGTTTAGACCTGTGTGGCATGTGTCCATATTACATATCCATTTGGCTTCTCGTTGGCACAGCAGGCGTTCAAGATTTCCTCCTCTCGGTGTTTTTTTCACTTTCTCAAGGCAAAAGAATTTTAGATCGTTAAGATCTGCTTCCTCATGGTGATTAATGAAATGAATTGCTATAGGGGATCAGATATCTTTGTTTTTTATTGCTCTGAGATGTTCTCCAATTCGGATTTTAAGTTTCCTGATTGTGCTTCCAATATACATTTTGGTACATTGGCATTTGATGGCATAAATTACAAATGTACTGTTACAGTTTATGAGTTGCTCAATTTCTCTGGTTTTTCCTGTAGGTAATTGGACCAATTGCTTTCCATTCTCCGAATAGTTACATATCTGGCAGTTTCCACATCTATAGTTGCCTGTAGCCAAGTTGACGTTGTTATGGTTGATGTATTAGGTGGTGCTTGATAGTGAGACAGACTTAGTTTGTCTTTTAAGCTTGGGGCTTTCCTGAAAGTTATTATTGGATGCTCATCCATTGTGTCATGTAGGTCTTGATCTGTTTGTAGAATACTCCAGTTCTTTGACAATATTTTGTTGATTGTATGGTTATCCGAACTGTATGTAGTGATGAACCTGGTCTTGTGAAAGTGAAGATGTGCATGGGAAGCTGGTTTGTCCTGTAGCAATTTCGTTCTTGCTCTTGTTGATGTTTTGATATAACTTATGTTTACTAGTTTCTTACTATACCCTCTGTTGACAAAATGACTTTTGGTGTTTTGTACATGATTTTCGAATTCTTCGTGGGTGGAACAGTTCCTTTTGATATATAACATTTCTCCAAATGGAATATTGTTGATGACATGAGATGGATGATTGCTGGTGGCACGTAAGGTACCGTTAACTGCTGTGGGTTTAACGAAGAGAGTGGTCAAAATCCTGTTGTTGTGGATGTAAAGATCAATGTCCAAAAAGTTTATTCTTGTTTTACTGCTTTGCATTGTCAAGGTGAGGTTGTAGGTATTAGTATTGAGATGATGAAAGTATTGGTCCAGTATTTCTTTATTGCCATTCCATATGAGTATGATGTCATCTATGTACCTTGCCCAGAAGGTGATGTTATTGTCTTCCGTGAATAATGGGTGACGCCATGCGTGCTCAAGTTCGAAATGCCCCATGTATAAGTTGGCATACGAGTGGCATACGATGGGGCGAACTTGGCACCCATGGCAGTTCCTTGAGTTTGGCTGTAAAGTTGTTTGTTGAAAGTAAAGATGTTGTTTTCCAGAGTGAACTGTAACATTTCTAAGATCATGTTGTTTTGGTCGTGGTAGGATATGGATCTTGTCTTGAGGAAATAGTTGGTGGTATGGAGTCCTTTGTCATGCAGAATGCTGGTGTGTAGTGAGGAGACGCCCATGGTGACTAACATAAATTCTGGTTCCCAATGTAAGTATTCAAGTTGTTGAATGATATGTTTGGTGTCCGGGACGTAGGAGGCTAGAGATATTGTTAAAGGTTGGAGTTGGTGGTCTATGTATTCTGATATGTGTTCTGTAAAAGATCCTATACTGTTGATTATGGGTCTGCTATTGGGCAGATGGAGATATGTTTTGTGAATTTTTGGTACAAAATAAGTGGTTGAGATGATTGGAAACTGGGGGTTGAGATAGTCATATTCTTCATCTGTGAGAAGGCCTTGATTTTT
Organism: Ambystoma mexicanum; assembly: GCF_040938575.1. NCBI lineage: Eukaryota > Metazoa > Chordata > Amphibia > Caudata > Ambystomatidae > Ambystoma > Ambystoma mexicanum. The sequence continues at coordinate 1,107,686,079 of NC_090934.1, read as the reverse complement.
CCAGTATTGGCTCATTAGCATCCCATCTGCCTTTATCTTGGGAAATGGATCTGTGTGTAGCTTTTCGTAACACGTTTGGTCATTGAGATGTTGCATAGCCATTTTTTCATAGTCTGTAGTTTTTAACAGAACTATGTTGCCTCCTTTGTCCGCAATCTTCGTGGTTATTGCTTTATTTTGTTGGAGTTCCTCTAGTGCTTGGCGTTCCAGATATGTTAAGTTTGGTCTTGATTTGGTTTTGTGTCCCGTTAAATAGAGTTGTCTTAAATCTTGCTGAGTGGTTTTGAAAAAGATGTCGATGACATTGTCTGGATCCAATATAGGTTGAAATATAGGTTTTGTTTTGAATGTTGTTTCTGATGCCAGTCCTAGAATTATGTTTTGTTCTATGGTGAAGGACTTCATTGTGTATTGTTCATTGGGATCTGGTATATTCAATAGCTCTATTGTTTGTTCCACGTGTTCTACTGAGAGGTTTGATGGTATAGCTGCCCTTTGTTTTTTTTTCTTTGTTCAGTTTGTGCGAAGAATTTTCTAAGTTTGAGTTTCCTACAAAATTGATAGAGGTCTACTGTTGTTTGAAAGTAATTATAGTAGTTTGTTGGACAAAATGTTAGTCCCTTGTTTAAAGCATTTTGTAAGTTGATTGATATTTCATTATATGTGAGGTTAATAATCACGTTTTGAGTTGTTTCTGCGGTTATTGGGATCTTGTTTTTACTCCTGTTTCGGTGGGATCTGTGTTTCGATCCTTTGCCCCTGGTGCCTCTTGGCCGATAGTTTGTGTTGTTAATATATTTGCTCTTAGGGCGTCGCTTCTTGCATAGCTTCTCAGGTGTTTCTGTTGAAGAAATTCCTCTAAAAAAGAGGACGGGACGCCCCTTTGCTTTGAAGGTAGTGATGTTGATGGTTCTTGTAGTTCCAAGTTGCTTGTTGCTTGTGTTGGTCTTTCTTCTAGTTCTGAGTCACTTACTGTGTCAGTATCTGAACCTTGTGGTTGAGTTGGATTCGGTCCCGTGCTTTTGGGTGGACTCGGTGTTGGTCTTGCTGGTGTGTTGTATTGTTTATTGAAGGTGTAGACCCTTTTAAATTTGTAGTCCAGCTCGTCTCTTAGGAACTGTCGTTTTTTGACTTTGATTTGTTTTTCGTATTTATTTATTATGTCATCTAATATTTCGTAATTTTTGAAGGTTTTTTCAGGAATGTTGAGCTGTTCAATCTTCTCTTTGATTGTTGTAATTTCTTTTATTAGTTTGTCATGTTGTTTTTTTAGCATTCTGTATTAGTCTGAAAACATTTCCTTAGATGTGGTTGTGAGCATTTCTTCCCGTTCTTGTAGTCCTTGTAGGTCATCTTCCTCAAATGGTGGGAAGATGCATATCCTGAGCCACGAGGAATACGTTCTACTTGTAAGTATTTTTCCAAAGTTTTAATCTCCCACCATCTGGATAGCTCTTGTTTTAATGGTTGTTCCAGCTGTATGAACAGTTGTGTCACAAGTCTCTCCCCTTCTCACCTGTTTTTCTTGTTTGCTTGTGACCTTCTTTGGTGACTTCTTTCACACCGTCCGGGATTTATATAAGCTATAAAAGATGTCTCAACTGCAGTATACGTTCAGAAGTCCAGGACGGAACCAGGAAGGAATAGTGTCCGGGCTCGGAGGCACGGAACGCCGTGACTTGAGCGTGGGCGAAAATCCAGGAAGTTCGGAGGTAAGTTGGAGGGAAGAAAGGAAGAAGGAGGATTCAAGGAACTGGGAGACCGGAGTGAGGAAAAAGCCCTGAGCGAACTCCGGCAACACACGTCCAACTACAGCGAGCGGTAGCGTTGAGACGCGGAGCGCCGCAGGGGCGTGTCTGTTTAGTAGTGTGCAAAGCGTGGAGCGCAAAGACTGGCAGGCTGCGTTCTGTATCAGACGGCCATGTTTGGAAGATTACTGCATTCAGTCCTCTATGGGTCAGGGACCACGAAGTCCAGAATGGATGCAGGCGACGGTTCATGACAGTATGCCTCCTCTGAAGCCCAGCTCCTCTGGGTTTGCCTGGATCAATAAGATGGTATCTTCAAATCAGCCTGGGGGCATTCATGTTTGACATGGGTTCCCAGGTGCGTTCACTAGGAGGATACCCTTTCCATTCGACCAAATATTGTAGTTGACCGCGTCGGTACCTAGGGTCACAAATTCTGGAGACCTTGTATTTGAGTTGGTCATTGACAATCACTGGGGTAGATCTTGGAGCAGTTCGAGAGGGCTGAACATATGGTTTCAACAGAGAAGTGTGGAAGACTGATTAGATCCTCTTCCATGCTTCTGGTAGTCGGAGTCAAAAGGCCACTGGATTGACGATTTCTTTTATAGAAAAGGGTCCGTAAAACCTGGGAGCCAACTTGGGAAGTTAGAGGGAAGAAAGGAAGAAGGAGGATTCAAGGAACTGGGAAACAGGAGTGAGGAAAAAGCCCTGAGCCAACTTCGGCAACAGACGTCCAACTACAGCGAGCGGTTGCGTTGAGACACGGCGCCGCTGGGGCTTGTCTGTTTAGTAGTATGCAAAGCGTGGAGCGCAAAGACTGGCAGGCTGCATTCTGTATCAGGTGGCCATGTTGGGAGGATTACTGCATTCAGTCCTCTATGGGTCAGGGATCACGAAGTCCAGAATGGACGCAGGCAACGGTTCATGACAAGTTGTCTTAATGAGAGTACGTTATCTCCTTCTATCTCGATGTGACGCAGGTTAGTGTTCACGATTCCATCTAAGCGTACCATATGCTATCATTTACGATTCCATCTAAGTGTGGCATATGCTTATCATTCACGATTCAATCTAAGTGTGGCACTTGCAATTATTCACAACTCAATCTAAGTGTGGTACATGCTAGTCATTCATATTTCTATCTAGATGTGACACAGGCTAATGTTCACGATTCAATCTAGGTGTGGCACATGCTATCATTCACAATTCAATCTAAGTGTGGCACATGCTAACATTCACAGTCCTATCTAGATGCGGCACAGACTGGTGTTCACAATTCGTTCTAAGGTGGCACTAGCTAACATTCACAATCCTATCTAGATGCGATGCAGGCAAATGTTCACAATTCCATCTAAGTGTGGCACATGCTATCATTCACGATTCTATCTAAGTGTGGCACATGCTAACATTCACAGTTCTATCTAAGTGTGTCACTTGCTGGCCTTCATAGTTCCATCTAAGTGTGGGACATGCTGACATTCACAATTCTATGTGTGGCACTTGCTAACATTCACAGTCCTATCTAGATGCATCAAAGACTGGTGTTCACAATTTCATCTAAGCCTGGCACATGGTATCATTCACAAATCAATCTAAGTGTGGCACATGCTATCATTCACGATTCCATCTAGGAGTGTTACTTGCTAACCTTTATAGTTCCATCTAAGTGTGGCACATGCTAACATTCAAAATCCTATTTAGATGTGGCCCAGGCTAGTGTTCACAATTCAATCTAAGTGTGGGACATGCTAGTCATTCATATTTCTATCTAGATGTGACGTTTCATAGTCAAAACATCAAAAAACAAAAGGTCAAAAGTCAAAATATCGAAAAAAAAGGTTAAAAAAAGTCGCATTTTTTTTAATAAAGTTTTTTATTCGAAATGGGGGGCTCGCCCCCACCCCCCCTTTTTTTGGTTACCTTTTTTTTTACATACGAGAGCCAAAAAATAAATATAAATAAAAAAATAAATTATTCGACTTTTTTTTCGATGTTTTTTTTCCGATTTTTTTGTCTTTCAACATTCTTTTTTCGATATTTTGACTGCACACCAGGTGTGGCACATGCTTTCATTCACAATTCAATCTAAGTGTGGCACATGCTAACATTCACAGTCCTATCTAGATGAGGCACAGACTGGTGTTCACAATTCGATCTAAGTGTGGCACTTTCTAGCATTCACAATCCTATCTAGATGCGATGCAGGTAAATGTTCACAATTCCATCCAAGTGTGGCACATGATAATAGTCACAACTCAATCTAAGTGTGGGGCATGCAAACATATTTTTAAGTTACATCCTGTCTCAGATAGACGTAGGCTGATGGTCACAACTCTAGCTAGGTATGAGTGTAGTAAGTGATGTTTGCCTGGCAGTCTATATTTTGGTAGGGTAACGTAGAGTGGCAGGGTTTTCTGGAGTATAGTGATTGCTTTACTCACCACCCATGCCACACTTACTTTTTGGTTGATGTAGGTTGGCGGCTGGCCACTGGCTTTCCCTGTTGACACCTGCAGACACTGTCTGGAGCCACCTTTGTTGGAGCCGCCCTTTGCCTTCGGCCCTTAGCCGCTGGGGCTGCCCTGGAGTGTCCTTGATGTGGGAGGGGTGGACCAATCAGGACTGGTTGGGCCGGTTGGGAGGCGGGCAGAAAGGGAAGCCAGGAAGCGGGCGAGCACGGGGAGAGGAACCACACGCCGAGTGCGCTCTGGTGCTTTTAAGCACCATATACTCATTTTTTAAATCAAAATTATGGAGTTGAGGGTCAGGACACTCTTACCTTACACAGCGGGCCACTGGAAATGCGGGACTTCAGCTGCTGCTACGGCCTGTGTTTGCTGTTTTCTTTTTTTTCCCAATTCCTGACCAATCAGGACGGGGGAGGCAGGCAGAAAGGGAAGCCGGGAAGTAGTATTTTAATCTTTGCTGGAACTGTTGCACACATTTGGCTTGACAGAGGTTTTCTGTGAGTGACGTTTTTGCTCACTTGTCAGGGGTCTCGATTCCAGCTCACCCCGTAATGCTCTGTGTTCACTCCAGAGACGAGACACAGTCATACCTGTCAACTCAGTGAACTCACACATCCGAGATTGGGTCGGTTCTCCCACCCGCCATTCCCCCTGCCCGTCAATAGGTGTCAATGGAGAGCCCACCTTTTTCCCGCCTTTTCATTTGAAGATGTAGCCGCCAAGGAGTTATAGAGGGACTGCTCCTCGACCTTAGCAATAGCAAAAGTCTTAAATTCAAAATCAGTTAATTCCTACATTTAATTAAGATGTAACAACCTTCGTCTGATAAATATACGTACATATTACACAGCTTCTAAATTCCCAGTCCATCTGACATTGATAATTGGAGACCAATGTGTAATCTGCTTGAACATGTTTAAGTAAAGGCGTACCATTGGCTCTTGTATGGACAATGTTATTTATGAAATGAGTTTAACTTTGCACTTTTTAATAATATTTTATTAGCACCGGGGAGGGGGCGCAGCCAATCAGGTGTCGTAGATCGCGGTATGAAACCTGTAATCTCAGCCAGCGTTTCACAGAACCTGCAGACTGCCTCCCCCACTGCGGGCCTCCATCTTTTAGCAGCCCGGGTTACCTCTTTGGTATCCCGGGGTGCTAATAGAGTTAACCCCCATTCCAAGGGTTGGAACAGGGGGTCGGGGAGGGGGGGAATGACTGGCAGACCAAGTTATCAGCCCGAGAGAAACGAGGGCCTATAACTTTGGGACCAGCCCTTGGAACAAGGGTTGGTTAACGCAATATTGTACTGCTGTATTTCTATCTTGTGTCGAATAACTAAAGGCGAAATGTTCCACCTTTTGTTGGAATGTAGATCACCTTAATATGCATTAAGAAAACCCGTGCCTGAGATTTAAATGAGGTAATGAATATCCTTTTAATGTTTTTAATTAGTTCACTTTTCAGTAAGGTTCCAGATTTAATCTCCCTCGGGCCATCTGCTCACTTCTCAAAATGACGCCTTAAAAAATGAAGGCCTATTTTATTTTACATCGTGTACTACATAAACATAAGCTCTTTGCAGATATGATATGTAGTGGAAGACTGTGGGAGACAAAGGCCAAAATGACGAAATGTTATTGTGTGTGGATGAAATACAATCTGTCAGGGCCCTGATCACTGCCCCATAAGTCACCATAGATGTTTTCATGGCCTTATACTTTGCCAGCAATGGCTGCACTGGGCATGCACCAAGTGTATTGGCACAACGTATTATTGCCCGGGTTAACTAACACTTTTCTGTATTTGAATAGTCCAGTGTTTTGTCCACTTGCCTTTATTCGAGATGTTGACTCCTGAATAGGGAAAGAAGCCCCCCCCATTCCAGTTTCCCTCCACGTGTCTCAATTGAGAAGGTCTTGAAAACTGGTGCATAGTGCAACAGTTAATGGGGTTAACCTTTCAATCGTGTGCCTTCATATGTACTATATGATCCACCAGTCCCGGCAGTGAGATTAGTGTGCAAGGCACTAGGACTGCCTCACCTGCAAAGAAAAGAACAGGTATCATTTAAGTTCCGAAATGTTTGACATCCTCAGTCGCCTATTCCAGCTCTTTTTTTTAAGCCATTTATATATATATTAAATTGGAAGGATACCAGCCGACATGCCAACCTTACTCTGCTGGTTGAGGAAAATGTTCCTTTTAATTCTCGCTTATGGCTAAAACGCACTGTAATTGATAAAGCCCTATGTACTTAATCACATAAATAAATACTTCCCAGACTATCTGAATAAAGAGTAACGGAATGCCATGTCTAACAGTCATCTCCATGGAGTTGCTCTCTTGATATAATTAAAGGCTGTGCTTGGGTCCATACTTCTAAATACAGAGATCTTTTTTGGCTCCTCATACATGTTCATTATTAGGTTAAGATTGAACATCCCTTCTCTGGGCTCATTTTAGGCGTCCTAATGTTACCCAGACAATCATACACCTATAGAGTATTTTCTCAAAACGTTTTGCTATGGAGTCATGAACGGAAATGGGACGATAGCATGTAGGCTTCCACCGACCACCCTTATTGAAGATGGGAACCAATAGAGCAAATTGCCAGTTTGTAGGGGTCAACCCTGAGGCCAATATGGTATTTACTCAATTTGTAAACATAGGTGCCCAGATAAAAACTTCGAGTGTAAATAGGTCTATGGGAAAAGCAAAAGCGCCCATAGGTTTCTTGGAGGGTAGCTCTTTCATGATTGCAGTAATTTCCTTAACAGTGGTTGTTTACCTATTGTGACGCATCTGGACAATGTGTCCCATTCCCCAGAGGAGAGCCACCCCCTTTGAAGCTATAGAGGTGATCCAGGCACACAAGACCCTTCCTAAGGGTCTGTCTAAGTGGGACCTCACTTTGAGTCTTGGGGACAAGGGCTCCCATTCCAGCAGGACACTCCCACTCCAAGCCACCCATTCTAATGGATTGTGTCCTAATATCCCAGCTTTGCTGCTTCAGGAAAAAAAATTCAGCAGGGGGCTCTGTGCATCGACGCCTGTTGAGTCAATGTCCCTCGGAGGCCGCTGTCTCGACCTCAACGTCACCGCAGGTATATGTAGCACACGGAGCGCCCATTGGCATCAGTTCCATTTCTCCACGCTTACAGCTTTGGTTGCGGTAAACCTCATTCATCACAGGAATATCTTCAAAAACGTCTTTGAAATCTCTTCATATTTTGAGTTCTGACGGGAAATGGCTTCATTTTCGGCATCGTCTACTCCTCGATCCGGCTTCAAAAAATGCCAAGGCTGGGGAGCAAAGTTGTCAGTGACAGAACCTCACAGGATCTGCCTGTGGTGCCTGGGGTCGCCAGTGCGAGGACTGCCTGTCGATCACAGCCAAAGCCAAAGCCCTGAGAAAGCGTAGGGGGAAGCTCACGGCAGGTAATGGCTAAAAATCCCCTTCTACCCCACCAAAATAAAAACCCTCAAACGAGTCGAGGACAGTGTCTCCTCATCGAAAAAAGTCCAAACGTTCCCTGTCCACGAAGTGGTTCACACCATTCGCTGACTTCGAGAAACGGAAAGAAATGGCGCCACAGATCACAATTTTCCACGTCTTCTAGTTCACCGGAATGGGCCGGTTGCCCCACTAAATCCAGTTCACCGGCTCAGCGGGAGGAGTTTAGAAGGTTTTTGAAAATGCGGCCTTGCCCCCCTTGAATACACCTAAAGATGATGCTCTGGTCGAAAGACCTCAGAAGCACAAAAGCTGTGTGTCCTCGGACCCGGCGGCCAAGTCTCCTCGAGAGCGAGCCCAACCCTTGAATCGAGAAAAAGTCACCTTGAAGACTAAACCATCGACGTCATCGACACTGAGGGACATGATTGAGACAGGACCGAACAGTGCGCCATAGACGCCATTGGCACCGATAACTGTGGAGAAAACATCGACACCTCGAGTGTCGACCTCCTAAATGCCACATGTGTCAAAGCCATCGGCCATCGACACAACCGTCAAAGTCATTGACACAATTGTCGAAGCCATCGGCATCCACGTTGACAATTTCTGCACCTGTAACAACAAATATAATGTCAACTGTGGTTGGGAAGACTTATAACCCTTTACCACGTTCACATTTCTTCAAATCCCTGTCTTCCATTTATGAAGATGCAGAGGAATCCTCTGATGAAAGGTCTTTTGGGTTACAATATGGAACACCATCAGTGCCTGAGCAACTGGTATCCGAGGACTCACGTATAAAGAACTTACAAGAATGCCTTCATGAGGCTAGTTGAATTGGCAACTCTCTTGAGGTTGAATTTGGAAAAGCAGACCCTGGTGACCATGCTGAGGTAAGGTACAGGCAGCAAATTTCAAGGGTGATGGAATACATGGGGTGGTCAAGACCTTCACATGTTTTTGAGCAGGACGATCCTACAGACATATTGGACAGAGGGCCACAGGAGGACCCAATTGTCCCTTTTCATCAAGCATTAAAAAGATGAGTGGTTTCTAACTGGGAGGCTCCAGAGGTTATTCCAGCTGTAAATAAAAAGCTGACAGCTATGTACAGAGTTTCTAGCTCTCCAAGCACCCAACTTGTAGAAAGCCTGGTATTTCAGGCAGCCACCTCCAGAAGTAGACAACATGGCTATCCTACAATACCTCAGGATAGAGATGACACACGTTATGACGCCATGGCCAAAAAGGGGTTTTCGGCTGGCAGTATGGCCTTGAAGTCGGCCAATGCAACATGCACGCTAGCAAGGTTCACATACACCCTTTGGGAGTGCATTTCTATGGCGGCTGCTCATATCCTCAAAGGGGAGGAGCGAGACAGTTTCCTTAACATTGTCAAGGATGGGAAAAACGCAATGTGCGTATCCCTCCAGACTGGTCTCGACTCTGTTGACAGTATCAGAAGAACTATGGTGGCTAGTAGAGTGATGCGCTGATTTGCCTGGTTGCGAAAGTCAGGATTTGCCCTAGATTTACAATCCAGGCTTCTCATCATGCCCTTTGATGGTACGCATTTATATGGGAACAAAGCTGATGAGACTTTGGAGAAGCTGCAAACTTCCAAGGTGGCGGCCAAATCCCTTGGAGCTGCAATAAGACAAACTCCATACTGCCCTACAGGTACACCCTGGAGGCGTCGGTCCTTTCATCATTACTCCACATTTGGACGAGGCAGAGGACAGCCGGCTCAAAGAGGACAAAGACGATTCCCCCGCTGTGGAAGGAGAAGAAGTACTAAGACTGCAACAGCAGTGGTTACCTTACCTTCAGGCACTGCATCAGCTGCTCCAAAACCTCTCTGAGGTCTTTGTTCACAAGACTGCAGTAGGAGGCAGGTTGTCACAGCATCTGACAGAATGGCAGGCTATTACTTCAGATGCTTGGGCATTGGAAACGGTTGCCCAAGGTTACTGCCTACGTTTCCTGCAAAATCCTCAGAGTCATCCACTGGGAACAGCTCTTTGAAGGTTCCAGATCCGCTCCTTATGCAGGAGATTTTAACCATGCTACAGAAAGGTGCTGTAGAATCAGTACTCAACTTTCTTCAGGTCCCATTACCCACACCACAGAAGATCTACAGGTCACGATTTCTCAACACACGGAGCACATTAGGTTTGATATCATACGTGCTGCCCACTTTCCGATAATCCTGGGGATCACCTGGCTCAGGAAACACAATCCTCACATCGACTGGACCAAGAATCAGCTATGTTTTGATTCTGTCTACTGTAAACAGCATTGCCTTCCTCTAACGGCTTACAGCAAGGTTCACGCCTTGTCGACCAGGTATTTACCAAAAGGATTCCAGTTGAACTACCTCCACACAGACCCGAGGACTGCACCATTGATCTGACACCTAATGCTCTGGTCCCATTCGGCAGCATGTTTTCTCTTTCTCATGCTGCGAAACAGGCTCTGAGGGAATACTTCGACGCCAATCTTCATAACGGTCTCGTTCATCCTTCCAAATCTCCTGCAGGAGCTTCCCTCTTTTTTATACCTAAGCAGGACTCAGCTGAACTCTGACCCTGCATCGACTATAGGGGTCTGAATAAAGTCACCATAAGAGACCGCTATCCTATGCCCTTGATCACAGACATTATCGAGGCGGTGCAAGGCGCTAAGATTTTCACCAAGTTGGACCTTCTGAGCACTTACCATTTGCTCAGGATATGATCAGGGCACAAATGGAAAACGGCCTTTCGCATGCCGTTTGGATTATACGAATACAAGGTCATGCCATTCGGCCTGGTCAACGCCCCAGCTGTATTCCAGCGATTTATGGATAGAATGTTTTCAGATGTCATGCTCATTTCCGTAATCGTATATCTGGATGATATCCTGATCTTTTCAACTAATCCCCAGGAACACCACAAACATGTCCAAGAAGTCCTTGAGCGTCTGCAACAAAACCACCTTCTGGCCAAAGCAGAGAAGTGCATATTCGAGGTTTCGTCAATACCCTATCTGGGTTTCATCCTGTCGGAACAAGGCATTACCATGGACAAGAGGAAGGTGTCAGCCATACTGGAATGGCCAGCCCCAACTTCGGTTAAAGGAATGGTTCGGTCAGAAATATTATTGTCCGTATGGTCGGCCATGTGTTTTTAACCATAAGTTGATCGTTCGTACAAACATTTCCTATGCACCTTACCAGAGTTTTCGTCTTTTGAACACATGTGAAATCAGGCAGCAGGGCGCGGCCATCTTGTGATAATCTTATCAGTTGACACATCGCCCTGGGTGAACTGCCTTTGCGGCACTAAATCATATCCCCCGCCCCTGAGCTAGCCATCACTAGACGTGTACCGCCCATTTCACAATGCCAAATTACGTCCCGTGTCAACATTCTCTGCGCTTCAGCTAATGGAAATGGCAGGATGCCTCTTTCCTCAATAAATATTGTTGAGACTTGATCGTTGTGAAGATAGGAGATACCTCCGTCCCCAAGTGCCGCACAGAAAGAACCCAAGAGCCACTCTCTTCGCAGCCTTTAAGGCCACAGGTGGGAGATGTTGAAGCCCGGAACCACAGAACACTGGAGACCCCGAAGCGGCTGCAAAGGAAACAGCAATAAGTACCAGGCAATAACAGTGACTGTAAGTATGGAAAATTGGGAGAGGCTTACCTATTGGTGGTAGCGGGAGCACTGTTAACCTAGTGAAGCTGGGGTAGGGTGTTCCGGGACTCACATGAGCAGATGATGAGAGTAAGGAGAAACTCAGTGAGCTGTGCAGACAAATAGGTCCACCTGTGAAGAAGTCCAAGACCACGTAAAGCAGTTTCAAGAGTGGGCTGAGGGGACAAACAAGTCCAGGGTAACAAGGTGTTGAATGAGTTACAAATCCAAAGAAGTCCAAGAGGCAATCCGAGTTCATCAAAAAGCGAGCATCAATCCGACAAGGGCAATCCAGAGCAGTCCAATAAGCAAGATCAGAGGTTGAGGTTTTCAAGGTAAACAATAGGTAAGAAATGCCAAACAGAGTCCAGAAATAGCTTTGAAGCGAGGAACGCAAAGCAAATCACTCCTTTTGTACTTGCCGCTTCCTGGTCACGGGACGTGCAACCACATCACGTGAACGAGGCACGTCTGGTTAATCTGTTTCCCAAGCGCCAGGGCAGCTGCCAATGCAAAAACAGGTGCAACAGAGGCAGCTTAGAGTATGTGGCATGCCGAGTCTGGCCATGACGGGCAACCAACTGCACACGTGAGTCCCGACCTGTGTGAGCGATGTGTGACACTGATGTAGGATATGGGCGCGCTGTGGGAACCCTAATGGTGTTAGTGGTGTGAGAGGTGGCAGGATGCGTGACAAGTATAAACAGACCGTTTCACAACACACAACAGCAGATTTTCTATTCCATTCCTCTCAGTGTATTTCTTTGAGTATTCTGTGACTCGTTTCTGTGCTCTGGTCAGCTACCTCCATTGCTTGTAGCCCGGGCTAACAGATACCAGTACTATTGCTATAAATTATTTTCATTTGTTTACCCCACAACGGCAACAATAAAGCCCTACCAGTACGAGCCGGAGTATTCCGAGGTGGAATTACTCGAAAGAGAAAGATGCGGAAACAATGGGGCTTCGGATGACAGTTGGGAGGACGATTCAACAGATCAAGAGCTTGAGCCTAGTCACATGGACGGCATCTCCACCTGGTGTACCTGCAATCGGTGCGTGCTAATGCCAACAGATTTGGAGAACTGCTGCTGCAGAGAAAACTCAGGATGCTTGTCCTACATATCACAAGGTGAGTCTCGGCCGCAATGTGTTACCGAGCTGCCAGACTTCAGGGCAGCCTGCCTCACACGGTCCGTGTTGAGGATTTTGATGGTGCTTATGCATGAACTTCGCGCAACAGTTCGCCCTCGTAATCCAAGTAACAAGTAAGTATACGCTGGTTGTGATGTCAGTTAGGCCACTACTATTTCACGGTTGTCTCCTATATTCTCGTAACTTCATTATCTAATTGTCATATCAATTTAGTCCTGCAATTCTCTAGTAATAGTCGTATAAAAGTCGTTCAATATTGTGCAGTGTCTAGGTAGCATTCGTCCTGGCAAAAATGCCATTGGATACAAGAATTATCATTGACAACTAAGGTTTAATACACTTATCTTGGTCATTTAAAAACAGTTTGTATATGCCTCTTTCCCAGGTGGTACCGGCTGGTGGCCTATCGTTATTTTACATGGTGGCTTCATGGGAGGCTTGGACACTGCGTTCGACGAGGAATACCCGCCTGTGCCATTAGAGAAACTTTCCCCAGTGACAGCAGTCAGTACAGGGGATTTTCCCTCACTGTGCTGCAACCGGACCTTTACAATGTGTAGTAGTTTTGTGCCATCAAAATAAGAAACAAAATAAACCACAACATTTTTTTTTATCAATGGTTGTTTCATTTTTTCAGTGAATCAAGTGTGTCTCCATTCAGCAGTGTTCCGGTGCCTTGTCTGCACGCCCCAGGCCCATCCATCCCCCCTCCATTATCAAAGGCAGTTGGCACCAGTGGATGTGCGTTGCCATGGGGTGCTGTCAGGGGCGTGAACGGCCAAGGTGCCAAACACCATGTACAATTCAAAGGTATCTTAGTTGCAGGGGTCATTGTTCACATGCCCTCCTCAGACCCCGTGGCTCCAGGCAGGATCCCCTTGAAGCAGCCGCGTCCCTGCAATCCACATAAGTGTGTCTCCATTCAGCAGTGTTCCGGTGCCTTGTCTTCACGCCCCAGGCCCATCCATCCCCTCTCCATTATCAAAGGCAGTTGACACCAGTGGATGTGCGCTGCCAAGGGGTGCTGAACGGCCAAGGTGCCTAACACCATGTACATTTCAAAGGTATCTTAGGCGCAGGGGTCATTGTTCACATGCCCTCCTCAGACCCCGTGTCTCCAGGAAGGCTCCCCTTGAAGCAGGCCATGCCCCTGCAATCCACATAAGTGTGTCTCCATTCAGCAGTGTTCTGGTGCCTTGTCTGCACACCCCAGGCCCTTCCATCCCCCCTCCATTATCAAAGGCAGTTGGCACCAGTGGAATGTGTGCTGCCAAGGGGTGCTGTCAGGGGCGCGAACGGCCAATATGCCAAACACCATGTACACTTCAAAGGTATCTTAGGCGCAGGGGTCATTGTTCACATGCCCTCCTCAGACCCTGTGTCTCCAGGCAGGATCCCCTTGAAGCAGGCCGTGCCTCTGTGTCACATTCCGGGTTGGATGGCGGTGGCTGCCGCGACTGCTGTTACACCACCATTAATGGTTCCATGACGCTCTCCCCGTATGGCTGCAGCATTCTAGCCTTTTTTTCATTCTGACCGCCGCGGGGAGTACTTCCTTCCAGCATTCCCCGCGGTCAGCACGTTGCAACCGTTCTAGCCTGCCTTCCAGCTTTGCAGTGAATACGCTTGTAATTTCCACGTTTCCTTACTTCATACCGAAGCTCTCTCTCTCGCTCCCTCCAGGCTGCCTGTTCTACCGGCACTTTCCGTTCTCTTTCTCTTTTTCCCTATCCCTCCTCCTTTTGTTACGTTTCCATTTCTCTTCGTGTCTTCCGGAGTTCAGGTTACACAGCACTTTCCCTTTCTCTTTCCCTTCCTGTTGTTTTCTTTCCTTGCAACCTTACCCTCTCGCTTGCAAGGGCTTCCTACTTTCTACTAGTTTTTGTTTTGCTGCATATTTTTTACACTACTTACCGCCGTGTTTGGTACAACTTACTTTCTCTTCCCGTCCTGCGTCAGCTGACTCTTCCAGCCCACCCAGGAGGTTTTTTCTGCTCCAAGGCTTTTTCCTCCTGTATTGCCTGGCCCGGGCTGGAGCCGTGGAGTGGTCTCAAAGAAGATCCACCACAGCTTCTATCCGTGTCAGATCACCGGCACTTAAGAAGGAGAAGGACCACCGAGCTCATCAACAAGGCATCGCAGAGACAAAGCCCGAAACCCCAGGTGAGGCGAGTGGTGCTGCGGGTGGGGAGGTTGGACTCCTAGAGGTAACCTCACCAGGTCATTTAGAGGGGAAATTGGACAGTTTGCAACACCACAAATTCAAGATGGCCACGCCAGAACAGCTGCAAGAGCAAGTCCAAGAACTTTGGAAAGCCGTTCACAGCCTCTCCCAGGAATTGCAGACAGTGAAGGCTGAAACAGCTGGTTTCGAGTTGTGATACACCACCTCCTGAACTGCCCCCAATGACTTTATCTTCTGGAAGATTTGATGGTTCCCCTAAGAAAGTGAAAGAATTCTTAGAAGCAGCCACTGTGTATTTCACCTTCCGACCACGGATGTTTGCTATTGATCAATCCAAGGTCGGATTTTTGATCTCCAATATGACAGGCAATGCATTGGCCTGGGTGACTCCATTAGTTACGGGAGAGAATCCCGTTCTGCAAGATTATGCAGGTTTTCAGTCCTTACTAAAACAGACCTTCGAAAGACCAGAACTGATTTACACAGCCTGTGAAGACTTATTAGATATGTGTCAAGGCACCTCTGATCTCCTCTCTTATATAACGACCTTCAAGACATTGGCTGCTACTGCGGGCTGGCCGGAGCAAGCACAGAATGCCATATTTTGTAGGGGTCTAAAGGAGGACCTAAAGGATAAGTTGGCTCGCTCTCCACGACCCACCTCTTTTTCTGATCTTTTGTCCACAGTATAGACTCCAGGAAAGACGTAACGAAAGAAGACGCTATCAGGGAAACCTTCCCAGTGGTGAACTACCAACTACTTCTACTTCGCTACTGTCTTTTCCCCGAGAAGAGCCAATGCAGATTGGAACCACCCGGGCACCACTCTCCGCGGAAGAAAGAAGACGTCGAAGAGAAAGAGGTCTGTGTGACTACTGTGGCTCCGATAAACATCAGCTAAAAGACTGCTCTGAATTACCTCAGCGACACTCGGGAAACAAGCAACCCCGGACCTAAAAGGGACAAGAGTCCGGGGTTAGCTGTGTCTGCCAGTCCCTATGTACCCCAACGTATATCTAAAAGAAAGATTAGTGGGCACCACTCGAATAATAGAATCAGTCTTAGAGTTAAGTCATGTTCCTTTTATATAAATGCATATGGTTCAAAAAAAGTTGTATCTATATCCAACCTATCTATATCTACCAAGGAAGTGCAAGAAGATTCTCGACTAATGGTAGTGAACATCAGTGTGAAAATTGACAATCAACAGGTGGAGACCCTAGCGCTTCTCGATTGTTGGGCCGCCGGTAACTTTGTAGACACCTTGTGGGCCGCTAAAGTCGGTCTTAAAAGACTAACTCGTAAGGAAAGTCAGCCAGTGGAGGGCGTGGATGGAACACCGCTCTCATCGGGACCCATCACGCAGACCACCGAAGATCTTCAAGTTCGGATCTTTCAGCATGTTGAAACACTCAGGTTCGACATAATAAGGGCTGCTCACTTTCCAGTCATACTGGGAATCACCTGGCTCTGAAGACACAACCCTCATGTTGATTGGGCATTAAATCGGCTGAGTTTTGAATCAAAGTATTGTAAACAGCACTGTCTCCCTCAACCGGTTTACGCAAGATTACAGCTTGTACATCATCTCAACCAAGAACCTCTAAGCATTCATGCCTTACCGCGTTTCTGTGTGCAATATCAAAGTGTCTTTGCAGAAGTGAAACCTGCTGTACTGCCGCCTCATCGGCCAGAAGACTGCTCCATAGACCTGGAGCCCAACGCCTTAGTTCCGTTTGGTCGGATGTTTTCTCTATCCCAAATGGAGAAGGCAGTTTTGCGCACCTATCTAGATACCAATCTCCACAACGGGCTCATACACCCTTCCAAATCCCCAGCAGGGGCCCCTTTGTTTTTAATCTCAAAAGAGGGATTTGAAAGAATTAACGCCCTGTATAGATTACAGGGGACTCAATAAGGTCACAATTAGAGATCATTATCCGATGCCTCTCATTACAGACATCTTAGAATCTGTGCAAGACGCTAAGATATTCACCAAGTTGGATCTTCGTAATGCTTATCATCTGCTACGTATTGCCAATGGGGATGAATGGAAGACCGCATTCCGTACACCTTTTGGGTTGTATGAATATAGGGTAATGCCTTTCGGTCTAGTTAACGCCCCAGCAATTTTTCAGCGGTTCATGGACTGTATGTTTTCTGATCTGTTGTTTCTGTCAGTCATTATCTACCTGGACGATATCTTGATATTTTCCAAAGATAAGAAGGACCATAAGCATCATGTTCTTGCGGTACTGGACCGACTCCAAAAGAATAGTCTACTGGCTAAACCAGAGAAACGTCAATTTGGTGTTACTTCCATACCTTACCTTGGGTTTATTCTTTCCGAGCACGGTATTTCTATGGACCCACGTAAGGTTTCCGCTATTCTCGAATGGCCCTCTCCTTCTTCCATCAAGGAGGTTCAACGGTTTCTAGGTCTGGCAAACTTCTATAGAAGATTTATCCCTAAGTTTTCTGAGACCGTGTTACCTATAACTTCTCTGCTGAAAAAGAATGCAGGTTCCTTTGTATGGTCCACTCCAGCTGAAGAGAGCTTCAAACAGCTTAAATCCTTATTCTGCTCTGCTCCAATCCTACAGCAACCCGATCAGGACAGGCAGTTTATTGTAGAGACCGATGCTTCATCGGCCGCTATTGGAGCAGCTCTACTCCAAATGAAGGAGGGTGTTGAACACCCAGTGGCATATCTTTCCTGCACACTCACCACTAGCCAATTGAACTATTCAGTTTTGGAGAAGGAGTTGCTGACTATGAAATTGGCTTGTGAGGAATGGCGTCATCTTCTCTTGGGCGCTAAGTATCAGTTTCTGATTCGCACGGATCACAAGAACCTCAAGGTCCTGCAAGCTATGGAATGTTCCAACTCCCGTCAAGCCCGGTGGGCATACTTTTTTGCTCAATACAACTTTTTGATAACGTACCTTCCTGGGTCCAGGAATGTTTTGGCCGACGCCCTGTCACGTAAAGAGACTGATCTGGCCTCTGAAACTAACAGACCGGAACTCATGAATCCCGGGTTCTACGTTATTTCGCTGCGGTATTTTTCATAGCAGGTTTTTTCATCGCTGTTTTTTTTTTCGAAAAACTCTTTTTTTTTTGGGGGGGTTACCCCCCAAATCCTTTTTTTTTTTTAATTCCCTTACACCCACAACCATATATTTAATTTTTTATCCCCCCCCAAAAAAAAACTAAAAAACGATGAGTTTTTTTCAAAATAAAAACGTCGATGGAAAAACACGCGATGAAAAATACTGCGGTGAAATGCATGTATACTGTTTCCCGATGGCCGTATTGTGGCACAAATCAACACCTTTCTTCAAGAGGTCAAGGAAGCTATGATCGCTGATCCCTTGGTTGATAAACATGAACAGTCCTCATCCTGCCAAGTAAGAGATGGTCTTGGGTTCTTTCAAAATCGTTTGTACATACCTCCTGGTCATCTCCGCAAGAAGATCATATGCTGGTGCCATGATTCCAAGACTGCAGGCCATAGAGGTCAGTCCAACACAGCAGAACTCATAAAATGAATCTTCTATTGGCCAGACATAAAAGAGGATGTCTGGTCTTACATCGTGCCTTGCCCTGTTTGCGCCATGACTAAGAACCCCACAGACAGACCCTTCGGTCTTCTCATACAGTCAGACATACCTCAACGCCCCTGGGGTCACATTTCAACTGATTTTATTATCAAGCTTCCTCCCTCAGATTCCTGCACCTGCATCATGGTAACAGTCGACTCCCTTACCAAGATGGCTTACTTTTCCCCTCTCCCAGGTCTGCCAAGCGCGGCTAAGATGGCTGAAGTATTTGCCAGAGACATCTTTCGCTACATGGCCTCCCGAACAAGATTACTTCTGACAGAGGCCGCCAATAGATCTCAAAGTTTTGGAGAGTGCTCTGTAGTCGTTTGGGTATCGATCAAGCTCTCTCCTCAGATTTCCATCCCTAGACTAATGGTCAGACAGAGAGACTTAACGCCACCCTTGAGCAATACCTTAGATGCTATAGCAACCAACTGCAGGATAACTGGGTACTGCTTTTCCCCACGGCGGAGTTCGCCTACAACAACTCCAGACACACGGCCACTGGGCTTACTCCTTTCTATTGCACTTATGGGGTTCATCCTAGAGTACTACTACCCGTATCTTCTCACCTCAGTAATTCCCCAGCGGTAGAATCTATTTTGTCCGATATTTCCCAGGCTCATCAGTCAGCCAGGATCAGCCTGGAGAAGAGTCTCAGGTATTACAAAAAATAGGCAGATCGCCATCAGCGAAAAGCTCCGGCATGGGTGAAGGGAACCAAGGTATGGCTGTCTACCAGATTTTTGCCTAGATGGGTTCGCCCCTCTAAGCTGTCCCGCCGTTATCTGGGTCCATTTCCCATTCTGGAGAGGATTAATCCTGTGGCATATAAAATTAAGCTACCTTCCAATCTCAGTCGCATTCACCCTGTCTTCCACTCCTCTCTTCTTAAGGAATTCATACCCGATCCAGACCGCAAACCAGCTTCCACCTAGGTTCCCTTCCGAGACACCTCGCAAGAAGAATACGAAGTCTCTAGGATCCGAGACTCCTGGTACTACAAGGGACGTCTCCAATACCTCCTCTCCTGGAAGAGTTACCCCAGGTCTGAGGATTTTTGGGAGCCTGCACATTTTGTGAGGGCCCCCAGGCTTCTGAGTCATTTTCACCGCACCCATCCGGGGAAGCCAGATGGAGCAGGTATTAAGGGGGGGCATACTGTCACATTCCGGATTGGATGGCGGTGGCTGCCGCGACTGCGGTTACGCCACCATTAATGGTTCCATCACGCTCTCCCCGTACGGTTGCAGCGTTCTAGCCTTTTTTTCATTCTGACCGCCGTGGGGAGTACTTCCTTCCAGTATTCTCTGCGGTCGGCGCGTTGCAACCGTTCTAGCCTGCCTTCCTGCTTTGCGGTGAATACGCTTGTAATTTCCACGTTTCCTTGCTTCATACCGAAGCTCTCTCTCTCTCGCTCCCTCCTTGCTGCCTGTTCTATCGGCACATTCCGTTCTCTTTCTCTTTTTCCCTATCCCTCCTCCTTTTGTTACGTTTCCATTTCTCTTCGTGTCTTCCGGAGTTCTGGATACACGGCACTTTCCCTTTCTCTTTCCCTTCCTGTAGTTTTCTTTCCTTGCAACCTTAACCTCTCGCTTGCAAGGGCTTTCTACTTTCTACTAGTTTTTGTTTTGCTGCATATTTTTTACACTACTTACCTCCGTGTTTGGTACATCTTACTTTCTCTTCCTGTCCTGCATCAGCTGTCTCTTCCAGACCACCCAGGAGGTTTTTTCTGCTCCAAGGCTTTTTCCTCCTGTATTACCTGGCCTAGGCTGGAGCCGTGGAGTGGTCTCATAGAAGATCCACCACAGCTTCTATCCGTGTCAGGTCACCGGCACTTAAGAAGGAGAAGGACTACCAAGCTCATCGACAAGCCATCGAAGAGACAAAGCCCGAAACCCCAGGTGAGGCGAGTGGGGCTGCGGGTGGGGAGGTTGGACCCCTAGAGGTAACCTCACCAGTTCATTCAGAGGGGATATTGGACACCCTGCAGTCCACATAACTGTGTCTCCATTCAGCAGTGTTCCGGGGCCTTGTCTGCACACCCCAGGCCCATCCACACCCCCCCTCCATTATCAAAGGCAGTTGGCACCAGTGGATGTGCGCTGCCAAGGGGTGTTGTCAGGGGCACGAACGGCCAAGGTGCCAAACACCATGTACACTTCAAAGGTATCTTAGGCGCAGGGGTCATTGTTCACATGCCCTCCTCAGACCCCGTGTCTCGAGGCAGGATCCCCTTGAAGCAGGCCGCGGCCCCGCAATCCATGTAATACCACGACATATACACGTCATTCATTCACATACACACCTCTTTTTGTAATTCTTTATAAACCACTGGATATTTATCATGAGAACATCTTTGAGCACTGCAAGTCAACTCATGAACGTGCTACCTGAGAACCGCAGTGACCGATGCTAATCTGCTCATCGTCGTGCTATCTGTGAACTTCTGTGACCGCTGCGAGTCAACTTGTCAGTGTGCTACCTGTGAACATCTCCCTGTTCTCCTTCCACTAACTACTCTGCTTGCTGAATCTAACTGTTTGTTGGTCAAGGTAAGGGCGTGTATCCTAATCATATCTCCTTCATCTGTAAATTTCTATCTATTTCAAATTAAAGTACTCAGTAGTGCTATGTTCATTCTTCTCATTGCTATTGACCTGGGTTTCATTTGTTATGTTATCGATATATCAATTTTCATCAGTGTCAATTGGCATTGAATTGCATCCTTCGCGGACCGTGTCTATAATATAAGCATGTTTCCTTTTCATGCACGATAGTAGATTCAAGGGACGAGTAACATGTTCTGATTTTCGTCACATCAATGAATTGCTTAGGAAAGATATCCTATAATACAGCGTCCCACGCTGCACTGGTTTTGCTGTGGTGACCAAAACAAAGCTTGCATCGAAGAATGTATTGTCCAATTACTTCTTTCTCACATTTTTATGCAAAAGTAAAATTCAAATAATGTTCACTTTTTTTTGCAGAATTTACAACAATGCTTGCATGTTCAATTTTCGGTTGCCCTTCGAAGACCCATGACAAATCTGAAGGCACTACAATGCATGTATTCCCTAAGACTGTAGATCGAATTAGAGAATGGGTCAGATATTGTGGATATGCACCAGCAGAGCTTGAAAGTCGAGTAAAAAAAGTCTTGGAGGACAAGAGGGGTGATCGATACCGCATCTGCAGCCTGCACTTTACCCCAAATATCTACGACACATCCTTGTACACAAAGAAGAATCAACTGAGAACAACTCGTAAATTGCTCTCAAACGCTATTCCTACATTATTCGTTCACATGCCGCCACAGGTGAGTCACGCTTCCGGATTTAGCTTTAGGCCTTGCGGTAGTGTGCAAGTAACCAAATGGATTGATTGGTATTTTAGGTGTAAATGTCACTAATAACTATGCTATAGTGTCCCTTGAAATACGCATAATGTTTTCGCAATCTGTCAACTTTAA
Organism: Ambystoma mexicanum; assembly: GCF_040938575.1. Classification (NCBI taxonomy): domain Eukaryota; kingdom Metazoa; phylum Chordata; class Amphibia; order Caudata; family Ambystomatidae; genus Ambystoma; species Ambystoma mexicanum. Next base: position 1,107,664,301 of record NC_090934.1, on the reverse strand, counting down.
TTGACAATTTTTAAGATTAGCATTTCTAAATCAAATAATATTTTCCCTTTACAACTCCATGACTATTCACTGAATATGAAGGAGCAAGATTCAGCATCCATGTCTTGCCTGGGTTCAACAACCACTTTGAGCGCGTATTAGGTAGCCTTACTTAGCTATTCAGTTCTGGAATTGTTTTATGCATGGAATTTGAGATAATCTGATCATATTTACATACTGTGTCATTCATTTACACACTGTTTAATTTGTGGTTTGCTATTGATATGTACCTTAATCGTTGTCCCAATGTGTGTGTTCAATTTACACTATTTTCATCCATACTAATGCAATTACTGTGTTTCAGGGAGATGCTGGAGCGTCCTCTACAATTACAACATCCCTTGTAGTTGATCTAGAGGTATGCGTACTGACAGTTCCATCGAATGAGATAATCTGATCATATTTACATACCGTGTCATTCATTTACACAACGTTTCATTACTGGTTTAATATTTATATGTACCTTTGTCATCGTCCCAATGTGTGTGTTTGATTTACAATATTTTCATCCTTACTAATGCAAGTACTGTGTGTCAGGGAGATGCTGAAGCGTCCAATACAATTACATTATCCCTTGTAGTTGTTCCAGAGCCAGAGGTATGCGTACTGACAGTTCTATCAAATGAGATAATCCGATCATATTTACGTATCGTGTAATTCTTTTACACAACTTTTCATTAGTGGTTTAATATTTATATGTACCTTTGTCGTCGTCCCAAAGTGTGTGTTCAGTTTCCAATATTTTCATCCATACTACTGCAAATACTGTGTTTCAGGTTGCTGGAGCTTCCTCTACAATTACGTCATCCTTTGTAGTCGATCCAGAACCAGAGGTATGCGTACTGACAGTACCCTCCAATGAAAGAAAGTTGGTCTAATTTTATTTGTAATACAAATTATTTATTTTAAATGGATACTCTTTTCTAGGGATGTATAAAAGATACGTATATATTGAACGGGAGGCACGTGGATCCGAGTCGGTGTACCAGCTTGCTGTTGGTGATGTTAGAGTAAAGAAGGTTTCAACAAAAAGAAAGGAAAATAAGGTTATATATAAACAGTTTCTATTTTTAGCAATTGTTTTGTGCTGAGGCCTTGTTTATATGCTTTTTTTCAATGTAAATTGTACGATACTGTATGTTGGATTTACATTGAACATCCTTTTTCCTATATGTCCTGTAGTTGCCCGATGGAGTACGGGCTATGCAGACACAGACAGCAACAACACAAATGAGAGATGCTGCTTGCCCAGCTGTTTTCACAATGGAGGAAATATTAATTGAGGCGCAGCATGTTTGGACTCGAGATGCCTTTGTCCAATGGCCAGAAAATGAATTTAATGTGACCGGCGAATCCAGCAAAGTGTTTTTGGACCATTGCAACAATGCGACTGCACCACCAGAAGAAGATGAAACTGAATGTATTGAAGATACTTTTGAATTAGCCGCAGAGCACTTGACACAATCGACACTCGCCAAAAAAATGCCACCCAAAAAGCAGTCGACATTGATGTTTTCTCCTATTCACGGTCAAGTAACATATGTTGAAATGACAGAGACTGAAGCATCTACACAATTGACCGATGAACTAGACAAAGGTATCAACTATAGTATGTCCAGTTTGGGTGATATATCCACAACGGTTCAGTCCGAAACAACATTAATGCAGGATGACAGTCTAATAAAGGAGGCCAAATACATAGTATTCAACAGAAGCTTGATAGAGATTATAAAGATGCTGAAATGTGTGCATTCAGTGAGAGGGGAAGTATGTGGGAAGCCATTGGTGAATGTGACTCGTCTAACACAAGGCAGTAACCTCAAAATACATGCCACCTGTGAAATGTTACATAAAACATTTTCATGGTCTGCTCAACCAATGCTGGGGAAACTGCCAGCTGGCAATCTACTGTGTGCAGCAGCTTTACTTTTCAGTGGCTCTAGTTTCAGGAAGTTATCCAGTTTCTGTTAGTTTGTGGGACTCCATTTCATTTCTAAAACGCAGTACTACCAATATCAATGTGATTATCTATTCCCTGCCATTAGTAAAGCTTGGAAAATTGAACAATTGTCTATTCAAAGTACATTCTCTGACAACCGGTTCGGCTAGCCGGCGATGGACAGTGTGACAGCCCCAGATTTTCTGCTAAGTACTGCACATACCACTTTCAGGACATGGAAAGTAAAACAAATTGTGAGTTTGGTGGTCGTGCAGGTGTCCGAATGTAAATCCTCAGTGGCCATGGAGAAACTTGGTTTTATAAAATCACTGGAAGATCTACAATCGAGGGGAATGCAAATCGACCTCATAGCCACAGACAGACACGTTTCAATAGCCAAGACAATGAGAGAGCAGTTTCCAAATATCAAACAACAATTTGATGTATGGTATGTTGCCAAATCAATCAATAAAAAAATCTCGGCTGCAGGGGAAAAAAAAGTTTTCACAGTGGTCCCAGTCTTTCAGAAACCATCTTTGGTGGAGCTCCAAAACATGTGATGGGTCTGTGGAAATACTACTGCAAAAATGGCGGTAGCTAATGCACCACTGTTCCAACGTTCACCACTGGACAGAAAACCAACATTTCCACCAATGTGAACATGGCCCTTTGTCCCCGGAGAGGCACGGAAGAAGAAGTGGTTGATTCTATCTTCACCTCCACACAAAGCCCTTGAGAAGATTGTGTTTGATAACACTCTATCAACAGATCTGAAGGGACTCACAGAATTCTGTCACACAGGAGATTTGGAGGTGTTCCACAATATGTGCCTATTCGATTTTGTTAAATATCTTATTATTAATGTCGTAGAGATGCATACTTGTAGAATTGCGTGCAAATCTGTTCAGAGCACACATACATTGCCACAAAACATTGCCAACGTGCCATGTCCACCCAAAGTAGAGCTTGTTGAACAGTTCAAATCCCGGTACAAATGATTACCATCTGTTTTTTATTTTTGCCAAAAATGTTTTTAAACAGTGTTCCAATAAAGCATCCAATTTCTCTTTTGAAATCTATCCTCTTTGTCCTTTTCTTTTGAAAATAGTACAATTTTTACAATTGCCATACAATGTAACACTGTGCTTTCACATTTCACAGTTTCGTCGAGCTACTGTGGGACCTTCATTTATCGTGCTAGGGCCCGATGGATAACAGTGTGTAAGAATCTTTGGGTTTCGGCAGTTGCCTTACCATCCTGTTCCCCAAACAGCTGAATAACTGCTCATCACACAAAAGGGATGAGACCTAGGCTACATAGGATACTAGCTACGCAAGAAGTACTGACTGTGAAAACATGCCATGGGGTAGGAGGCCGTGAGATAAGCAGAGGTGGGGCTATTACTAGACACACTTTGACTTCGTTTTTGTGTTTCCTTGACTACAATTTTGGAGTAGGGCGCATTCTGTCATTGGCAAGTTTCCCCTACCCCTCAGCAGCGCCACGAACAGCAAGAAGTGACAGCCCCCACATTTTTCCTCCAGGGCCTGTGCTTTACAATTCCAGTTCTCATGAATGCATTGACACGAGATGTTGCAAACTAAGAATGTATGTTCATTGTGAGTGAAGGTCACCAGCTTTGAATTTTTGCTTGGGAGCTGAGGAGGCCCACTTGTCGCACACACAGCATAAGGTTCTATTGTTTTTTTACCTTCAGAGACAGGGACCATTCCGAAAGGGATTGAATTGAAGGAGGGGTGTAATAACGTAAGATATGATAAGGTTGTCCATTGCAAAACTCGACTTAGTTACATTTAAGTTCAGTTTATGAAAAATCATTGACACGAACGGAGTCTGCGTTACGGTGTGCATTACACCAAGAGAATGGAAATGCCGAATATAATGTAAGTTTCACTCTAGACGATTTTATACCACAACTAGTCCAAATATCAATAGCTGACCCTTATTGCTGGGTTACATTGTACTCGTTCTTTCTGTGTGGCATATTGCAATGAAGTGCAAGTACAACCTTTGTGTGCTGGTCTTTCTACCGGGCAAGTGGGCAGTCCAGTATTGACACGCATGTAGACCACCACTCGTTGTGCACCTTGAATTGTTGCCTCAGTTTGCGCATTACGTTTAGAGCTGAACATACTCCATTGCACTATCCTCGGAAGCAAATAGCGGAGTACTTTCCACGTTGTGTTCTCTCAGTTCACATTGTGTCACATCTGTGCTAATAAGTAAAATGATTAATTGTAATAAAGATAGGCTACTGAGAAACATTTCTATTTTTATGTTTTGCAAACAGGTACATCCTTCCATTCTGCGATTGTCATCTATTCCAGACCCCAACTGATGGTTTCTTCAACCGCCAGCTGCAGCTACATGTCAATCACTGGATTTATTTGACTCTTTTTTGGGACGATCGCCAAGGGCCGATATGCCCTTACTGTACCAGTGATTAGGAGCAACATAACAACCTTTATGGTGGTCTAGTGCCAAGTTGATGCACCAGCCTTGCAATTCACCCTGAGACCAAAGTGCTTCTTTTACCCAAAACGAACACCCTGTTTAAAATTTGCGGATCGAGAGCAAAGAAAAAAAGTTCCGTTTTGATTGAATATTCTCAAAAAACATTATGTGCAATAAATGTACTTTACCAATTGTACAGTCTTGCTGTTTCCTTTTAAAGTACAGTTTCATATTCCGAATTTTGATGCACTGTGTTGTGAGACCATGGCCCTCATTAGGATTTTGGAGATAACCATGGCGCTATTAGCGCCATGGTTGCCTCCAAATCCTTACTGATTCCGCCCTGGTGAATGGCGCTATTACCGCCCCATTCCAAGGTTGGCGGGGGCGGTAATTCCCCATTCACCAGGGCCCTTCCTCATTCCCATTTGAGCCCCCATAGGCTCAATGGTAATGAGGAAGGTGCTAATAATGGTACCGCAAATTGCGGTACCGTTATTAGTACCAAAGTCCCTTTGCGGGTCCCGTTCTTAACGCCTGGTAAAACCAGGCGTTAAGGGAGGACCCGCAAAGGGAACTCGTAATAGGGCGGTAAGGGATTACCAGTACCGGTGCCCTTACTGGTACCGGTAATCCCTTACCGCCCACCTCGTAATGAGGCCCCATGTGTGTTGTTTTCTGGGTTCTGCGTCAAGTCGCGTAGGTGACGACTGGGTGCGTTTGGCTATGCTGCCCAGTAACGTCACGGAAAGAGGCGGAGAATATCAATGATTTGGTGATGTCAGGCTCAGGGGCGTGGGATATGATTTAGTGCCGCAAAGGCAGTTCACCCAGGGCGATGCATCAACTGGTAAGATTATCACAAGATGGCCGCGCCCTGCTGCCTAATTTCGCTTGTGTTCAAAAGATGAAAACTCTGGTAAGGTGCATAGGAAATGTTTGTACGAACGATCAACTTATGGTTAAAAACACATGGCCGAACCATAGGGACAATAAAATTTCTGACTGAACCATTCCTTTAAGGAGGCACAGAGGTTTTTAGGTTTGGCAAACTTCTACCGCTGATTTGTTTGCGGGTTTTCAGAAGTAGTACTGCCAATCGCTGCTCTCCTAAAGAATATCTCCGGGTCTTTTCAGTGGACAGACTACACTGACATGAGTTCTCAGCACCTCAAAGAACTCTTCTGCTCAGCTCCAATCCTAAGACAACCCAACCAGAACCAACCAGCCATTCATTGTGGAATCAGACACCTCTGCAACTGCCATCAGGCAGTTATGCTACAGGAAAACAACGGGGTGGAGTACCCCATTGCTTACCTTTCACAGACTCTCACTGCCAGCCAACGTAACTATTCAGTGCTGGAAAAGGAGCTCTTGGCCGTGAAACAAACCTGCGAAGAGTGGCGACACCTCCTTCAAGGAAGTGTCCACCCTTTTCTCATTCAGACCGATCACAAAAACCTTAGGGTCCTGAAGTCCATGGAGTGTATAAACTCCTGCCAAGCCAGGAGGGCGCACTCCTTCCGCACTTCTTCGCACAGTATGATTTTGAGATCACGTACCCGCCAGGCAGCCAAAATACGCTGGCAGATGCCCTCTCCAGAAGGGGTTCCTCAGAGACTACTCTTAACCATCCGGCTGAGCGACTGTTTCCCAGGTACAGATTTGTGGCACACGTGAATACCTTCCTGCAACAGGTCAATGAAGCCACCATCCTGGAGCATTGATCCGGTCCCAGCAAGCCCTCTGAACATGTCGAGGAAAGGGAGGGTTTACGGTTCTTGAAGAACTGGTTGTACATACCCACTGGAACCTTCCGCCTGAGAATTCTGGGGTGGTGTCATGACATCAAGACATCTGGTCACAGGGCCAGCTATGCACATTAGATCTCATCTGCCAATCATGCTATTGGCCCAACCTCAGGCATGAGGTGAAAAAATATGTGAAGGCCTGTCCAGTATGTGCCAAGAGCAAGTATTCCCCCAGAAAACCCATTGGTCTATTGGAACAAGATCCACTTCCCACTCTCCCTTGGGGTAATGTGTCGACTGACTTTATTGTGGATCTCCCGGAGTCTCAATCCTGTACTTGCATAATGGTCACCATTGATGCTTTCACCAAGATGGCCCACTTCTCCCACCTCCCGGGAGTTCCCACGGCGGCTGAGATGGCAGAGGTTTTTATGTGGGACATACTTCGTCTTCATGGCTTACCAAACAAGATCCAATACACTTAAAGGGGGAAACCCAATAGAACCACTAAAGTGGTAGCTCTACCTTTTATCGGGAAAGAGATACTCATAAACAGAAGACGTAGTTAGCTATTATCAACAGCTCACAGTAAACACACATTAAATCAATACTGTAATATTATACATAGTAAATAGTTTCTTCAAAAGATTCATTTTTATAAAAAAGCGAAAAACATATAAAGTCGCTTAGAGTATTCAAGACTAAAACACTAGCTAAAAACAGACACTATAGTCGTGACACATATACCTAAATAGGGTCAGGTAATGTATGTCCTACTGACATCAAATCAGTTTATTGACTATTGTAGGGGCATTAGCCGTCTTACTATAGTCAAAACCCTTTTATTGGGCTAAATTCTTCACTCTAGTAATTTCATTCCTAGATGGAAAATACTCGACATGTTTCAGTTCTCATACAATATTTTTCGAAACTTTCTTCAGGAGGTATGTCACTGTTTATTCTAGTGTTACAATAAAAAACAAGACATGCTACGGAAGCATATGTTGATATCAATAACCACTCTTGTTGGCAGTGCAAAACAATCTTTGTTTGAATCTTTGTGTTCAAACCGTAGCTGGTCCAGTATGTGGAGAAAGACTTATTGAGGTAGGTTCCTGAATATAGCAGGGGTTATTCTTCTTGGTCGACAGTTGAATATCAATTAAGTGTAGTACGACCTCTTTTGAAGTGGCTATTTGATAGTCAATAGCAAGTCTTTAAGGTGCTCCTCGTATTTGTTCTAATTGTGGAATCCACTCATAAGAAATGGTCAAATGTCACTGTGGACAGAAGGCTGCAGTGTAATTTAGTTGTTGTCAAGGAGTTCCCCCCCTTCTCACCTGAGTCCGATCTTTGCTGGATTTCTTGGTCGATGCCTTCTTACGGACGGATCGGGTCTTGAATAAGGATGCACAAGTCTCTTCCGATTCCAGCGTGCGTTCAAAGTTCCGGGATGCAATGATCCAGGAATCCAGGAGATTAAGAGAGTGCTCTACTCAGCACACGAGTCCAGGAAGCAAGAAAGAAGGGAAGGATAACAATACCGCAAGCTACGGAGCACACGTCTGGTTGCTTCTTCGCAATAGCATTGAGACGCGCAGAGCCGTGGGGGGTGTGGTCTATTAATAGAACATGCTACGTCCAACGTGTAGAGCGAGGAAGGTGTTTCACGCTGGACGGCCATGTTGGGAGTACCAGGGAGTGCAAGCCCCATTGAGACAAGGACCAGGAAGTCCAAAACGGGCACGTTCTGCAGGTCATGACAGCATGCCTCCTCCGAAGACCCAGGTTTGGCTGGGTGTATGAGGTGAAATCTTCTGAGCAGTCGAGGGGTCTTGAGATTAGAAAGTGGTTCCCAGGTTCTTTCACTAGGAGGATATCCCTTCCATTCACCCAGGTATTGAAGCTGACCCCGTTTATACCTGGAGTCGCAAATTTGGGACACTTCATATTCCAGTTGGTTGTCAACCAGCAGAGGAGGGGGTCTACAGGATTTCCGGGAGGATTGGATGTAGGGTTTTAATAAGGATGTGTGAAAAACTGGGTGAATTTTCTTCCAGGAGTCCAGTAGTTTGATCCGGTATGAGACTGGATTTATAATTTCCTTGATGGGAAATGGACCATAGTACCGAGGAGCCAATTTGTTTGGCCGTAGATGTCGGGGTAATAATTTCGAGGACAACCAGACTTGATCACCAATTGCAAAAGAAGGCCCTGGTCTTCTTTTGGAATCCGCATACCTCTTAGTTTGTGTTCTAGCCTTCTCTAAGTTTTCTTTGGCCTCCTGGTGTGCGTTGATGAGGGTTTCAATCCAGGAGTCGACAGTAGGTACCGATGTAGGATGAGGGAGAACAGAGGGTAAAACCGATGGATGGAAACCTTGGCTACAATAAAAGGGACTGGTCTTAAGTGCTGAATGATCGGAATTGTTGTAGGCGAATTCAGCCACGGGTATCAGGAGCGACCAGTCATCGTGAACCTTGGTGGCGAAACATCGAAGATACTGTTCCAGGGTCTGATTAGCACGTTCTGCGGCCCCGTTGGTTTGGGGATGATAACCTGATGAGAGGGCGCGTTGGACCCCCAAAATGCGACAGAGATGTTTCCAGAATTGTGAGACATATTAAGGTCCTCGATCAGATATGATCTTGGAAGGAAGTCCATGCAGACTGTATATGTGTTCCAGGAAGATTCCAGCAAGTTCAGACGAGGATGGTAGCTTACACAGGGGTGTAAAATGTATGAGAGAACAAGTCAATGGTAACCATGATGGTCGTGTATCCTCGGGAAGGTGGTAATTCCACAATGAAGTCCGTAGCAATGAATTCCCATGGCCTTGTTGGCAGTGTAGGTTGCAGTAGAAGACCCGCCGGTCTCTTGTTATCATGTTTATTTTGACTACAGATAGTACAAGCTTTGATGTACTGCTGTACGTTGGTCTTCATTCCAGGCCACCAAAACTGTCTTTGTATGAGGCGGAGGGTGTTGGTTATGCCATGATGTTCGGAGTGAAGGGTATCATGACAGAGGTTTATTATTCTTTGTTGTAATTTCTGTGTAGGAATGACCAGTGCATTGTCCTTGAATAAATATCCTTCCTTGACTCTTAGGTTTCATTGATTCTCCCTTGAAATATCCTTCCAGAAATCAGAGGATTGAGTTTGCACTCGAATTTCTTCCAGGAGATTGACTGCTTGAGCTACAAAGATCGTGTGGGGAAACATCTTAGGATAGGCCCTATCTTCAGTGGCTACATAGTCAGGACGTCGAGATAAGGCGTCAGCAATCAGGTTTTGTGATCCGGGAACATGAGTGATGTAGAACTGGTACTGGGCAAAGAAGTAGGCCCAACGCGCCTGATGATTGTTCCTACACTCCAATGACTGTAGAATTTGAAGATTCCGATGGTCTGTGCGGACCTGAACTGGATATCTAGCACCCAGAAGTAGATGTTGCCATTCAGTGAAGGCTTGGCGGATGGCTAACAGTTCCAGGACGGAGTAGTGTGTCTCACTAGGAGTCAGGGTTCGTGAAAGGTAAGCAATGGGGTGTTCCAGTTTATCCTCAAATTCTTGCTTCAAGACCGCTCCTATGGCGTAGTTAGAGGCATCCGTTTCCACTAGGAATGGTCGATTTATGTCGGGTTGGGCCATGATGGGGGCTTGCGTGAACTCTGCCTTTAAACGTTGGAATGCCTTATCTTGCGGTGTAAACCAGATAAAGGGGGTGTCTTTCTTCAAGAGAGCAACGATCGGCTGAACGATCTCGGAAAAGGTGGATATGTACTTCAGGTAGAAGTTGGCAAGCCCCAGGAAGGATTGAACTTGTTTCACGGACGTGGGAGCGGGCCATGGCAGTATGGCCTTTACCTTTGAAGGGTCCATACCAATTCCTTCTGGGCTAAGGATGAATCCTAGGTAGTGAACAGAAGTAACGTGAAACAAGCATTTTTCAGGTTTGGCTAAAGGTTTGTGTTCACGAAGTCGTTGTAATACTGCCTTTACATGTTCTTCATGCTTTAGAAGATCCTTGGAAAAGATCAATATGTCATCCAGATAGACAATGAACACCCTATCCATGAAACGTTGAAAAACTGCGGGGGCATTAGCTAGTCCAAAGTGCATGACTAGATATTCATAATGACCAAAGGGTGTTCTAAAGGCTGTTTTCCATTCGTCTCCTTCCCGGACACGGATCAAATGATAGGCACCCGGGAGATCCAACTTCGTGAATATTACGGAGCCTCTCACAGCTTCCAGGATATCCGAGATCAAGGGCAGTGTGTACCGATCTTTGAGGGTGCATTGATTTAAGCCACGATAGTCGAGGCAAGGTCTGAGTTCCTTGGTGTCCTTCTTGGGAACAAAGAACAACGAAGCACCCGATGGAGTTTTTGAAGTTCTTATGGTGCCATTTTCAAGGTTGGTATCCAGGTATTCTCCGAGGGCCTTTTTCTCAGGTTCGGAAAGGATGAACATTCTGCCGAAGGGAATCACTGCTGAGGGATCTGCATCTATGGCGCAGTCTTCAGGTCTGTGAGGGGGTAAGGCCTGGACTATGGCAGTTGAAAATACATCAGCATATCCCTGATAGGCCTCAGGGACTTGTATGATATTGGAAACCATGAGTGGTGTTTGCTGGTCTCTTGGTGGTTCTTTAGGGGGTGTCAAGGAGGGATCCAGGAATAGACAGTGATACATACAAAACTCTGAGCCCAGGAATAGTGATCCTGCTGTCCAATTGATATACGGATTGTGCTTCTGTAATTAGGGCATACCCAATACCATGGGGTAATGACTTAAGAATGTCAAATCTAATCCGCTCTTGGTGATGGTTTATAGAAAGCTGGATCTCTTTTGTCTGCAGGCTTATGGGTCCTGAAGTGAGGGGTCTTCCGTCGATTGCTTCCACCGGCTGCATGGTGCTTTGTGTTTCGTATGGAATATGATGACTAACAACCCAGTCTTGATCAATGAAGATTCCCATAGCGCCGCAGTCTACCAAGGCCAGAATGGAATAGGTCTTATTCTTGGAGGGCGATAGGAAGGCCTGTAGTATCACCAAATTGTTTTGTCCAGGAGAGTTCAAGGATGGAATTGATGTGGAGCAACCATCTCTCTCTCGAAGCTCTGCTCCATCTAGGATCGGGAGCTGGCGTTTCCCGAATGCCGAGGAGGGGCTAGAGGCACTCCCTAACCAAGTGTTTGTCTGAGGCACAGTACATGCACAACCCAGTATGACTCCTTCTCATCCTTTCTTGCGGGGATATAGGTCCACGGAAGGCTCCTATCTGCATGGGTTCTGGTTCAGTGACTGAGCCTGGGTTTGTGTCCGTCTTGGTGGTGCTCTCAAAGGACACGTTCGGAGGATTTCCTCTGGATTTCTTCTCTGCCTTCCTTTCCTGGATCCGAAAGTCTATTTGCATAGCAAGGTCCATTAGTGCCTGGAATGAGTTTGGGTGAGCCACTCTGGCCAACTCATCCTTAATATCCTCATTCAGTCCTATCCTGAAAAGGGTAAAACTCGCCTCAGGGGACCAATCAGCTTCCTTGACTAATTGCTTGAATCGGGTTACATAGGTGAGCATATCCTGGGATCCCTGCTGAAAGTCTAACAGGCGTTCCTGGGCACTATAGACCTGCTCTGGGTGGTCAAACATGGTTTTAAGGAATGTATGAACCCATCATAGTCATCTAGGAGAGCATCGCCGGAATTAATGAGGGGCGTAGCCCAGGTTAAGGCATTTCCTGAAAGGTGGGAAATTATGAAACCCACCTTAGCCCTGGGAGTCGAAAAGTAGTAGGGCTTAAAAGTAAAGTGGACCAAACATGAATCCAGGAATCCACAAAGGGCTTTTGCCGACCCATCGTATTTGTCCATACGCCGCCCAGCAAGTCACTTTCTTTTGTGTCAGAATCACGGGATAGCACTAATTGTTTGAGAGCGGCGTTTTCCGCCTTTAGATTCTGTACCTCGGTTGATAGCTCTTGCATGCCACGCATCAGGTCCTGGACGGCCGCTTTCATGTCCATATCGAGTTCGGTCGGGTGGCGTCTCAAACTGTCAAGGAGTTCCCCCCTTCTCACCTGAGTTCGATCTTTGCTGGATTTCTTGGTCGATGCCTTCTTACAGACAGATAGGGTCTTGAATAAGGCTGTACGAGTCTCTTCCGACTCCAGCGTGCGTTCAAAGTTCTGGGATGCAATGATCCAGGAATCTGGGAGATTAAGAGAGTGCGCTACTCAGCACACGAGTCCAGGAAGCAAGAAAGAAGGGAAAGGGTCTAGGAATGGGGTTGGTTGGGATAGAACTAAGGATAACAATACCGCGAGCTACGGAGCACATGTCTGGTCGCTACTTCGCAATAGCATTGAGACGCGCAGAGCCGCGGGGGGTGTGGTCTATTAATAGAACATGCTACGTCCAACGTGTAGAGCGAGGAGGGTGTTTCACGCTGGACGGCCATGTTGGGAGTACCAGGGAGTGCAAGCCCCGTTGAGACAAGGACCAGGAAGTCCAAAAGGGGCGCGTTCTGTAGGTCATGACAGTTGTTGAATTCTATGCGCGGTACATCTCTTTTTGCAGTATGTTCTGAGATTCGATTTTGCTGTGCTGAAAGTACCCACGGGAAATAGAGAAGTAGTGGGTTCGTATTTCAAGAAGCCTGTATTAGTTTAGGTCTAGTTTTCAGCGAGTTAAATCAAGACTATCAGCATATCGTTGTTAATCCTTGAAATCGAGGCATATGTCATTCACAATCGAGGACCGCAGCCTTCCTATGTGTAGAAAACAGCCTTACAATAGTAAATAAACTGAATTGATGTCAATAGGACATACACTACCTGACCCTATTTAGGTATATGGGTCACGACTATAGTGTCTGTTTTTAGACATTGTTTTAGTCTTGAATACTATAAGCGACTTTATGTTTTTTATAAAAATGAATCTTTTGAATAAACTATTTACTATGTATAATATTACAGTATTGATTTAATGTGTGTTTACTGTGAGCTGTTAATAATAGCTAACTACCTCTTCTGTTTACCAAACAAGATAACATCCGACAGAGGCAGCCAATACACATCCAAATTCTGCAAAGTCCTGTGTCGCCAATTAGGAATGACTAGAGCCCTGTCCTCTGGGTTCCATCCCCAAACCAACTGGAAGACTGAACGACTTAACTTAACCCTAGAACAGTATCTTCGCTGCTCCAGTAACCAACAACAAGACGATTGGGTGGCCTTATTACCCACTGCTGAATTCACGTACAAAAGCTTTAGATATGCCGCCATCGGTGAGTCTCCATTGTACTGTAAATATGGATTTCATCCCCGTAGCACTTAACCTACCTTTAAGGGTCAGACCAACCTGCCCACCATTGATGCCACTCTGGCTAAAATCACGGAAGCTCAGGAATTGGCAAGGCGAAGCCTCGAAGCCAGTCTGAAGACCTACAAGCGGCAGGAAGATCGACATCGCAAGGACTGCCCAGATTGGGATGTAGGTTCTAAGGTGTGGCTCTGTACCAAGTTTCTACCTCATTGGGCACATCCTTCTAAGCTATCCACTAACTTTCTGGGTCCTTTTCCCATCCTTGAAAAGATCAACCCAGTAGCCTTTAGGCTCAAACTACCGCCTAACCTCAAACTCATTCACCCTGTCTTTCATTCTTCTCTCCTTAAGGACCTTTGTTCCTGATACCTCCGACCGGCCTGTTTCTGACTATAAATACCTTCATGGCAGTCCCGATGTGGAATATTAGGTACCATTGGGGTCGCCTGGAGTATCTGATCAGTTGGAAGGGGTATCCGAGGTCAGAGGATTCTTGGAAACCCGCTTCCTTTGTTCACGCCCCCGCTCTACGTGCCAAATTCCACCACGCCCACCCGGGTAAACCGGGTTTCCCCGGGTATAGGAGGGGGCATACTGTCATGCGCCCAGGTGCCTGGCGCGTATGGCGACAGAGGAGACTGAGCGGTCATTAGTTGTCCCACCACTTTTCCCTCACACGGTTCTGGCAGCATTCTAGTCTTTTCCCATCATGGCGGCTGCTGGGAGGTTCTTATCCCCCAAACTCCCAGCAGCTGGTGTGTTGCAACCGCTACGTCTGATTTTCTCCTGCTCGGCTAAAGCGCTAGTTTTTCCTCTATCTTGTTACTGTGTTGCTGGAACGCTTTCCTCTCTCTCTCTCGGCCGGTCTTGCCCCGGCCCACTGTCTTCACAGGTCTCTCTTTCCTGCACCGTCAATCTCTCGCTCTCTCTCACTCTCTCTCTTTTTCTCTCTCTTCCTCTCTCCCTTCCACGGTTTGCTCCCGGAAGCCCGGAAGCCTCTCCCGCGGTCGGTCGTGCCCCCCTTGTGCTTTTACTCTCGCCGCTTCTCAGCGGTCCGTTTCTCACTCTGCCTGTCATTCCCCTCTTTCTCATCCTCCACTTTGCTCCTTCCTCTTCTCCTGCGGCTCCTCCCCCTTTTGCTGTTCACCCCTGGGTTTCTCCGCTGACAGCTACGGACATACCTTTCCATACCTGCCTTCAGCCTCTCCAAGGCTGCTCCGGGTTCTCCCTTGCGGATCAATTCTGGAAGTACTCTTGTCTTGGACTAGGACTGCTTCCTGCCTAACAAGACTCCTCCATCAACGGCATCAAGGCGGTCTTCACAGCCATTCTGATTGGACCTTTTTAGGGTTTTCCCCTGTTTCCAGTCTGCTTCGGAAGAGGGGCCACAGGACTGCAGACCACAGGTGGCCACTGTGGCTGCCTTCCGAGGTAGGCCAGTGCCACCAAAAAAACAGGAGGACTACAGATATCGACATTGCCTGGACCTGAGCGCCTCTGAGACCAGTGATTCAGGTGAGGAGGAGAAGGAAGGTAGCGGGCTCGGGGAAGGTGCTCTGAATTTTGACAAAAGCTTTATCTACCTTAGGTTTCAAGCAGGCCGTCACGGAGCCCACCCACATCAAAGGACGCACCCTTGACTGGGTTTCTCACCACAATTGCCCTCTCACGATCACAGCCATCTTGCCCATTACCTGGACGACCACCACTCCACCGCTTCGATCTCAACCTAGCCAAGGGCCTTCCCTTACAAGAGGCTCCACCCCCCCTGCCCTCACCAGTAGCTCTCGTCAGCTTACTAAGGGCAGGCTTCTACCCTACCCCCTGGTACCTGCCCTTAAACCCCCTTTCTCCAGTGACCCGGATACACTTGCTTCTACCCACAATACCATCATCACCCAAGCGATGATTCCATTGCCCTGCTAACACTTAAGAAAGTTAAGCACACTAAACACAAAAATGCTTGGTTCTCCTCTGAGCTTCTAGAGCTACGCTCAAGAAAAAGAGCAGCGCACTCCACCTGTGTAGCCAAGCCCAGTGACGCCTCTAAATCAGCATTCAAGGCTATCTCCAGAGAATATAAAACTGCCATAATTAAGGCCAAAGCCACCTTCTTCAACACTCGGATAGCAAAAGCAAAATCAGACTCCAAAGAGATCTTTGCCATCTTCAGGGAGCTGAAAACACCCATCCACACCCCACAAACCCTCACTAAAGACGAAGACTGGTGTAAAAGTATCCAGGCTGCCTTGCTGGACAAACTTAACAATCTTCAAAACAAAATCATCAACCATCAACAGGCCTTAAGCCAACAGATTTCTAAACTCCACATCAGCACCTCCTCTGACTCCCACCCCTTTTCCTTTAAGGAAATGAATGAACAAGAAGTCATCACCCTCCTCAAATCAATCAAAGCCTCCAATTGCAAAGGGGATGCCTGTCTCACCAAACTTATCAAAGATTGTGCCTCCAGCCTCACCCCGTTCCTTAAAGCCTTTATCAATGCCTCCTTCAGGTCAGGCCATATCCGTGCTTGCCTCAAAGAAGCCTGGGTATGCCCACTTCAAAAAAAAACACGCTCGATACAACCATCGCAGGGAACAACAGACCTATTACCACAGTCCCTTTACTCTTAAAAATCCAAAAATTCTTTTTTTCCAATAACCTTCTTGGGTCTCCACCTGTCAGGTTTCCGTCCTGGTCATGGGACTGAAACCGCACTATTAGACCTAAAAAATCTAATTGATGATTCCAGAGATGCAGCCAAACCAGCCCTCCTTCTGCTCCTCAACCTTTTGGCAGCTTTTGATTTGGTGGTTCGTTACACCCTCTACCACTATCTCTCCTCTGCTGCCAATTTCTCCCCTAATGCCACAGCTTTGACCACATCCTTTCTCCAAGAAAGAGTTATGAGGGTTTTCTCTGACCAAGCATTCACCAACCATAATCTTATCAAATGCAGAGTCCCATAGGGCTCTTGCATTTCACCCACCTTTTACAACCTGTTCATGATGCCACTATTCAACTTCCCGGATGCATTAGGCATCACATATACGAACTATGCTGAAGACACGCAGGTCCTCATCCCCCTCACTGGGGACTATGAGGCTGACTTGGAAACCGTAAACTCCATTTACTCCACAATTCAAACCTGGATGGCAGAAAACTGGTTGTGCCTCAACGCTGAAAAAAACGTCTTCTTAATCAATTACCTGATACCCTAAAAAACTTGGTGAACAATACTGCTCTTTCACAATCGATAACACGCTAATCCCTGTCTCCCAGGCGGTCAAAACCCTTGGGGTCTACCTAGACTCCAACCTCTCGATGATCAGACAGGTAAACGCCATAGTGTCCGCTTCGGCATACCACTCTAAATTGCTTAATGCAGCTAGACCTTTTTTGGCAGAGAAGAACTGCCTCACCATAGCAAGAGCAATAATCGGGTCTTGGCTTGATTACTGCAACGCCCTCTTAGTAGGTACCTCCGCTAAAAACATCAGAAAACTCCAGATTATTCAAAACAACAATCTCAGAGCCGCCACTGGCATATCCAGAAGGGACCACATTTCAGCTACTAGGCAACTAGTTCACTGGCTCCCCATCAAGGAAGGGATCATTGCCAAAACTCTGGCCCACTGTCCCACTGTACCGCTCACAGAGTATTGCCAAGCCTACCACAGACAGGCCTACCAGAAGCGCATACACCAACCGAATCACCATTCCTAAGATTCTTAGGGCCCACGCAGGAGGCTCTAGCTTCCCTGTCATGGCTGCAACTCACTGGAACTCACTTCCACTGCACCTCAGAAGCATTGACTCACTCATTGCCATCCGGAAAGCTATCAAAGCTCTGCTGTTTGTGTAAACTGGGCCCGACTGTTGTTTCTGTACTGTGTGCTACTACAACCTTCACTGGTAATGTATGAAATATGTAACACACAACTGCCTACGCTCCAGCTTGTCTTCGCTCTGTTAGGCTTTAGGCTCTCTGTAAGCCTGAAAGCCTTTTGTCCTTGTAACTAATACACTTTCTTGCAACAGTGCCTCGATGCCCCTGGGCTGTTAGTGCGCTTTACAAATTTAAAAAAGAAATAAAAATAAAATAAATTGAACAGGCATTTCTGAATTCCGCACAGAGAAAAAACAAATAATGAGAATGTTTTGAGTGGAATAAAAGAAACGTTGTACACGTGGTGAACACCACATAGTGAATTGATTGCAGTACAAGTGTTGGCAAAGCAAGTAAAATCCCAAGAAGGGTGTGAGAAGAGTAACAAGTATTGCCACAAACCAAGTGGTGAAGGTACTGCAGGTAAAGAGGAAACCTGTATTGGCAAGATCCAGAGAAGTAAATAAAGTGTAACCAAGTGAATGGGGGCTAGGCTACCCACAATAAAGTGTCGGAAGAAAATAATTCTGATAGAAAGAAATACTCTTCACTGTTAAGGGAAAGCAGTGGACAATTTTTGATAAAACAAATGGAAAAGGGTATTGGTTGTGTGACCTGTAATGGGTGGACTGTGTGGTCCAACGACTGTGCCTAAACCGAGTGGTTCTTTTGGAAACAGTCAAGAAAAACAACTATCAAGGGAGCTTGTGTTTTACCACAGACGTATAAGTGGTTTTGAAGTCAAGAGACTGAGCGAATTTGGTAAACCAGTGAAAAGTTCTGATGACAAGACTGTTGGGAGGTGTCCCAAGGAATTGTGTTGTTTTGCAAAGCTGGAAATGTAAACCTTTTGTGTTCAACTTTGAACCATCTGTTTGAACTTGGGGAAGGAACCCTGAGACTTTGTGGAACTGCTTAGAACTTGGGGAAGGGGAGCTGAAAAGTAATCCAGGTGCTTGAAGAAGCTCAGAACTTTATTTGGAACGCTATTTCGTGTATTGCTGACATCCCTACACATTGTTTAGCTTTCTTTAGCTGTGAGGGCAACTATAGGTTTTGGACACAGACAGACTTTTAAGTTGAACTTTCTGACTCAGACTTTTCTTAGTTTTGTAAGTTAGGGAAATCCCATCTTGGCTTAGGACAAGTTAGGCCTCCAACCATTCTGACATTTAAGTTAATAAAACCTTTCTGTTTGAACCTTGAATCTGTTGTCTGTGTCTTGATTCATGATGCCTTCACAGCTCTTTAATACTCTTCTGCAAATAATGCTCCTCTACTTCTGATTCTCCTTTTCCAGAAGGGCAGCCTATTTGCCACTCTTGTTTCCCCACTACACAAGTAACCAAAGACTGACAGGGATAGGGTCTTTTCCTGCTCCTCCCTTGGCTTAGGTAAAGTGAATGTATACCAACTTTCACCACGTATTGTAAAACGTATGGGCAACACATTTCATAGCTTATGTACCTAGCAGTATCCCCCTTCTGTTAGTAATATTTACTAATTTTTAATTGCCTTGGGTTTAGTCTTTCTTGGCTTGGTGAATGCTTGTAGAGGTTAACTCTTAACAATTTATTTATGCATTTATAAGGCACCAAAGCATGCAGGCATCAGGGTGCACCAACATAGACACAAGCGAGACAGACGCAAAGCAGATGAGACACCAAGAGCTCCAGCAGGATTAAGAGCAGGAAGGAATTCATTCAAAGAGGAAAGTGTTCAGTTTATGACTAAAGCTGAGATGGTTTTCCTCAAGTCTCATATTAGAATTAAAGGAGTTCCATATTTTAGCTGCCACAACTGGAAAGGATTTACCTAGGCTATTGGTCCGATTGAAACATAAAGATCTTACTAACCACATGTCACCCCCTTGGATTTCTGGGTTTTCCATAGACTCACACCTTTAAGGTTACAGTAATTTGGCTTTTTTTACAATAGGTTTTCACTGCTATTCACTAGTTCGGTATTCAAGATAACCTTGGGAATCGCTTTCACTCTCTGTCATGCATGCTGGACGTGGTCCTGCCTCCTACGCTCGTAGAACAGCTAGACCGTTCTATTCCAAATGGCGGTTGTTCGACACGTTGCCGGGAAAACGACATTTGCACTTTTCACGTCGCTAACTCACGTGTATTCTGCTTTGTCACGTGAACTACGGCATTACGTATTTAAGCAGCGTGGAAACTTCACTCGCTGCTTCTGATCGAATCATTTGGCGTTGTGTAGCTGATCCTCCGGTCTGCATCCTTGCAGGTTACTACAGCTAACTTTTGGCCTTCTATAGCGTGTTTTCCGCCACACGCTGATTCCTGGAGCTGTTGGTTGCTCCCACGCTATCTTCAAACGCGGCTGGCCTGGGCTGCGTGAATCCTGTTCGCGTGTGAATCCACACGCGCACGCTATCTTCAAACGCGGCTGGCCTGGGCTGCGTGAATCCTGTTCGCGTGTAAATCCACACGCGCACGCTATCTTCAAACGCGGCTGGCCTGGACTGCGTAAATTACCATCTGTATCCTTTTAAGTACCGTATCCTTTTCAGTTAATACTTTGGTGCTTTCTGACAGAATCAGAAGCCATGGAGGGTACGGATCCTTTAGCTGTTTTGACTCAGTTGATCAGCGATTTGAGAAATGAAATGGTTACGGCACAGGACATGTTACGGCACCGTATGGACGTTATGCAAGACGCCATGCACGGTAGTCCTCAGGGAGCACGAGTTCCGATGGCCACTGCATCTGGATCTGGGACTATGACACCCCCACAGGAAACTATTAATGTGGTTATGCCCACTCAGTTTCCCTTGGCCCCTCCGGAACGGTTCACTGGTGATCCCAAAACCTATAGAACCTTCGTTAATCAGTGCCGACTCCATTTTCTTTGCCGTCCTACATCTTTTCCTGACCTAACCACAAAAGCAGCATTCGTGCTTTCCCATTTAGGGGCACAGCTGCTGCTTGGGCTAACCCTTTGTTGGAAACAAATAGCCCTTTGTTGTACGACTGTGACGATCTCTTGGCTGCTATGAGTAAAGTCTTTGACATGCGTTATGCTACTCAAGCCATGGATCTGGAGTTACTTAATCTACAACAAGGCAATCAACCTCTTTTGCCTTACATTGCCCGGTTCAATCAACTAACAGCCGAGACTCAATGGCCTGACGGCAAGAAAACGGCTGTTTTCTACAAGGGTCTTTCAGAAGAACTGAAAGATGCCTTATCTACTGTTCCGGTGGTTCCTACGGGATTCACAGAGCTGCTCGATTTGGTTTTGCAAATCGATGCCCGAAGGAATGCTCGGAAAGGAGAGAAAAAACCTTTCATGCAAGCCTCGGGGCGTTCAGAAACACTGGCAGTCCTCTCGAACGACCCCGAACCCATGCAGATTGGTGTCGTGAGAGGCCGATTGTCCAATGCAGAACGAGAGAACCGAAGAAAGAACCATTTATGTATGTATTGCGGTTCATCCGAGCATTTATTGGCGACATGTCCCAAAAAACCCATCAAGCGTTCGGGAAACGCCAAAACTCGACAATAGCAGGAGTCCCTATGTCGAGTATTTCATCGGACTCCAGTACCATTCCTAAACACGCACCCGTAATTGTTGAGGTGACGTTACGTTGTGGTGAACGAGAACTGGTTTCCAAGGCCATGGTTGATTCCGGAGCCACCAACAATTACATAGACATCACATATGCCAAGAATTGTTCCATACCCCTTGTAAACAAGAATAAACCTGAAACGGTTAATACCGTGGACGGATCTGTTTTGACTTCTGGTATGGTAACCCAGGAGACGGTATCCGTTCAGATGACATTATCGAATAACCATTCGGAAGAAATCGTCTTCGATGTCATAGCTGCTCCGCAGTACGAGATCATACTTGGTCTTGCATGGTTAACCCTTCATAATCCCGCCGTTGACTGGGTTTCGGGATTGCTCCAGTATCCTTCGATTCATTGCAATGAACATTGCTTTACCAGTCAGGAGGTGTCAAACAAGCAACACATATTAGCCTCTATGGTGGGAGCTGCAACTATCAGCGTGGTTCATCAAAGCGACACTACCATACCATGCGAATACTCTGAGTATGCTGATGTCTTTGACAAAGGCCAGGCAGAACGATTGCCTCCCCATCGACAGTACGACTGTCCTATTGAATTGATTCCTGGTGCCAAAATCCCTACAGGTCGTTTATATTCACTGACCCCAAAGGAAGACGTTGTGTTGAAAGAATACATCGACAAAGCATTAGCGATGGGTTTCATACGGCCATCACAATCACCTGCTGCGTCTCCTCTATTCTTTGTACCGAAGAAAGAGGGAGACCTAAGGCCTTGTATTGATTACAGGGCACTTAACGACATCACCATAAAAAACCAATATCCTTTACCACTGATAAACGTTCTATTGGATCAATTAGGTACGTCCAGTTACTTCACCAAATTGGACTTGCGAGGAGCATACAATTTGGTTCGCATTCGTGCAGGCGACGAATGGAAGACCGCTTTCAAGACACGGTATGGTCTTTACGAGTATTTGGTGATGCCTTTTGGTCTGTGCAACGCTCCCGCCACTTTTCAATTCTTCATGAATGATATATTCAGGGACATAATGGACCAGTTTGTGGTGATTTATCTGGATGACATTCTGATCTATTCATCATCTTTTTCAGAACACGTCAAACACGTTTCTACAGTCCTACAAAGACTCAGGGAGAACCTTCTTTATGTGAAAGCCGAGAAATGCGTCTTTCATTCACAGGAAGTGGAATTCCTGGGCTATGACATTACCAATCTAGGTGCTCGAATGAGCCGTTCCAAGGTGAAGGCCATACTGAATTGGCCGATTCCGCACAATGTCAAGTCATTACAGTCTTTCTTAGGCTTTGCGAATTTTTATCGCAGATTTATTCATTCCTTCTCCAAAACAGTAGCTCCTTTGACAGCCTTAACTAGCTCTAAAGTTCCTTTCTGTTGGAACCCAAATGCCCAAGCATCATTCGAAAAGTTGAAAGAAGCATTCACCACTGCACCCGTGCTTCAACATCCAGATCCAGATCGCCAGTTTATCGTTGAAGCGGATGCATCCAGTGTCGCTACTGGAGCGGTACTCTCACAAGTTTGCACAGAAACCAAGGAGGAGCACCCAGTGGCTTTCTTCTCTCGCAAACTTACCCCATATGAACGGAACTACACCGTCACTGAGCGGGAACTGCTGGCTATCAAGGATGCCTTCCGAGAATGGCGTCACCATCTTCTTGGGGCCAAACATCAGGTGTTAGTGTACTCTGACCATAGAAATCTTCAAGCATTCAAATCCATGAAATGCCTTACGGCCCGACAGGCCAGATGGCATGTCTTTTTTGCCCCATACGATTTCCAGGTCACATATCGTCCTGCCCGAGAACACGTTAAGTCGGACGCATTGTCCCGTATGAGTGAAGAGGCGAAGGAAGAAGCACAAGTACAGAATCAGTTGTTGTTGGCAGATCATGTAATATGTAGTTGTTCTGTTCAACCATCCTTAAAAACCGAAGTACAAGAGTGGGTGAAAAATCATCCACAAGTTATCCAGGATATGAATCTGGACGTACATAACGGTTTACCATTCACACAAGGAGTGCTCTACCTACCGACGTCTTCAACACGGAATAAAGCCCTCAAGTGGAATCATGATTCCTTGATCGCAGCTCATCCTGGACGGAAGAAGACACTAGAACTACTCAAAAGATGGTGCTGGTGGCCGTCCATGTCAAAAGATGTCATAGATCATGTATCTACTTGTTCTGTATGCATCCAATGTAAAAACACCCCTGGTAGACCAGTGGGTCTACTCCAGTCCCTACCTGTCCCTAACAAACCATGGGACATGATATCTATGGACTTTGTGGTAGAACTCCCACCAAACCATGAGTTCGATACCATATGGGTTGTAGTGGATTATTTCACTAAATTGGCTCTTTTTGTTCCCTGTATTGGTTTACCAACCGCTACTGTTCTGGCTGACCTGTTCATTCAACATATATTTCGTTTCTTTGGTCTACCGTCAGTAATCATTACAGACAGGGGCTCACAGTTTGCGTCACGCTTTTGGAGAGCACTAACCTCTGCATTACTGATTGATGATAGGATGTCCAGTGCTTATCACCCTCAAACTGATGGACAGACCGAAAGAGTCAACTGCACTATGGAACAATATCTGCGGTGTCTGTGTCTGCAGTACCAATCGGATTGGCTCACGGTCCTGCCGGCAGCTGAATTCGCCTATAACAACTCCTGTCATAGTGCCATAGGCACTTCACCGTTCTATGCGCTTTATGGACAGCACCCTCGATCACTACCTTTGGATTCCAGCTTGTCTTTGGATACTCCTGCCGCAGGCCGTACCTTTCGTGATCTAAAGAAATTACAAAGGAAAGTGAAGCAGCAATTGGAGCAAGCTAAAAGACGCGACAAGTTCTATGCCGATGCTCATAGAACACCCGCACCCGTCTACAAGGCTGGTATGAAAGTTTGGCTGTCCTCTAAGCACTTGAGAACTCCTGGCAAAAAGAAATTATTGCCTAAATACATTGGTCCGTATATAGTGCTCCAAGTAATTAATCCGGCTGCTGTCCGTCTGGCTTTGCCACAACGATGGCGAGTGCATCCCGTATTCCACGTGTCACTCGTTAAGCCATGTTCTGAAGCTACTAGATTGCCTGTACGGCCTGTTGCTATTTCTGTGCGGGGTTCGGATGAATACGAGGTACAGGACATACTGGATATGAGACTACGTTCTGGTAGGCCGTTTTATCTGGTGGACTGGAAGGGCTATGGTCCCGAAGATAGATCCTGGGAACCTCTTTCTAATATTCATGCTCCTGCTTTATTGAAGCGTTTTCACACGAGAAGGGGAGAGGTTGCCCCTTTGGGGGATGGCACTGTCATGCATGCTGGACGTGGTCCTGCCTCCTACGCTCGTAGAACAGCTAGACCGTTCTATTCCAAATGGCGGTTGTTCGACACGTTGCCGGGAAAACGACATTTGCACTTTTCACGTCGCTAACTCACGTGTATTCTGCTTTGTCACGTGAACTACGGCATTACGTATTTAAGCAGCGTGGAAACTTCACTCGCTGCTTCTGATCGAATCATTTGGCGTTGTGTAGCTGATCCTCCGGTCTGCATCCTTGCAGGTTACTACAGCTAACTTTTGGCCTTCTATAGCGTGTTTTCCGCCACACGCTGATTCCTGGAGCTGTTGGTTGCTCCCACGCTATCTTCAAACGCGGCTGGCCTGGGCTGCGTGAATCCTGTTCGCGTGTAAATCCACACGCGCACGCTATCTTCAAACGCGGCTGGCCTGGGCTGCGTGAATCCTGTTCGCGTGTAAATCCACACGCGCACGCTATCTTCAAACGCGGCTGGCCTGGGCTGCGTGAATCCTGTTCACGTGTAAATCCACACGCGCACGCTATCTTCAAGCGCTGCTGGTCTGGACTGCGTGAATCCTGCTCGCGTGTAAACCCACACGCGCATGCTATCTTCAAGCGCTGCTGGCCTGGACTGCGTGAATCCTGCTCGCGTGTAAATCCACACGCGTACACTATCTTCAAGCGCTGCTGGCCTGGACTGCGTGAATCCTGCTCGCGTGTAAACCCACACGCGCACGCTATCTTCAAGCGCTGCTGGTCTGGACTGCGTGAATCCTGCTCGCGTGTAAATCCACACGCGCACGCTATCTTCAAGCGCTGCTGGTCTGGACTGCGGGAATCCTGCTCGCGTGTAAAATCCACACGCATATGTTGTCTTCAAGCGCTGCTGGCCTGGACTGCGTGAATCCTAATCGCGTGTAAATCCACACGCACACGCTCTTTTCTTCGCGGCTGTCCAGAACCGCGTGTACTTTGTTTATACCTTAAAAGGAGCTCTATTTCCAATTCCTGCACCTGTGTTGTTAACAGGGGGATTGATTCATTTCTATACTGTACACTACGTGGGAAGGAAACTTATCAAGGATAATTGGAAGGTGACAGTGAACAGTACTTTGGACGCTATCCTGTGGTGCATTCAACCCGGTATCTAGCGTGAGCCTCGTTCCGTTCGGGATACGTCTCCCTTACTAATCTTCCCTTCCTTGTCGTTTGTTCTACCTTGGATTCCTCAAGAAACTCTGCTGGATTCATCTGCCCTAGACTCAAGGCTGACTTCTTATACCTTACCCACGCCCTTTCCAGTGATCCATCGCTCTGCCTGTTTTACCAGTCAGAGAGTTGTATCATTTGGAAGGTCTTAACTTGACTTCACAACTATCAAAACGCGTGAACAGGGATCCGGAAGACCCTACCATCTGTATCCTTTTAAGTACCGTATCCTTTTCAGTTAATACTTTGGTGCTTTCTGACACTCTCGCGCGAGTGCTGCTTCTACTAGTTTTCAATAGTTTGAGATTCAAAAGTGTTTTTTTGAACTACTTTCATTCATACGTACGCGAGTGTTCCTCACTCGCCGTACGCCTGCCCTGCACATGCGAGCGAGGATTGAGCGCTACAGGGTCACTATCAAGCTGTGAACTCACCGTGTAAGACATGCACATCCATTCCTCTCACTGCTTGTAGGACTTCTGCTCTTGTGGCTTCTCATGACCGGGCAAACTTCTTCTTTTAGTCGTCCGCCACCCAGAACCCCAACTGCAACTGGAGCGTGCTCCTGAGGCCCTCTGATGCACGCCAGCCACCAGAGAAAAACTTAAGGCCCTTGCATGCATGCCAGCCACATGAGACAGCCTCTGGGAATGGAACGCTTCCATAGCCTTTGCTTCCAACTGCTCACTCTTCCCAGAAGGGAAGCTTCCCTCTTGAACGATTCCCGCCACACGACCTCTGCACTTCAGGACTCGAGAGGCACATACCATCTCAGGACCGGCAGCTGATATCTGCCACGTAATGGTCCAGGTGTCGTCTTCTCTCTCCTCCAGCTTCTGCCTAGGCTGCATTAATGAGCCATGCTGCTTCTGCTTCTTGCTTCCTCTGTTTTACTCTCCCATGGCCTAAACCTAAGGGGACTTTTTGAGTTCTCTGTCTCCCTCAGGTGAGGGTCATTTGCATTAATGATCTGACCACTCAGGCAACATTGCAGCTTTAGGTTTGATCATTTCTTCTGTTTTACAATAAGCCGTTAGAAGAGTAGGGTTTCGGGGAAAGTTGAATAAGGGGCTTTTCCATTCTGCCATACCTATTTCCCCCCTCGTGTGATCCTCCCACAGAACACCACCCCAGGATATGGATCAGAAACCATCTGCCTTCCCCTGGCATCATGAGAAGGGTCCCATGCCAGGTTTTCTGGGAGAATCATTGCTGATTCATCACACAGTCTTCTGCAGCTTTGGCAATGCGGGTTTCAATTGTCCCCTAATTGTAATCGCATTGTAGGAGAGTTGCGCTCAGTCTGCCTTATTATCTTTCTTCTGCTGCTTTGGAAATGCGGGTTATAATTGCCCCTTAATTGGTATCCTGTGTTAGGAGGGTTGTGCCCAGTCTGCCTTATTTCATGTGTTCGGTATTCAAAATCATTATATTCACCTAGCGGTCTCTTTTGGAGTGCCCCAGGGTCCCCTGCTTCAGGCCAGCTAACTGGAATGCCTTGGTGTCTCTGTGTGATTAGCGGTGTACTGGAGCCTTTCACAGTGTGTTGGAAGCTCATCTCCCACACACCATAGCTTCCTTCAGAGTTGCTTCCCGCTGTGCATTGTCTGCACGGCCACGCTTCCTCTGCTCCCACAGCATCTCCAACACGAAGACCTGCTGCGTCCACTACTGATCAGCCAGCTTCTCCTTCACCCTCTACCTGCACCTGAAACTCCTTTATACATTTAAAGTTCCCGCTCAAGTGCTCTCTGTCACAACAACTAGACCGCTCATTCTGCTTCATCGCCTCTGAAGCCCTCTTCCTTGTCCCAGTACCCACAAGCATTATTGTAACTGTAATGGGTTATTTATAACGTGCTTAATACCCAGCAAACATCGTCTTGCTTCCAAGATGAGCGTGTTGCCCCTGAGCTATCCTCCTAAGACTTTAAGTTCATAATGCTTTTGTTCTTTTTATGATTAGTTAACTGAGAGTTGTCAAGTTTAGTGGAGTACATTAAAAGAGTTGGCGTTTTACCCTTGTGGTTTGGACCTCTATATAATGTGGAATCATAACAATTAGAAGCTGTGATCTTAACTTCTTGAACCCCCAATGAACCACTTTTATGCTGGTTAACAGGATTTTCATATTTTGTACTTTGGGTACTTCTACAAGAGGGAAACTTACACTGACAGTATTCCATTAGATATTTAGGTATTAAGGGAATCTCATCCTCAGAAGAGGATGAATACTGCGTCTCTCCTAGTGGAGTCGCCACTTCCCCCTGACAGCCGTCTCCTCTCATGTGATCCTTCCTCATGTTACCACCCCCATGGTTGGGCTCAGGTAGTGGCTGTCTTCCCCTGGCCACATCGGAGGAGACTTTAGGCTGGGGTTTAGTGATGACTCTGCAGGATTCATCACAGCAGACTCCGGCTTCCCCTTGCTTTTATAACTTTCTCTCTGTAGCATTTTTGGATAATGGTTTCGGTATGCTGGCAACCCAGCAACACTTTTAATTTCCCTGGGTTTACCGGTTGCCTTTGGCGTTGCTTCATCGCCGTTGGCTTCTCTGACTTCACTCGGTGTGCCTCCCAATAGGTGCAGTCCTGCCACTGTGCCTCCTTCGGTAGGCGGTTCCCACTTTTCTCTCCTTTATTCGGGGTGAACCGCTGGCATCTATTTCTCATCTTCATGACATCGGGTTCACCTACCTGTCATCTGCTCGCGTCTTCAGCTCTCTCCTCTCCTTCTCACTATCAGCTGTGGCTGACTTGCTTTTAAAGTTCCTGGTCCAACAACTAGACCATTGCGTTGGATGCCCAGTCCTAGTAATCACCATTACTCTGTTATTCTTTCTCATCAGTGGCTGTGGTTCCTCCTCTTAAATGGTATTGGGGACTGGATACCAAGCTCCATTAGGAGTGATCCTAACGGCTCCTGACATCTTCCTCATTTCAGTAGTCAGTATATGGTCCCAATGGGATATTGGGAGGAAATTGAAGTAGATCTACAAGGGAGTTGGGGAGGAGTATGACAATATGCCATTAAAGTCTGGGGAATAGAGGAAACATCCCTAAAGGGAAGGGGGCATGTGGTTTCCTCCAACAATGTCATCCTATCTCCCCCAGAGTCACCTCAGCCCAGTTGATCCTTCCTCATATAAGTGCTCCCAGTGTCAGGAGCAGGTAGTGGCTGCCGCTGCCTGGCCATATGGGAGAGGTTAACTCAGGGAATTGAGTGATTACATCATCAGATTCATCACAGTAACTAATGTGAATAATAACCTGTTTTTTATTTATTATTTTGTCTTTTTGACATTTCAATACACATTCAGAAATTGTTCATGTCATAGATTCTCTCTCGCTTCCCTGGAAAGCGACAGACTTTCCTCTTGACCCTACCACAATCACTACTAAAGGCACGTACAGTGGAGGAGTCAAGCAGAAAGGTGGAGGAGCACCTCAAGGATGTCATCCAAAATTATAAGGGAAAAAAAACAAAAAATGGTTATACTTCCTTTAGAACAATCCTTAAACTTCCTTCACCCTTCCAGTTCCAGACCTACCTTAAACAAGCAGACGTACAAGAAGCGACCTTCTGAAGTGGGTGATATCTAGTTTCAATAGTCCATAGATCAGGAGACATATTCCCCACCAATACAGGGAAAAGAATAGAATACAGTCTTGATGGCTTGACCCGCACAGTCTTCTGAGAGGGTAATCCAAGAAGAGGGCAGAAACATCTAAAAGAAAAAACAAATCCAAAGGAAAAATCACAAAACCAGTCCAGAGTTCAGTCCTACGTCAGAATGGAGGGAGATCCAAAGCCAGAATTAGAAGAAGGAGATCCATCAACAATCCAGTTAGGAAGCCGGGCTCGAGTACCTGAAAAAGCAGATGAATACACTAGGTGCCAAAGTCGACTGGGAAGATCCAGAAAGAAGTCCAAAAAAGACAGGCAATCCTCAAAGTTTGACAGAAGAGCTACTCACTTGGCAGGAACGGACGCATTTTAGAAGTGCTGCCATGCTCCATAACGAGGATGTGATGTCATATGCACGGCTCATAAAATGCAAGGGAATTTTAGTTTCAGAGCCATCCTCGTTCCCCGAGGATAGGTCAGGGAAGCTGGAAACGTCTGCTTCAGTCATGCAGAGAACCGGGAAGCATCCCCTGGGGGCCTTTGGGATGGAGTTGATGAAACTATTCAACTAATTGTGTGGTGTGGACCTGCTCTGTGAGTTTCCATAAAATGTCTTTGGGCCCATACCCGTTCCAATCTAACAAGTATTATATTTTGCCTTTGACTATTCGTGCGTCCAACACCTTGTTGACCTCGTACTCTTCTGACCCTTCTACCATGAGCAACAGCATTTTCTGCAGTAAGTGCATCGTCTTGTTGCGGTGAATCACTAGTGATTTGTAGAACACAGGGGGGATATGTCATGACTGTGGGAGAAACAGTTTTATGGTTACTGGGTTAATAACCCGAAGAATGATATACAGGTCCATGTATCATTCAAGGAGTTGTCTTTTCCCTCAGAGATGTATGGTTCGTATACACCTAGCCACGGTCAACAGTACGGTGTGTCGAGGAAGGGGGGTGTTTTTGTTGGCCTTTTCTTTTGTGCCTCATGGAGGTGGTTTAGTACGGAGGAGTGGGCTTCCATCACATGAGCAAACTAAAACTAAGTTGCTTGTCAGAATAACCAATAAATAGTCCTGCGTCCTAACCTGTACGGCTATCTGGCCCTACCACTAGATGAACACAGACAAAACAAACAGTCTTTCACCCTGGGGTTTTGTCAACACCTCCTAGCTGACCCCCACTGTTTCAGACATGTTCCTCGCAGGACACGGTTCCTGGTCTGGGTCACTGCAACAGTTCTCACAAACAAAATCCGATCCTCTCAGTTCCTCATAATAAAAGGTATAAAGTTACTCATTCCTTGATCATTCCGTTCGTTAAAGCTCTCATTGCTTTTATCCAGTGGGGGTATTTCACTCAGGGTGTCTCCTGCTGCAGTTGAGGACTTCAGTGTTCTACTACGAGAGGTAACATGTTTCTGAGTGTAAGATTTCGGGTCTGACGATGGTTCAGCAGTGGTGTCGGTCAAATAAAAAGGCGTTATCATCTTTACAACTTCTGTGGAACCCATATAGGCTGAGAGTACAGATTTCCTAGAGTTACTTATCCTATGACGGGAGTCCTCGTCCCCAAAGGTGGAGTCACTTCCAGTGAGGTCCCGCTTGCCCAAGCCCCATGGCAGGGCCTTACGGAGCGGGCTCACCTCCCTAGCCTCAATGGGGTGGCTCCCCCCTGGGGAGAAGCGCCGGCATACCATGGATTTGTTACAACTGATAGTTTAGCGACTTAAGCAAATACTTTGAGTGCTGTATCAATGCAGGGCAGATTTAGCATTTCATCATTCCTAGATCAATACAATAAATAGTGTTACATTGAGTAAAAATTGCCCCATTTGTTTACACACTTGAAAACGGCAGGAATCTGACACAAATCACTATATGACACAATTATAATATCATTATTAATGTTTTGATTGTCTCGGCTAATTATATAAAATGTGAAACAGCGCAACGCAGCTGCTCATTTTTTTTTTTTTTATTATAGTTTGATTTAATTTCAAGCAAACATATCATATAATCAGATAACTACTGTGTCATGTTTACATCAACCCTCCCCTTATTTTCCCAACTCTGGTAGGAATTGTTATATTATGCTAAAAAAAATAGAGAGTTAATCAGGGGAGTGCAAAAGTCCCTGGCAATGGACAACACTCGCATGAGCATTGGGTACAAGCAGTGCAGTCTGCCATATGGAGCCGTGCCTTGGAGTACACAGTCTTTATCCTAGAAGTTGCTGATCAAATCCTGGGGACATGTCTGCATCTTTATGCGTTTGCATTTACTGCTTTTGCATCTAACTCATTTGCAGTGGGTCTGCTCATTTTCTGGCAACAGGACAAAAAAGATGTAAAGTTGGTAAGGCGAATGGAAGAATACAAAGGTGGGGGCACTGGGGGTTTCCTAAAAAAAAAAGGTAATGCTCAACTGAAAATTGTATAGATGCAAATGCATACAAATATAATTGGAGGAGATGTAAATACATAGAATCCACATCTTAATCTTGCGGTGCATGCCAATCGTGTAAAAGAGCAAACACATCAAGAAAGTGACAACTAAGGACACACTATTCAGCATCCGCATCGCACATATCACCCAGTGTATAGGTTTTCGGGTACACAAAGCCTCAGCCTGAGGGTCGCTGTGGTGAAACATCTGCTCAGTATCTCCTGGCCAGCTGCATATATATATATATATATATATATATATATATATAGTTCATCCCTCAGCCCAAGGAGCGAATCATACATTGCAGCACATGTATCATTGCCTCCCCCAGGATTCGTATTCAGGGCCAATAAACACTACAATCCCTTCTCGAGGCAATCTAATTCCGGAGGGAACGCAGGTATTGCTCTACGTTGCTAGTGTCCCGAATGACTGTGTCCGCTCTGCAGGTTTTGCCCCTAACCAGGGTCAGCCTGGGCCATACAATTCTCTCGGGCACCAATCAAAAGCTGGCCCACACCAGCATTTTGCGTTTATGGTTCGGCCATGGGCCTAGTGCCCTATAGGCCAGTCCGAGCCTCCCCTTAACCAGTGCTGGGTGCATTATTCACTGACTCTAGGTGTAAGAAACGCGTCCATGTTGCTATGAAGTCTGATTCTCTATCTTGTGCTCCTTATATAATCCGCTGTTACGATGCTCTTATATCGTCATCTTTTCTGCCCAAGTTTCTCTAACGGAAGGGTTTTTAATTCCCTAAAACCTTACAGCTCCCTACTTTTCAACTAGTATTGCAGCTGTCAGCCATCTTTCCTCCTGATTTCCAATGCCCGCTACACCTGCTGTGTCATAGAGGATGCGCGTGAGTCGTCCATTCAGAATAATATCTTCTATTGGACCCAGTCCACTCCCTTATAGCGGACCGGTATCGTTTCACCAAAGGGCATTCCCATAAACTGTGGAAGCTGATGTCAGAATCTCATACTGGGCACGTCCAGCAAAATCAGCCCCGCACATGCCACTGTTTTGGCGACCAGGGAAGAAGTCAAAAGGATGCCTAAATGTGTCCATCCTGCCATCTCCCGGGGATTCATTGAGCAGCTCCGGTTTAGCAGACTAAGGCCTGGTTTGCCGTGGTGGGGCACAATGCGCTACTAGAGACAGGCCTAGGTGCTCTGATGAGGCACAGTTCAAATGGAGAGTAACATAACATGAGCAGGAAGGGCAATGGGTGGGATCTCGAAATTTAAAGTATCCCTATGAACTGGAATGCAAGGCTTGAGTAGAATTGGGCATTTCAGCTTACATGCCGAACATGTCACAGAGCCCCCCAGTAGCCACCCCTAGAAGTTCACCCCCAGTTCAGAGCCACCGAGCAATGAACTGTGGCCATAAACATTAGCTCAAAAGAATGCATATAACTCCAGAAAATTGTCTTTGTCTTAATAGGGCAGTGCCATTGTATACATTGTCGACCTCAGTGGACCACGCTCAGTACCTTCCAGGACTTGAAGCACACAGCACACACAGAGTCAAATGACTGACACAGGCACAGCAGATAAGGGTAAACTTTCTTTATTAACACACAAGGCATAACTGAAACTGAACTCTCTTCCCCTCCCTCATCCCGCCCCCTCCCTAGCCCAACGTCACTTCCCTCAACCTTAAGGCCTGAAGAGTGGCCACCCACATAACGATGCGGGAGGGCACAGGGCTTGCCACGTTACGACGTGACATCTCCCCCCTTTTTAATGTGCTGTGTCACTTGCGCTTTCAACCCATCTCTTCAATTGGTTTTGAGGTTTCATGTGGCATCGTTCACGCCTTGAGGGGAGACTGAGTTCCGGTGCACGTGGCAGCTCGCCTCTAATACTCTCTTCTCCTTCCGACTGCTCCCCATCTCCTTGATAGGGATCATCTGATAGAGGGTCATTTGTACTGTCATACGATTGTTCCCACCTCTGGGGCATGACACCCTCAAGTCTCTTGAACTGGGAGGAGTTCCTTGTTATGGAGTGTTGGCATTCTCTGCTGGCGGCTATCATGGTGCCCTTTTTGCTGGTGACTACCAGTCTTTTAGGCACGAATGCCGGATTCTCCTTTCTCGCTGTCGGCTGGCATATCCACCACGTGCTCTCCTGGTTCTATTTCACACTCTTTCGCCCCTCATTGTCAGTCAGCTCTCTCCTTCATTCTTTCCTTCTGTTCCTGGTCTCAAACCCTGACCTGTTGTTCTAGAGGCCCGGCCTGAGGAGGAACGGGAGCTTCAGGCAGTCTCGTTCTCATGGCTTGTCGAAACATGAGGTCAGATGGGCTGACTTTGCCACAAGTCTCTCCCCTTTGCACCTGTTTCTGTTGTGTACTTGCGACCTTCTGGAATTTATTCTTCCTTACGGTCCGGGATTTGTACAGTCCCGAATGCCGGTCTTCGGCGTCCAGCGTGAGAGTAGCGGTTCAGTTTCCAGGAGCGTTTTCCAAGTCCAGGGTAATTCCAGGAAGTAATTAAGGTACGCTCGGAGGCACGGAAGACCATGAATCGAGCACGGAAGGTTTTCCAGGAGATTGGGGAGGAAAGGGAATAGGAGGGAATTCAAGGGACTGGGAACAAGGAATCAAGCGAGAGCCCCGATCGAACTCCGGCTAAGCACGTCCGACTACAGGTAGCGGTAGCGTTGAGATGTGCAGAGCCGCGGGGGCGTGTCCCTTTTGTAGGATGAGCAGCGTGGAACGCATAGACCGATCCGGAGTATTCTGTTCCGGGCGGCCATGTTGGAAGGATAACTGCATGCAATCCCCTGCGAGTCAGGGACCAGGAGGTCCAGAAAGGACGTAGACGACGGTTCATGACAGTATTTCTCCTCTGGAAACCAGCTCCTCTGGGTTTGCCCGGATGGATCAGATGAAATCGTCGAACCAATCTGGGAGCATTCATGTTTGACACGGGTTCCCAGTTACGCTCACTGGAGGGGTACCCTTTCCACTCAACCAGATATTGTAGTTGACCCCGTCGATATCTTAATGTCATAGATCACCAAAGTATCAACTGAAAAGGATACAGTAACCAAAAAAGGATACAATTTGGTAGGGCTTTTCCGGATCCTATCTTCACACGACTTGATTGTAGGCAGGTCAAATTAGACCTTCCAAATGATACAACTCTCTGACTGAATAAAACAGGCAGAGAGATGGATCACTGGAAAGGGCGTGGGAATTGTATAGGAAGTATGCCTAGAATAGATAAGTATCATAAGACACTGTCCCAAGTCAAATACTAAGAAACACAGAATTGGAATTAATTCAGACACTGACCTTAAGGCTAAACTGAAGAATTCCAGGACAGTTTCTTGAAGAGTCTCAAGAGTTGAACAAACGACAAAGGAAGGGAAGATTAGTAAGGGAGACTTATCCCGAACGGCACGAGGCTCTCGCTAGATACCGGGTTGGTGCACCACAGGATAGCGTCCAATGTACTGTGCACAATCACCTTCCAATAGTTAATGAAATACTTCCTTTCCCACGAAGAACAAAATAAGAATCTCACCTGTTGACTGTCACAGGTACCAAAAATTCGAAGTAGTTCAGAAAAACACGTGCAGGATTGCACGCGACAGCATACACGCAGCCAAGCCAGCCGCGCTTGTAGACAGCGTTTCCGCGTGGAAATTTAGACACGCGAACAGGATTCACGCAGGTCTGGACAGCCGCGCTTGAAGACATCGTCCGCGTGGAGATTTGGCACGCGAACAGGATTCACGCAGCTCTGGACAGCCGCGCTTGAAGACAGCGTCCGCGTGGAGATTTGGCACGCGAACAGGATTCACGCAGCTCAGGACAGCCGCGCTTGCAGACAGCGTCCGCGTGGAGATTTGGCACGCGAACAGGATTCACGCAGCTCAGGACACCCGCGCTTGCAGACAGCATCCGCGTGGAGATTTGGCACGCAAACTGGATTCACGTAGCACAGGACAGCCGCGCTTGCAGACAGCGTCCGCGTGGAGATTTGGCATGCAAACAGGATTCACGCAGCTCAGGACAGCCGCGCTTGCAGACAGCATCCGCGTGGAGATTTGGCACGCGACCTGGATTCACGCAGCACAGGACAGCCGTGCTTGCAGACAGCGTCCGTGTGGAGATTTGGCACGCGAACAGGATTCACGCAGCTCAGGACAGCCGCGCTTGTAGACAGCGTCCGCATGGAATTTTGGCACGCGAACTGGATACACGCAACCCAGGAATTAGCGTGTGGAGGAAGCAGGCTCAAATTAGGCCAAAGAAGTTTGCTGAAAAGAATGCGAGAACGCAGGTCCGGAGTTCAGCTACAAACGCCAAAATTGCTTTAATCAGAAGCAGCGAATGGAGTTTCCACGCTGCTTATGTACGCACTGCCGTGATACACGTGACGGACCTAAGTCACGTGAAAATTAACGACGTGAAAAATGCAGACATCGTTTTCCGGGCAATGTATCGAACAACCTCCATTTTGAGTAAAAAGGTCTACTGGTTCTATGGGCGTAACTCATCTTGTATGGAGAAGTTGTTCCTGGACCAGAGGTATGTCCGGCAGGCATGACAGTGCCACCCCCCAAAGGAGCAGCTTCTCCCCTTTTCGAGTGGAATCGCCTTAATAAAGCAGGAGCATGAATGTTAGACAGAGGTTCCCCGGATCTATCCTCGGGACCATAACCTTTCCAATCTACCAGATAAAATGGTTTTCCAGACCGCAACCTCATGTCCAGAATGTCATACACTTCATATTCGTCTGACCCTTTCACTGAAATAGCAACAGGCCGTATAGGTAATCTAGTAGCATCCGAACACGGTTTGATGAGTGATACGTGAAAAACAGGATGCACTCGCCACCGTTGTGGCAAAGCCAGATGGACAGCAGCCGGATTTATAACTTGGAGCACTTCATATGGCCCAATGTATTTAGGCAATAATTTCCTTTTGCCGGGTATTATGAAGTTCTTTGTGGACAGCCATACCTTCATTCCTGCTTTGTAGACAGGTGCAGGGATTCTATGAGCGTCGGCATAGTACTTGTCTCGTTTTTTAGCTTGCTCCAATTGCTGCTCAACTTTCTTCTGTAGACTTTTAAGATCCCTAAAAGTATGTCCTGCTGCAGGGGTATCCAAAGACAAACTGGAGTCAAAAGGAATGGAACGTGGGTGTTGCCCATACAAAGCATAGAAAGGTGAAGTACCTATAGCACTATGATAGGAATTGTTATAGGCGAACTCAGCTGCCGGCAGAACATTGAGCCAATCTGACTGAAACTGCAAGCACAAACATCGCAGATATTGTTCCATAGTGCTATTGACTCTCTCAGTCTGTCCATCGGTTTGAGGGTGATAAGCACTAGACAACCTGTCATCAATTAATAATGCCGAATTTAGTGCCTTCCAAAAACGTGACGCAAATTGTGAGCCCCTGTCAGTGATGATCACTGAAGGTAGACCAAAAAACCGGAATATATGCCGGATGAATAGATCAGCCAGACCAGCAGCTGTTGGTACACCAACACAGGGAATGAAAAGCGCCAACTTATTAAAGTAGTCCACCACCACCCATATGGTATCGTAGCCTTTATTTCTTGGAAGTTCAACCACAAAATGCATTGATATCATGTCCCATGTTTTTTTGGGAACTGGTAGAGACTGGAGTAAACCCACTGGTTTGCCAGGAGTATTCTTGCATTGACTGCATACCGAACATGTTGAAACATATTTTATAACATCTTGTGTTATAGACGGCCACCAACACCATCTTTTCAATAGCTCTAGAGTCTTCTTCTGTCCAGGATGGGCGGCAATCAAAGAATCATGACCCCAACTGAGGGCTTTTTTCTGAATGGTATCAGTTGGTAGATAGAGTACTCGTTGTTTAAAAGGCAAACCATTGTATAAATCAATGTTCAATTCCTGAATCAATTGTGGATTTAGTTTCACCCACTCCTGTAAGTCGTTTTTTAGAGAAGGTTGTGCAGAACAACTACATATCACGTGATCTGCCAATAACTTATTGTGTACCGATGATTCTTCTTTCACCTCTTCACCGATGCGAGACAAAGCATCAGATTTGACATGTTGTCTGGCAGGGCGGTAAGTAATTTGAAAATCGTATTGAGCAAAAAAAACATGCCATCTGGCCTGTCTAGCTGTGAGACATTTCATAGTTTTAAATGACTGAAGATTTCTATGATCGGAATACACCACCATCTGATGTTTGGCCCCAAGAAGATGATGTCTCCACTCTCGGAAAGCATCTTTGATTGCAAGTAACTCACGTTCAGTGACAGTATAGTTCTGTTCATAAGGGGTAAGTTTGTGTGAGAAAAAAGAAACTGGATGCTCCTCCTTAGTTTCTGCACAAACCTGCGAGAGTACAGCTCCTGTAGCGACACTGGATGCGTCTGCTTCAACGATAAACTGACTATCCGGATCAGGATGCTGAAGTACAGGTGCAGTTGTAAATGCTTTTTTTAACTTCTCAAAGGAAGCTTGAGCATTCTGGTTCCAACAGAATGGAATGTTAGAGCTAGTTAAAGCTGTCAATGGGGCCACTGTTTTGGAGAAAGAACGAATAAATCTGCGATAAAAATTTGCAAATCCTAGAAATGACTGTAATGACTTGACATTGTGTGGGATAGGCCAATTCAATATGGCTTTCACTTTAGAATGACTCATTCGAACAACATGATTGGTAATGTCATAACCCAGAAATTCCACTTCTTGTGTATGAAAAACACATTTCTCGACTTTAACAAAAAGTTTATTCTCTCTCAGTCTTTGTAAGACAGCTGAGATGTGTTTAACATGTTCTGGAAAGGATGATGAATATATCAAAATGTCATCCAAGTAAATCACCACGAATTGATCCATCATATCTTTGAAGATATCGTTCATGAAGAACTGAAATGTGGCGGGAGCGTTACAAAGACCAAAAGGCATCACTAAATATTTGTAAAGGCCGTAGCGCGTCTTAAAAGCGGTCTTCCATTCGTCTTCTTTGCGAATGCGAACCAAATTGTAAGCGCCGCGCAAATCCAATTTAGAGAAATACTTGGAAGTTCCTAATTGGTCTAACAGGACATTAATCAATGGTAAAGGATACTGATTCTTTATGGTGATGTCGTTAATAGCCCTGTAATCAATGCAAGGCCTTAGGTCTCCTTCCTTCTTTGGAACAAAGAATAAAGGAGAGGCAGCCGGCGATTGAGATGGCCGTATAAATCCCATATCCAGAGCTTTATCGATATATTCTATCAAGACAGCATCTTCTTTGAGAGTCAAAGAATAAACTCTACCAGTAGGAATTTTAGCTCCAGGAATCAATTCAATTGGACAATCATATTGCCTATGTGGAGGAAGCTGTTCTGCCTGACCTTTGTCAAACACATCGGCAAAATCTGCATATTCACTTGGTATATGCGTACCGTTCTGATGTACCACATTGATAGCAGAGGTTCCCTCAATAGAGGCCAACATATGTGATTTATTTGACACCACCTGGCTGGTAAAGCAATGTTCGTTACAAAAAACGGAAGGATATTGGATCAATCCCGTAACCCAGTCTATGGCGGGATTATGAAGAGTCAACCAACTAAGTCCAAGTATTATTTGGTATTGAGGAGCCGCAATGACATCAAAGACTATTTCCTCCGAATGACCATTTGATAAAGTCATCTGAATAGGTACAGTCTCCTGAGTTACCATACCGGAAATCAAGATTGATCCATCCACTGTATTAACAGTTTCAGGTTTGTTCTTGTCTATAAGGGGTATAGAACATTTCTTGGCATATGTGATATCAATGTAATTATTAGTGGCTCCCGAGTCAACCATAGCCTTGGAAGCCAAGTCTTGATCATTGAAAAGTAACATCATCTCAACAGCTATCGGTGCATGAGCTGGAAATGTAATGGAGTCCGATGTAACACTCGACACAGGGACTCCTGCTACTGTCGAGTTTTGGCGTTTCCCGAAGGCTTATTTGGTCTTTTAGGACATGCCGCCAATAAATGCTCGGAGGAACCGCAATACATACATAAGTTATTTCTCTTTCGGTTCTCTTTTTCGGCTTTAGACAACCGGCCTCTCACCGCGCCAATTTGCATTGGTTCAGGATCATTCGAAGAATGTGCCGGTGTATCAGAACGAACTGGTGCCGGAAGAAAAGGTTTTTTC
Organism: Ambystoma mexicanum; assembly: GCF_040938575.1. NCBI lineage: Eukaryota > Metazoa > Chordata > Amphibia > Caudata > Ambystomatidae > Ambystoma > Ambystoma mexicanum. Next base: position 1,107,624,486 of record NC_090934.1, on the reverse strand, counting down.
TCTCCTTTGTGGGCATTTCTCCGGGCATCAATTTGTAAAATTAAATCAAGAAATTCTGAAAAACCTGTAGGAACCACTGGAACCGTGGACAAAGCGTCCTTGAGTTCTTCTGAAAGACCCTTGTAGAAAACAGCTGTCTTCTTGTCTTCCGGCCATCGGGTTTCGGCCATTAATTGGTTAAATCGTGCAATGTAAGCCAACAGAGGTTGAGTACCTTGTTGTAAATTCAACAACTCCAGATCTGTGGCTTGAGTAGCATAGCGCATATCAAAGACTTTGTTCATAGCCGCCAAAAGATCATCGCAATCGTACAACAAGGGGCTATTTGATTCCAATAAAGGATTAGCCCAAGCAGCAGCTGTACCCCCCAAATGAGAAAGCACGAATGCTGCTTTAGTAGTAAGATCAGGAAATGAATTAGGCCGGCAAAGGAAATGAAGTCGGCACTGATTAACAAAGGTTCTATAGTTTTTAGGATCACCTGTGAACCTTTCCGGAGGAGCCAAGGAAAACTGCGTGGGCATAACCACTTTAAGAGTTTCCTGTGATAATGATGGTGTCGTAGTCCCAGATCCAGATGCAATGGCTACTGGAATTTGTACTCCCTGAGGAGTGACATGCATGGCATCTTGCATAACATCCATACGATGCCGTAGCATATCCTGTGCCGTAATCATTTCATTTCTCAAGTCAGAAATTAACTGAGTCAAAACAGTTACAGGATCCGTACCCTCCATGGCTTCTGATTCTGTCATAGATCACCAAAGTATCAACTGAAAAGGATACGGTAACCAAAAAAGGATACAATTTGGTAGGGCTTTTCCGGATCCTATCTTCACATGACTTGATTGTAGGCAGGTCAAATTAGACCTTCCAAATGATACAACTCTCTGACTGAATAAAACAGGCAGAGAGATGGATCACTGGAAAGGGCATGGGAATTGTATAGGAAGTATGCCTAGAATAGATAAGTATCATAAGACACTGTCCCAAGTCAAATACTAAGAAACACAGAATTGGAATTAATTCAGACACTGACCTTAAGGCTAAACTGAAGAATTCCAGGACAGTTTCTTGAAGAGTCCCAAGAGTTGAACAAACGACAAAGGAAGGGAAGAATAGTAAGGGAGACTTATCCCGAACGGCACGAGGCTCTCGCTAGATACCGGGTTGGTGCACCACAGGATAGCGTCCAATGTACTGTGCACAATCACCTTCCAATAGTTAATGAAATACTTCCTTTCCCACGAAGAACAAAATAAGAATCTCACCTGTTGACTGTCACAGGTACCAAAAGTTCGAAGTAGTTCAGAAAAACACGTGCAGGATTGCACGCGACAGCATACATGCAGCCAAGCCAGCCGCTCTTGTAGACAGCGTTTCCGCGTGGAGATTTGGCACGCGAACAGGATTCACGCAGCTCTGGACAGCCGCGCTTGAAGACAGCGTCCGCGTGGAGATTTGGCACACAAACAGGATTCACGCAGCTCAGGACAGCCGCGCTTGCAGACAGCGTCCGCGTGGAGATTTGGCACGCGAACAGGATTCACGCAGCTCAGGACACCCACGCTTGCAGACAGCATCCGCGTGGAGATTTGGCACGCGAACTGGCTTCACATAGCACAGGACAGCCGCGCTTGCAGACAGCGTCCGAGTGGAGATTTGGCACGCGAACAGGATTCACGCAGCTCAGGACAGCCGCGCTTGCAGACAGCATCCGCGTGGAGATTTGGCACGCGACCTGGATTCACGCAGCACAGGACAGCCGTGCTTGCAGACAGCGTCCGCGTGGAGATTTGGCACGCGAACAGGATTCACGCAGCTCAGGACAGCCGCGCTTGTAGACAGCGTCCACGTGGAATTTTGGCACGCGAACTGGATACACGCAACCCAGGAATTAGCGTGTGGAGGAAGCAGGCTCAAATTAGGCCAAAGAAGTTTGCTGAAAAGAATGCGAGAACGCAGGTCCGGAGTTCAGCTACAAACGCCAAAATTGCTTTAATCAGAAGCAGCGAATGGAGTTTCCACGCTGCTTATGTACGCACTGCCGTGATACACGTGACGGACCTAAGTCACGTGAAAATTAATGACGTGAAAAATGCAGACGTCGTTTTCCGGGCAATGTATCGAACAACCTCCATTTTGAGTAAAAAGGTCTACTGGTTCTATGGGCGTAACTTATCTTGTATGGAGAAGTTGTTCCTGGACCAGAGGTATGTCCGGCAGGCATGACACTTAAGTCACAAATCCTGGAAACCTCGTGTTCCAGTTAATCATTTACAATAACAGGGGTAGATCTAGGAGTTGTTCGGGATGACTGAATGTATGGTTTTAACAGAGAAGTGTGAAAGACTGGATGGATTCTTTTCCAAGAATCAGGTAACCGAAGTCGAAAGGCCACTGGGTTGATGATTTCTTGTATGGTAAAGGGACCATAGTATCTGGGAGCCAGTTTATTGGGGCGCAGGTGTCGAGGAAGGAGCTTCGAGGATAACCAAACCGTATCCCCTTCTGAATAGGAAGGTCCAGGTCTTCTTTTAGAGTCAGCATAACGTTTGACATCTTCTCGGGCCCGTTCTAGGTATTCCTTAACCTCCTTATGTACTGTGATGAGGTTTTCGATCCAGGAGTCTACTGCAGGTACTGGAGTAGGATGTGGGAGTACGGAGGGTAGGACTGATGGATGGAATCCTTGGCTACAGAAGAAGGGACTGGTCTTGAATGCTGAATGATCTGAATTGTTATAGGCGAATTTAGCCATAGGTATTAGGAGTGACCAATCGTCCTGAACTTTGGTGGCAAAACATCGTAGATATTGTTAGAGAGTCTGGTTCACACGCTCCGTGGCTCCATTGGTTTGTGGATGGTGGCCAGAGGATAGGGCACGTTGGATTCCCAGAATACGACATACTTGCTTCCAAAACTGAGATATGTACTGAGGTCCTCGGTCTGAAATGATCTTGGAAGGCAACCCATGAAGTCGGAATATGTGTTCCAGGAAAATTCCGGCAAGGTTTGATGAGGAAGGTAGTTTGGATAAGGGTGTAAAATGAGCCATATGAGTAAACAAATCAATAGTGACCATGATTGTTGTGTAGCCTCTAGAGGGTGGTAATTCCACGATAAAATCAGTGGCAATGATTTCCCAGGGTCTTGTTGGTATTGCTGGTTGGAGTAGGAGTCCGGCTGGCTTCTTATTATCGTGTTTGTTCTGATTGCAAACTGCGCATGTTTGGACATGGATCCTAATATCATCCTTCATCTTGGGCCACCAAAACTGTCTTTGTACTAGATGGAGAGTGTTGGTTATCCCACAATGTCCCGAATGTAAGGTATCATGACATAGACTTGTGATCCTTTGTCTTAGTCCAGGAGTGGGAATGACTAGGTATTATCTTTGAATAGATACCCGTCCTTAGCTGTGAGATTCCATCTGTTATTTCTCTTGTGCTCCTTCCAGAGGTCTGAAAGACGAGTTTGGCCTTGGATATTCTCCAGGAGGGTGAGTGCTTGGGCAACAAAGATTGTGCGAGGAAACATCTTTGGAAAGGTCCGATCCTCAGAGTTTTCATAGTCAGGACGTCTGGAAAGGGCATCAGCAATTATGTTTTGTGATCCAGGAATGTGATGGATGTGGAACTGGTACTGGGCAAAGAAGAAGGCCCAACGGGCCTGACGACTGTTCCTACACTCCAAAGATTGTAGAACTTGAAGATTTCGATGGTTCGTACGGACCTGGACTGGATGCCTAGCTCCCAGGAGTAGGTGTCGCCATTCGCTGAAGGCTTGGCAGATGGCTAGCAGTTCCTTTTCCAAGACGGAATAATGAGTCTCACTGGGCGTCAGGGTTCGCGAAAGGTAAGCAATGGGGTGCTCCAATTTGTCCTCAAATTCCTGTTTTAGTACTGCTCCTATGTCGTAATTGGATGCATCCGTCTCCACTAGGAATGGTCGGTTAATATCGGGTTGACCCAGGATGGGGGCTTGAGTAAACTCTGTCTTTAATCATTGGAATGGCTTGCCTTGATCTGTGGACCAGAGAAATGGAGCATCTTTCTTCAAGAGAGCAATGATCAGTTGAACAATTTCAGAGAAGGACGATATGAACTTTTGGTAAAAATTGGCAAGTCCCAGGAAAGATTGAATCTGTTTCACGGATGTGGGAGCCGGGCAAGATAGTATGGCTTTTACCTTTGAAGGATCCATTCCAATTCCTTCTGGACTAAGGACAAATCCTAGGTAATGAACAGACGTGACGTGAAACAGGCATTTCTCGGGTTTAGCTAGGAGTTTGTGTTCACGTAACCATTGTAAGACTGCTTTAACATGCTCTGCATGCCTTAGAAGGTCCTTGGAGTAGATCAAGATGTCATCCAGGTAGACGATAACGAAGAGGAACAGCATGTCCGAGAACACCCTATCCATGAAACGTTGAAAAACTGCTGGGGCATTAGCAAGTCCAAAGGGCATGACCAGATATTCAAAATGGCCGAAGGGAGTTCTAAAGGCTGTTTTCCATTTGTCACCTTCCTTTATACGAATGAGATGGTAAGCACCCCTTAGATCTAATTTTGTGAAGATTACTGCACCTCTGACTGCTTCCAGGATATCTGAGATGAGGAGTAGAGGATAACGGTCCTTGAGAGTGCACTGATTTAGACCACGGTAGTCCAGACATGGTCTGAGTTCTTTGGTATCTTTCTTTGGAATGAAGAACAATGAAGCACCCGCTGGAGATTTGGACGGGCGTATGGTGCCATTTTCCAGGTTAGTATCCAGCTATTCTCGGAGAGCCTTCTTTTCAGGTTCAGATAATATAAACATTCTGCCGAAAGGAATCACAGCTGTGGGTTCGGTATCGATGGCACAATCCTCTGGCCTGTGAGGAGGGAGAGCTTGGACTATCGCGGTCGAAAAAACATCAGAAAAGGCTTGGTAGGCCCTGGGAATCTGGATGATGTTAGAAACAGTGACTGGACTTTGTTGGTTCTCTTGAAAGTCTCTAGAAGGCTTTGGTAAGGTATCCAGGGATAGGCAGTGAGCCATACAAAATTCAGATCCAAGAAACAGTGAGCCGGCTGCCCAGTTGATGTAAGGATTGTGCCTCTGCAGCCAGGGCATCCCAAGAACCATCGGATAATGGGCTGATTTAATGAGGTCAAATTTGATTCTCTCTTGATGGTGATTAATAGAAAGTAGAATCTCTTTAGTCTGAAGGGTAATGGGTCCTGAGGAAAGAGGCCTTCCATCAATTGCCTCTACTGGTTGCATTGTAACTCGGCTTTCATGTGGAATGTTATGAGCAGTGACCCAATCTTGATCTAGAAATACGGCCATAGCTCCGCAGTCAACTAATGCCTGGATGGGGTAGGATGCTGTCTTGGAAGGCGATAGTAAGGCCTGCAGAACCACAAGGTTATTTTGTCCAGGAGAGTTCAAGGATGGAATTGATGTGGAGCAAATATCTCTCTCCCGACACTGTGCTCCATCTGGATCGGGAGCTGGCATTTCCCGAACGCCGTGGAGGAGCAATGGGACATTCTCTCACAAGATGTTTATCGGAGGTGCAATACATGCATAGACCAGTATGGATTTGTTGCATCCTTTCCTGAGGGGTAATGGGTCCACGAAAGGCTCCTAGTTGCATAGGTTCTGGGTCCGGGGTAGAAGGAAAAGTTGACTCTGCTCTAGGGGCATGTTCCGTGATGGTCTTTTGGAGACTTGCCTTAGACTTCCTCTTCTATGCTCTTCTTTCTTGGATTCGGAAATCTATCTGTAAGGATAGATCCATAAGAGCCTGGAAGGAGCTTGGGCGGGCCACCCTAGCGAGCTCATCTTTTATTTCTTTGTTCAGCACCCTTCGGAAGAGTGTAAAACTAGCTTCTGGAGACTTGTCTGCTTCTTTCACAAGTTGTTTGAAATGAGTAACATAGGTGAGCATATCCTGGGACCCTTGTTCAAAATCGAGTAGTCTCTCTTGAGCACTATACAACTGCTCTGGGCGATCAAACATTTCCTTAAGGGCTCTCACAAAGCCATCATAGTCATCCAGGAGAGCGTCGCTTGTATTGACTAGGGGGGTTGCCCAAGTCAATGCATTTCCAGTGAGGTGTGAAATCACCAAACCCACCTTTGCTCTAGGAGTGGAGAAGTAGTAGGGCTTGAACGTGAAGTGAACTAAACACGAATCAAGGAAGGCGCAGAGAGTCTTGGAAGAACCGTCATACTTGTCCACTATTCCACCCAATATTACATTTTCTTTGGTTGCGGAATCACGTGATAGAACTAGCTGCTTTAATGCTGCATTCTCCGCCTTGAGGTTCTGTACCCCTGTTGTTCATTCCTGCATGCCTCGCATGAGGTCTTGAACGGCGGCTTCCATCTCTGAATCTGTATCGTTTTTATGGCGTCTCAATCTGTCACAAGTCTCTCCCCTTCTCACCTGTTTCTGTTGTGTACTTGCGACCTTCTGGGATTTCTTCTTCTTTACGGTCCGGGATTTTTACAGTCCCGAACGCCAGTCTTCGGCGTCCAGCGTGAGAGTAGCGGTTCAGTTTCCAGGAGCGTTCTACAAGTCCAGGGTAATTCCAGGAAGTAATTAAGGTACGCTCAGAGGCACGGAAGACCGTGAATCGAGCGCGGAAGTTTTTCTAGGAGATTCGGGAGGAAAGGGAATAGGAGGGAATTCAAGGGACTGGGAACAAGGAATCAAGCGAGAGCCCTGATCGAACTCCGGCTAAGCACATCCGACTACAGGTAGCGGTAGCGTTGAGACGTGCAGAGCCGTGGGGACGTGTCCCTTTTGTAGGATGAGCAGCGTGGGACGCATAGACCGATCCGGAGTATTCTGTTCCGGGCGGCCATGTTGGAAGGATAACTGCATGCAATCCCCTGCGAGTCAGGGACCAGGAGGTCCAGAAAGGACGTAGACGACGGTTCATGACAGTGGTGCTGTGTGGCGTGTGGCAGTACTCACATAGGAGTTTGTACAGAGCCTGCTCGAAAGGCTTGTTAACTAGGTTAGCTGTCTCATGGGTTCTCTTAACGTTAGCCATGAACGGTTCCACAATGCCATTGGCCTGGGGCCAGGGCAGGGTTATCTTTCGGTGTCAGCACCCCATGTAGTGTGCAAAGTTCTCAAAGTCGTAGCTCATGAACAGTGGGCCATTGTCTGACTTCATTACCTTCGGTATTCCGTAGGTCGAGAGCATGCGGTCTACTGCTGGGATGACACATGTCACCGCTGTGGATTCGATCAGTTGTACGTCCACGAAACCCGACTGTTCGTCGATTAGCACCAACACATATGTGCCATTGTGTAGCGGTCCATCCCAGTTCTTCCCAGACGCCTTCTAAGAGCAGGGATATTTGCAGTGGGTTGGGGTGCAGTGGTTGAGCCACCAGAGCACAGATGTTGCACTTGCCGAAAACCTCTTCTATTAGGGCATCCAGTTTGGGGGACCACACCTTTTGACGTATGCAGCGTTTTGTGGACACCACCCCATGGTGGCCTTTGTGCACCAGCGTGACTGTCCGTTCTCTTGCAGCGATGCTGGAAGGATGCCCTTGCAGCCCTTCATGATGATGTGATCGTCCTCCACCGTCAGTTCGTCTTTGACCAGCTCCAGGGATCTTATGTCGTCTGTCACGGATTCTCGCTCTTGTCTAGCCTGGTGCTTGATGTGTGCCATTTTACACGCTTTGATCCAGTGAGTCACTATCGCGAGGGCCTGGTCATTTTCTGATTCTTTTCGGAGTGTGGCCCAATCCACAGGTAGAGGTTGTTGGTGGTGGATGACATAGTTAATGTAAGCATCAGCAATGGAAAGGCCCGCTTGTGGGAGACCCATAGGCAGTGCTTAATTTGTGGGGGTGGTTGCCGGTGCCCAACACCGGCACTCTTTTTTGGGCACCGGAACTCATGCGGGGCCAGCGCACGTGCAATTGCTTTGTTTGTTCTTCCACTTCGCTTTGCTTCGATTATAAATCATTGGGATTTGTCATTCTGATCTCGATCTCTCTCGTGCTTGCAGGTTGCAGGCCATGGCTGGCTGGGCCTCGGAGGGGCCAGCAATAGCAATGAACAACAAACTGGTACAAACAACAGCCAATAAAGACTACCATTCTGTTGTTACTTTGCAGTATTTGATACATTCTGTATAGTAACACAGAATGTGCAGTTTTCATTGGCTGTTCTTCTGAGCCAGTGAAATTACATGGTGACATGTTGTTATTTCGACAGGAGGCAGCGCGGCGCCACCTTCATTTCACGAGTTACTGTGAAGTGAAGGTGTCGAGGCGTGATGTCATCGGTCCTGATTTGTGAGAGAGAAAGCCTGCCCTGCTGCACTGCGTGGTGTGGCCTAGTTGCTTCCTGGGGCCCCCTCTGCCTGCTTTTTCATTTGTGCGGGTGCCAGTGTGCGCACCCAGCCCCCCCCACCCTGAGGCCCGACAGGAGACCAGGAGGCCAAGTACCAGCCGGCAAAGCAGGTAAGTCACTTGTTGCGTGCAGTGCAGCCTGAGCCTGTCACAGTCAAGTGATCAGGCAAGGAAGGCCCAGGTCAGGGCCTGGGCGGCAGCACAGTCCCCTGGTGGTGCCCTAACTGCCCAGGAGTCAGGACCCCACCAGGGGCCCGTCCGCGCCTGGGCTTCTGTCTGTGTGACCTGTGTGCAGTGTGCTGCTGACTGCAGTCAGTGCCAGGGGTTCCATGTAATAATGTCGCCACAAAAATCTCGCCATGCAAAAATATCCCAGAAAAATGGACGTTTTTTGTGGCGATATTATTGCATGGAACATGCGGGGGATTTATTTATTTATTTATTTTTTTAAAAAAAATTGCCTCTGTCCCCATATATATGGTCACCTAAATAATATTGCCACAACATTTTCCCGGCGATATTATTTACGGCGACCATATATATGGCGATATTATTACCTGATACCGTGCCAGGCCCAGGCCAATTTCTGTGACATGGAGTTGCCGGCTGCCGCGGGCGGCCAGGCCCATAGATTGTGCCCAAAGGTATGTTTTTTACTTTTTTCTTTGAAAATCTGACCTTCCGTGTGGCCGGTGGTTGGGGCCCCGCCCCACGGAAGGTAGGCTTTAAAAGAAATAACTTATTTTGAGTGGCGGCTGTGGCCCATCACTTCGAAAGTGAAGGGCCCCAGCCGCCCAAATATACATTTTTTCTTTTAAAATCTTACCTTCCGTGGGGCCGCTGCGCCGCACACCTATTTTTGTCATCAGGCTCAGCATGGCTGTGGTGGCCCCACGGAAGGTAGCCTAAGTGATTGAGGCAAGGCAGGGCAAAGCCCAGGACCGGGCGGGGCACAGTCGGCAACGTGGTCCCACTAGTGTCTGTCACAAAAGGAATGAATTGTCGTTTGCAACTTTGGCCACTTTTTCATAGGTGCTGAGCCCGACTCGAGAAAATTGTATGTCCCAGTCCGACCCTGGATAGCATTCATCTAAGCGAAACATGAACTGTGAATTTGTGCCTGGGTGTTTCCGTTCTTCCTTTTAATGTTATCAGCCTCATTAGTTCACAAACGAGATTCGGCGAGGGGACCCGGAACGGTACACCTATAGGGCCGAAACCGAATCGGCTGCACTTCGCGAGAAAAGCCCATGCAAAGACAAACTTCTGAAATGCCATTTCAGGCTTAAAGATACACACATGGAAACTAGATGGGGATAAACATGGTGCACGTGCCCACTAATCTGTCATCATAAATAAAAGCACTAGTTGAGTATTCGTGTATAATTCTCAACCGTCTTTCGTCTTTTGCTATCTTTTTTTTACATAATTCCAGCGCATGTTTTCTATCCTGATGTGTGGTTTATATACCAGATGTGGCCCCTTAACCAGGGTACAATACGCTCTGAGCATGTGCTCCGAATGAGAGCACATGCAATTCTCAGATAGGAATCCTCAGATAGGGAGGTGGGTGTCTGCAGTTTAGTGAAGTATGTCAAGAACATGTCAGTGGGAAGGAGATATCCAAATATGCATTCTCCTCTGGCTCCTGAATATTGGGTGACAAAACATATTTAGTTTTTTAATATGTGTTAAGGTGGAAAGAGGCCCTAAAGCAGAAGTAGCACAGGCTGTCGATTTCACAACAATGTCTTACAGAAATGACTTTTTCCAAGTTATACAACACCATGCTCATGCTTGAAGGAAGGGTGAAGGGGGATGCATTTATGAGATGTGATGACTGATAAGGGCTTGAGAGTAAATTGATTACACAAAGCACCTGGATGAGTTAACTGAAGAACGGGCTAAGGGGAGGGTGCTCTTCCTGGAGGTAACTGATTAACAATACTTGGTGTACTTTAACAGACTGTCAGATGGGCAGAAGGGGTACAGACAAATACAGTGCAACAGTGACTGAAACAGAAAGCTTTTTTATTTATTTGCATTTTTAAAGCGCTCACACAGCCAAGGGGCATCGAGGCGCAGTTACAGGGGGAGCATGTCTTAGTTGCCCGTGCTGAGGGTGGCGCGCGCCCACACTGAGGGAGGTGCCGCGCCAGGCATTATGGGGCCAATATATTTTGGGCACTGGCACTTATTCTTTTACAAATTAAGCACTGCCCATAGGGTGCCTGGATGGGTAATCTGCGGTGTTCCTTTCTTTGCTCGGGTGATGCACAATGTCAAACATATAGTCCTGTAGCCGCAGTCCCCACCTGGCTATCCTGGGGTCATTCTCACCTTGGGGTCGCCAAATATCGCTAGGAGGTGTGTCAGGTGAGGACAAAGGCAGTGAATATGGCAAGGGAAATGCACAAAATCACACAGTGAATAACTTTGAATCAAACAACGTGCACACAGGAACCAAGAATCATGTATACTAAAACCCAGGCGTACAAATATAGTGTGGCAACAATACACATATATGAAAAGGGATGTGGGGTAAGCACTTAGAAACTCCTTATGACTGCAAGGAAAGTCGGCAAGCTCCTTACCCACAATTGCTGCTACAGGTACTGACAGTGCTAATCCCACATAGAGGGCAAGCAACGACAGGATCTGTGAGCTAACACTCTTGATGGTATTGAATAAGAGAACTTAAAAACAGTACTCACGAGGATGAAGAATACCACTTGAATGTCAGCAAGCCCACAAACCCTGTTGATCAAACAGGGACCCAGAAAGGCTATAACAGCAATGAGAGGATAACTAAATACATAAGACTCAAGACAAGGGGTGAGTAGGAATAGTGATTACTGAATAGTTAGGAAAACATAGGCATTCACACTGGAGCTAGCTACAACAGCACACCACACCTAATAATAAATAGGAAATAAATGCAGAAGTACAAGGGAAAACATGGAATGGATTCCAAGAGAAAGTAAAGGAGCGGGTGCAGGGAAAACGAAATTACAAAGGCAAACTTCCCCTACCCATCCAAGGAAAAAGGCAGGAAGCTAAATCTATAAAGAGGGAAGACTAAAGCATCAAGGTTTACAGCAGCAAAGGACAAGTCAAAGAAAAATAGAACACAGGCAAACTGGGCTGCACCAAAAGGGAAAGCATTTGTCATCCCCCGCCGTAGCTGGAGGCTACTTCCGCGTTGGAGCCTGCAGTGCCATGCGTGGCCCCCAGTGCTCCATTACGCATCCTGTGGATCCCAGGGGTAGCGCTCTAGTTGTTGCCGTGCGACGTCCATTGGAAGGTATTTACTTCCCCTCCTTCCGGCGGTTCCGCGCGTTGTAACCCTTTGAATTTTTGTATCCGCTCCTTGGGTCCAACGCTAGTTTTCCTCTCTTACTTGCGTTCCTTATTTTCTGCTTGACTTTCCTTTTCTTGTGCTTTCTCGGCCCCGCTCCCTCCTCGCCAGTGGAGCCGGTGGCTATCCCTTTGGTTTCACTTTCTTCCTCACAGAAGCAGTGCCCATCTGCCATTGCTCTCTCGCCCTCTACTCTCTACTTACCTGCTTGTTGCCTGGCGTTTCTCTTCCCTGGCTCTCCCTTCTTGCCTGTCGGGCTATGCGATCTTTCTGACTGCCTTCGCTCGCAGGACTGCAGCCACACCGTCTACCCGGAAAATACAGAAGCTGTCGCTTAACCTCTGCCTTGGAAAGTTTCCACGCTGGTGCTGCTGATATCTTGGAATAGGGTTTTTTATGCCTTTCGGCTTTTTCCCTATTGAAGCCTGGCCCCGGAAACAGAGCCACAGGTCTGCTGTCTAACAAGCATTCACTGTGGCTTCCTTCCGTGGCAGGCAGAATCCACCACGAAAGGAGAGAGACTACCTGGCTCGGTGGCATCTTTACTCTAAGGACTTGGAATCCGACGGATCGGGTGAGGAGAATCTGGAAGAAAGGGAAGGTGAGGTGGCCACCGGATCTGAGGTAAGACAGTTTGCAACGCCAAAAGAGAACAGAATGCAGCTGAGGAGCAGGTGCAAGAGCTCTGGAAGGCTATACTATTTCTCAAGAACTGCAAATGGTAAAGGCAGAAAATACCGTTCTGAAGCAGATGATTTCCACTTGTGAGCCTGCTCCAGCAGAATTACCTCCCATGGTGCTTTCTTCCGGAAAATTCAATGGCTCCCCTAAAAAGGTAAAGGAGTTTTGGAGGCCTGTTTGGTGTACTTTACCTTTAGGCCACGTACCTTTGCCACAGACCAAGCTATAGAGTGGGATTTCTAATCTCCAACATGACCGGAAACGCGCTGGCATGGGCGACTCCATTGGTGACTGGTACCAATCCCATACTTCAGGATTTTGCAGGCTTACCGGCCCTGCTCAAACAAACTTTTGAGAGACCTGAGTTGACCTTGCAGCCTGTGAGGACTTGTTGGATGTTAAGCAAGGATCTCTAGACGTTCTCTCCTATATATCCACTCGGGTTGTTGACACAAACGGAATTACCTTCTCGTCCCTGGGGGTTGATTTCCACTGATTTCGTGGTGGATCTTCCGGAGTCAGATTCTTGCACATGTATCATGGTCACCGTCGATACCTTCACCAAGATGGCGCATTTCTCCCCTTTACCAGGTCTTCCCACGGTGGCAGGTATGGCAGAAGTATTCACCCGAGACATCTTCAGATTACATGGTCTCCCCGATAAGATCATCTCCGATCGGGGGAGTCAGTATGTGTCCAAATTTTGGCAAGCCCTTTGCAAACGCATTGGGATAGAAAGGGTACTCTCTTCTAGGTTTCACCCCCAATCAAATGGCCAGACTGAATCCCTTAATGCCACTTTGGAGCAATATCTTCGTTGTTACATCAACCAATACCAGGATAATTGGGTTTCCTTGCTCCCCACAGCGGAGTTTACGTATAACAACACAAGACACTCTGCCACTGGCCTCACTCCATTCTATTGTTCCTATGGGGTGCATCCAAGATCGTTCTTACCCATTATTCCCAGTTCTACCAATTCACCAGCTGCAGAGGAGGTTCTGCAGAACATCACAGAAGCCCATGCTGCGGCTTTGAACAGTCTGGAGGCCAGCAGGAGACAAAACAAGCTGTACGCAGACCGAAGACGCAACAAGTGTCCTGATTGGAAGAAGGGTGACAAGGTTTGGTTGTCTACGAAGTTCTTACCCCGATGCGTGCGACCTTCTAAACTCTCGCCTCGTTTCTTGGGTCCTTTTCCCATTGTTTCTATAATCAATCCTGTCTCTTTTAAACCAAAACTCCCTCCGTCACTCAGTCGCATACACCCAGTCTTCCATTCCTCTCTTTTTAAACCTTACTATGCTGACCCCCATAAGAGACCCATTCCATGACTGGCCACACCACACACTTTAGATCAGGAGGAGTTTGAAGTCTCTGCCATACGAGACTCTAGGTATTACCGGGGGAGACTAGAATACTTAATCTCCTGGAAGGGTTATCCTGAGTCGGAGGACTCTTGGGAACCTGCTTCTCAGGTTCATGCCCCGAGGCTCCTGGCTCGCTTCCATTTCTTACATCCCAGTAAGCCCGGGGTTGATCGCACTGAACGGGGGCATATTGTCATCCCCCGCCGTAGCTGGCGGCTACTTCCGCGTTGGAGCCTGCAGTGCCACGCGTGGCCCCGAGTGCTCCATTACGCATCCTGCGGATCCCAGGGGTGGCGGTCTAGTTGTTGCTGTGCGACATCCATCGGAAGTTATTTACTTCCCCTCCTTCCAGCGGTTCCTCGTGTTGCAACCCTTTGAATTTTTGTATCCGCTCCTTGGGTCTGACGCTAGTTTTCCTCTCTTACTTGCGTTCCTTATTTTCTGCTTGACTTTCCTTTTCTTGTGCTTTCTCGGCCGCGCTCCCTCCTCGCCAGTGGAGCTGGTGGCTATCCCTTTGGTTTCACTTTCTTCCTCACGGAAGCAGTGCCCCTCTGCCATTGCTCTCTCGCCCTCTACTATTTACTTACCTGCTTGTTGCCCGGCGTTTCTCTTCCTTGGCTCTCCCTTCTTGCCTTTCGGGCTATGCGATCTTTCTGACTGCCTTCGGTCGCAGGACTGCAGCCACACTGTCCACCCGGAAAATATAGAAGCTCTCGCTTAACCTCTGCCTTGGGAAGTTTCCACGCTGGTGCCGCTGAAATCTTGGAATAGGGTTTTTTATGCCTTTCGGCTTTTTCCCTATTGAAGCCTGGTCCTGGAAACGGAGCCACAGGTCTGCTGTCTAACAGGCATTCACTGTGGCTTCCTTCCGTGGCAGGCAGAATCCACCACGAAAGGAGAGAGACTACCTGGCTTGGCAGCATCTTCACTCTAAGGACTTGGAATCCGACGGATCGGGTGAGGAGAATCTGGAAGAAAGGGAAGGTGCGGTGGCCACCGGATCTGAGGTAAAACAGCATTTAGAGAAGCTGCCTGTAAACAGAGGAATACAGAAAGCGAATCTAGGAAACAGAAATCAATTAGGCACATAAATTCGAAATCCAGGGTTAAGGAACAAGGAATAGAAACTTGGAACTAGGCACAAAGCTAAGAACCAGCAACAAGGGACCAGTCATAAACAGGAAAACTGCATCAATGTCCAGCGCTGGACTGAAGCAAACTGAGGCTTTTAAAGCTGCTTAACGAGCACACACCTCAGGTGTGCTGCTTGCTGCACCTGCAGCCACAGGTGTTGCCTATCCTCCACCCAACCTTGTCCTGCAAGGGTGGGGATGAAGCAGTGGGCCAGGCATTCTGGGAAGCATAGTCATTTGATTAAAGAAGCATGCTGGCTGCCAAAAACCTGGAATGGATCCGCAAGGGAAGTAGCTTGGAAAATAAGGATTTAGCGCTCCCAATTCATCACAGCACTGTAGCATAAGGTTTGGAGGAAAAGTCCAGTAGGAGACTAAACCCCAAATCATGCCCCCAAGTGGTGGGAATGGGAGCGAAGGGAGCGAGTCATGACAGTGTCACAAGTTTCTCCCCTTCTCACCTGTTTCTCTTTACTTGTGACCTTCTTGGAAGTGGCTTCCTTCTTTCCCACTGTCCGAGACTTGTATAGGCTTGGGCGCGGGTCTTTGGATTCCAGCGTGAGTTCTCCGGCTATCCTTCGCCGGGTAATGTTCAGTATCCAGGACGTGGAGCCAGGAGGAAGGTAGAGTTCCAGGCATGGAACCTGTCTGAAGCGCCGTAGGGCTGAGCAAAAGGACTAATCCAGGAATGGGGCACGGATAAGAGGTAAGGAGGGAAATGAACGGGGCTCCAGGAATAAGAAGAAAGGAAAAAGGGAATTGGAAAGAGTACGGAAGCGGACTCTGACAACACACGTCTAACTACTCCAAGCAGTAGTGTTGAGACGCGCAGAGACGCGGGGGCGTGGCTGTTTTCTAGGAAGTCGAATATAACGCACAAGGGCTAGAGTGCAGCGTTTCAGAATCGTCGGCCATGATGGAAGGATCACGGAGTTCATACCGCGGTGCATCATGGACCATGAAGTCCAGAATGGACGAATTCGGTGGTTCATGACAGTATGCCTCCTCCAAAACCCTGCACCTCTGGGTTTGCCTGGGTGGATTCGATGATATATTTGTTTTAAACGGGGAGCATTCATGTTTAAGACAGGTTCCCAGGTGCGTTCGCTGGGAGGATATCCTTCCCATTCAACCAGATACTGGAGTTGACCTCGTCTGTATCTGGAATCACATATCCTGGAGACCTCGAATTGAAGTTGATTATTGATGATTACAGGAGTAGGTCTTGGAGCAGTTGTACAAATGGTTTTAACAAGGAAGTGTGGAAGACCGGGTGAATCCTTTTCCACGATTCTGGAAGTTGGAGTCGGTAGGCCACTGGATTAATGATTTCCTTTATGGAGAAGGGCCTATAATACTTGGGGGCCAGTTTATTAGGTTGCAGATGTCGAGGAAGAAGTTTCAAAGACAGCCAAACCTTATCTCCCACTGTGTAAGAAGGGCTTGGTCTCCTTTTGGTGTCTGCATATCGTTTGACATCTTTTCTGGCCTTTTCCAGCCTTTCCTTGGTGTCTTTGTGTATGTTGACCAGTGTTTCAATCCAGGAATCAACTACAGGAACTGGGGTACGATGTGGAAGAACAGATGGTACAACTGAAGGATGAAATCCCTGACTACAAAAGAAGGGACTGGTCTTGATAGCTGAATGATCCGAATTGTTGTAACTAAATTCAGCTACAGGAATCGAAAATGACCAATCATCCTGGACTTTGGTGGCGAAACAGCAAAGGTACTGCTCTAGGGTCTGGTTGACTCGTTCAGTTGCTCCATTGGTTTGTGGATGATATCCTGAGGACAACGCACGCTGGATTCCCAAAATTTGACATAGTTGTTTCCAAAACTGGGATATGTATTGGGGTCCTCTGTCGGAGTTGATTTTGGAAGGTAGTCCATGAAGCCTGAATATATGTTCCAGGAAAATCACAGCCAATTCAGATGAGGATGGTTGCTTGAACAAGGGTGTAAAGTGAGCCACATGTGTAAACAAATCGATGGTAACCATTATGGTCGTGTATCCTCTGAATGGGGGTAATTCCACGATAAAATCTGTGGCGATGATTTCCCAAGGTCGTGTTGGTATTGCTGGTTGGTCTAAGAGGCCTGCTGGTCTTCTGTTGTGTTTATTCTGGTTGCAAACCGCACAGGTTTGGACATAGGTTCCTATGCCGTCTTTCATCCTTGGCCACCAGAATTGCCTCTGTATAAGATTGAGGGTGGTGGTGATGCCTCGATGTCCTGAATGGAGGGTATCATGTCATAGATTTGTAATCTTATGTCTAAGTTCTTGTGTGGGTATTTCCAGCCGTGTTTCCTTGAAGAGTTATCCGTCCTTCATCAGGAGGTTCCTTAGATTGTTCCCCTTTTATTCCTTCCAGAGTTCGGAAGAAGGTGTCTTTGCACGAATGTCCTCCAGGATAGAAATGGCTTGAACTACAAACATGGTGTTAGGAAACATCTTGCAAAACGTCCGTGCTTCGAGGGGCTCATAATCAGGACGTCTGGACAAGGCATCAGCTATGATGTTATGTGTTCCAGGAAAGTGGTGAAGTTGAAATTGATATTGGGCAAAAAAGAAGGCCCAATTGGCCTGACGGCTGTTTCTGCACTCTAGGGATTGTAGCACTTGTACATTTTGATGGTCCGTACAAACTTGTACTGGGTGTTTGGCACCCAAAAGAAGATGACGCCAGGCGGTGAAGTCTTGTCGGATGGCTACCAGCTCCTTCTCCAGGACGGAATAATGAGCCTCACTGGGAGTCAAGGTGCGGGATAAATATGCAATAGGATGCTCCATCTTGTCCTCAAGTTCTTGTTTTAAGACTGCTCCAAAGGAATAGTCGGATGCGTTTGTCTCTACCAAGAAGGGTCGATTTATATCAGGTTGAGCTAGGATTGGAGCTCGAGTGAATTCCTGTTTCAGTTGTTGAAAGGCCGTCTCTTGAGCCGAGGACCATTGAAATGGAGTGTCCTTCTTCAAGAGTGTTACAATGGGATGTACTATGTCAGGAAACGCAGGTATGAATTTTCTGTAGAAATTAGCAAGTCTCAGGAAGGATTGGATCTGTTTCACAGTAGTGGGAGCGGGCCAAGACAGGATGGAATCAACCTCGGAAGGACCTTTGGAGCTAAGTACAAATACAAGATAACGAATGTTTGATATATGGAAATGCGTTTTTCAGGTTTGGCCAGGAGCTTGTGTTCACTTAGGCATTGTAAAACTGCGTTTCCATGTTCTTGATGGGCCTGAGGTTCCTTGGAGTAAATTAGTATATCGTCCAGATATACAATTACAAAGAGGAACAGCATGTCAGAAAAAACCCGATCCATGAAGCGTTGAAATACTGCGGGGGCATTGGCGAGACCAAAGGGCATTACCAGATACTCAAAGTGGCCAAAGGGAGTTCTGAAGGCTGTTTTCCACTCCTCGCCTTCCCTTATGCGAATGAGATGGTAAGCACCCCTGAGATCAAGTTTAGTGAAAATGACAGCACCCCTCACTGCCTCTAGAATGTTCGAAATAAGTGGTAATGGATAGCGGTCCTTGAGTGTGCATTGGTTGAGGTCACGGTAATCCAGACAAGGTTGAAGTTCCTTGGTGTCTTTTTTAGGAACGAAGAAGAGGGAAGCACCGGCTGGGGATTTGGAAGGTCGAATAGTACTGTTTGTCAAATTGGTGTCCAGAAATTCTCGGAGAGCTTTCTTTTCGTGTTCAGACAAAATGAACATTCTTCCAAAGGGAATCACCGCAAATGGGTCTGTATCAATGGCACAATCCTCAGGTCTATGAGGTGGAAGAGCTTGAACAACGGCTGTTGAAAACACATAGTATGTGTGGTATGCCTGAGGAATTTGGATAATGTTGGAGACAGTTACAGATGGTTGTTTGAGCTCCTGGAAGTCCGCTGAAGGACTTGGCAATGTGGCAAGAGATAAACAATGGGACATGCAATGGTCTGAACCGAGAAACAAGGAGCCAGCTTCCCAATTGATGTAGAGATTGTGTTTCTGTAGCCAAGGCATGCCTAAAACCATGGGGTAGTGAGCAGATTTAATGATGTCAAATCTAAGTATTTCCTGATGGTTGTTTATTGACAGTAGTAAGTCCTTGGTTTGGTGGGTTATGGGTCCAGAAGACAAGGGTCTGCCATCAATGGCTTCAACAGGTTGTACTATCTCTTTGGTTTCTCGAGGAATGTGATGGTTGACAGCCCAATCATGGTCTATGAAAATGCCCATGGCACCGCAGTCCACTAAGGCCAGGATTGGGTAGGATTCTTCTTTGGAAGGGCACATGAATGTCTGTAGAATCACAAGAGTGTTCCGTCCTGGAGATTTCAAGGAAGGAATAGATGAGGAGCAGACATCTTTCTCCCAAAGCTGTGCTCCGCTTAGGATCGGGAGCTGGCGTTTCCCGAACGCTGAGGTGGCGCTATAGGACAATCTCTTACAAGGTGTTTATCAGAGGCACAATACATGCACAGTCCTGTATTAATCCAACGGGTCCTTTCTTGGGGAGAAATTGGTCCTCGGAAGGCGCCTAGTTGCATGGGTTCTGGATCTGAGGCTTGCGAAGCAGTTGTTTCTTTTGGACGGGGATAACCTATGGCTGTCTTTGGGGGTGTTGACTTAAACTTCCTTTTCTCTGCCTTTCTTTCCTGGATCCGGAAATCAATCTGTAGGGAGTGGTCCATGAGAGCTTGGAAGGAACTTGGGTGAGCTACTCTACCTAATTCATCCTTTATCTCATTATTTAAACCTCTATGAAAGAGGGTGAAGCTGGCTTCTTGGGACCAATCAGCTTCTTTTACTAGCTGTTTAAAGCGAGTCACATAAGTGAGCATATCCTGAGTTCCTTGTTGGAATTCAAGCAGTCTTTCTTGTTTACTATAAACGAGTTCTGGGCGATCAAACATGGCCTTAAGGGCTTCCACAAAGCCATTGTAAGCATCCTGGAGAGCATCGCCCGCATTGACTAAGGAAGTTGCCCAGGTTAAGGCATTGCCCGTGAGATGAGATGTCATGAATCCAACCGTTGCTCGTGGGGTGGAAAAATAGTACGGTTTAAGAATCAAGGAAGGCACGTAGGGTTTTTGATGATCCATCGTATTTGTCCACTACTCCCTCTAACAGGACACTTTCCTTGGCTGCAGAGTCACGAGATAAGACTAACTGCTTTAATGCTGCATTCTCAGCCTTAAGGTTTTGGACTTCAGTGGTTAATTCTTGCATACCTCTCATGAGGTCCTGAACTGCGGCTTCCCTATCTGCCCTTGTATCAGGTTTGAGGCGTCTCAATCTAGCACAAGTTTCTCCCCTTCTCACCTGTTTCTCCTTACTTGCGACCTTCTTGGAAGTGGCTTCCTTCTTTCGTACTGTCCGAGACTTGTATAGGGCTGGGCGCGGGTCTTCGGATTCCAGCGTGACTTCTCGGTTGCCCTTTGCTAGGAAGCGTTCAGTATCCAGGACGTGGAACCATGAAGGAGATAGAGTCTAGACTCGGAAGGAACCGAAGAGCCGTAGGACTGAGCACAAGATTCATCTGGGAATGAACCACGGATGGAGGAAAGGAAGGGAAAGAACGGGTGCCAGGAATAGGAAGGAGGAAAACAAAGGAGTCAAAAAGAGCAAGGAGCGGACTCCGACAACACATGTCTAACTACTCCAAGCAGTAGCGTGAGACACGCGGTGCCGCGGGGGCGTGGCTGTTTTCTAGGAAGTCGAATGTAACGCACAAGGGCTGGTGTGCAGTGTTTCGAAACTGTCGGCCATGTTGGAAGGATCACAGAGTTCATACCGTGGTGCATCATGGACCATGAAGTCCAGAATGGACAAATTCGGCGGTTCATGACAATAAGATGTAAGGAGGGAAACGAACAGGGCTCCAGGAATAAGAAGAAAGGAAAAAGGGAATTGGAAAGAGTACGGAAGCAGACTCTGACAACACATGTCTAACTACTCCAAGCAGTAGCGTTGAGACGTGTAGAGCCACGGGGGCGTGGCTCTTTTCTAGGAAGTCAAACGTAACGCGCAAGAGCTGGAGTGCAGCGTTTCAGAATCGTTGGCCATGATGGAAGGATCACGGAGTTCATAACGCGCTGCATCATGGACCATGAAGTCCAGAATGGACGAATTCAATGGTTCATGACAGACAGAAGGCCTGATGGTCGGTGATGACTGTGAACGCTTTCTCATACAGGAGGAGGTGAAAGTACTCGCAGGCCCACACCACTGCTAGGCTCCCTTTCTCTGCCTGGGAGTATGCCTGTTCAGTGGTCGTAAGGCTCCTGTGCGCGTAGGCCACTATGATCTTGCTGTTCGGGTCCGAAGGTTCCCGCTACGTCATGATGGCGCCGTGGCCGACAGGGCTGGCGTCGACAATGACGTTGGTCTTCCTGCCCGCATTGAAGTAGGCCATGTTCTCTGCCTTGGGAATTTTGTTGCAAATGGTTTCGAAGGCGGGTTGGCAGTCCGTCGACCACTCAAAGAGCTGGTCCTTCTGTATGAGTAGGTGGAGGGGGTAGCTGACGGTGGCATAATCTTACAAGTATCTTGTGCAGTAGCTCGCAAGTCCCAGAAAGGAATCCAACACGGACACATTTTGGGGTGGTTGGGTGGTGTTCAATGCTGCTACCTTTTCGGGGTCCGGTCTCATGCCTTTCTCTGAGAATATGTGGCTGAAAAATCTGAGCGTGCCTTTTCTGAATTCACATTTCGCTTGTTTGAGTGTCTGTCCCGCCGCCTCAAGTGCTAAGCAGACTTTATGTAGGGCCGCATCATGTTCCTCTTTTGATTTTCTGAAGACAAGCATATCGTCTGAGTAGTTCAGACAATTTGGGATGTGGCGGATGACCTCCGGAAAGATCTCTGCTGCAGAAGAGACGCCGAAGCTGATCCGTTTGTATTGGAATGAGCCCATGTGAGTGACGAAGGTGGCAATATATTGTGACTCTGGTGCAATCTCAATCTGGTGGTAGCCTTTTGTGAGGTCCAACTCTGAGAAGAACTTGGCACCATGCAATAGGTGTATCATGTCTGTTATCCAGGGTGCCTGGTGCCGTTCTCTCTCTCTCTCTCTATCACTTTGTTCGCCTTCCTCATGCCCACACATAGTCTGATGGAGCCGTACAGGGATTTGTTCAGGACGGGCTCTATGGGTGAAACCCATGGGGTGGGCCCTGTCGCAGGCATTATGACGTGTTGCTTTAAGAGTTTGTTAATCTCCTCCTCCACCGGCCTTTGGATATTAATGGGTATGCCCCTGTCGTGCTGGGCGACGGGTTTGACCTCTGGGTTGATGTTGAGCTGGACTTTTTTTTAGCTTTCCGAGCCCTTTAAATAGATTCGGAAAAGCTGCTTCAATGTCTTCAGGTCTTGCAAAATACATATGAGCCATCAGTTGGCATAGAATGATTACTAAGGACATTTCCCTACAGTGGTTTTAAACTAAGTATACAGCCGCTGTCCACTTCTGTCTTGAGAACATGCAGTTGGATCTTTACTGCGTGGGCCTTATGCGTGCACATGGCGGAGATTACCCCCTTGCAAGGCAGTGGCGTGGTGTATTAGTATGGGTAGATATGGACAGTGGACTTCTTGAGATTCAGTGCTTTCGTGAGGGTGTTGAATGCCTCTTCACTGATGATGTTAACTGTAGCGTCGGTGTATATTAGGAATTCCAAAGTAGTGTCAGGACCAGACTGTGCTGGGTTGCCGTGCTGTTATATAAAGCCCACACATATCCCCTTTTTCGCTTGAGGAGGGTGAATCACTGCTGGACGGCGACCTCATCTCAATGTTGCGGATGTAATGTATGTGGTCACTGTGCCTGGGGCCTTCAGACGGCCTATATTCCTCTTGTGTGTATGATTTTCTGTGGTCACGCTCGTCACGTCGCTGCCATCTTGGGTCGGTTTCCGGTCCACCCTCGTGGCTGTTCTCCTTCGTTCCCTGAGACTTCTCTGGCTGACTGGGTGAGTGGGCACATATTTGCACACAGCCCTGAAGTGGCCGTCACCACCAGATGCGGCACACTTCTGCTCGAGGGCAGGGCAGTCACCTGTGTGAGGATATTCATACCCACTTCTGTAGCATGTGGCTTCCGTGCGTCTGGACAGTTGATTCGGTGTGGTGAAGAGTTTGTTGGTGGTGTCTGGTTCGGGGGCCTTTGGCTGTAGCGAGACTTTGTCTAGGCTGTCCAATTGGGATTCGACCACTGCCTCTGTGCATGCTAGGGCTAGAATTTCTTCCAGTGACCACTGATTCTGCAGGAGTTTCTTTCATAACGACCGGGAGTCACACCCAGCTATGACCTGGGACCGTAGGGCTTCCTCGTTTGAATATGATGGAATTCACAGTGTTTTAGTTTGATTCTCAGTCACATCACAAAATTGTCTAGGGATTCTCCCTTGTCGTGGCGTGTGGTATGAAAAACGTGTCTTTCACAGTCGACATTGGTATGGGGCGTGCAATATTCAGATAATATGGTGTGTAGGTCGTGATAGGATGCAGTGTCGAGGTTGATTAGTTCACCTGCAATGTCTCTGACCGCCAGTTCCACTGCCATCAACAGTGAATTTTTGAGCCGTGTGTCATCATTGAGCCCTATGACCCCCCCCCCCCCCCTGTAGAATTTGAAATCTCGTAGCCAGGTCGTCCATCTGGGGCCCAGGTTGCTGGTGTCGCGTATGTCGAAAGCGTGCGGCAGGTGCAGTACTGACGGCCCTCCACTGTACGTGGATGTAACTTCTTTGTCCGATACGGCTTGCGGCCTGGGGAACACTGGTGGCCTGGTGGACGTTAGTTAGGGGCCTTCCGGTGTTCGTAGTCTGATGTGTTGGTTGGTGTGGGTGGGGTAGATCTGCCCTTGCGGCCTTTCCCCAGGCCATTGGGCTATCGCCTTGTGTGCACCCCCTCACCTCTGGGACTCAATTGGGCTGTTTTACGCCCTTAGCATGCCTTGTTCCTTCATAGGCCTTGACCTTCCTCTTGTAGAGAGGGGGGTGCCTGGAAGCAATCTTGCAGAATGCTAATGGTGCCGGACCTCCGGTGCTGTCCCTCTTCTCTCCCTGTGCCTGGGAGTGCTGGAGAGGTGTGGGGCGCACTGCGAGCGCGTGGGGCATGTCTAAACGGTGCCAGGCTTCTGGCGAGATCCAACTCTCCTTCCCGTCGTACCTGGGGAGCCCAACCCAGGGTGAAGTGCACTGCCCGGATGGAAGGAGCACCAAAGCGCATGCTGCGTGCACGGCAGCACTCTCCGTGGTGGCATCTTGGCAGAAGCATGGCCTGTCCCCCGGGACTACGTGCGCGACGCCTCTTGGCCTGTGCACCTTCTAGATAGCATGGTGTGTCCTGGGGGTGCGTTCGTGCTGGAGCCTCATCACCAATGTTGACCTGAGCGGACCGCGCTCAGTACCATGCAGGACTCGAAACACACGGCACACGCAGACTCAAATGACTGCGACACGGGCACCGCGGATAAGGGTGAACCTTCTTTATTCACACGCAATGTGTAACTGAAACTGAACTCTCTTCCCTTGCCTCATCCCGCCCCCTCCCTAGCCCAACATCTCTTCTCTCTCAACCTTTACCCCCCAAACATGGACCATCCACACAACAATGCCCCAGGCCCAGTACCGTACAAAGTACGGCACGATGGAGGGCTTGGGGGGTTAGGCGCAGGGTGGGGGACGAAACGGCGCGAAAAGCAAGGGGAGGGGCAGCCAGGCGGCGGCCCCACCCATGGTGCTGCCAGGAAACAAGAAACACAACAGGGAAAGGTGCGAAAGAAAAGCAACGGGGGGCCAGGGGAAGCCCGACCCCCAAAGGGACAACAAAGGAGCAGGGGAGTATAAGTAACCCCACAGAAACCAAGAGAAGGACAAACCAGGAAGGAGCTCACCTCATTCGGGTAAGCTCCTAGGGCCTGGAAAAGGGGGAGAAGGAAACATTTTGCCACCCAACCCACCCTGCAAAAAGGAAGGAAAGGAGGAAGAAGGAGGAACCGGAACGGCGAGTACTTTCTTCGGTACACGGTAGAAGATAGTCGTAGGCAGCGGCACGTGTCCGGGGTCGGATGCCCAAGGGTAACAAAGACTTGCTGAGAAGAAGGCTGGGCATTTCCTCCAACCCTGGACACGATGTGCCCAAAAGCATCTGGTGTGATGTATTCTGTTATGTTATGTTTTGGTGTTATTTTCGGTAGAAAATAAATAAGCCTACGGCCTATACGTTTTCCACACCCAAGTCTGCTTGTTATATTATTCCAGAGTCGGGGTACAAGGAACAAGAGCGAAGGGGGGGCCCACACTACTCAGCCTATGCAGGTGGGCACAGGACTTGCTACGTTACGACGTGACATGCGTATCGTTAGCAACCCAAGACAGACGTTGCTCATGAATGCAGACAAGCTTTGAGGAACATGTTTGGCCATATAAACAGGTCAGGGAATTACAAATCTGGACCTACTTATGTTCCCATAATGCTTGTTTATTTTATGCAAATCGCCAGGATTGGGTTCTATGAAGAGATGGTGAACTGGCCTTGGACCACGCCCCCCGGACCCGGTCATTCCCCCACCCGGCCCCACCCCTCCAAGGATGAGAGGGTCCCCCCCAATAAATGTTTCCCATTTCCAGCACTGAATGTAAATTAAGTAAAAACCATGGCTGTGGATTGACTAGCTATCCATTAGGATGTTGATTGTAATTAAGTTATTGCTGGTAAAATGCTAAGTTCAGAAGGGCGTATTAAACTGCCTTAAGGAGCACTTGGGTTCCTCTAGTCTTATGTGTTTCTTTACACACAGGTGCATTTGGTTCAAATTAAAACTAGAACTACCCGAAAGCTAGGAAAGAACACACTGCTATAAACTACACCTGCCCGTCGGGGAATATTGTGATATTGTAGATTCCTGAGCAGCGCCCTGAACGCTTAGGTCTCGGGGATGTTGTGTTTCATGAAGAATAGCGGTGGGGGTGCAGTGTCGCGTTCACACTGGCGGGAGCAATAATGCAATGGTGTGCCCCCTTGCGGAGTATACATGGAAGTGCAGGGGTGGGCGGGAGTCCTGGCTGCTGGCTGGACGAGAGGAAGGTTCAGAGGGAGGGAGGCAGCCAGTCACCAGAGGCTGCAGGCGCCGCTTCACCCGCCTCACAGCCCCCCTAAGCGTACCGGATCCAAGGCCGGGCTTCTCCCCGGACACCCCCGCCCAGTCCCTGGGATAAACCCCGCCGTGGAGGCAGCAGCCCAATGCGCGCCCGGAGCTTTCTTCCCCACGGCCAGCCCGCCTACCTGCTCTAAATGCCGACACTACAGGGCACTCCGGCCGCCTCCAATGTGATGCGTGTGCGCCGCCGCCGAGGGAGAGCTGCCAGTCTACGATGGGGAATAAGCAAACGATATTTACTGATGAACAGCTAGACGCCTACCAGGTAAGGGCATCGCGGGGTGCTTGAAGAGCAAGGCAAACCTTCTCGAGTCGTTTGTTGCCTTAAAAAAATAGAATGGGACTTTACTCATTTTATTCACCCAGTCCCAGGAGCTAGTTATATAGAAGTCGGTGATCTGGGCTGATACAGTAACGTGGGTTAAAAAGTCACAGCTTCCATGCTTAGGGATAACCCATTCGGGTAACGTGCCCGCTGCTGAGAACGACTTGAGGTCCCGGGTTCAAATCACATTAAGATAGCTCAGTGGGTTGCCGTGACTGCTGCCGAGAGCTGTGTGCACCCTTTACGTCCCAGTACATAGATCTTCTGCTGGGAACTGTATATAGGAGAGTTTAGTGAGTCAATGATAGTGCTGAAAGGATCCGCGTGCCACCGGCAGTTCATAAGTCGGTAACGCTGTGCATTGTTCATACTCTTTAAATTTGCGTGTTTTAAAAAAAATAAGGAAGAAGTACATTTAAAAATCATTGCACACACAGTAAGAGAGTACATTTGATGTCGGATCCGTGTGTTTGGCCGTTTACATTTGTGAACATGTCATGCGGTTCTCCCTCGGGGACCTCCGTTTCCTAGTTGTAGGGTTCTGGGGTTTTTAGGGCCATTATTGAAACCAATTTAAATTATATTTCAGACATAAGCCGTGATCTAAACTCATTTTGCTTGTATCTTTTGCCCCACACACATCGCCAGTACAAGGACCAATTGAGCCTTTGTAGTGACGCGCACCTTCAGCTGCATCAATAAGGCGGTTACATAATCTGCTGGAGGCCAGGCCTCATTACCGCTATGCATTAGCAGCCTGCCGGGTCCGCGCGGTAGCCACGGCCACGATACGAGCTGTGCAGTGCAGTAGCGGCCATTACCGTGTCTGTTCCTGGACTGCCGCTTCTAAGGGCCTGCCACTGTCATTTCCCTTTACCCGTGCTTGGCTTTACACATTTCTTTACCGACCTTAGCAGTTTTATTGTGTATGTATATGTATATATATATATATATATATATATTTAGTTTGGCTTTTTCTAAAGTGCTTTACATAGATACATTTTAAAAACCACGTTCTCGCTCAAACAACACTTGGCACTCTGAAGGATGACAGTCTGCGTCTGCTTGTTTTCCACAGATCTCCGCAGCAGGCGCTTAACTAGCCGAGGTGTCTTACCCTGCAGGGGTAGAGGGGAGTATTGGGGGCCACCATTTGTCCCATGTCTGGTGTGAATAGCTCATCCAGATATGTTGTAATTTTCCTTTGCCTTTATAAATTCACAACTACAAATACCAGAATCCACAGGGAAAAATGTGTTGGTTGAAATTCTAACAACTGACTGGGGTCGTCTTAATTTCTCTGCTAGAACATTCTTTCTAAATTAATTATGTGAGTGTGTTCTCCAGCGTGTCTGCCTATCTAAGCATATTTTTTGTTGACTGCAGATTGATTGGCAATTCAGGGTGTCTATGCAGTGTCTGAATGTGAGGGCAACCATTTAGCTCCTGCTTGTGGCCTAGAAGAGTCTGGTTAGCGTGAAACCAACAGCTAGCTACACAGGGGTACGTTTTGCTCCCTAGGCCAACTGAAGCCGAACAAACATACCCTTGTCACTAACTGTGCATTGGGACAATCTGAGGCGCTGGCTTCCCCTACCTTGCCTCCCTACACTGGAACACCCTTCCTATGACGCATCGTGCCGAAGCCTCACTCCTTGCCTTCTGCAAAGCCATGAAAACCACTCTGTTCGCCTGATCTACACCACAGTCCCTATTGGACCTCGCGCCACCTCCCTATAAACCTGCAAATGTATCTGCAACTAGCTGACTGCATTAAGGTGTTACCAATGTAAAATATGTATATTGTACCTCCCTGTAACTAAGCTCCCTGCAAGTAACAGCGCCGCGATGCCCATGGGCTGTTTTGTGCGCTATACAAAGGTAAAAATAAAATAAATAAGGGCCGTAAATAATGGATAATGTTAAGTTTGCACATTATGTGGAAGTTGGATTTGTGGAACGCTCTGTACCAGCTCCTCGTTCCTGTTCACTGGTAAATGCAGAATACATAGGAGCTGTTTTTAACTCCTGCTTATCCAATCTTAGTTTCTGTTGCTGCTATATGCCATGTTATGGGCGTCCCAGAGTTTTCAGCTGGTCCCATGTCATCAGATACGCCACTTTCAACTCTTACCTTTGTTGCCAAATTCATTTGGCATGATTGGAGTGGACGTTTTTGCCTTTTCCCATTACAAATATTAGCCTACAAGTCCCAGCATGCACAAATAAAACCATGTTAAAAAACGTGGACTCAATAAATGGCATGGCATGTTGGCACCTGAGAGATCAGTTTGGCGATTACTGCTCTCCAGGACGTGCGTTTTCTGGAGTTCGCCAAAGGCGTTGCATTTTCAGTATTAAAATGCATGTTGCAGTGTTGTGCTTTTGCTGCCTCCCACTTTAGTGCCACTGTTTGATGGGTGCATTTTTAATTTTTTTGTGTGTAACTCCATTTGGGGGATTTCATCCCATGATCTGTTATGTTTCTTTAGGTTATTGTTTCCGCTACAATGAGTTCTGATGCTCTGTTCTGAGAAACTGGCAATTGTATACATTTTTGTCAGAAATGTTATGTTTGCAGGGAATGTTTTGAAACTCAAGTATTCATCTAGAAACATAGACATAATGTTTGGTTTTGCAGGCCAGTCTATTACTTCATAGTCTCTAGTAGTTCTCACCCTGGTGCGCCTTTCTCTTGCTCCCAGGGCCTGCTGCTGTCTGTGCATTGTGCAGTCAGCCCATAATCGCCACTCCAACGTTAACTGTGCTGATAACATCCTCGCACACGATAGCTTTCTCAGGCCGCACATTGTTAAGTCATATCGTGCAGTGACCAGACTACTCCATTCCTCAGTAAGCACACTTTGCCAGGTTTCGGCAACGCCTGAAAATGCCCCCCCCCCCCCGCTTGGCCAGCGGCCAAAATGCTTCACTTAAGCCCACCACTGGCATAGTATAACTAAGTGAAGACCGAACATAGCAGGAGAAGGGTTATTTCGTTAATGCAAAAATGACTTGCACAAGCTTCCTTGTGTTTGTATTTTGGGTCTCAGAAAAAGCCACTTGAGGTTCTTAATTTAGGAAATGTGAAATTGCATAGCATCGTGGTGTGGTGGGGGTGTTGCTTTAAGATTTTCGAAAAACCTTTAGTTGGTGAGTTCTCATGAGCAAGAGGAGGCTTTCTTCCAGCAGTTCCCTTGTTTTCTTTGTGGGCATGGGCACCTTCCAGTCATACGTGGACCCAGGCATCCACTCCATACCCCCCTCCCCCCATACCATGCTTAAAGTACTCCTTTACTAGGTAAGGACCTGGTAATAACAAAACCTGGAGAATTTAAATAACTGGCAAAATTCCTTGGAATGACCATCTGAACGTGCTTCTAGATGGCACCGAGCAACCAACAGTCTGGCACAGGCAGGAAGTTGAAGACACGCATGCCGTCGAATGCCAACATTGTTTCCAGTATTCAGGCACAATGCCAATTAATAGATTCAATAAATGTCTCCACATTAACTGACATTTTTACAAATGGGACTGATACTCTAGCCCCGCTTACCCTTTGGAAGTTGAGAGGTCGTCCATCTCAGCCTTGGTTTTCGAATGATCTTAAGGCCTTATGGGCAAAAAACTGCAGGCTGAGCAAAAGTGGAGGAGAACGTATTATGCTGGTGCTAAGTTAGCTTT
Organism: Ambystoma mexicanum; assembly: GCF_040938575.1. Lineage (NCBI taxonomy): Eukaryota > Metazoa > Chordata > Amphibia > Caudata > Ambystomatidae > Ambystoma > Ambystoma mexicanum. Next base: position 1,107,594,391 of record NC_090934.1, on the reverse strand, counting down.
TTCTTTAATAAGTAGTATATTCTTTTAATAAGTAGTATTTATCATTGGGCCATTCAGACGGCTAAAAGCACCTACTATGTGTGTAAAATTGAAAGTGCCCTCAACCAACCCCGTGAACTATTCTCGGTTGTAGGGACACCCTCTTCTCCTCTGGATACTGCCCTGCAGGCTGAGCACTCTCAGGCCTTCTGTGATGATCTGGCTGCTTTTTTTTATTGTAGCAATAAGTCCCGAGACGGTGGACCAATACCGCCCCAGGTAATCCCCCCCCCCCCCCCAGCGGCATTAGCGCGGGCGTAATTGGCCAACCGAAGAGGGGCTTATTGCCATTCGTACCGCAGCCCGTTAGACCAGGGTACTAATTGCATTTTTTTCTGTTCCGAAACATGGCAGCATTTCGGAACAGAAAAAAAGTCAAATAAAATGGCCACCGGGAAAGGGAAAACGTAGTCCGTTTTCCCTTTCCATGCGTCCATTGGGAGTGGACGTGCTGGGAACAGAAGTGTTCCAGCGCGTTCGCTGCCAAAAAAAGAAGGTGAGTGAGGTTGGGAGGGCGGAGAGGGGATAGTTTGCAGGTGGGGGGGTGATGGAGAAAAAAAAAATACCTGAGTCCCCGGCTGGGGACGAAGGCAGCCTCCAGCCATGGGGAGGCTCGGAGCTGAGATTGCCCTGTTTCAAGCATCCCCATTGACTAAGGGGCCACCACGCCCCCCGCCGGGAACAAACTAAGGCACATACATGCGTGAAAGGGATTCCCGGCCTGGTAATTCCCCGGCAAGGGCCAATCAGAATGCTTGTTACATTCCGGTTGACCCTCACCCGGTACTAATGATAGTTAATATCTGCTTTCGCAGCTCCTGAGCAGCAGCCTTTGCCTGGTGCCATGGATCATCATTTGTTGGCATTTCCCTCCTTTTCAGTCCTGGAAGTGGAGCTTGTGAAAAGCAAATTAAAAACTGCCTCTCCTTCGGATGCCATCCCTCTGAGATTCTTGAAAGACATCTCTCAACATATTTCCATATAGCTGACAGAAGCGGTTAACAATTCTTGACGATCTGGATCCATCTCACCAGAGCTTAAAGCCTTCGTTAGACCCTACTACATCCCTGGCAAACTTATTTCTTTACTTCTGTTCTGTATCAAATTCATGGAATCTCTTGTTTCCCCTCTGCTTACCTGCTTTTCTTGAGTCCTCTTGTTTTCTTAACCCATTTCAGTCTGGTTTTCACCTGGGTTGCGGGACAGAGCATCCTGGTTTCTGTGTATGATGACCTCTGTCGGCTAGCCGATGAGGGTGGAACGGGAGCCCTCATTTTTTACGACATATCGGCACGTTTGATACAGTGGACCATCAAGTGCTATTGGATCGTTTGGCAGTGGCCGGGCTTTCTGGTCAAGTTTTGGCTTGGTTTGCCTCTTTTTAGCCGACCATAGTCAAATATTGACACTCGCCCCCTTTTTGTCAGCCGCTGCGATGTTGCTATGTGGGGTCCCCCAGGGATCGGCCTTGTCCCCGGTCCTTTTTAAGATCTACATTCAGCCTCTTGTTTTGCTCATTCACTCCTTCGGCTACAGGTGTAACTCCTATACTGATGATACACAGATCATCGTCCGGCTGGATTCTACCCAGCCGGGCCTCGCATCCCAACTTAGGAGTTGCCTGGTGGCTGTGTGTGGGTGAATGGGAAGCAATTGGCTGAAACAAGACCGAGGACTTGGTGGTACACCCCCCACCCTGCGGTCCCCAGCGGGCTGCCTCTGGGCCTGTTTTGACTTGATCTCTGGCCTTTTTGCCCATCAAACTGGGGACGTGCCCCTCTCCGGTTTTGAAGGTAAAAAATCTGGAAGTCATTTTCTCTGCCTCACTGTCGATGAATGGCCAGGTTGGGCCATCTGTAAAGCAGGTTTCTTTGAGCTCTCTGTCCTTCGTAGGGTGTTGCTTCTCCCTGTCCGTCTAAGGCCTCTAGTCACGCCTCATTGGTATTGAGTCGACTAGATTACTGTAACTCCCGGCTATTGGCACAACCCTTGTACCTTCTTGACCTGTTACAACTCCTTCAAAAGTATGCTGCACGTATTTGCAATGGCACTCTTTATGGGGCTCACATCTCCCCCGTTCTTCGATCATTGCACTGGCTTCCAGTTCTTCAGCATATGCAATTTAAATCACTGGTGATAGTACATCAGGCCTTCTATGGGTCAGGTGCTGAGTATCTCCAGGAAAGGTTCTGTCCCTATGTACCCTCCCGCAAACTATGTTCCAAGGGCCACTCATTCTCAGTAGACACTGCTAAATTGTGTAACTCTTTGTTAGCTCCATTACGATCCACAGATGATCATCTTGCTTTTCGCCGGCTGTTAAAAATCTATCTGTTTTAACTTGCTTTTCTTTTCTCCAGTTGATCTTTCTCTCCTCCGGTCTATGTTTGCGCCAAGATGCTTCGGTGTGTGTGTGCTTTATAAAATAAATTAACATAACATAAAATGCCTTGTCTGGTGATTCCCCATTGCTTTATGGGGCGTAGTGGCTGCAACTTCAAGAAAAGCTGACTCTGGATGACGCTTCTCGGGGCATACGTGGGCCTTCTCGACCCACTTCCTCTGAAGATTTGATTTGGGGATCTTAACATGTTTTGCAGTGACAACAATATGGCAGGGGCACCACTGGGGCAATGCTTTTATTTCTCGCTTCCTGCTCTTTTGTCGGGGGCTCCCGACAATCTTAATATTTGACTTCATATGTTTTAAGTTCGGAGCAAAGGGATTTATTTATTTTGGGGGCGGGGGAGCAAAATAGTAATTCCCGATGGAGGTATATTCTTGGTGATTTAAACCCTGAAACTGTTTTTGTAATTCTTGCTTCTTTCCACCTAGTAATTCATGCACATGAAAAGATCAATGCTTACCTCATTAAAACGTTTCTGTTCAGGCAGTAATGATTGAACTCCTTCAATGCCCACTACTTTGCTGGTACCTCTCACCCGAACATATTAGTGGAGCTGTTGGTACTCCTTTTTTTTTTTTTTTCCTCCAAAGTTTTTACATCAGTTTAGGGAGCAGGCCCGGCTCCAGCAGGGGAGCAGGCCCCCCAAGGCCAGCGCCTGGACCCCCTAGAAAGCATGTCCAGACTGGCAACCAAAAGGGGCCTAGAAAATTTGATGAAAGAGGCGCCATATTTCGCAGCCGTGCCATAGCTTTGATACCAGAACACACGCAGAACGGTTCCTTATGGGGGTGTCAATGAGATCCTGAGCAGGAAAGAGTAAAAGTGGATGGGGGATCCCCCGAGTTCACCACACAGCATGAGCAAAGTCAATCCCTGTGCCTAGAGCAGGCGTCTGGGGGTTGTGGCTCCACAATGAAGAAATGGACACAGTCATGCAGTGAGGTCAGGAGGTGAGGGCTTGAGGAGGACCCCTGCACAGTTAGAATTTGCAATGTCGACACTAATGTCATGTTACAATCTGTCTATTTCTGGCCCACAGAACTCATTGGAAAGCTCTGCTCAAAATAAAGTAACAAAAATGAGCCGTTTCTCCTGGGTCGAGAATGAAAAGGCTTTCTGGTCAAGAGGAGAAACTCAAGAGTGTGAAGATTGCCACTGGCTTGAGTCGACAGTACAGGCGCTCGCATGCAAAAGACCTTTCTTTAGATGCAGTACCAGAAGAGGACCTTCAAGAGGAGGCAGATGAAAAGAGGAGCATGAAAAAAGCTCTGCTTCTCCAGATTTGCGTCTTGCACAGAGTTTTCATATTATTACCGAACCTCACATTGCTATGGATACAGCAGAGGATTGTGGGTGCTTCCAACTATAAAGTCGCTCAAATATTAGATACTACTTGCCTCAGTGATACTCGCATGCCATTTCACCTATTCCGCCCTTTGGGGTAAAGGAAGCAAGCTAAGATGCCATGGCATGCTTGGATCCTTCACATACAAGCAGCCCAGTATTAGCCTGAGCAGGCACTGGTGGTAAAATATAGCGCTATGCACTTAAAGGGAAGTAAACATGATGTATTTAGAATAATCATTATAGTGCTTTGAATAGCAGGGATACGCTGGAAGCGCTAGCTGTATGAAGTTAACCTGTATTTGCTTTTATTTGGAAAACAACCTCTAAAGTGAGGTGTGTGCTTTTAGGATACATTTCATTCATGAATGTATGCTTTTATGACGTGTAAAGTGAACCAGCAAAGAGAAAAAGGATTTTTGTTTTTATTCCTCTTAAAAGGGATTTCAACAGCAGCCCTCAAACGGGATGCTTTGTACATACACGATTTTAGCTGCACTTTGATAGCAAAGTGACGGCACTAATCACCAGAAGCACAGAGCTGGTGACTGACATTGCATTGGGATAGTGCTTTGGAGCTCTGCGCCCCGGAAGTGAAATGTTGGACATCGATAATGTGGCCTTAGACATCTGGCTATCTTTTAGCTACAGACTGATAACTAGACAGATAAGTCGCTGAGCAATCATGGACATTCGTTTACTTCAGCGTTAAGCTGCTGGCCAGCACTGAGGAGACTGTTGATACACATAACAACTAAGGGCAGGACCTTTAATGGTCTTTAGCTTCACCGGATCAAAAGTGACTGCACATCAAATGACATGTGAGTATATACATTAGAGAATTTCCATATAGAGGGTATATATATATATATCTATCTATCATACCAGCTTGAATGAAAGAGGGCTTGCTGATCAGGTGGAACAAAGCTGAGGATGCTGTCAGAAGATCCTGTCTCAGATTGGCAAGCCTAAGCCACAGGGAATGTCATGCTTGGTTTAGAAAGCAGGCATTGAATGAGTTCTATTGCTGGGGAGTAGCTAGACTTAAATGTGTGCTCTTGCTGTTTATTACATTTCTGAAATTGATTGCTCCATTTAACCTTGTTTTTTTCGCAATTTTGAGACGTATGATAATAATTGTAGTAATGTTTTTTTTTTATATAGTGCTCTATTTATTCCAAAGTAATTTACGCAGGACATATTTACATACATTCCCCAATCACAATTGGTACTCATTTATCGACCTCAGAAGGATGAAGGGCTGAGTTGGCCCCAGGCCCGGCTCCAGCAGGGGAAGTATGGGGGGGCAGGCTCCCCCCCCCCCCAGAGCCAGCCGCTGCCCCCCCTAGAAAGGAGGCCATGTCAGTGGTGTTATACACCACTGGTAACCCAGAGAGTTGGGCGGGGGGTGGTGTATGCCAATTTAAGCATTCAGCAGCAACCACAGAGACATCATTCGGACAGGCTGCACTGCAGGGGGCCTGGGCAGGAATTGTTTTCTTGCCCTAGACAATGATTTATGCCTCACAGCCATAAAAGCAGAAATGACCAGGGAGATGGAGGGCCATTCACACCTCCTAAGTGCCACACTTATTCAAGCAGGCTGCAACTATTTTCTCAAACCTAAAATCACAATTTTGATTTCTTTAATTCTAAGTATGTTTTATTTTTTGTGGGAATATAGTGGTTTTTCACATCATGCTTAATAAAATGGTTAACTATATCAAACAATAAATGACAGGTAAAGTTGCTTGAACACAGATTTCTGCAGAAGGTGCGTCAACTGACGGGGGGCCCTTACAAATTACATTCAAAGTATATATTCTGCTGCATTAACTACTTGAGTAGAAGTGAAATGATAAGGTTGGTCACAGCATAAATTTAATTCTGGAGGGGAGGGTGTAGTAAAATCAAAAAGTAATAGATACAAGGCTTTGAATTAAACATTACCACTACCGTTGCTCTGCGCAACATTCCATGCCATAATTAGTAAATTAATGTTGGTGCTGCCACCAAAAGGTGCAGTTCAGGCTCAATTGCTGGGCTGTGTTCCATCTGCACTGGAACACAATCAAACACATGCATTGTTGGGCCGTGCGTTCTAATAGAGACAGCTTTGAATACCTCTAGCAAAATTTTCAAGATACTTAAAGGGATTGAAAAACCTAAGACGCTCTCACCCCTCCATATACCCACCAGAGAAGACTGTGATAAGGTTCAAGAAGCTTTCGCGGCTAAGATTCAGAAAGCCAGAAACAATATTATCATGGCTAAAACAGGTGGAGACACTCCAGTTCTCCCAGTAGAATCCCCTGAATTGGAAGAAAGAGAGAGTTTCAGTTTCACACTTATCTCAGAGGAATACCTATGTCGGGTAATGACCAAAATGAAACCAACCTCATGTGCAGAAAATATTCTGCCCACAAAATTTATGGAGCACAAAGAACTTTTCTCTCCAGTCAGGACTCGGATGGTAAATGCATCCTGTGCCCAAGGAGATTAAGAAAGTAATGATTATACCGTTAGTTAAAAAAGCGGGACTGGATCCTAAAGATCCCAGCAACCTTCGTCCCATTACCAATTCAAATTTTATTCTGAAAATTCTTGATAAAATTGCGACAAACCAATTGCAAAAACATGTAGAAACTCTGAAGTTACTGCATGAACAAAAATCTGGTTTAGGGCCTCCCATAGCACCGAATCGGCCATGCTGGATCTCCAGACCCACATGCAAGATCTGGTAGACGAGGACAAAACTGGGATTCTCATGCTGCTGGACCTCAGCGCTGCATTTGATCTGGTGAACCACCAGCTTCTTCAAACCGCACTGGATAAAATAGAAGTATGCTTCCCCAAAAGCACTGGCCTGGCTGTCATCATTTTTGAAGTACCGGAGTGTCAGAGTACACTGCGGTGACACATTTTCTGAGGCCGCCCCTATTCTCTTCGGAGTCCCTCAGGGAGCAAGCGTGTCCCCCTTGTATTGTTCAATATTTACATGAGAAGCCTCTGTGAGCTCCTTCACGAATTACGCCGATGAACTCAAGGGCGACCATACCATTTGACAGCGCAAAAATAGCAGAGGTTTACCATATTATAGACATCTGGATGCAGCACCACTGGATGTGTTTTAATAATACAAAGACCGAATTGATAATTTTCGGAACACGACAGGCCAGATACAAGTTGGCAGTAGAATATAAGGCCTTCACTATCAAAGAGGCTATCATCCCGCTAATGCCTTATGTTGAAACACTCGGGATGATGGTCGAGGCATCAGTGGGCTCCGAAGCACAGGTTAATTACATGGATAAGAATAACCCCTATTATTTGCGCCTGCTGAGAGCTATAAGACCTTACATTAATGAAGCAAATGCATCAACCATTGCGAGAGCAACCATACTGTCATGCCTAGATTACGGCAATGCCCTGTTACTTGGAGCTACCAAGAGGGAGGTGAAAGTGTCAAGTAATTGTAAAGAACACGTATCAACAGGGAGAAGAGCGTTACACTGGCTCAGAGTGGAAGACAGAATTAACTTCAAGGCTATGACGATAATTCATACGTGGCTATATGGAGAGGCCCCAAGCTACTTCAAAAGACAATTCTCATTTTACACACCTCCGAGATATCTAAGATCAGCAGACAGGGGTCTGAACGTACCCAGTGCAAACCGAGCACAAGGTCGAGGGAGATCTTTTCCAATAAAGGCAGCACAATATTGGAACAAATTGCCAATGGCCCTACGACAAGAGGAGAACTATCGGAGTTTCAGGAAATCGCTGAAAACTTTTTTGTTTCAATAATACAGGGCATCCCTGCTATTATCTAGCTGAGTCCTACTGTTAACTGAGATACATTTGTGAATTTATTTATTTCTGCTTCCCCGTGCCCTGATGCCCGCAGGCTTTCAGCGCGTTAGAAGTATGTACATAACATAAAATAACAAGGCTGATATGCAAACAGTGGCATGGAAGTCTGGCCAGAGCAATTGTGGTGGTTACAATTGATTCAGAGACTTTTGCCTATTAGGTGCAACCAGAACGCATGCTGTGGAGCACAGATAGGATGGCAATAAAATGTGAGGAGAAACACACATTTTATGGGTGTGTCTGGTCATTTACCCACCTAATAACTAGCCATGGCTATGTCTATGCCTCACCACCAAAACCTAACCTTTCTAGAACTATTTGCGCTAGCTCTATCACAAAGTAACACCAAATGTGTTGCTGCATAGGGCCTGCCAGTGTTAGATCTAAGCATTCTTTTGAGTGTTTAATTACTTTATTGCCTCTGTAAATGATCTCGTGGTGTATTCAAATTCTCTTAATGTGTGTCTTCAGCCAGGTGATATTATAAGCAACATATTTGTCAATGACTCTGTAACTTGCACTAAAGTCCGGTCTAAAACAAGCAATGACAAAGCCAGCAGTTTTGGCCTGCGTATAGGTATTAGCAGACATTTGCCCGACAATGCCATTGTATGCCCAGTTACTGGGACCATTTTCCAGCTGTTCCCATTTTATGGCCAGCTGGTACCCTTATGGCAGTGCCTGGCAAATGTTTACCCATGCCTAATCAAAAGCCCAAGCTGTTGGCTTTGCCAATGCACGTTGGCTTTTGTTTGTCTCCCTTAGTGAATGTGTATATGCCCAGATGCGGCAGTATTGCTTGCTATGCCCAGGGAATCGAGCTGCACCTCACTGAGCTGGTCCAAAACGGCCCTACCTGAAAATAATAAGGCTAGGTTGGCAAGTATTGACCAGTTTCAGATCTTCTCATGCATACTTACCAGAGGGGCTCCAACCTAAATAGAATGCATCTTTGTTTGGAAGCCTTGTCTACTCTGCCAGAACATTTCATGATTCAAACTGAAGTACTGACTTGATAACCTTGTTCTGTTTGAGTAACTTTACAGAGTTTGCATGCAAACAGAATATGTCATGTGTTGTGGGATTTGTTTGGAAAGTATGATGTAAATCCTGGGTCCTGGGTGTTAAAACAGTGCCGGAAATTAAACCTGAACACCCGCAAAATAACAAAAAAGAAGAGTTTTGTATAATGTTGCAGGCAAAGTATAAAAGGTGTACATCTCTTATAACTAAAATGCAGTATTTACATATTTTCTAAAGAGTGCAATTAGAGGTGGATTTAACCTTTGGACAATGGACAAATGCCAATACCCCAACCCCTGCTCTACCCCCTCCCCTCAATACAAACAGCAGGGCTGAACAAACCATACCAGTGAGATCTTCTCTTTTTAACGTGTCTCAGAGGTAGATTATATACAACAGGAAGTGATTAGAGATGAGAAAAGGTAAAAAGGCAATGACCATTGCTGTGTCACTTTAAAAAAATAAGTAGTGTCTTAAACCCCTATGTAATTTAAGTGTGATTGTTGGGTGATTGGTAAGCAAGGGGATACAGAACAAGCTGTGTAAAACAATAACCTTGTCATGCATTTCATTTCACTTTGTGTCTGTAGGAGATATTTTGTAAGTTCTCACTAATTGCTATGCTGGAGCTTGTAGGCTTCCATTCAGGAAGGTCAAAAGAAAGCTACATTCATAGGGGATAATTTTACAGGTCAAGCGGAGTGGAAGAAGTGGCGTTAAATTCATTTAACTCCACGTTTTATGAGCTGCAGGATTTTGTATGATTTGACAGGCAAAGTTGGAGAGCAGATCATACTTAACAAGGTCCCCCTGCCAAATCCAATTGGTATTCCACCAGCATGTATTTTTACGTTGGGGGGGAAACCAATTGATTCCTTTGGGATCTGCCTGACTTTTACACCCGGTAAAAGCGGGCAGAGGCCAAAGGAATCCATTGTGGATGGCTCCAACCATCGTTAATTGTGGAAGTGATTTATACTTTCCAGACTAAATTTCAGGCTAGGCTCAAATTATGGCTTTATCCCTTGACTAAAGTGTGTGATCCTGGACATATTTTTTTAATTTCACTATGCCTTACCTGTTAAAATTAGGTGCCCCTAGAAGTGATTCAGTTCGCATTATAAGCTATTCCAAAAAGCCTCACTCGTGGTTTAATATATGGGCAGCACAGACATTAGGACGCACACGCACATATATATATAAATACACACACATCTTATTAGAAAATATCCGGTCCGCATTTATTGAACACAATCGTGTCGTCCAATAGCAAAGTAAACACAAACAAAGTCATATCACAGACAATTGCATATTATAACAAGTATGTACCAGACAAAGATGTCTAGGGACACACCCCACCAGGAGCTATACCAGGAGGGTGCAAACCCCTCATCCAGCACCGCCTGCCTCCTGATTTTTTTTATTTATTTATTGGATTTGTTGTACGCCCAAACCCAAGGGTATCACAGCATAATTACAAGGAGAGCTTGTCTTACAGATTGCATATACAGAAATTGCAATACTTAATCTTGGTTACATATACAGTGGTTATATTATATACAGTGTTTACAGTTAGTATACACAATTTACATCTGTCCTGCAGGGTGATGATCCCAAAAAGATCATGGTGTTCAGTATTTATTAAATAGCCACGTTTTGAGGAGTTTCTTAAACTTATTCATTGAAGGTTTGTTGCTGATATTAGCAGGGAGTGAGTTCAAAATTCTAGGGGCTGCTACGGCAAAACTGGATCTGCCCGTTGTGTTATTGAAGCGTGGGACATGTAACTGTAAATTAGCATTGGATCTGAGGCATCTGAGTGTGGCTTTGCGGTTGAGACAGTTGTTGAGGAAAGTTGGGGCATTCCCTGAGACACATTTGTGAGTGTTTTGTGAAGTATACTAGCTTGGATGGGTAGCCAATGAGCGTCTCTCCTGTGGTGCGAAATGTGATCCCTTTTGCTTATGCCTAGGGCTGATCTTATTACTTTGTTCTGGAGTAGCTGCATTTTGTTGATGTTTTTTTAGGTGCCTAGGAGGAGTATGTTACAGTAGTCTATTTTGGTTAAGATGAGGGCTCTTGCTAGTGTTCCAGTTTTGTTGCGTGAGGAATGGGCGGCTTAGTGAAATAAGTTTGGTGGTATATGCTGTGGATGAAGCAAGTGCGCTGATGTGTTTGCACATGGTAAGGCTTGAGTCCAAATAGACACCTAGGGTTTTTACTTGGGTGGAGATGGGGATAGGTGTATTATCTATGACTACAGAGGTGTAGAGTAGGTGAACTTTAGCTAGGTGGGCTGGAGAACTTACTACGAGGATCTCAGTTTCTTCTCCATTGAGGCATAAACTGTTTGCGGCCATCCAGTTTTGGATGATGGCATACATTTTATTGACACAAATGGTGTCCTGTTCTAGATTGCCTCAGATAGGAATAAGTATTTGTGTGTCATCTGCAAGATTTGTGTAAATTACTCCTATATCGTCTAGAGCAGCAAAGAGTAGTTTGGTATAGGCTTTGTAAAGCGTAGGAGAGGGGCATTAACCTTGGGGGACACCCAGTGGGACTGAGATGGGGTCAGCTACTATATTTTCTATGGCTACTCTTGAGGTGCGATCTGAGAGAAAAGATTTAATCCTGCTTCCTTAGAGAAGTGAAAGTTATTTGTTAGGGTTTGGCATAACTTGCTATGGTCAACTAGGTCAAATGCTGCGGATAGGTTGAGTAGGAGCAGAATGCATAGGTTTCCTGATTCCCTGACCGCGTCCATTTGGTTTTTTAGGTCCAGTAACGCTGTTTCAGTACTATGACCAGGGCGAAAACCTGATTGTCAATAACCTAGTAGTTTGTTGTCCTCGAGGTGTTCTTGGACTTGGGTATAAGTGATTTTATCTATGATTTTCAGAAGGAAGGGTACAGTGGTGATGGGTCTATAGTTGGTGGGGATGGTAGCGTCTAATGAAGGTTTTTTCAGGAGGGGGTTGACCCGTGCTTCTTTGATGCTGGATGGGATGGAGTTAGTAGCGAATGAGGCATTTATGAAGTGAGTAATAATGGGTGCTAAGGCTGGTGCACAGTCCTTAATTAGTTTGGCCGGGAAGTTATCCCCTTTGCAGTTGGAAGGCTTTAGTGTAGTAATCGTTTTTTGTACTTGAGCTGTAGTCACTGGTGTAAAGTGGAAGTCTGGTGTATTGGCTATGGGTGATGGTGACGTAAGCTCAGCGAGGGGGCCTAGCATTTTTTTTGGGTCTTCGATTTTATTTTGCAATGTGCTAATTTTGGAAGCTAGGGCGTCTTGAATAGTTGAGCACCAAGCTTTGTTTACTATGACTGCGCTAGGTGGATGAATGGGTGTTTCCAGTTCCTTAATAATGGCCAATAATTATTTGCTATTAGATGCTGCATTTATAATACGTGTGTTGAATGAGTTAGCTTTCTGTGTGTATACTTTAGTTTTGTAGGTTTGAGCTACTATTTGGAGTTCTGTTTTGAGTTCAGTGGTGGGCTTTTTTTCTAGTCAAGTGTTCCAGTGCTTTTTTTTTTTTTTTTTTTTTTTCTCCTAAGTTTGATAAGTTCATCATTGAACCAGATGTTACTGGGCTTGGGTTTAGGTTGTTTGGCTCTGAGAGGGGCTATTTGCTAGTTGTAGACAGTTGTGGTAATGTTGAGCGATAACTTCTGGGATGTCCATAGGTGGAGGTTGGGTGTTTAATAGTCTGTCTAGCATTGGTGTTAGGTTTTCTGAGGTTAGTTTCTTAGAGTTTCTCATTAAAGTAGGTGGCAAGGGTGGGGTGGGAGGGTAAGGGGGCCATTCGTAGTGGTGATGTCAAATGTGATAAGGGAGTGATCAGTCCCGGATAATTCCAATATGTCTTTTAGGAGGATCTTGATATTTAACGTTAAGATCCAGTGGAGGATTCGTCCTTTTAATATGGGTTGGGGCATTAACAATTTGTTCAAATTGCATTTCTAGAAATGCACCATCAAAAGCTGTAGCTTTGGGGTCCGTTTGGTCATTGTATCCCAGGTTGAAGTCACGTAATAGGACAAATTTAGTGTTGGGTTTGATCAACGGGGAAATGAGCAGGGGCAATTCAATGTCTGGGTTATTCACTGAACTTGGTGTTCTGTATACTATGACAAAAGTTAATAGTGGTTTTTGGGTCAGTGGCTAGTTTTAACATTAAGAGTTCATAACCTAGTAGAGTTTCCGATTTACATTCTCTAAATTTAAGTGAGGATTTGAAGATAATAGCCACTCCACCTCCTGTGGATTCTAGTCGGTCTGATCTGAAAATGGTGTAACCAGGGGGTATAGCTAGTGATAAGAGTGGGCCTGAGGTTGTATGAAGCCAGGTTTCAGTTATGGCGATGAAATCTAGATTGTGTTCGAGGATGAGGGCATGAATGTCAATGGCGTGTGCACCTATTGATCTGGCATTCAGTAGGGCCCCTGTTAGTGGTTTGGTGCTAGGTGATGAGTTGTTGGCGGGTGTTTGGGGTGATGGGGTAGGGGGTTTATGCATGGGACGTGGGATTGATGGGTTTGAAGTTTGGAATTAAGTTTAGACTGTTTCTGGGCACTTTTAGTACTAGTGTTTTGTGTCTCGAATTTGTGGGCTAGGAGTGGTTCTGGGTGAGTGGTGATAGGTGTGTGGTTTGGTGGAGCGAGAGGAAAGTCTGTAATTTCTTAGGGCACTTGGCATGGGTTTGATGCGTGGGTGTGGTATGTGCGTTCTGCTGGATAGCCGAGTGAGGCGAGCAGTGCCTAGCAAAGGCATGGATGAGACAGTGGTTTGGGTCGCAGGTATTGTTGTGTGAATGCTGGTGTCTTGGGCACGGTAGAGCGTGGTGTCTAGGGCATAGTAAGCGTGCAAGGCCTGTGCCTAATTGAAGGTATGAGCCATTCTGGTGGTATGTTGCTATTGTCATGTTTATGGTCTGTTTGTACTGCAAGTTGTGTTCTTGGTGATTGTGTGGCTATTGGCATAGCACATACTAGTGTAATTGTAGGTATAACTATTCTAAAGTGTAATATGTTGCGGTTTGCTGCCCCTGGGTGTGGTGTGCTGTGGTGTGGCTTAGTGTAGAGTATTGGAGGCTAATCATGATGGCGGTTTTCAGTATTATTTTCTAAGGATGTGACCATGTTTTGCAAGTATTTATAGATGCTTACAGATTCAGTTGTGCACGACAATACTGACAATTAGCATGATGGCGAAGACATAGCCGTGGATTGATAGTTACTTCAATTATTCTTTAGGTAAAACCTTGGCTAGCGGGCAGCTATACAGCATCAATAGTGCGGGTTGTCACATTAGAGGTACGATGATGCATGGAGCACTTAGAGAGCACTATCAAGTGGCATATATGCATGTGTGGTGATGAGGAGGGACCTGTTAGTTAACTACGCACAGTGATCTAGCAATATTGTAAAACCTAGCTGCTTAGAGTAACGTTGAAATGGGGAACAACAAACATCGTACTGGTAAATGGTTTTTAAAGTCATTAGAAGCTAATACAATGTAAAGTCAAAAGATAAGTAACGCCGATCCAGCTGGGATGTGCCGGAGGAATAAATGTCGCAATACGTGTTCATGGGGTGATTGTGAACTGTGGAGGCTTGATGAGTGAAAGACCTGGATCAGATAATAGCGTAGAGGAGTAAGTGGCACATTAGGGTAATACTAACGGTGCAGTATGGTGGTGTGCACTTAGGAATTGTACCGCACGGGTTCTGGTGAGGGCGTCACGGGCCAGGCACAGGACAGGTGCCTTGTTGGAGTGCCTTAGTGGGGGCCGGCTCTCGCCTACCGATGATGCAGCCCTAGCACTCCCTTGCGCTCTCAACTCAATTAAAATGTGCTGCAAAAATTCATTTGTGTTTAAAATGTCATTTTGGGTGTGAACCATTGAAGGAAGACATTCAGAATGGGACTACTGTAGGGGTTCAGATGGAATATAGGATTGGAGAGGTTGTGGAATGGGTGGGTGAAGGGAGGATTGTATAAATGTGTATGTTATTGGAGGATATGTTGTTGAGAGGAGCTAGAGAGGAGCTAGCCTGGGAACACTCGGAAGGAGGGGCACTGGCGGGGAGCAGTGTGTTGGAGAGAGGAGCTAGCCTGGGAACAGTCAGAAGGAGAGGCACTGTGGCGGGGAGCAGTGTGTTGGAGAGAGGAGCTAGCCTGGGAACACTCTGAAGGCGAGGCACTGGCGGGGAGCAGTGTGTTGGAGAGAGGAGCTAGCCTGGGAACAGTCAGAAGGAGAGGCACTGTGGCGGGGAGCAGTGTGTTGGAGAGGGGAGCTAGCCTGGGAACACTCGAAAGGAGCGGCACTGTGGTGCGGAGCAGTGTGTTGGAGAGAGGAGCTAGCCTGGGAACAGTCAGGAGGCGCACTGTGGTGGGGCGCAGTGTGATGGAGAGAGGAGCTAGCCTGGGAACAGTCAGAAGGAGGGGCACTGGCGGGGAGCAGTGTGTAGGAGAGAGGAGCTAGCCTGGGAACACACGAAAGGAGAGGCACTGTGGTGCGGAGCAGTGTGTTGGAGAGAGGAGCTAGCCTGGGAACAGTCAGGAGAGGCACTGTGGTGGGGAGCAGTGAGTTGGAGAGAGGAGCTAGCCTGGGAACAGTCAGAAGGAGAGGCACTGTGGCGGGGAGCAGTGTGTTGGAGAGTGGAGCTAGCCTGGGAACAGTCAGGAGAGGCACTGTGGCGGGGAGCAGTGTGTTGGAGAGGGGAGCTAGCCTGGGAACACTCGGAAGGAGACGCACTGGCAGGGAGCAGTGTGATGGAGAGAGGAGCTAGCCTGGGAACAGTCAGAAGGAGAGGCACTGTGGCGGGGAGCAGTGTGTTGGAGAGAGGAGCTAGCCTGGGAACACTCTGAAGGCGAGGCACTGGCGGCGGGCAGAGTGTTGGAGAGGGGAGCTAGCCTGGGAACACTCGAAAGGAGCGGCACTGTGGTGCGGAGCAGTGTGTTGGAGAGAGGAGCTAGCCTGGGAACAGTCAGAAGGAGAGGCACTGTGGCGGGGAGCAGTGTGTTGGAGAGAGGAGCTAGCCTGGGAACAGTCAGGAGAGGCACTGTGGCGGG
Source organism: Ambystoma mexicanum (assembly GCF_040938575.1). Lineage (NCBI taxonomy): Eukaryota > Metazoa > Chordata > Amphibia > Caudata > Ambystomatidae > Ambystoma > Ambystoma mexicanum. Next base: position 1,107,578,623 of record NC_090934.1, on the reverse strand, counting down.
GAGCAGTGTGTTGGAGAGAGGAGCTAGCCTGGGAACACTCGGAAGGAAACTAAGTACACCAGATCTCTTTATCTGCCCCATTCACACTCTCACCAAATCCAACCTCACTTGAACACACAAAACCATACACAGCAGCATCACCAAAACATTGTTATGCCTCTGAATGAGGTGAATTACCACTGAACACTCCAGCGCACAGCAACACACATCATGCAGTGTTGAAATCCTACAACACGCAAACACATTAGGCAGATATATGTGCCGCTAAAACCAATATCTAAAAATGCTCTCGGAGTCAGACAACCAGACACAAATGATAAACTTTCACAGCTCCACACATCCACACGTCCATACATGACTTCTTGGGAGGTTCTGGCAAACGCAACCTAGAACACCCATAGATGACCTTTTTTGAGACCTTCAGAAACCTAGAAATGTATATGCACATACCCATAGACCATGCATATTCGTACTCCGCTCTGACAAGTAAGCTGCCATGTCCCCTTGTCAGGGGCGGCTCGTCCTTGTTGGGTGAGGGGGGCTTCGACCTGCCAAAATCCTCGCCCATTGTGGAAGAGCCGCTGGGGAAACTGACAAAAGGAAATATGGTTTCCCTTTGACCACTTGTTCTCCAGCCTGCATGCCCAATGAGCCATGCAAGGCTGGGGACGTCTTTGCTTCTCCGGCCTTGCATGGCCCAATGGATATGCAGTCTGGGGAACGGCATGCCGGAATGTGGGATGGGCGCTCCTGCGCAACCAGACTCGATATGTCTCTGGCAAAGTGGCTGTTCGGCTACTGCGAGCATGTGCAGGAACCAGAAAGCGCTCTGCTGCTTGCTGTGCTGTGCATGGGAGCCGGAGGTCCCTGGCCAGTGGAGGCGGCATTGAGGGCTGTGGCGGAAAGTAGGTTTACGATGAATAGGTTGTATATTTTGCTATCCATGAATGCTTTTGTGAAGGAGCAAGTGTATGCTGTTGGAATGAGGGAGTGAATGCTGCATGAATGCATATTTCAATGAGCGAGTGTATGGGTGCGTGTGCGAATGAGGGAGTGAATGCTGTTTGAATGAGCGAGGGAATGTTGCGTGAATTTGTGAATGCTGTGTGAGTGTGTGTTTGAATGTGCTTGTGTTGGCTGCCGGCCAGGATGTTGATTTGGAGAGCGCAAGGGAGATGTATTTTATACTGAGTATCAGTGATAAAGCAAGCATGATTAGTGTTATTTTGTGGCTAGACTGGTGCAGCCGGTAAAGTTGTATCTTACTGTGGCATGAAATGTGTTACTGGGCATCTATGTTAAAGCAAACATAAGTGTTATTACGTGTTCAACTTGTTTTTTTTTTTATTGTAGTATGGCATTTACTATGGGAAAGCCAACAGAAGTATGTTCTTCATTGCGGGATCTGGCATTATGTGCACAGCATACAAGTGCATGTTCTAATATCCCAGTATGTGCTGTGAAACAAATTGCTGTGCTTGTGCGCCCTACAAAACATTTTTTTATTTTTAAAAGGTGAGGCCTTCTCTGGATAATGCATGTACTCGGCTGTGCTCATTAATGGGGATATTTAGCTGACCCTTTTCAGATTTGGAAATATCTCCTTGTCTCCTGGTTCCATCTCTCTCTAACCATTGAGGGATGGATGGATCCCTGTCTTGAAAGGTATGGGCCACCCCTCCGCGCTTGCCCTAGGAAGTGAGTGAAGAGAAGGTCTGCTGTGCAATCAACTTCATTTTTTTTTTTTTTTTTTTTTTACACTGTAGTTTCTCTTTGTTGTATTTAGGAACCAAGGTTTGACCCTTCTTATTTTCCCTTTCTGAAATGATCTCCATGCTTGCAACTTTCAGAGTATTTAGCAACATCCCGCCCCAACTTGCACAGTAATTCTAATATGACCTATCCTGGCCCAGCCCTGTTTGTGTTTAAAGGAAGCTTTGCAAATCTACCCAATATCTTGGTATCCTTTTTGGAATTGCTTGTTGGAGCTTCCAAGCTTTTGCATAGGGGACTCTTTTTTTTGTTTTTTGTTTTTTTTTTTGAGGGGCGCGGGGGGTTCTGCATCCTAACCTACCTTGGCAATCACTTGTTAGGCAAGATTGTATGCAGTACCCTTTGGGTGCACTAGATTAACCCTGACCATAGAGAACCAACCTTTGGTATAAGTCTGAACAACACAGGTTGGTAGCGTGGCTGAGCAGTCAGGCTCATCTCAAGCGGGGTCAATGTGAGCAGTGATGTTGTGACACAGAATTTCACAATACAGTTATCCAAATAAACACTTTTACTCAAGGTTTCTTGATAAAACAATTATTAATTTATTTCACAGTTAATTATATAAGCCTTCTTCAGAAAGGGAGCAAAACATTTAACACTCAAATATACTTCAAAACACACTTAGTTTCTCTAAATTAGATTATACCCATTGGGGATGGCACACAGACACTTCCTACACCCTCAGGTGACTTAAATAGCTAGGAGACTGCAGACATTGATTTATCACTAGTACATTTAGAGTAATAATGAGTTTGGTGTAAAAGATAGAATAGAGGAATAAAACAAAGGTTAACAAATTCTTAAATTGGTAAGTACTTTTAAAAAACTTCGAAAGCAGAGTAGATTAACCCTTTCCTGGGGAAAGGCCAACGCACAAGGTCATAGGTAAAGAGGAGTCTCAGGGAGCCAGGACAGTCAATGTTAATTGCACAATGTGAAGGGGAGCTGAAAATCTTCTTTTGCAGGTAGGTACAAAGTCTTGCACATGTTTTTAGAAATGTTTGTAGAAAATAGAACATTTGAAGGGCCACAAGATGGAAGGCTTGTGAGGGGGCAAAGCTTTAGCAACTCTGCCAGGTAGCCAAGACAGGTCTCAACTGAGAGCAAGTAAGTCTACGCAACAAGCGGTAATTTCTCTTAGACTTTGGGGTACCTGTGGTTGGAAGAAATGGTTCCAGCTGGCTTCTGTTCCTGAATAGCTCTGCAGATCCTGTTGTTCCTGAGCCTCAATCGTGGGGACAAGAGGGAGGACGTCTAGGGAGTCCTGATCTGCAATGGGACGTCAGTGGCAGCAATAGGCAAACTCCAATGTTTCAGCTCCTCGCGTCTGACGGCAAATAGCAATACCCTGGTTCTCGGATACCATTTCAGGCTTTCCTTGCTTCTGGGTTCCAGCACTCTGATGAGGTGGCTCAGGCTTGGTCAGTCCTGCATCAGGGAAGTTTCGGAGGATTTTCCTAGCGCTCGGATCTGACTTGAAAGCAACGCACACAATTTGGTGTTCTTCTCCCTGGCTTTTCGTTTCCAGCAGCAACTGCAGTGGAAATACAACCAGCTTCAAGAGGATGTCCAGACAGGCTTACTTGGGAGTTGATTGGTCCCACCAACTCAAAGGGAGAAGTCGTCCTTGCAGTAAATTTCAAGAAGGACCTCCCCGACAAAAAAATGGTGAAAAAAGACGACCGGGGCCATTTTGACGATGGGTGCCTTACCATGGCTGCGAACGCCGCCCGTGGTAAAAAAAACACAATGACAGTAAAAAGTAAACCACTGCCACTAATTGTAGGAAGGATAACATAAACATGTTACATGATAAACTAGACAAAGGGGATGTTAAGTAACCCCTCCAGCACCCTATGGTAAAAATAGCGTGTGCTGGGTCTAGAAAGTTACAAAATGTAAGTAAAGTCAATTTCACTTTACTGCTCTTGGAAACAGTAATTTCACCAAGAGAAGGTATTTCAACCTGTGGGAAATCTAAGAGACTTCCCAGTGCCACTGCACTGAAGGTGCTGTGTGACACCATGTAAAGATGATGCTTTTGGAGTTTGTCAGACTCCAAAGTCAAAAGAAACACAGAGAATAAATCGCATTAAAATTACATGAGGGATAAAAAGTCCAGCAAAAAGAGCTGGAGGTCTCTAAGGTAGAAGGGAATTAACACATTTCTGAGAATTCTCCCTAACATCACTAGTGTCTCACTCGGTGCTGGGAATAATTCAACCACACGCATGTCTCTATAAACCCTTCCACATCACCTTACACAGAGTAAGTGGGCTGCTCCTCCTTTCAGTCTGTGATTTAACTGCCCTTGGTATGTTTTACAGAAGCCATTATCCTGTCTGATTTGTATTTCTCCACCCCCACCCATTGTCATCTTGCCTTAACAGCCATTCCTGAAGCCTTGATTGCTGGAGCTGTGCAGAAATAATACAAAAGCCCCTGCATTCCACACACAGCCCCTGCCGTACCACTCCACCCCTTTTAGATCCTTGGTCGTCCCAACCTAGTTCTAATGACTCCCATTTTCCTCCCCTATCCTTTCCTGACACCAGACTGACTTTAGAGGACACTACTAGGCACAGAGAGAAATGTGTCTGAGCACAATAGCAATGTTGAGCACATCTAAGGGTGACAAAATCGTTAAAGCTCTGCAAGTGGAGGATATAGGAAGGAAAGAGAAGTCCACAGAACACCAAGATGGGTGTACCCCTCCCCCAGTCCCTTTTGCTCTGACTGTTCTAACTCTGTCCCCTCCCCAAGCTGGCAGCTTCAAAGTCCCTTTGGTATGTAATACCCTGATGTGAGGCTGGCCCTTCTCTTATGCGTGTGCCTCTTTGAAGAATGGTTCCTCTGAGTCCTCATGAGAAGAGTTTCCTAGTTTGGTGAGATGTTACCCCAACTCCCAAGAGAACAAAGAAAGACCGCTTTTCTGCCTCCTGTCCTGATGGCCGAGGCAGAGACAGGCAATCTGAGTACAAATCCACACAGCCTTTCAATAGCTGGCCTGAGCTCACAGGACTGGCATGATGATGTTACAAATCCATTTTGGCGTTAATAATAGTGCTATCAGTCGCCATACCAAAAGCCAATTATGGCTAATTCTTAGGGGTTAACCTGCCACCAGAGGGATAGCCTTCACATTTCAGTATGGTTTTAGATCATAGGTCTTGGGAGGATAGCTCAGCGGCAACGTGCGCGCCTTGGAAACAAGATGACACGGAGCAACACAGGTTCCATCCCCGGGTCCGCGCTTAGAAACCTCTGGGTGTTTAAGCGCGTTATAAATAAGCAACTAAGAGAAAAAAAAAAAAATTCCAAACTAAAAAACAAAAAACAAACAATTCTGTAACTGCGCCTCGATGCCCGCGGGCTGTGTGAGCACTATAAAAATGCAAAATAAATTTAAACGCAACCTCTGTTTTTAGAGAATTTGGTATCACAGCCGCTGTCGTACTGGTCACGTGGCTGCAGATCAAGAGGCTGATGCAGTAGGGCACATGTGTTCACTATGCTTTTGGCATGGACCTTGCTGAAAGGGTGGTTCTGATAGCAGATCACCCTTTCTGAGACCAATTACCTGCATCATTTTATGTAGTCAAAAAATAAAGCTGGGGCTTTCACACCACCAAATGGCAATGTCCTTGCGATAGAAAGGGTTATATTTCCAATAGACCTCAGTAGTGAAATCCATCCAATTGAATAATACCCACTTTTAGGCTGACTTGCTGGTATGGAATCCGGAATTAATGTGTGTTAAAAGAAATCCTCTTGTTTCAAAGCATGAAAGTGTAGTGCTGGTGCTTTTTCGATCCAGAGCCTGCACTGCTTATGGAGCAAAATCATGGAATTATTTTAGAAGCTGATCCGTTCTTTTGAGAATTGGAGAAGAGGAGACGTAGTCCCATACCATTAAATCTAGTAGCGGTCGGGCACTTTTGGGACATTCTATCTGCCCTCAGTGGTGGAGTGAAGTTTAATGTAATGGTTTATGAAAGAAAGGTATATTATTTTGAATCCATAAAAGGAATGTATACCACGAGCAGTTGTAAACATTCAGTTGCAAGATACTAGCCAAACATATGCATCTACTTGCCACCTCAATTCTCCATACAGCGCACCATTTCTTACTCTCCAAGAGTCAATTCTTAATAGATAATGGCTAGTGGCAAGTGCAAATATTGAGGCCTGCCCTGCAGCATTCTCATTGAGGTGAATCCTGACATATGATCAACTTTTTGCATGACCAGTCTGTGCCATGCAGGGCAGGGCAGAGTATATGGGCAACATGGGTTTCAGCAACACCTGTCTGAGCAGTTCCATCAGGTATTTGGGTTGTGACATTTGTTGGGACATATTTTGGTGGCAGTCAACGAGTGGCCATGAGAGTGGCATTCACTTTATTTATTGAACATTTGTTAGCCCCCTATACAGCAAAAAAGTGTTTCCAGACCCCACAAGACAAAATGGTAGAGGGACTGAGGAAGAGGGAGAGATGGACAGCCTCCCGGCTGGGGGCCCAGAGAGCAGTGCTGAGGGGGCAGGGTGCTGGTGTCGACTGGGTGGATGGCCTGGTAACCAGGCCGCCAGTCCCAACGGTAGTGGGGAATTTAGCACGGAAGGGCGAGTGGGAAGGAGGTAGAGAAGAGACGGGTTTTGACAAGTTTCCGGAATTTGAGGAGGTCCAGCCCAAGTCTGAGAGGGATATGGAGACTGTTCCAAAGGGAGGCACCAGCCTAAGAGAGAGACCTGCCCCCCCCCCCCGCACCCCACTCTCTACTTGATGAAGCGTTTGGCCAGCTGAGAGTTGGAGCTAGAGAAGCAGAGGGTACTAGCTGGGAGGTATTTGGGAGACCGAGTTGGAGATCGCGGTGTCCCAGGCCCCAGAAAGCCTTGTGGATGATGCAGAGGGTCTTGAATTTGATCCTCGCGACCACTGGGAGCCAGTGAAGAGATTTTAGGGCTGGAAAGATACGGTCCCTGGGCTTGAGGCCAAGAATAAGTCTCGAGGGGGATGAAAGTTAAGCAAAGCAATAAGCAAAGGCAGCCGCATCCAGGTAAGGTAGAATGGACTGAGCAAGGTTCAGCAGCATTTCCCCAAAACAAGAAATAGTTGCAACACACCAGGGTCCTCGTTCAATTTTGTTTTTATACTGTGCAGCATCAAATGGAGTTCTGCACACTTCCCCATGGCAATGGACCAGGCTGTCCTAACAGCACATGTGGTGGTGGCAGCCAGTGGTCGCCTGACTAGGCGTGTAGGAAGCAACATAGCAGCTCCCAGGAGAGAGGGGGGGGACACAATCTGCGTACGCCAATGAAGGCGATCGTGAAACAACCATTGGCCCGCCCCCCAAAGGAAGGGAAATGTGGCGGGCTGGTCGGGTGAGTGATGTGACTCATTTGACCATTCACACTGCTGGGTGGGGCTTGTTGCGGTTCCGATGGAGTCTTTTCTGGTATTGGGGAGAGAGAAAACATGAGGCAGGCCATCATTGCAGGTGATGCAGGTTTATGTATCGCATTGAAGTACAGGAATTTCAATAAGTAGTAAATACAGAAGGCATGGCTCCTCTGCCCTGTAGCCTTGAAGAGGGGTTGGATACATGTATATCCCATAGAGATGTACATGCACTGTAGTAGGCAGGCTTTTTTCAGATGAGATCTAGTTCTTCAGTAAAGGATCCCCAGGCAAGACTTGTTGAGGGTGGAAGAAAGGTCAGGAATATTGGAAGGAAATGCTGTGATGAATCCAGGGAATTTGTCCCCCCTCCCCAAGGACGAGCCACTCCCTTTTGGGACTGGGTAGGGGAACCTGCTATGCTTAAAACCCCCTACGAACAGGGCAAGCAGGATACCACTGAGGGTCCCTTTTTAGACATGACCTGCAATCCCTAAATAGGGATTTGTTACCCTCCATCGTCTCAGGAATCTAATTAGTGTTGTAGTTTATTTGGACTTCCTACTGTTATGTCTTGTATGGTTTCTGACCTTTTCAGGCTCCGCCCTCGACTTGGAATTGATAATGGCAGAGAAGCCCTCCACCTCGTTGCCTGCAGGAAAAAGACCCAATCAGCATTGGACCTGGAAGGGGAGATGAACCTGTGAAGCTGCACAGGAACAGAGATCCCCATTCTGGGAGGTGTGGCAGAGACAAATGAAATCCCGCCCGGCCTGGCGGATTAACCCTCGGCCAAGCCAGTGGAATGCTTGGCAATCCTGCTGGGGCGAGGACCAGGGAAGCCCGGCCCATGAGAGTTCCCTCCCTCCCCCCACAGTGGAGAACACCAAAGCAGCAAATGAGTTGCCCAGCTCGGAAATTATGCCAAAAAACAGGAAGACCTTGGGAAGGGAGCAGAGCTCCATCAGACACTGAAGAACTGGAGGAAGGAAGAAACAATGTTGACCTATGTGAAAGGTGGCTCCATGTAATAATGTCCCAGCAAAAATGTCCCCTCACAAAAAAGTCAAATTTTTTTGCGGAGTCATTATTACATAGAATATGCGTGGGACACCCCCGCAAACCCAAAAAAAATGGGAGCAGGAGACGTCCCCGCAACCTGTCCCCATACATAATGTCACCATATATAATGTCGCCAATGGCTTTCCCCGGCGACATTATGTATGGGGACATTACTGTTCCATGTGTTAATATCCCAGCAAAAATATCCCCATACAAAAATATCGCCATATTTATGCAGCGATATTCAGCCATGGAACCTGCGGGGGATACCCCTGCAACCCCTCGTCCCATTTACCCCATAAATTATCCCCACCAATGATATCGCAAATGGCCTTACCCCAAGACCATATATACATGGCGATATTATTGGTGGGAATAATATTATCAGATGCCAACATTACCTGAAAGCCTGCCGGAGGCGCACCACCCTGAGACAGAAGGTACTCTGTATCTCCAGGGATACGGGAGGAGGGTGGAAAGGCCAAACCAGACCCCGAGGCTGAGTGAGAGTAACCAGACCCGAAGGCGGGTTGAAAGTAAACCGACCCCAAGGTGGGGTGACAGCAAGCAGACTCCAAGGCAGGGAGAGGGAAATCTGAGTCCAAGGTAAAGTGAAAGAATCCAGGCCTCCAGCGGGAAATCGGGAGGTAGTTGAATGGAAGAAACACTGTAAGGTTCCCTGGAGGGGAGCCCAAGGAGAGTACCTGGTGTGGTTCCCAAAGGTGGAAGACGACTCGATCTTGAGATAAAGTGCCGGCAATCGGGAAGAGAGAGACTAACCAAAGACTGATGAGCAATCTGAGGAGGGGCAGGTGGTAAACATTCAATGACTTTACATGAACTGGGCAATGAGGCAAGAACCCACCTTTCTGATAAAGAGACAACATGGTGAGTTCTGAAATTAGCCCCTATTCTTTTGTTTGGGCAGAGGCCATTACTGTACCTTTTGTTAAAGTTAGGATCTTTAGTTTATAGTGCAAGGGAGAGGAATAGTACAGGTTAGTACAGGTTTCTGGATGGCAAACTTTGGTTTGTTTGTAGGACTTCCTGACAAGCACTTTTTTCGACTCTGTTCTTTTCTTAAAGAGTAGGGCTGAGAAACATAAGAACAGCTGAGGTTTTTTTTGGTGTTCAAATTAAATGGCTCCTTTACCCAAAATGCCACCTTGTCCGTCTCCTGATTCTGACTTACCACTGGTGGTAAACTAATGGGATTGCCAGCAGGCCCGAGTACAAAGCCAATCCTGAAATGGAAAGCTGTCTGGGAAAGTTGCAGGATGGTAACCATGTTCGAGCAAATGCAGTGCTGGGGTACGTTCATCTTGCAGTGCACCAGAAAATAGAAAGATGGGCATACCAGTATGTGCCCCCGCAATAATTTATAGCCCCCAAGGAATGTGACCCAAATTAAGAGTGTAGGTCTTCGTAGAGCACACTGGCTCCATGCAGAGCATGCTGTTGTTGTGTTTTTATATAGCATAACTGCAGTCTTTTTCATGGTTGCATGGTACTTTTGGGACTCTAAGGAGAAAGGGATGGGCTAGTTAGTAGGAGTAGAGGAAGCAGCGCAAGATTGTACAGATTGGAAGAACACAGGCTCTGTGTGCAGGCTAAGCGTTTAAATGCTTGCAGGTGTAGTCCACTGGGACATAGCTCGCTTTGTATCCGAGTTGGACATGCAAGTGTTTGGTCAATGTCTGGTATCGCATGTTTGAGAGTTATGGTCATTTGAGGTGTTTGGCGGGCAGTGTGCGGTTGTCTGATGACCTGCCTACGTTCATGCATGTCGGTCTGTGCTTTGTGGTTTCTCCGTTCGTTGCATTTGAGTTAGATTGTAGTTGTTGAAATGGGATGCCGGTCGTGGTGATAAACTGAAAAGGTTTGTGTGGTGTAGTTTAGATCGCAAACATTAATAGGGAAAATAGCACTGGGTGAATTAAGGATGTAACGTATGAATGAAGAGCTGTGTAGCAATGGGTGAAGTCCAGGAGCAATACATAAGTCACCAACAAGACATCGGGGGCCTAAATTAAAGGAGTCTAACACCATGCATGGCACAGTCCAGGAGAAAACCACTGGGGCGGGAGTGTAATGTCACGGGCTGCTATAAAATGAGAAACTGTGAAATGAGGAGCAACATAACACCTGGTCCAGTCAAGGAGCCAAACCTCAGTCCGGGTCAAGACCTCACCGGGTGCAATATCTGAAGCAAAATATTAGGGATCCTCTTGTGCTCCTGCTCTTAGGCGTATTGGGTCCAGAGCTGTGGGCTAAGCTGAGCAAGCCTGCACGTGGGGGCCCTACAGTTTGGTAAATAGCCAGGTCTCCAGTGATTTCCAGAAGGTGAGGTGGTCCTGAAGTGAACGAGTTTCAGATTTTGATGGGCATGTTTGTCAAAGTGGAGTCGCTGTGCTCCTTCCTGAAGTAGCGTGGAACTGTGAGGGGTGTTTTCACTGCTGGATCTTGGCAGTCCCTCCAGGTGGTAGGAGTGTGTGGGTGTTTTTCCTTTGAATTCATTCAGCTGCACAGCCCTGAAGGTCTCGGTGGACGATGTAAAGGGTGTCAAAAGGCATTCCTTTTCTAACCGTCCTTTTTTTTTTTTTTTGGTCTGGTCAAAGTTGCTTTCTTGCTGCTGTTTTAAAATCTCTGCAGTTTAACGGGTGGGCTGCCAACATGTATGGTGTCCATCTGGTGAAGCCTTGATATGATGATGGATATGACTGCAAAAGCCCTGCGTGGGAAGGTCAGAAAAGACCTATGTCTGAGCGCAGGTAAAAACATGTCTTAGCCAGGCTATTGATTTGAGGTTCCAACTATTAATTTGCTGCCGATCCGAATTCCGAGGTTCTTGACAACTTTGGATGTTTCCGGGTACACGTCCCTCTCGCCAGGCCCTGGGGTTGTTTTGACGATTATTTCGGAGGGATCATGATTTCTTCTTTGTTTGGGATGAGTTTAGGGTTGTACTTGGTATTCCCCCTGGTTGGCCTGAATGAGACATCTTGAGGGTTCAGTCTGCATTGTTGATTTGGAGTTGTAAGATGTTTTTTGTCTCGTCAGCTTAGTTGTAGCATGTACCATGCCTCTTGCTAGGTCTAACTGCCATTTGGAGATGTTAAAGGGTGTGGTAAGTGTTTATCTTTGCGGTAGTCTGCAGGTGATGTTCTATGGATTCGTACGGAAAGTGGGGATACCAGGTCGTTTCTATTCCACTGGTGAGGATCAATGTCATCCGCGCTAGTGCTGTTACCCAGCCGAACTTCGTTTAGTCTCATGATCGGGGAGGAGTGGCTACCATTCTGAAAAGCTGCAGAGATGTCTAGAAGAAAAACGACAGGGGGGGGGTCATTACAAGTACAGCGGTGTAGTATAAACCGGCGGTAATGTGGCAGTAATTCCGTTACCGCTGCATTACTGCACTGCCGTACTACAGGTTTGGTGGTGAGATGGAGCATTTTCCTCCAGCAAAAGGAGGAAAATTTGCTGCATTACCAGCAAAAGAATCAGCAAAATGCTGGAATCACCAATAGCGGAATTACCGCCGGTGATAAGTCTGCTGAAATACCTATGGACCCCAAGAAATGGGGAATTGCACTGCCTACCACCAGTTGTAGTCTGGCGAGAAGTCAGCTGGACCCAGTGGCACTGTGGAATTACCGCCAAAAATGTAATGACTCCCAGGGTGTGAGTTGGCATCTGCAGTGGTCGTCCTACACAGATGGGAGTGATGTTTCGGTTTCAACTCGGGTCAAAACCTACTTGTTAGTGGTGGAGAATTTGTTTGTTTTGATGGCGTGCAGGATTTTGCTGTATCGTACATCTCCAACAGTTTCACATGATAGGATATGTTGGAGACTGGGCCATAGTTTGTGGGGCCTTCGTTATTTCCTGTTGTGTTTTTGAGCCATGGTTCGAGGTAGGCAGTCTGGAAATCTGAAGTTACATCTCCTTGGGTTAAACTGCACAAACCATGCCAAGGTCAATCTCGAGTGGAAAAGGTTGCTTTAATGCAGGGGTTCACAACTGATTTTGGCAGAGAGCTGAATGTACCTTACATGCTGTTCTAGTTCTCCACTACCGCCTCCCTTTTTCTGTATCCGTGGGCGAGCCTGTCTGTCAGAAAGGCACTAACCACCCTCCTTATGACACACCAACCAATAAGCTTCACCCATCATTCCTGTAACTGGCTGTGCCCCCGGCACCCATCTATACACTCCCCAGAGGAGTTATTTCTGTCCCATCTCACCCTACATTTTCAAGACCTCTACCGCCTTTTCAACTTCCATTCTCCAGTCCGAAATATAATACTCATTCCTCAACATAGATAAGTGAACTCCATCCTCCCTGAACAAATCTACTGCTTCGTACTTTATATCTCGATGGCGCACCACCTGCACCCCCCAAACCTTACACTACTTCACCATCTGCTTGTGCTTCTTCCTCCTAAGCCTTTCCACTGCTCATCCTTCAAAGCCACACTGCTTACTCTTCTCTGTAAGAGCTCTGTACACATCCCGTTAAAAATACCCTGGCCAATCCTGACATTTCCTAATGTTCCTCTTGATCCTTTTGACCAGCACCCTCCGGCTCGTTGGCTAAATCGTTCTCACTGTGTATTATTATTGCTGCTGGCACACCATGCCCCTGCCTCATCCCGCTAAACATCAGAAGGAGCTGGTCCAACTTCTATCCCTCCAAATCGGACCACCTCACTAGCACAACGTTGTAGCTGCACCCCTGTCTAAAATCCGAACAATATCCTCATCACTTGCTTGCCAGCCCGTTTCATGATCGAATGACTACAGATCCACACCTCAGGAACTCCACCTACATTATTCACTGTATCTGAAAAGATAAAAAACAAATACCTCCTGGTATCCTGTCTTCGCGTTACCACCCTCCTCATTGAACACCTACCCCACCCAGATAACTAATATATGTCATTTATAACTCGCTTGTACACAAGTGTTTCTAGGCGCTACCCCTTTCAACGCCCACATTTCTTGATTTCCTGTTCCCCATCCCCCATCTCTTTCCTTCTGATGCCGCCGCTATCCTGGAGGAGTGAGTCCCAAAACGAGCCCCATCCACTCCTTCTGGCTCTGATGACTTGCTCAACACCCCCAAAACCTGCCCCAATGTCACCCTTCCTGATGCTTAATAAGTTGTCCGTCAAAACACCCTGCAAACATTCCTCTGTTTCTGGCCAGGCATAACAGTGCTACCCCTAGACGTTCCCACTCCCCTTTTGCTCATTGATCCCCCTTGGACCTCCTCACCAAAATGTCCAATCCCTTGTTGAATAACCTTGCAGCCCCTCCTTACCTTTTTGACAATATTGGCTCTGATATTCTGAAAGCCCTGAAGAACATACATATAAAACAGGATCTAAACATCACCTCCCCCCATGAAGACCAACAAACGCTCCCTAGCACCTCAAAGATCCTGCCTAGTAATTCCGCCATCACCTCACTGTCCTCTCTCTCTCTCTCTCTCTCTCTCTCTCTCCCAGCCTTCCAACATATTTCTACCCATTTCCCCTCTGTGTGCTCAAAACCCCCAAACCACTTCCTGTAAAATGCAATCCCGGCTAATTTACGCACTATTGTCACCCTAGACAAATCCTTGTCCATCAGCCTTGGCATGTATGTGAGGCCACTGTCCTTTACCCCTTTACCTGCCTCTTGATAGCCGAACTTTTTGCTCCTCCATCCACAAATTCCAACCCTGCCCTCTAGTAATTTGGTCCACGAACTTGTAGCCGGAGAATGATCCTCTAACTCATGTGCCCAGACACCACAGGTCCTCCAGGATCCAACAACCTTCCGCATCTGTCTGATGCCAACTCTCATAACTTCAGCCTCTGAAAACGAGACCAGGCATCGGCAATGCCATTCTCCTTCCCCAGCATGTTTTGCTCTGAACACAATATTGTTAATCAGACACTAGGGAACAAAAACCCTCAAAATACTTGTAACCTCCTGTCTGCCAACTCTGGCCCACATAAGGTCTAGACTAGCATCAGCGGGAAAAACTCCAGGAACGCAATGTTACACCCCTTATTGCTCCAATGACCTGGCCACCTCTCTGCACACCCTCGTCCCTTCCTTTAGAAACTGAAACCACCTGCTTCACACGTGTGCGACAATATTTGTACCTTTAACTCTGCGTGTCCCCTTGCAGCCCCATCCGCACCCGGTTGAACCGCTGCAAAAATGTCAACTACACCTTGAAGTCCTCCCATACCAGTCCTGATAAAAGCACCCTATGATGATGCAACCTGGCCCCTGAGAATGACATCTCAATATTCCTACAAATGATGCACTCCAGGGCAACCACTTTGCATGCAAAATTCAAATGCCCAACAATTTCTGTAGCTCCCCCTGCTCCAGCTTCCACACCGTTGCTACCACTTCCACACTGCCGTACTGTGGACCCACACAGCGCTCCATCTGGCATGGCCCCCTTCTCCTCAGCAGCCAATGCACCTCCAGCCTGGTCCGTGGCCTGGCCCAAACTGAGCCTCCTCCCCCTCCAGTCCCCCCTGACCGCTGACTCAATGCGTTTCATGAACCCCAGAATCCCTCTTGTTTCTGTGATTGAGTTAGTGTATGCTAAGGAGTGGACAGGATTTCTTTGGATCAGATGCCTGAAGCACAAGGTTCACAGAGAAAGTCTACTTAGTTACTCTTTTACTACTACAGGCCTAAAAATGTGCACTTGTCACTAGCCGTTATCAAGCGATAATTGACTCCTTGGCTGAGTAGGAAATGGCGTGCTGTCTGCATATACAGAGGGGGAGAGTGCACTACTAATGTGATGGGTTGAAGTTAAGAGAAGGTGGGACTGCTGTAGGCCTGTTGTCCTTGGATATTGGTTCCCAGCTCTAGTCTGCTCGCCTCTCATGGTGGGCGGTTCAATCACCGCTTAGTAGTGCAACGAGGGGTATTGCAGGCATTTGGGCATTTCATTTCTTTGATTTTGAACTTCTTTCTGTGGATGTGCTGTGAGTTTGACGTGTCTTGTGTAGTGCAGTTGTTTTGCTTTAAGGACATCTGCTTTAAAGTGTCGTATCTGGTGCTTTGCGTTCTTTGTTGACAGCCTGACTCCAGGTCAGTTCAGTTTGCCTTTTGATTTTCTTGAATGTTCACAGTTCCTGCGTGCACCGTCTGGAAGGTTGACCAAGCACCGTACACAGTGTGGGCTTCTGTTGCACTAGAAGGACGAGTTGCTGTTTTTCTTTCCGTTTATTTTTGCGTGCTTTAGAGTTTGTTGTGTATGAGTATAGACTATTTAAGGTGCTTTCTTTTTCTTTCTGTTGTGCCTCAGTTCTGTTGTCGGCTCTCCTGGGTCCTGGAAACGCTGGGTCATCACGTAGGCCGGTATTGAGCCAAGTGGCGAGGTATATCGTGTTTTTGGACTTGCTGGAGTGCGTGTTGTGTTTTTCCTCGTCATTTCCTTGGGTGGGCTGTTGTTCGGATGTTGTAAATCATTTCATCGCGTTTTGTGCGTTTTTTCAATGTTTGTGTCATATCGGGGTTCAGCTCTTTGGCAGGTTGGGCCAATCCTTGTTCTGTGTTTGTACCAGGGAGTTTGCGTTACAAAGTTAAGTGAATCAATCGGCTGTTCCTGGCTGAAATGTAAGTCAACTGCTCTCTGTTGGTTCTGGGATGGTGCGATATCCGGATATTAATCTGAGCAGGATATCACTAGGCGTAGTCCACATTTAAGCAGTATAAACCGAATCGGCGATTACAATACACAGTCAAGGTGCCAAAATAAATATCTCAAGTCTGAGTCAAGGTGCGCAACACAGGGCAGTGACTAATGTCTCCAGGCGTAAAGTAAAGAGCAGCGGCAAACATCACGCAGAGTCACACTCTAGTCATGAGTCAAGTCCGGGTGCAGAAGTACCAAGGGAACAGGGGCAGGGTATCTGACACAAGGTGTAGTTCTGCTGTGAAATGTAAAGCAGCAGCTGAGCCATGCGTAAATATGACGCAGCAGCAAAGTATCACGAGTTGCAGCCCTGGGCTACAAAATGAAACCATTGGATATCGCAAGGTGTAGTTTGTTAAAAAATATTATAAACAGCTGAAGAGATCAAGAGGGGTAAGCAAGGGCGCATCCATTAATATAAACCAAGTACAATTTGTAAAATAACCCAAGGGAAGAAAACATCCCAGTACATATCACCAGGTGTAGTGCAGGTGCTGGATGGACAAGAGCGGTAGAGAGTTAGTGGGGGCTGAGAAGGCAAAATATAACCTGCAGTTTAGGGGTGTGTTCTGTACTGTAGGGGCAGTGAATGCGATGAGGGAGCAGATGAGGAGAAGGATATTGTAGTGTGAAATCCTGGTGAACAGGATCACTGGTCATTGTCAAGATGCAGTTATTACTGTTTCTTTATTTGCGTTGCCCGATTGGCGAGTAGCACAGTATTTCAGGGACAGACAGGGTGACTGAGCAGCAGCGTGCCGATGAAAAGGCAAACGGCCATCAGCCTATGTGCCTGCCCTGGAAAGGCTAGTTCTGGTGGTTGTAAGTAAGGCCGAGGTCACATGACCCACCCTCAATCAGGCTTGGGTGGGTGGGTGTGTCATTGTAGAGTGTAGGCAGCCAAGGAGGTTTGGGTCAAGCAAGGGCTAAGAAGATGGCCCACATGTCAAAACTAGGCTAATATGGTTTTTAAAATGCCGAAGATTAGCCAGTCCACTTACCTCGGGAATGGGGTACTCTGGGCATAAACCAGCTAGGGTGGTATTCTGCTATATTTCTTGCACAACACAAAGCACAGACTCGTATGCTGGATACACATGTATTGTATTGTACTTGTCATTTATATAGTGCCTTTTTACCATTATTATAGTCTCGCCAGGTGCTGAGAGGTTGGGGTCACTGCTCGGAAGCAGCAAGCATCGCCTGGTGCAGAGTGTTTCTAAAGTTCAGATCTGGAATTGGATGTTTTTGGAGGAGGGGTTTCAGGATAATGTGGCAAATAGCTAGGTTTTGAGGACTTTGTTGAAGGAAAGGTAGTTTCAGTGCAGGTGATGTGCAAACGAAGAGTGTTCAAGATGGTGGGAGCTAGGATATAGAAAGTCGAGCTGCCATCTCTGTTGGAGTGGTGGGGGGGAATAGTGAGGGGGAGAGCTGAGTCCGATTGGAGGTTTCTGGGGGGTTGGTAGTGGATGATTTTGTTCTGAAGGAACTTGGTCCATGTATTATAGAGGGCTTAGTTTGTGATGCACATGGCTTTGAATGTTGCTCTAAGGCAGGAGTCCCCAGCCTTTTGTGCAAAATGTGCATGTCAAATGAAATTGTGAGCAACATCCATTTTTCGACTGAACATATCAGTGCTCAGTTGGTGGACAAATTATTGCAACACAAATTAGAAATGTAATAAACTTATGAATGCTTATAGAACACTTTAAATTGCAGTGCTTAATATTTACTAGACCATGTGCAATTCTAGTAAAGAACATTTACATACAAAGCCTTTAACTTCCTTTCGTTAAGTGGCTGTTTACAGGAAATGTTGAGGAAATTGAGTGGTCAGTAGTGCATTCCTTGATGCATATGACCAGTCAAGTTAGTATAGTAGGACTACATCAACATTATCAGGGGTTTCAGGTTCTCAAGCAAAATATTTTAAAGAAATTTAGTGCAAATATTCGGACAGAAAATTGGTCACAAATGGAACACTGATTTTCAGGTGTACTTTGGGGTTCTGCCCAGGGATTTTCTGGGATTTTTAGTGGCACATGGTGCATTCCTAAGCGTACAAGAGCTGCAATACTGTTCCACAGTCATTGAATACTGTATTGTGCATTTCATTTTACTTTAGGAATGTAATGACAATTTTTATTTCTGTTTGAACAAAGAGTGAACACTATCCTCTTGAGCTAATTTTCCAATGGCCAGGGTAGGCACTACGAAGATGATGTCCGACAGCCAGAGGGGCTGGATGGTGATGCCTAAGCTCAACAAGGAGGCATTGGGAAAGAATGACTAAATCACAAGAAATTAAGCTATTCTCTTAACTGTTAAACATTTCAGAGACCACAAAGGAAAATATCAGTTTCAGTCTTTGGTTGAAACTATCCGGGACAGAGACATTAGCAAACAGCATCGTCAAGTTCAGGAGGCCCAGGTTATAGAAGGGGGATGCTCCACGGTTCGATGCAGAATGTAAACTCTTGAAAAGAAAATTCAACCATGATTTAATGAGTGGTGTGTACATGACTGGTCCGATTTTATGGTTTCAAAATGGCATACAAAAATTGTCAAAACACAAAAAAAAATGTATTGGATAAAAGGGGAGAGCTTTTTAATGCACTTGAGACAGGCATTATGTCATCTCCCTGGAGTAGTCCTTGGGCCACCAGCACCCCACGGTTATAGGCCAATTTCCTCACTGGATGTTGCTAGTAAGATATTCTCCAAATGTTTATTGCTCAGGCTGGAAGAGTTGACTCAAAGTAATATTATCTTGATGGCCTCTGAAACGAGTTTCAGAGGAAGGCTTAGTATAGTGGATCACTGCTTCAATCTGAGCACCATCATGGCGAAATACGGTAAGGTTATCGGAGGGAGATTATTTTTGGCTTTTTCAGATTTGGAGAACACATTTGATTTGATTGATAGAAACATAGTGTGGCATAATTTACATTTTATTGGGGTCACTAATGTTTTAATAAATCTTATCCAACTGTGATATGCAGACCAGCGTCTGTCCGATACACAAGATTGGGGAATTATACATTGTTTTCCCCACAAATAAAGGTGAAAAGCTCTGATGTCAGTTGGCCCCAATGTATTCCTATCAGATGTTGATTCTAGTACTTCTTTTAAGAAAGTTAATTCACCCTCTCTGAAGGGTACATTTTATAGCATGCCTCTTTATACGGAAGACAAAGCTAATTTGGTCTTGGGCCTGTTAAACATTAACTACTATTTTGGGAACTATAGTTTTAAATCAAATATGATAAAAACAAAAATGACAGTGTTCGGGGAAAATGGTGAAACCTTGTAGCTAGTTTTTAAATGAATGTAGAGATGAGGGGGCAGTATCATTTTTATTTGAGCCTACTCTTCTCAAAGAGCGATGCTTTGGTGAATCATTTTCAGAAGACAGCTGAACGGGCATCATTAAGAATTAAAGGGCTCCGTGTTGTATCTGTAATGTTGTACATCTCTGTAAAGCACTCCGTTATGTATCTGTATTGGTGTATACCTCTGTAAAGCGCTCTGATGCTTCTCAAAGCTTGGTCCGCGCTCAATAAGTACCATAATAATAATGAAAAAAGGGCCTTTTACATTTTAATTTAAAGTTTTGGGCATTCTGATTGGACAGGTGCCTGGAGGTATATGCAGCAAAGCCCTGTTCCATGATTGTTATGGCAGTGAAATCTTGGGTGGTTGAAACTCGCATGTGCAGGAGGGGTTGCAAAATAAATGTCTGTGCCAAATAGCAGATCTCCCTGCAGATACATCTGGTAGAGATTTATGCGTCGAAATTGGGGGTATTCAGTTTGAAGGTGTCGGGCCAGTTAAGATTTATTACTTATTTTTTAAAAGCACATTAGGATTTTCTGCTAACCATACAATGAATTTCAGTGCAGATGTGATTGCAGCCTCCCCTGGTAAAGAAAAATACTTGTGGTACAAGGGGGTTGTAAGGCACTGCCCATTTGTAGGGGGGTGGGGATATAGCTACATTTGGCACATTAAGTCAACTCAAAATAGCTCTTAAAGCAAGAGCTTGTCAGAAGGGAGAGAGGCAGATATCCCATATATACATAGGCGGAACTCTTTAGCTTTATATACAGACTTGCGTATACATATAAGATGGCAATGAGAAATCTGTGAAATAAGAACCCCAGAATGCAGGAGGCTGATTCTAACGGTACATTTAAATCTACCCACCCCTCAATAAATTAAGATCTGCAGGAGGAAACACAAAGTGCACCTGTAAAGTAGGAGTCCATGAAGGTTTGGTTCATTTTCTGTTAATCTGTCGTCCTTTCTCTGTTTTGCGTGAGCGTGGACATACATGGGAGCTATGTTTTATATAATTCTAATGATTCAGGTTATATATACCTTGTTTGAATATGTTAAAGCTGCGTTTTTATTTTGTGCTTGTTCTATGGGAATTTTATGAAATATGATGCATGTTTTTAAATGTGCTAACTTAATGGAGAAATGCATATTGATTGAGTAATACTGGTCATTACATTGTAGGCTATAAAGCCCACTTCACTGGGGCTTTGGAGGTTACCTCCTCAGAATTATTTTGACATGCAATGGCAGATAGTGCATTTTAAAGCTCCTGGGTCCTGTAACATTGGTGAAAAGGTTGTTAGGAATACAAATAATACTTTTCTGGAGGATTTTCTCTGCCCAAAAGAGATTTTACACAAGACATGGTGGCAAACATCGGTCAAAACATTGAGCATTTGATGACCACTTCATAGAGAGTTGTAGTGGTGATAACTAAGTATTTGGATTAATGAATTGGCTTGTTAAGTTCCATTTATTAACAGTAACCTAATTGGATTTGAATTCAGGGCAAATAAATTATAAAAAATGTGGCATTTACCTTATCTGCCCATTATCCACATGCCAGATGGGCAGAGTGTGAAACGATTATGATTTTTCCACTACAATACTATGTAATAATAAATATAGGTAACACTAAAATCAATATTTACCGATGAATATAATACATGGTGGCATCAAACACAAACCTCACTTGTACAAAAAGCAGTGAATGCACATTATTTAATAAAGGGAAGTTGGGTATGCTTGCCACGAGTTTGTCCATTATGCTCCTACAAGCAGTACAAAGGAACAGAATATGACAATTTTCTGCAGGGCACAAACATGATTCAATTATTTTACTCATTCATTTGTAAGCTGGGCAAAGTATCTGAAGAGGACAGGGTTTTAACAATGACACTACTATAATAAATAAGGACATTTACCAAACAATAATTTTCATGGTGGCAACAAACACAAATCTTGCATGTATAAAAAATATGCCAACTGCAAACAGAGCAGGCTTGCAAGCCAACATTCTTGCACAGTCCAGAACTCTGTCCCGACTATATTGCTACTGAGGTCAAATCCCTTCACCCCCATCGCCCAGAGCAACAGGCGAGCAACTATTTAGGGTGCCACGAGCAAAACGTTGCTCCTGAGTTACAGAATGGGAATCACTGCAATATTCTGAGAGCTGGGGTGATGTGTTCTTTGAGCGAGCGGGTAAGGAGCAGTCTAGCGGCTGCGTTTTGAATTTGTTGAAGTTTCCTGAGCTGGCATGCTGGGACACAGAGAGAAAGGGAGTTGGCATACTCTAGGCTGGAGATGATGGCCACTGTTGCTGAGACACTTTGGGGATAGGAGCGGAAGGGAAAGATTTGTTATAGGATGTGTGTGTGTGTGTCTTTGTGTGTGTGTCTTTGTGTGTGTGTCTTTGTGTCTTTTAAAAGCAGTGGAGACAGGGGCTCCCAGGGCAATTGGCCACAGTAAAGGTTGGGGCATCAGAGCAGTTTTGCCGCATATGATTTCTGATTTTCCCAGGTTGAGGATTAGGTGGTTGGTCATCATCCATAGGTCAATATCCGAGAGGAAGGAGGCGAGGTCTGGAAGTGGAGAGGCTGGTGTCTTGGGGATTTTGAAAATTATCTGTGTCATCTGCGTAGTTGGTTATAGCAGGTAAGGTTGTGTGAGCGAATGAGAGCTGGCAGTGGGCCAGATAGCGGTTGAAGAGGAGGGGTGAAAGGGAGGCTCCTTGTGGCACCCCTTTTGCGAGGGGCAGAGGAGAAAGGAGGGAGAAGAATGATTTGCTAGCGTTTGGAAATATGAGATGATCCAATTGGATCTGTGTGGCCCATAATTTCGCAAACGGAAATTCTGAATGTCATAATAGAGCCGCTCAGTGCTCACACAGATAGTACATCGATGTGCAAGTCCCCTGTTTCCTGCGTTTTCACTGTGGGGGACGCCTCTGCAACCACCGCTCCGATAATACTGAACAAGTGGAGCAGGGGACACCTCTGCAAACCCTGCTCCCCTTCTTTAATGTATTCGGATTCAGCATTTTATTTTCATTATTTTGAGGCCTTACCATCCAATTGAGGGGCGTGGGGGAAGTCTTTGATGCCTGGGGTGGGGAGCCTGTTCCTGAGTATTGTGTGATCGATGGTATCAAAGGCTATGGACAGATCCAGGAGGATGAGTGCAGCACACCCTTCTGAATCAGAAGTTATATTAAGTTAATCCCAGATGGAGACCAGCAAGGATTCTGTTCAACGATTAGCCTGGGCTGAGGAGTCTGTTGGATTCTGTGAAGAGGCCAAGTTACTTTTATGCCATGTGGTTAATTAGAAGCAGGTGTTGGAGATTGGGAGAGTGGGTCGAGGATGGTTTCTTTTAGTAGTGGTTTGACGTGAGGTTTATAAAGCCCCTGGGAAGGTGCCAGATGAGAGGGATGTATTTATGACTAGCTGATATACCCAGCGCTGCCTGGGTTTTCATTCCCTCATAGGTACCAGGTAACTCTGCAAAATCTGGTGCAAATTTGTGAAACAGTGTGGAATTTTATAAGGAGCAAAGCTTCGCTAAGCCGCAAACCTACACACGCATTTTCGCTTTCGTTGAAATCCGGGGAAAGGGGTGGGGTGTCCAAATGTAATGTAGCCAGTAATGTCCTGAGGGTCCTAACAGGTGACTGCAACATTTGGTGCAGATTGGTTATATATATATATATATATATATATATATATATATATATATATATATATATATATCGGGCTACGCTGCCAGTACAGGTGGAGGTTAGGATCTTTTTTTAGGTGGGGAGGTGGGTGAGGATCGGCTAAGTGCTAGCAGGTTGCAGAAATCAGCCTGGAAAATAGGTGTAAATAGAAAGTGGGTCGGTGGGTGATGAAACATTCAGGTTTGAGAGGGGGCTGGAAGTGGATGGCGGGATCTGAGCTAGTTTTATGTGGATGGCACAATGTATTTCAAGTGCAAAGCTATGAAAGTGGTTGGAAAGTTAATCGCTGAGAGCTTGTGAGTTAGGTTAGAGGGGTTATTCAACTACGGAAATGTAATTCCCCTATGCTTTTGTGGAGTTCTCTGCATGGATTTTTGGAGTTGGAGATTCTGTTTCCATAGTGTTTATTTCTTTCTTTTGCTTTCTTGATTTTCTTGATTTTCTTGATTTCATACAACTATGCCCTGTTCAGTCTTGCTTGGGTAGGTTTTGTTTTGTGGGGTAGCGTTGGTCCTCCAGGTTCGCTCTACGCAATGCTCCGGGTTTTGAAAGTTTTAAGGGAGTGGACGTTCCACTTATGGTGTAGGGTTAATCGTTGGGAGGGGGCGACAGGTTGTGTGAGGGGAGTCGTAGCTCCAGAGAGCCATTGGTCGAAGATGTCGATGGAGGGGTGTCCTTCCTTGCAAGAGCGATCCAGTAGTGTATGAAGTAGGGAAATGGCCGGGGCTGGGTTGATTATTCCAGAGAGGGAAGGTTATCCGGGGTGGTTGGCAGGGGGAAGGGTTGTGTGTTGGAAGTGGTGGAAGGGGGAGAGGTTTTGGAATTGAGGAAGGCAAAGTGTGGTGATCAGTCCAGATGAGGGGGTGAGGCGGGAGTGGGGAGACTTGACCTGATGTGCAGAATGGTGCGTCTAGGGTTTGTCCTTCAATGTGGTGGGAAATCAGTTCTTAGGCTGAGAGCTTCCAGATTGTCAGTGAGGGAGCGGGTCATGGGGTTGACGGAACCTCAAGCCAGAAGTTAAAGTTGCCTAACAGTGAGTGCGAGTGCTGGATCAGTGTGTTTGAGAGGGAGTTGCAGAGAAATGTGGTGATATATAATATGGCTGATAAACGCTCTGAGGCAAACTGCATGAAGAATGTGCTTTTTTGAGAGCCTCAACAAAAGCCAATGCTCAGCGATGCGTCAGCTGCTAACCGAGAAAGAGATGGAGGCTCTGCCTTTTTTGCGCTATGGTGGCTAAACACTGGAACGCGCTAGCAAGGGAAATCCTTACCCTAAAGGACGACCTGAAATTCAGGAAAAAGTCTACAAACCTGACTTCAGTGCTTAACATAATGAAAGTTTCACCTACACTCATCAAGCAGCAAAAGCAGCGCTTCTCAATAGCTCGACTTTCATGCGCAGATACAAACTAAGGAAGCACCATATTAGCCCCCAACCACCTTCGTAGCGCACATTGCACAACACTGTGGAAACTAAAACAACTGTGAGACAGAACATCAAGGCACTGCAAAAACTTTGAGAGCCCGCCTTCCCCGTCTCCCAAAATATCTAAACCTAGCAGACCGCTTTAGATAAACGCCCCTTTTTGTCATGCAACTGACTGCAAGATCAATAAGTTGAAAGCCCTATGTAAGTAGTGGAACATTCTCCACTTTTCTTTTTTACCTAACCCTCAATTTCTCTGACCACCTTATTAGCACACATGGAAACAAGCCGCTTATGCATATCCTTGAAGAAAAAAAGATCCCCTCCACACACTTCAAACATCACAAACGCACACCTCTTACTACAATGGACATACTTAGACCCAGGCCAACACATGGCCAAACATTGGACATGAAGCCGACCCTCTGGGCACAAAGCCTTCGATCCCCAGTGACAAAATTGCCACTCTACAAGTTAAAATTGATAAGAAAAAGCAAAACATACCTCCCAATACTACCCAAACCGACAAATCGCACACGATTGACAAACCAGAACAACGATTCAATTTCAACAAAGTTTCCATACTGGAGGTTGAAAAAATACTATCGCTCAAACCATCAAATTGTAGAGGCGATAATTGCCCTGCACAAATAAAAAGAGGCTTCAAGAGATTTATCTCCATTTATCTCTAAACTTATTCATTCACCTCTGGTACCATACTGAGCAATCTTAAGGAACCTTGGGTCCTCCCCCCCTCCTTTAAAAAGCAATCATTGGCCCGGCTATACCTACAAATTACAGGCCTATCACCACGGTGCCATTCCTACTAAAGATATTAGATTGGTCTATTTACAGATTCTACACCAACTTCTAGGCACCTGGCAATCAGGTTTCCGACCACAGCATGGCACTGATACTGCACTCGTTGATCTTAAGGCCCTGGTCGACGAGCTTAGAGAACAAGGAAAAAATGCCCTACTGCTCCTTCTGGATCTCTCGGCAGGGTTTGACCTGGTGGACCACACAGTACTCTGTAACCACTTAGAATCAGCAGCACACTTCTCATCCCAAGCCATAGCCTGGATCAAATCATTTTTAATTGAGAGAACCATGAGGGTCTTCTCCACTTCAGCGGCTGCAGACCCTGCTCCCATCACGTCTAGTAAACCCCAGGGATCCTGCATCTCCCCTACCATGTATAACATCTTTACTAAGCCCCTGTTTGATGATTTAGACATTCTAGGTGTCACCTACACTATGCAGATGACACCCGGATTCTCATCCCACTTTCTGGGGATTACAAACAGGATTTGGCCTTGGTGAATAGGATATACCTCATCATCCAGGCATGGATGGCACTTCACGATCTATGCCTAAATGATGACAATACGGAACTCATTCTGGGAACGACACCTAACATCAAGAAACTCAGCCAAGACTACACATCCTTTGTTATAGATGGCCATACAATCAAAGTTTCTAAGGAGGTAAAAACATTAGGTTTTTACCTCGACTCCATCCTCACTCTGGCCAAACAGGTGAACGCTATGGCATGTTCCACAGCCTACACTTGTAAGCTGATCAGATCGGCGAAACCCTACCTGTCCACAATCAGATGCACCACCTTGGTAAGAGCACTTGTGCTGTCCAAACTGGATTACTGCAACGCTCTCTACTTGGGATCCAATAAATACATTACTAAGAAAATTCAAATATTGCAAAATAACGCCCTGAGAGCAGCCCTAAGAACCTCCAAAAGAAAACATGTATCGATGTTCAGAAGTCAATCTAACTGGCTCTCTACTGTTGACAAAATTAAACTGAAAACTGCACCCATAACATTCAAATGCCTCAACAATTTAGCACCTAGCTACCCGACAGAGAGGTTCATAAAGAGTCTCATCCAGACCCACCAGAGTTGCCTATACAAACTGCCCATCAGTTCCCCCCTTCAAAATGACTATAACTGGAGGGAATAGCTTTTCTGTCAAAGCGGCCCAACTGTGGAATTCCCACCCGCCTACCTTAAGGACTGACCAATCCTACTCACACTTTAGATTAAACTTGATCAAATGGCTGAAAGAAAACAGTCTGTAGCTCCAGCACTACCTGCTCCCCCCAGTACTGACCTTGCTAACCCAACTGGACCCTACTTGTCAGCCGTGGATCCACACATGTAAATGCATATGTTTTACATGCTGCACTGTTGTATTGACCTGTATCTTTGTGCCTATATAACCTTGTAAGCTTAAAGTATTCTTGTTCATGCGCTCCGATACCTTCGGGTCTGCCGCCTGCTATAAATAAAATTAACAAACCTAGAAAGCTTATTAGCACACAGAGCTCGGGGGACTTCAGATTTGCATCCTCAACACACAGAACTGCAATCTTGCCTTTCCCTATCCTACCAACTAACCAAACCCACCCACTCTTTCATATGCGCCTGAGTGCCTGAAGGCCATGGAAACTGCAGGGTTGTGCGGGACCAATCGTATGAACTTAACACTCATTATCATTGCATGACTGTGCCCAGTATTCACAGCATATTGTGAAGATGCATTTGATTTTCGGTTTGCGTGAAGAGTATGCAATGATTTCATCTTTAGCCAGTGCAAGAGACTGAACAATGTTCATGACATTCGTGTATAATGTTCTCTAAGATCTCCACCACATGGGCATGTCTAAGGTACCCACAGCTGGCTGATGGATGTATTCCTTCACTGACTTACAGTCCAACGGGGCTCAGAATTTGTAGAAGAACCTGTGTAGTCTTTGCTTCATTTTCATTTCCTCTGCCATATTTTGTGATGTTTGGGTTCTCTTAAGTGCAATGCTCCTACTACTGAGGCACCTGGCCAATGAATGATGGCAGGTAACAATTAGAGAAAATGTGAGGGTTCTGACATTTTCCACATTATACTTAGCTGTTCCGGAGCGGACCTGCCTGTATTCCCTCAAAAAAGCGAATGACAAAATAAGGAGTCCGAGAACACACTTCTTTTCACAAAAAATAGAACGGCGTGGGGGAGGGGTGGGAGGAGTCTGGGAGGAGTAAGGGAATACATTAAGGTGGGGGAATGTTGGCAGGGGCAATGAGGGGACTCCACCCACATTTCAAATAAAAAAAAAATGTGCAAAAATCCGATGTCATTTTAGAAATTCAATGAAAAAAATGAGGTGTTTTCAGCCTCGTTATTTTGTATTCCGATTTCAGCGTAGAACCCACCTGCCTGAACAGAGCAGTGGCCGCCAGTTCATCTGGTCTTAATGCGAGATGGGTGTATCTGCCAGCTATATCCACCGACGAGGACCACCTGGATTATAAGGCTGCACCCCACCGTTCAAAGCTGTTGCATTCATCTGATAGAATGATATTTGTACAAAGCATGTGAAATTCTCTAGGTATTTTGGAAGAGCGAAACATAACTTTCAGTTGGCACTTGTTGAATGCAATTTGAGCATGTGTGCACTTGCCTCTGTGGCCCCTGCCCCAATAAGTGACTCCGATTTGTTTTAGACGGGGCGAGAACCCTCAAATCTATTTTCTCAACCTCGTATTCGCGTCTGCTGCCCCTGAATTATCCACTCATTCCCCCATTTCATGACCTTGATCACTGTGCCAAATGTATATTTTTATTTCCACTTTCTCCTAATGCTGTTGGATTCGTATATATTTATTGAACATAGAAAGTGCTTCGCAAGATGCACAGTACTAAGGGTGTATTCATGTGTGGAGCTGTCACATTGCTCTGTGCTTCATATAGGCATGCTATGGAGTGGTAGAAGTGGAGAAAAAGAACTAGTGGTACGCTTGCTGCATCCCAAAAGGTTATAGTGGGGTAGCGGGAGAGGAGGGGCGAGAAGAGGTGGCGGAGGGTCAAGGCGGGGCTTTACCTTTTGGATCTTGTTGCATTGTGGCTAAATTAGACATTGACTGAAATAATAACAACAAAATGGCCATAGATCATCCCCCAATTGAAATATCTAAGCAATGCATTGAAATCTTTGAGCCAACTGTATACAAATTAAACTAGACATTATTTGACAACCTTATCTTTAGAACCTGCTCATTGGTGTTATCCACGAGCCATAATTTACAGAGTTATAAACGTAGCTGAAACATCTTGGGAGTGGCATTAAATTCGAACTGCATAGGGCTCCTAAGAGAGTCAATCGGTACACATCCCACTTTCCTACATCCATAGTACCAGAAGTCAAGCCAGACATGATTGGTGATGCATTCATGTTATTTACAATTATGGCTGTATCCTTTTCTGTTAATACCATGAATTCTTCTGGGAAGATCCTGAGATGGTCTGGGGCCGACAAACCTGCACTTCAGCTCCAAATTGTGAATTCCAAACTCCCCCTTATCAATTCATCACTAGAACAGGCTGAGGACCCAGTTGAGGTGGTGGCCAAATGTACCTCCCTTCGGAGATACAGATCTCAGAAATTCACTATCATGCAAAATAAGCCCAAGGACAAGAGTTAAACCGGATGCTTTAACACCGATTTTATGCGAGCAAAAAGATTTGCTCCAATTGCAAAAGGTAACGAATATACCCAAATGCTAGATTAGAGCTGCCGGATCACTTTAAAACTGTGATCAAGGCTCCCAAAATCAGAAACCATTGCCTGAAACTAACTGGTAGAGGCAGCAGAAGGTAACACTCCAAGACATTCTGGGAGATGGTTACGCTCGGGCCCAATTACAGTAGAAGGCAAAACGGCCTGGAAACCATTGTTCCGGTCATTATGTGGGTTGAACCTTTTTTTCCCCTCCATTTAATGAGGAAATTACCCAATTGTCCCAGGAGATACCTTCTCTAATTTACAATACTAACCTGAATGCCTCTGTAGTGTCCCCATCAATGTACCTCTGCATAAATTCACAACTGGAGAGATGCGAACTGCAATCCAACTGCAAAAAACAATATCGCTGAACAGAACCTGTGTGCGCCCAGACTGACATTTGGCTTTAATGCTATAAGTAGGACTGGCATGGTGCCTAATTCTTGGACGATGGCTATTAGGGAGTGGGAAAGCCTGGATTCGTAGAGACTCAACTCTTTTCTAGATTCATCTTTTAAAATCTTTGGTCTAGCCTTGTTGGCAAGACTGTAACTTAGGACGAAAACCCATTGTATCTTATCACCAGTACAGCTGGGTTTCCGTCCAGGGGCTGGCACAGGTGAGCAGGCTTTAAACCTCTACCTAATACTTGCCAACTCAGTATACGTGAGACCAGGACCAATATAGTAGCTTTCATGGACCGGAGTACGGCCTTTGACGAGGTTAATCGCCTGTGGAAAGTGCTCAGGTCCATGACTGCCCTCACAAGCTTATAAACCTACTTCTAGCTCTATATCAAGACACGTATGCATGCGCGAGGAGCTGGGGAAATTGTCATTGCACCGAGAAGTTTGCGGTAAACAAAGGGGTTTGCCAAGGTTGTTCCTGCCCCCCGCCCTTCTGTTTTCTTTATATATCAACAGGCTTTAATCTGCCTTGACCCAGACTCAAAATTTGGAAACACTGCCTTTCTAGTCTGTGCTTTTTGCCTGTACCCCACTCGCTATGCAACCACTAAACACTGCCTATTGCAACTTCATGAATGACTTAGATATGCAAATAAATGTTGGTAAATTGGCAGCGTTCTGTCAGGATAGAAGGAGTCGGTGGAAGATGCGATCATTGCATTGATCATCCCGCTAGTCAAGGAATTCGACTATTCGGGTACAAGATTCACCTCCAACTGTCAGGGACATCTAGATTCATACAAACCTTGGAGGGGTTGGGGTGAGGTTAATCGATTTAATTATAATATCTAAATCCCAACAACCCGATTTGACCATGAAGGTGTATTCAAACAAAGCAGTGTCAGTAGCGAAATATGGGGTGACATTGTGGGGATTCACCAACCCAAAAGACCACCAGGTGGTAGAAAACAGCTCGTACCTTTTTTTTAATTTGTTGAGGTTACCACGTTCAGTTCGTAACTTTGGAGCTCATATGAAATTAGGTACCACGTTCCTAGAAGCTGACATAATGGACCAACCACTCTTGCGCAGGCTAAACATTTGGAGTAACCCAAAGGCAAAATGAACACAACTAATATCAGAAACTCTTTCGAAAAAAAACTAGAGCAGGGAATATTCGCTGCATACATTATGTAAAATCCTCCTTTGAAAAAACGTAATGCCCCCCTATATTTTATGAGCCCCTCTTTGCTAACGCCCTTTGTGTTAGGTCAGTTGAAATGTCTGCTCATTTTGCATTCAACCGAGTGGAGAGAAGTAACTGAATTAACAAAGCCAAGCAACCGAAGTGCAACCATTATTTCTGAACCATCGATGCAAAAGTGTACGGTGTGGGCTAACTTCCCCCAATGAGAGGATCATTATTTTTAGAGCCAGATTTGACTGTCACCCTCTCGAAGCAATTGCCGCTCTATGGAAGGGAGACCGCAATATGAACCAATGTTTGATATGTCAAGCTCCAATGGAAGACATTCTAAATGTTATCCTTTTTTTGCCCAGCTTATTCAGCTAAAGCCCTAATTCCAATTGTACACAAGCAGTGCTTCACACAGTCGCCTGGCTTTGATGCATTTGCTTTAGGCTAATACTTTGAGAACAAGCTGGGCCCTGCTGTTATTCTTAAAACGTGCACTGAATTGAATTTAAGACTTAAATTAAATTAATGGCTAAATTAAATTAATGGTGTCCCTACAATTAGCTGACTGAATCTACTTAACAATTCTATGGTAACAATCTAACCTTATGCAATAGATACACTAAGGCATTCTAATACTTGTATATTTTCTACAAGATTTTAAGCGCGTGTAATTTAAAGCTAATCAAGTGACAGACCCTTTGTCAATGGGCATTCTGTCCCCTTTGGGAATACACAGCTCCCTTTTGAGACCCACTGAGTTTTATTTGTATTTTGTAATGTTTTTTTATTTGTCATATTGTGGGATGTTTTTACCCATGCATCCAAGCCCTACCACAAAACTGTGCATACTGGCATCATGATGGCCAGAACTCCCCAGAAAGTGCACAGGGAAAACCTGAAGAATAGGCTGCCACCCATTTTTGCCTATGTGAGCACAGGAGGGCACTGCCTAAAACCACCATTGAGCTACACACACAGTAGCCTGAAACCATTGGGAATGGCAATTCTGATTGCCAAAAGCAACCCAGAACTGTTGGGAATTCATTTTCTTGATGTCAAAAATTTGCTAAAATCATGGGCACGAAACCACCAAACAAAAATTCAACCCTGGTTGAGTGTTCTACTTTATTCTACTGTAAGGATTCCCATCAAAACAATGTTAAGCAAGGATCATATACTTACAAGCAAAATCCCCTTTTTGAAATGCATTAATTCAAGACAGATCCCAAAAATGGGTGCAGTACCGGCATTTTCCACAAACCGGCGCTAGCGGTCTAAACTCTGACAGTAGAACTGTACTTCATGAGTTGCCAAAGGATCCTGAGCCAGCTGGAAACTTCAAAGCCTTTTGGTTAATTAAAATTCATAAACACCTGTTCACAGAAGACAGGCTGATTCAATTAACGGTCCAAGAGGCTGGGAAACCTTCTCACCTCAGAACTCCACACAAGAAGCCAGGATATCACGTGGCCCTGTTGATTGAGAGGGAGGAGTTCCTCCTCCAGCCTGCAGGACACCACACAATAGACCCTTTCCATTGAATAGGATATGCTGATTTGGGTGTTTACTGTCAACACACTGCTTTGGGAAAGAAGAGACATGTGATCCCTGACTCTCCCAGTTCCTAGGGGCAGGCCAGACTGGAGTGTGAATTCATATTGCAGCAAATGTATGTTTGATTAAATTGCTTATAAAATCGTGTATTAAGCTCACAGAAATGTGCAATTTAGGGGTTCACAAAATGGAAAAGGCCCTCACGATTTGAGACCAAACTCCAATTTGTGCGGTGTCCTAGGACCAAACCCCGCTAATTATTAATACTGCAGACACTGTGTTTATGCTAGAGACCTAGTAAATTACTGGAATATGTGTAGAAGGGGTTTGTACATTTGTGTAATTTTTGGTAAAGATTTAACATTGCTGAACCAACTAAAAACGAAAATAAGTTGCCATTTTTGAATGCAAGCCCCCAGGAAGATCAGAGTTGGGCCAGAATGTACCTCAAGTGATCTGCAATCTGTACATGTAATGTCAACCACTTGTGCGTTTGGGAAATATGTTTAGTTATGATAATGATTTCTAAAGCAAAAGCAAAGGGGCGTTTCTTCAATAGATTGTAAATGGCAGCATCACTCTGACTCACAACTCAGTTCCCCCAATCAAGGGAGAGAGGAGGAACTGGCCAATGATAAGTTGAGAGGGTTGGGCATGCAGAATAAGCTGACCCACCCACTTTCTAAACACATAAAAGGAGACTGTGCAGGACAGGTAGGGACATTCAATTTCCATTTCCTTGCGGAGCACGCTGACGGACGACTTCACATCCAGAGATCCGGACTGACTCCAGCAAGACAGAGACCAGAATTTAGAACTCTGACCCCAGAACGTAAAGCAAAGGACTAACCCACAAGCTGAGTTCTCTTCAGCAGGCCTCAAAACCTAACCAAACTATTCACAGAGCTGTTTGAAATCTTTGCCAAGAACTTTTGCCAGAACCGGTAGCAGACCCAGAAAGCAGTGCGGTATCCAGAGGTCCAGAGGTCCAGAGATCCGTGCAGTGCCGAATGCCAAGCCAGACCAGCAGAGCAGAGCTGACCCAGATCGCTGTGCGCAGAACCAGTACCAAGTGGCAAGAGAACCGCAGCCAATCCTGACCCGATCCGTGACGAAGTCGCATTCCTGTCCAAAATATAGTGCGAGTACTCAGCCAGAACTATGCAAAACCCAATCTCTTAGTTTAATATAATCTAATTCAAACTATTTTAACCTATTGAGAACTGCATCCTAGAAATCGTGTCATTCTGTCATTCTAAAGCTGCAAAACTGTCATTTGTCGTTCTGAGCTTTATTTTAATTTTGAGAATCTACCTTCACAAAATCGTCCGTATCTCCGGAACCGTTTGTCCTAGGAACGAAATTTAACTTGCATCTTAAAGCTAAGATGCTAAGCTTTCCAACGAGCCTAAACCTTTCTACTCCTTATACTTCCTCCGTAATTGCGCTTGACGCACGGGACTAAATTGCCGCAATTTGACATTTTGCTTCATTCCAGCCACGTGTAAAAACCTTTGTCTTTTGCTTCCATCACGGAATTCTGTTTTCAACTTGATAACCATCCCTGGATCATTGATAGGGCTAGCCTGAACTGATTTAAACTATCTCTCACTCACCCTGAACCTCCTATAGGGAATTAAAAGCAATTTGAGTATATTTTTCACTTCATTGCCACCACATTTAAAAGGATTTTGCCTGTGTTTAAAATCCTACCTGTTTTCCTCTAAGCTCGCTTGGGGGAACTGGAACTTTGTATTGCATTTGTGTGTATTCCTGAGAATTGTGTGTGTTACTTCCATCTCCTTACATTGCATAGGGGGGGGAGTGAATTGTCAAAGAAAAAGTGATCACATTATCTTTTGCTGAAATCATATCAAGTTTATTTCTGTACTGCCTTTAATTCATCTTTGCATCTCCTTGAAACCATAAAGCATTCTCTGATACCTTATTCCCCTGTACCTAGTCATAAGTCACCAGAACTGTGCTATTGTAGGATTACCTATTGCTGATTACTGCTCATATTCACAAGTGTGATATCAATTATTAATTTATTATAAAAGTGCGATATATATATTGTTTAATTCTCAAACCTTTTAAATTTGCAAAACAAACTTACTTCTTGGCTCAGTGGGGGTCAGGGGGATTCTAAGAGAGGGGTGTTATATAAGGGTTGTCATCCAGAGTACACGAACCGGACATAAAAATATATAAATAAGAGCTTCCCTTGGGCATCCCAGACCAGGCACTGACTTAGTGGCATTGCTTGATTGGAGTCATTTAACAATATCAAGAGGCTGAAATAATGTGTTTATAATGATGCCTTTTGATGTTTTGTTGCGTACATTTGTTTTATGGAACTCTTTTGTTCCGAAATTAAATATGAATAAATCATTGTAAATAACAGTAATTGAGGACCACATGAATTCAATACTTTGGGCAAGCCCATAAGCATTCCTTAAACTCCATGCACTTTGTAGTTGCCAGTGATCATCTGGCAGCACTCACTTTAATTGATTATAAGCACTGGCAAAGGCAACAGTTTTGAGTGTGCATGGAATAGGCAGTTGCCAGGCATTGCCATGTCGATACTACATGGCCATAAAATGGCAAAAGGTGCAGTCAAAATGGGGATCAGACAGGGCTGCGTCCTGGCCCCTCCATTTATTTATTTATTTCTAATGTACATTAATAGCTTTGCTGCGGATATGTTAGTGTTATCGTTGGACGCCCCAATATTGGGTTCTCATAAGTGGAGCCTTCTGCTATTTCAGATGATGCTGTGATCTTGGCCAAAAGCCCTAAGGGTCTACAAGAGCAATTGACGTCCTTTTGGGTTACTTTGTTCGGCCAAACATGTGTCCATAAATTCATCCAAAACGAAGACTTTGGTGTGTTGCCCCCTGACTGGTCTGTTCCAGACAAAACATAAACCTCCACTAATCTCTCTGGAGAGTTTTGAGTATATGGGGATAACGTTTGCAAATGATCTGAAATAGGCCAAACAGTTGGAAAAATGTAATTTAATAGCGGCTAGGCTAACTGGTGCGGTGACCACCTTCTCAGCTCACCTTGGAGGTAGGTCCGTGTCCTCCACAATGCCCTATATAGGACACGGGCAGTCCCAGACATAGTCTATGGTGCAGAAGTATTGGGCCATACGTCAACTGTTTCCTTAAACGGAAAACACCTTTTTAAAACATCTGATGGGCCTCCCGGTTAGTGCGCCAGCGGCCCTAGAATTAGGGCATGTAGAAATTAAGTATGAGCTGATGCTGAAAACTCTGATCCATGGCGGAACTTGATTCATATAGACAGGGTCTTGCGAAAGTCCTAGCAATGGAAGATGGAACGCTAAGCATCTCCTTTTGGTTTGGTGCTAGAGCTTAATTCTGTGTTTTGACCCCATGAGTATTAATCGCCAGTCGAAAAATTTGCTAAAGACGAGATTCTACGATTGGGATCACAGGGCCAAGAGTGGATATTTGCTATGCAAGTTACATGGTGCTTACATTTTATATGGCTATGGAGCCAATACCTTGAATACCCAGTGGGAAGAAATGCTTGTCTACTAAATTTCACTTGGGCATTCTCCCACATGCAAAATGTATGTGACCCTGGGGAAAGGGGTTGCCTGCATACTGCCCAGTATGTTCCACCGCAGTTGAAGATGATTTGCACGTTATGCTGTTCGGCCCGCTGTATAAAAGCTTGAGATCCAAGTGGCTGAAGCCGCTACTAACTCTGCAGGCCATTAGCATTAGGGGAGAGGCCCTCATTGTTATGAAATGCTGCTCGTCTCCCATTGCTTTTATTTTTTTATTTACTGCCCACATAAACAGCAGGAGTTTTTGTTTTTACTTTCGTTTTCCGTGCACAGGGTTACAAGTACAACAGTTTCTTCTGTATGCTGTAAACATTAAAAATGCCCTTCCGTGATCTATCCATAATTATGAATTGCGACGAGGGAAATTGTTAATGAAATTCTGTGCATTAACTGATACCTACCTCAACAGTTTTATTGACTTTTGTAAAATACAATGAGATCTGATTTTATTGCCTTTTTTAATGTTTGGTTGCTCTGCTTTTATGGTGTACAGCCAAAATAAAGCTGAATTGAAATTAAATTTGAATACATCATTTGAAATAACAGTAAATGAGCTCCACGTAAATTCAGTACTCTGGGCCAGCCCATAAGCATCCCTTAAACTCCATGCACTTTGCAGTTGCCAGTAATCATCTGGCGGCAGACAAGCACTGGCAAAGGCAACAGTTTTGAGTGTGCATGGGATAGGCATTTGCCATGCACTGCCATAGCGATATTACATGGCCATAAAATGGCAACAGCCGGAAAATGGTGCCATTAGCTAAGCATATGATAAGAGTGCATAACATATGGCTAAATCCTATTTCCAAGCCAAAATTGCTGTGTGCTTGTTTAACAGGACCACGGCCAGTTTTCGAAGTGTACGAAAAGAAGTCGTGAAACTATGTTCCCTGCTGGCTTGCCCTAGCTCCCCACAAACCCCATTGCCACACCCCTTCCCATGCACAATCCAACCCCCAAACAAACACACCTGTTGTTTAAGGGAATGTTCAGTGCAGTGCACTGAAGCGCACGTTTAAACTTCTTGCTACACTTTTAAAAGGAAACCATTCCAACACGGGTCACTTTTTAAAATAAAAGTATAGGAGCAGTAAAACCTTTTTTGCTTTTGTTTTTTAAGGAGAGCAGTACTCCTTCCAACCGCTCCCACCCACTTTGACCACTGACTGCAGCGCAAAGACCAGATATAAATCAAGCAGCTGAAAACATACTAAGTCAAGGCATGTTTATTGAATTGAATTGATAGTTTATTTATATCGTGCCCATATACAAGTGTTTCAGAGCACGACAAGGCAAGGGAGGGGGAACAGGGGAGAACAAAACAACGATCTTGCACCAGTAGTGAATTTACAGCTGCAATTAAGCCATTTGCTATTAGCAGACTACTTGGAAATAACACTGGCATGCCAAAGTTTGATGTTACTGCTTGATCGAGCTAGCTCAGAGATTCCAGTTAGTGGGCGGGAAGGGCTGTAGGGATTAACATGCCATGGGGCTGTCAATAGGTGGCTTAATAATCAAACACCTTCAAGCTGTTTGTTCCTCATCGCATGTCCTTTTCCTCCTTGCTGTACTCTAGTGCAGTAGTTTCGGCTTATAGTTTGTGCTTATACTCCTTTTTAGTGGCCAGAAATGTACTTAATTTGAACTTCTGATAAAAGCATAGCTCTCTGGTTAGTTGCCCCTCTGGTCCTTTGCTGCTCTGGTCCATTGCTACTCTGCTCCTTGGCTGCTCCGGTGAGTTTCTCTCCTCTGGTTCTTAGCTCCCTGGTGAGTTGCGGGGGGGAAAAACGGATGCAAGCAAATCGCTTCCTTTTTCTGTGGGCTATTGCAGCCTAAAGTGCACTTTGAAAGCCCTAATTTACCGTGCATGGTGTGTCCATGCAATCAAATTGGGCACTAACTGGAGAAATATATGGTTACAATAACGGCAATCGAAATTAAGATTGGATAAGCAGGAGCTAAAAGCAGCTCCTGGGTAGCCGGCATTAACCCGGGACCAGGAGCTACCACTGGGGAACCAGGAGCAAGTGCATAGCATTCCGCAAATCTAACTTCAACATAAAATGCAAACTTAACATTTAGCTCATTTATTATGATCCATAATGCTTTAAATGTCATATAGATGTGTTGCAAGGCATATTTATAGATTATCCCAAATGCACAGAGTTCTATTCACATGTGTGCTTGTTTGGCATCAGTTGGCCTAGGGAGATAAAGGGATCTCCTGGTAACTGTTGGTGCCAAGCTAACCAGGCTCTTTCAAGCTACAAGCTGGAGCTTAATGGCTCCCAGCTCCTCACTTTTGAACCCTGCAATAACTACTTCAAAATAATTTGACCTCCTGTCCTTACGAGCAATAAATCTCAACACAAAAGCCGTCCACTGAAACACAGGATACACAATGAAAACGCACACCACCCAAAAGCATGTGTGCACTACATTTCCCTAAACCCCAAACTAACCCAACACAGATACACCAACGAAACGCCCCACATCCCTCAAACAATGCTCCGACAGACCCAAAGGCAACCACACAAATAATACCTGGGCAACCTGGAGCATACATTAACCAACCAATGCACCACATATATAGCCCAGTCCTTTCAGACCTGCTGACTGCAACATTGTAACAAAGCAACCTTGCCTTTCTCCCCCTGCTACTGCACTAGTCCCTCCCGCTACCCCGTGCAGATCCTAAAGCTCCTGGAAACTGTGAACATGGCAGGCTTGTTATTCAAGACACAATAACTAGGCATAGCAAAGTGCCTCGTTCTCCTGTGGGGCAGTGCTCTGGAAGGCGCTAGCAATTTACGTGACTAGCAGCAACAGGAGAGGAATTGACAATTGATTTGGGGACGGGCAAACCACTATCCCAGAATCTCTGGTGCCCTGACTGGCTGGTGAGACTAATTATCTGCCTGTCAAATCAAGTGGTATGGGACGATGGGAGGGCCAGTGCACAGTATGTACGTTTAGGCAATGGCCTGGGAAGGCGGTACTAACTGAGGAGCACACAGGTACACTATTTGGCACCTAAAACATTTTATCTGCACTTTAAGGCGTCTCTTCTTCATTGAGTGTTACGAACTCCAGTTTCTGCAATTAAAATCAGTGATGTTAAATTATTTGCCCAGGGTCACACACTTTAGCTGAATATTGAAGTATGGATTTGAACCCACTCTGCAATTTAGGCACTTCATCACATACCGTCCAAGATTGACTTGGTACAAATATATTTAAGTTTTGTTTTTATAAGGCCCACGATAATACGTGGAGTTTACATGCAAATTACACAAATTGCCCAGTAAAGCAACATGACGACATGTACAGCCAAAAGCATATCATTTTAGCTCAATTTTCTATATCCTATCGGAGGATAGCACAAGGGGCAACGCTCTAATTCCCTATCTGCACTTAGAAACCAAACTCGGGTACGTGTTCTAAAAAAAACAATGACATTAAATACATAACTCCCCAATGGAAAACCACTCGTTTCAAAATGCAAAATACTGCAAACCTGAAAAATCTATTTGACAGCGTTGTACTTTTAACACTTTGAGAGAGACACTAAAAGACGTGTAATAAATTTTGGTATGGTGATCATTTGTCATAAACGTCCAGCTTGTCCGTATTCATGAAATTAAACATTTTGACCATCGAAATGAAAGAAAACGTGTTACTGTTTGCATGTCAGGCTGGTGGATAGAACCACATATTTCAAATGGAGCTTTACTTTGTTCCTCTCTTCAAGTCACAGATTTGCAAGGCAATTGGTGCTATGTGAGGTGTTTCAGAAAACAAATTAACTAGTGGTACTGGATTTATATTACACAAACTCTTCTGGTGATAGGTTAGTTAATGCCTTACCCTGGCTGTTGGTGGAGAAGGAGCACGACAAAGCCGTGTTTGGTGGTGGTCCGGCTGTTGGCTCATTGTGCACATTTCTATTGGTACTTCACAGCAGGGTAATGCTGTGGTTGTGATGTGGTGCGTGGTTGGCACTGGCGGGTGTTGGCTCATTGTGCACATTTCTGTTGGTACTTCACAGCAGGGTAA
Organism: Ambystoma mexicanum; assembly: GCF_040938575.1. NCBI lineage: Eukaryota > Metazoa > Chordata > Amphibia > Caudata > Ambystomatidae > Ambystoma > Ambystoma mexicanum. The sequence goes on along the minus strand of NC_090934.1, from coordinate 1,107,538,780 downwards.
TGCTGTGGTGTGTGGTTGGCAGCTGTTAGCTCATTGTGCACATTTCTATTGGTACTTCACAGCAGGGTAATGCTGTGGTTGTGAAGTGGTGCGTGGTTGGCATTGGCGGGTGTTGGCTCATTGTGCACATTTCTATTGGTACTTCACAGCAGGGTAATGCTGTGGTTGTGATGTGGTGCGTGGTTGGCACTGGCGGGTGTTGGCTCATTGTGCACATTTCTGTTGGTACTTCACAGCAGGGTAATGCTGTGGTTGTGGTGTGTGGCTGGCATTGTCGGCTGTTGGCTCATTGTGCACATTTCTATTGGTACTTCACAGCAGGGTAATGCTGTGGTTGTGATGTGGTGCGTGGTTGGCACTGGCAGGTGTTGGCTCATTGCACATTTCTATTGGTACTTCACAGCAGGGTAATGCTGTGGTTGTTTGTGATGTGGTGCGTGGTTGGCATTGGTGGGTGTTGGCTCATTGCACATTTCTATTGGTAGTTGACAGCAGGGTAATGTTGTGGTGTGTGGTTGGCAGCTGTTAGCTCATTGTGCACATTTCTATTGGTACTTCACAGCAGGGTAATGCTGTGGTTGTGGTGTGTGGCTGGCATTGTCGGCTGTTGGCTCATTGTGCACATTTCTGTTGGTACTTCACAGCAGGGTAATGCTGTGGTGTGTGGTTGGCAGCTGTTAGCTTATTGTGCACATTTCTATTGGTACTTCACAGAAGGGTAATGCTGTGGTTGTGATGTGGTGCGTGGTTGGCATTGGCGGGTGTTGGCTCATTGTGCACATTTCTATTGGTACTTCACAGCAGGGTAATGCTGTGGTTGTGATGTGGTGCGTGGTTGGCACTGGCGGGTGTTGGCTCATTGCACATTTCTATTGGTAGTTGACAGCAGGGTAATGCTGTGGTTGTGGTGTGTGGCTGGCATTGTCGGCTGTTGGCTCATTGTGCACATTTCTATTGGTACTTCACAGCTGGGTAATGCTGTGGTTGTGATGTGGTGTGTGGTTGGCATTGGCGGGTGTTGGCTCATTGCGCACATTTCTGTTGGTACTTCACAGCAGGGTAATGCTGTGGTGTGTGGTTGGCAGCTGTTAGCTTATTGTGCACATTTCTATTGGTACTTCACAGCAGGGTAATGTTGTGGTGTGTGGCTGGCATTGTCGGCTGTTGGCTCATTGTGCACATTTCTGTTGGCACTTGACAGCTGGGTTATGCTGTGGTTGTGATGTGGTGTGTGGTTGGCTTTGTCAGCTGCTAATTAATTGTACATGTGCAGCTACATTGTATTTTTCCCAGTGAAGCCGGAGTCTCACTCCAGTCAAGTTTTCTTTTCATTTTAAACTAGTAAACCTCGCAGATCTAAACTCTGCTTTAAAAGGTAGCTTTATTTTGTGATCCCTTTCTGTGGCGTGCGTGACCGAATGGGGTGTTTGTGGCTATATAACTTCTTTCCATATTCTAATGACTCTTCTGACGAAGCTTCAATATTAAAAGCAGCCACAACTCTCCCCTTCTTGTCTGAAACCAGACACTTGAGGACTGCTGTGAAGATGAGTTGTCCCTCCCCCCCCCCCCCCCCAACACTCCCAAGCACTAAGACTTGCAAGTGCTAACGTCCCATTCTGATTTCCGTTGCCTAAAAATCTATGCATACGGAAAGAATGTTTTACTTATGCAATGTTAACCGCACTGCCCTGGGCACTGTTTATCAACTGTATGCTCTCCTGCAGGCCGACGGCTCTATAGGTGATTAAGGTCAAGTCCACATAACCCATAATTTCGAGTGGGCGGGGGGGGGGATTCGGTGGGGGAGGGGGAGTGGTGCTACATCCTATTTGGCCAATGATCACTGCGCAACTGCCCCCATGTGCCACAAATGTCACTACTGGTACCACTCTTGATCACCCATTGCCTCCCAGTATATATTCCGGTCAGTGTTCGCTTCTCGCATTTCCAAACTCCAACAGTCCAACTGGGAATAACTGCGGAAAACCCGAACACAATCAAGGACAGAAAATGGACTTGGAATTTCCCAGCCAAATAGGAATGAGACAAACCAACAGCCGATATGACGACCCCAAATGGACTAGGGCAGCAGAAAATGAAGTGGGAGTGAGGAGAGAATGCCAGGGGACAGGGGAGGCACACAAACCCTCCCCAAACCGAATTGGCAACAAAAATCACCAAAAACTGAGAAATGCCACCTGAAGAATGAGCATCCTGAGCCCCTGGCTGCTACCACACTAGAGACTGTTTTCAAAAGCGTGCTAGAAAATGGAGAGGCGCTTGCAGGGGTTTTAAAGCCTCTCCCCTATGTAACACAGTCCCTGGGGAAAAGACAGACCTAGATTGTTTCCTAGAGTCTGGTGAGCTCTGCAGCCAATAGAACTGGGAGACAGAACCAGCAGGCGGTTATGTGTCATTTCATCGCCCCTCCTTTTCACAGCATTTTTCAATGCAAACAAACATTTGTTTTTGGCTGGGTTACCCCCTTCGCAGCTACTTATAACCTAATCCCGACACACCTTACCCCTTCCATATATCCCTTTACCCTCGCCCCCCCCATAGTTTTCGATGATTTTTTGCAGCAAAAAAAGTTCTTTGAAAAATAAACGGGCGATGAAAAGTCATACCCCAGCAGGGACTACAATGAGAAAGACGGGAGAGGCAGTGTGAGGGTTACAGTGGCGAGGTCAGGAGGCGATGTCAGTAAGGACGGAAAGACCAGGCGGAGGAGCTGCGTATTGGAGAGTTGGTGGTAGAATTTTAGCAGAGTGAAGTTTAGGTATTTGTGGAACAGTCATACCAGTTGTGGATGTGTAGTATAGTGGGCGGGGGGAGGAAGGGCTGTGTAAAAAGCGAGAGACAGAGAAATATATGAGAGAGGTGGTGAAGTAAGAGGGTGAGTGTATGATGCAGTGGTGGAGGCAGTGCAAGACTGGTGGAGGTAGAGGTGAGGCGGAGTGATCAGGAGGACGGGTGAAGGTAGTGGTAAGAGATGAGCAGAGCGAGTGTGGTACCGCATGGATAGAGAAAAGGGGTGTATTGAGTGGCCATGGCAGAGTAACCATAGTGGTGTGGAGAGGAGAGGGCAATAGTAGTGTGGGGGAGAGAGAGAGAGAGAGGGAGCGTAACAAGGAGTGAAATGGGAGGCTGGAGATAGACAGTAAAGCGAGAGGAACATATGGAGAAGGAAGTGTTGGGAAAAGTGAGGAGAGACAGTAGGTGGAGTGTGAGGGAGAAGAGTAGGAGGAGATTAAGGCAGAGCAACAAAGGTGGGAAGAGTAACATTGCCGCGTGGAAGCAGAGTGCAATAGAGACGGACACAGCGTTTACCTTTAGTCAACCGCGACAAGCCAGAAAGGACCTTAGATCTTAGTGGTTACCGATCTCGAGAGACCATTTTGCAGTTGAGGGCAACCTGGCTTGGGCAGTACGGGGGTGGGGGGCGGGTGGAATGGGTTATACTTGACTAGATGGAGAGAGGGGAGACAGCCCTTCGCGAGTAAACACCCTCTTTTCCAGCCCGGTATATTCCAATGAAAAGATCACTTATCAGAAAATGGATCCATCTATCTGTTCTAATACCAGTTTGCTCATGTTGGAATAATCTGCACGTTTTAAGTTGCTTAGATGAATACAAACCCTTGATTCTTCCTGGAGACCCCAGTTATTAATGCCATCTGTGACATTAATTCCAGCATTTCCATGGATCTGCAGATGTGCAATCCAGTAGCGGGAACACTGACTGGAATGGGGCCATTGATGTTTTATTCCACGATGAACTATCTCTTTGATCCTTGGACTTGTTGAGCAAGCGCTTGCTCAAGCAGCTTTGCTGGGAGGCGGATCTGTGAATTGGGAAGCTACTTAGCTGGATCCGTTGGTTCCTGTGAAAGCTCTTTTGAGCCCTGGTCAAGGCTTGCAAGTGCTGTGTAATAATGGCATTTTGTACATTGTACAGCACTCCTTTTTAGTTTGCGGCAGTTCCTCTTGGCTCATGTTGCCATTCATTTGCTGGTTTTGTCCTTCGTCTGTCCGAACTAATAAACAGAGTAAGGGAAGTGAATCACAGGGAGTGCATGATGATTTTTGTGGTTACAAAGGACATCAGTTTACTTATAGTTAGCGCCTCGCTAGTTCAAGACTCTGCACAATGTCTTGATCACCCCTTCCCTCCAGTGCCCATGCTCCACGTTCATCTTCATCTGTTGGCATATGGTTGTGATCAGGAAGGTTTCCCTTCCTTTTGGTGTCCGTCATGTAGCATGGCGCAACAATAAGGCACACATTTTCTTAACTGGACAGCCCCACATTCTTCATTGTGGCAGAAGAGTCTAACTTTAAAACCAACTTCTGGCCCTCATCCCAGTGTTTATCTTCTCCGTGGGACTAGGGTGCTACATAGAGAGAGATCTCCGGGTTCTCTTCCTTGGGTGGATGGGCCTTCCTTTGAAGGACATTAGTCGTCTCGCTCTGTTCCGTCCCTCCTAGTTTTTCTGGTGTGGGGTGAATGCCTTTCCCCTGAGTGGATGCGAGTGAGGGATTCTTTCCTGGTCTGCAATGAAAGCCTTGTTTGAGTGAGTGGAGGAACTTGGTGAATGTGTGCGTCTCTTCATTCCTTTCCCCTGTGGGTACTGTTCCATGAATTGCTTTATCTTTTGGTTGTCAAAAGCATAAAGGAGGGAGATTGTTTCACAGTATCTCCCGATGTGGTATGTAAGAATGTCCGAGTTACGCTGCATGCGCGAGTTCCGAAGCGATGTCATGCGCAATGCTACATGTGGAACCTGGATGAACGTTCCACCAGTGTCCATAATATTGATGCTGCTGAGTAGGGAAGGTGCTGGTGGATGGCTCCCCCATATAACCAAACTGCCTTACTTATAACTCAAGACAAGTATGAAACCTACCAGAAGGCTCAGATAAACCTGCCTCCTGCAGACATACTCCTACGACTTTGTGTGTGTGTGTACACACTATTAATATAATTGAGATAGAGCTGGTGTGGCAGGTTATACTTCCTAAGGTAGCACAATGCAGCAATCCTTCACTGAAAAAACAATGTTATTAGGTTCAAACATTAAAATATTAAATCAATGTACACTTAATTGCACATAAGTGCTAATATCAAAGTAAAAGAGAAACTATAGGAATACAAGACCAATAAATGGATAATGTTTGAGAACAAAGTGAGTAATGCAGAATACAATATCAATGGATACAATGGTCACTTGATTGGCGTATACTATTAGTTTGAGCCTCTTTTGTAATTGAGGTTTGTGTACACACCATAGTTTAGATCACATGACAATTTACATGGAAAAATGTCCAAATAACATTTTACATGTCCATAATTGTTAACCAGATTTAGAAAACAAATGTTGGGACACATTTTCGTGTCTTTCGCTTGTGTTTTTCATTGCCAAGGGTACTACTATAACAACCAAAGTGTCTAAACATTGGAAATAAAATTGTAAAGGTTACTACATGCAGCCCAAAGTCCCTCGCACTACAAATTAGTCAGTCTTTGTACACCATTAGATCACAGAACTCCATTGTTATATTGGGTAGCTCACATGTATGCTATATTATAGCTTTTTATGTTTGTTTAACATTTATATAGCGCACCAGGTACCCGAGGGCTTAAGGGCGCTTCAAAACGAAACACTCACAAAACAAAAGAACGGACAGGAGAGACAATCCCAGTTGGACGCAAAAAGGTTCATAAGCGGGGAGAGTAATCAGGAGGCGAATCCGACCTATGAGAAAAGCGCAGTTTTAAGCCCTTTTTCAAAGATTTCTACCGTGGGATGGCCAACATGTTTGTTTCATCAGAACGAAGGGTACGGATGTTGTTTTTTACTGAAACTAGTTCTTTTAGATATAGTGGCATAACTCCATGTATGCATTTGTGGGTGATATGAAGCAATCTAAACATAATTCTGGCCTTAACCGGCAACCAGTGGAGGCTGTGCCGGGCCTCCGACACATGGTCTCTTCTTGCTAAGCCTTTCACTACCCTAACTGCTCCATTCTGAATGACTTGCAACCGGTGGATGTCAGATACCGGCAGCCCTATGAGAAGGCTGCAGCAATAGTCGATCTTAGAGCTGATTATGGCCCTTGCCAATGTTTCTGCGTTGGCTTCCGATATGAAAGGTCTCAAACATCGAAACAATTTGAGAAAATAGGAAGCGGAAGAGACCAAGTTATTCACTTGGGCGTTCATGCTAAGGTTTTTGTCCAAGTAAATGCCTAAGGTTTCCACCTTGCTTATGACCTCAATGCGGCAGTCATCAATAATGAGCGATTTATAGCTAGGCCCTAGTTTGTCTAATTTGGCCTCTGAGCCGATGATTAGAAGCTCGGCCTTTGCGCTATTCAAGGCTAGGCCATTGAGTACCATCCAGTCCTGAATTTTCTTATAAATATTGTTAATTCTTGCCTCATCTTCAACAAGGGAACCAGATATGGGGATGACACATTGGGTGTCATCCGCATAGTTTGCAAATACAATCCCCTCGTTCTGGAGCATCTGGAAAAAGGGAATCATAAATGTATTATAGAAGCAAGGCGACACGCAAGCACCTTGAGGGACTCCATACATAAGTATGGTCGGTTCTGCTTCTGCATTGTCTCTGGCCACTCTATTTAGCCTATTCTTCAAAAAAGATATGACCCAATTAACTGCTTCATCAGAGAAATTGGCATTCTGTCTTAGCCTGGTGGACAGAATGTTATGGTCCACCAGGTCAAAGACACCCGACAAATCTAATATCATGAGAAGGGAAATATGACCACCATCCATTCTCTGTGAGAGATGAGACTTGAGTGCCAATAGAGCTGTTTCAGTTCCGTAATTCAAACGGAACCCTGATTGAAATGTATGATAAATTTCATTTTGTTCCAGATAGCTAGCGATCTGGTTATAGGCCACAGTATCCAAGATTTTTAGCAGGAACGGTTAGTAATAGGCCTGTAGTTGGAGGCGGTGAGAGGACGAAGGTTGGATTATTTTTAGCAATGGAGTAATCCATGCTTTTTTTATGTTATCCGGGACTTTATTAGCTGCGAGGGATGCATTGACTAACTTGGTTAAGGCTGGAATGTGGACCGGAGAACACTCTTTGATTATGATCGAAGAGCAGGGATCCCCTTTACAACTTGTGGATTTTAAATTGGAAAGTATCTTGGACAAGTCTTGCTCTGAAATAGGTTGGAAACAAAACTCAGCTTGTTCCACTGGTTTACTAATAGGGGTCTGGAGGCTATTCTCTGGTAACTGAGTCGAAAGGCTAAGTTTCTTAAACTCAATACCTTCTCTAATTTTGATGAGTTTATTGGATAGGGTACATTGTATCTGTGTACACCATGCCTCATCTTTACTGAAGGTGGCTTGAGTGGGACTAGGTGCATGAGCCTGTCTTTTAGGATTTTAAACAATTCACGGCTATTGGACTTATCCTCTGCAATCCTGGTGTCAAAGGATTCCTTCTTGGCAGAGTAGATTGCTGTTTTGTATGCCTTGGCAGCTTTTTTATAAGCGACCAGGTCTATGCAGTTTTTATTTTTTCGCCAGATATGTAACGATTTAATTTTCTTTGATTTAAGTAACTGAAGCTCCTTGCTAAACCATGAATTACGTACCGGGTACTAATTTGGTTTTCCATGGTGCTAAGGTCTCTGTTATAGAATCCAGCGCTTCAGAGAAGGTGAGGGACATTTTGTCTAGATTATCCATACTGCTAATCTGCTTGTTGAGAGACAGCCCATTCTGCCATGTGTGTGAGGTTTAGCTTCCTACGGTTGCGTGACAAGATGGGAATTTTAAGAGGAGGAGCTCTCTTTTCGTAATAGTCCATCTGAATTGAAAAATAAATGCAAGAATGATCCGACCAGGGGCATGCAAGCACCTCTTGATCAATAAGGCTCAGATTCAGAGTCGAGACCCAATCCAGGGTGTGTCCCTTGATATGAGTTGGAACTCGAATATGTTGAGACATTTCAAGAGAATCGAGGATAGTTAACATATTCTTGGCTGACACATCCGTAGCGCATCCCAACTACAAATTAAAATCACCCACTAGAAGTAATTTAGTTTTTGGTTTAAGAAAAGCCAGTAGAGAACTATTAAGAGATGCTGCAAAATTGGAATCGGTTGAGGGAGGTCTGTATAATAACACAACATTCATGGTTGTTTCGGCATTAATGGACACTTTAACCCTCAAAAGTTCTGCACCCTGTACAGGGTCAATCTTGCATTCCCATGTTTTAAAGTGCGATTTAATAATAAGTGCAACCCCTCCTCCCCTGCTCCAAGTCCTGTCCAATCTAACGATATGGTACCCTGCAGGGGTAGCCAATTCCAATATGGGATCTGCTGTGGCGTGCCCCCAGGTCTCAGTGAGGGCGCAGATGTCCAAATCTGAGTCTTGGATCAAGGCCGATACCTGAGTCGCATGTTTTACGAGGGATCTCGTATTAAGCAGCATGCATTTAAGAGAGCAAGTGCGTGTATTGGGGAGGTTCACACATGGTTGGTCCTTTTTATTAATGGTAGGATTAGCCAAGTTGGACGAGGTTGTATGAGTGGCTGGCTCCTGTACTGAAGAATCTTGTGGGGGTTATGGTGTGCAAAGGGACAGGGGGGTTATGGATGTGGGGAATATGGTCTGAACTAAAACTGTTCAATCCCATCTTTGAGGGTATAGGTGACTGACATAAACGTGGGATGTATACCCCGTTATTAGATGTCTGGCACATGGGACTGGTTTTAGTCCTAGACGCCCACTTAGCGCTCAGAGCGTCCATACGATCTCTGGCTTGTTGTATGGCCTCCAGAGCTTCTTTAACCCCCATGTCGCAAAAAATAAGATGATGTGACAAATGTAGAACACTTACTTTAAGAAATCGGTGATAGGCTAGTTCCTAGTTTCCGTGGTGAACCGGGGTAAACCGGCTTAGATGCGCCGGCGCTGACGCCCCTGACGTGTCTATAAGAGCGTGCAACTGGACTACAAGGATGATGGGAGTTGTAGTCCAGAGCAACGCTACACGCCTAAAATGAAAACAAAGCCCTTAAAATACCCTCGTTCAGGCTGGGTATACTGCTTTCAACAACGGTCGTGTGAACAACAGATTTGGAACAGATTTAGAACTCGATTTACAAAGTTAGCAGCAATTTAAGCACAAAATGAAACGATAGAAGAAAACCCTATTAAAATGAGCGTGGCTAATTAAAATACAAATTATGCACGAGCGACCTAAAATCTACTACTCTTCCTAAAAGTAGTATCACTACACATTTAAGACACTAAATGTAGGCTACACTAGCCATTATGGGCCCTGAAGACCTGTAATGAGGCGTGAGGGGCCATAACGCCAGGTTCAGCCCTTGCTGTGGGTCCATAAAGCTTTTTACAACTCACTTTTCTTTTTAAACTGAACATGGGTATTCATGGGCTCATGCATAGTTTATGGATCCGCATATCCGCTTGAGTGGTTTGTGGGTAATTCGCTGCAGGTACGCTCCACTTTGTATCGAGGACAATACACAGGCTGCAACAGCTTATATAGTCCACAAGTGGGCACGCACAGTGGCCCTTCCATAAGTTCTCAACTAAGTTAGTTGTGTATAGTGGGAGTTAAGGTTTAATCAACAGTGAAGTGGGCTTTGTTTGCTCAGTATAGTAGCCTCAAAGTTGGCACTTGCCAACACTTCTGGACTTTACTTTTTATGAGCTAGTCCCTTACATCCCTTCAAGGAATGGCGATGTGACTTGGGCGCCCTGGCCTCTTTCGAGAGACTCCAATAGAGGTGAGAGGGGGCAGAGCAGGCCTTCAAAGGAATCTGGCACAGTTTGTTTCACCAAAAATCAAGGGCGGTCCTGGGAGTTCCTCTGCCGGACATTGGTCCCGGTTACGAGAGACTTACCCAGAGTCTTTAGCGCAATATCTTTCACAGAGGAGAAATGTCTAAAACAGCTCAGTCTTTGTCCTGCCCTAGGGCAGTGCAGCACCGAAATGCTAAGCAATTCTCCTCTGAGCAAGAGTACCAACACCAACCCCAGACACGTGTTTCGGCCTTGTGGGCCTCCTCTGTGAGGTGATGTTCTGCCTCTCTAAGAATAGTGAGCAAGGTTCCATGTCTGGATTCCCCTAGCAACTTAGGGTGAGACTCAGTTACTTAGATATGCAAAAAACAAGGAGGGTCCTGGGAGTCCCTCTGCCGGACATTAGTCCTGGTTAGGAGAGACTTACCCATAGTCTTTAGCTCACTATCTTTCACAGAGGAGAAATATCTAGACCTCACTAACAAATCCCAATCGCAAACTGTGCGTTGGAGGAATTTGAAATGAGCGTTTTTTTTTAGCCCAGTCCTGCATAATGCAGATGACGAAGTGTCTCTGCATTGCCCCTTGAAGGCGTTGGTCGTCATTTGCATGGTTTGCGGATGATAAGTCGGCACTTTCCACTCCCTGCTATGTTATCCTCTCTAGTTTCCTGCGCCGTTCACTGCATATCAGAAGCCTGTTCTTCTGTTCCACCCATCATAGAAAGATCAGGGTTTCTATCAGGGTTTCGTTGAACATTTCGGCATTTGGCCCTTCAAATTTCCAATCATGCGAACCCACGCTTGTGAGATACAGGCACTAAAGAAATCCTGTTACTGGTGAGGTCAGGGAAGTTATGTGCCAGAAAGGGTTTGGCGCTGTTGGTCCCGTTTTCAAATCGAGCAAAATCCATGCTTTGATATCTTTTATTTGACTAGCAAAATATAATGGCCTACGTTTTTCCTGCAGCCAATTGAGTTTAAAGAAGAGAAGCCCTTCCCTCCCACCCCCATGTAACAGTAATGTGCAGCCGTCTGTGCGATTTGCTTTTGCTGTCCAATTTTCTTGTGACCACCATATGATTAAGAGGTCTCAGGGATTCGAAAGCTTGTTGAACTATCATCTTAGCAAAATACTTTTATTCCAAGAAAAGTCATCAAAACTTGGCTTTTGCTTGATTCCACACTGTGTTAAGTTAGTTTGAAATGTTGCTTGTCCAAAGTCAGCATAACATGTTGAAAGAAGGACTGGACTTAAAGTCAACTTTTGCCTGCATGTAAATTGAGCACAGATGTTTGTTCAGGCATATTTAGTTCAGTGTGCGAACAGATCATGTTCCTTATCTGTTTGCTAATGGTTACAAAGTGGAAAGCTCATGTCATGCCAAGATTCAAACTCCAACTCTCATACTTTAGCCCGAACACTGAATGTCTGAGCTAAAATACCGGGTCCCGAATAGCTTTCTTGGTACAGAGAGAAAGGGTTAATTTAATGCTAGCTTTTATCTGGCACAAATTCAGCACGCCTGGGACATCTTTACACAGGTGTGCTAGTCTTCTACTTAGGCCCAGACTGGCCTGTAGGGCAATGTCCGAACCAAACAATGTAAAATTCTGGTGTGGGCCAGTTTTTTTTTTTTGCCAATGTAGGCTAGTTTGATGAGTTACTTCACTATTTGGCTAGTAGTTGTGACCATTGTTGCTGAATACATATTCTTTAAATTGCTAAATTTGCAATTCCCAATGCATACTATTTAAATAGTCTGCCACAAAAGGAATACTTTGCTTTTTGCAACTGTGGGCCACTTTTTTAATTGGTGCCCGAGACCATTTTATGCCCCAGTCCGACCCTGCTTCCACTCTGCCCAATTCCAAAATAAAAAACCACCACACGCCGACTGGCACTCCTGAGCGATCCACACTCTACGCACTCCGCCACGTCCTCGACATTAGCAAATTAAAAAACCCTGGCACACCTGTGCTACTGTGCTCTCTGGTATGGATCCCCTGGTCCTCGCCCAAAGGCTCCTAGGAAAAGTGGAGGCGGGCACCCAAGTGTAATCCGATTCAGCTACTTCAGAAAGATAGAAGTTGGTTGCCAGGCCAGAGGGGTAGTGTTTAAAGATGAGTAACCCAGAGATGGCTGCCAAGTTTAGCGTTCTTTCCAATCCCGCCTTGGATGTGAGAAGCCGATACCAGAGCTGAACATGGCAGCCATATTCGGAGTGCTTGTGCCCAAAGGCGAAACCAATTAAACCCAAGTGTTAAGAGCCTTGTTGGTGCAAAAATGTACAAGAGTGTTTTGTAAGAGGGGTAATGATGACAAGCTGCTACTGTGGACAAAAAATAAGAGAAGCTTTTAGCGCTGGTTCCTAATGCTGGTTTAATCCCAAATTACAAGCTTCAGGTTTGGCTACAGACCAATAGGCCTACTTTTGTTGGGGGGAATCCAGATGGCACCTTGCCCTATATCTGACACCACCAGACAAGCATTACACAAACGCATCACCTCAGCAAGCCCCCCACCCTCTCCGTTCCCTCTACCACGACCACCATCTGGATCGAATATACACCAGGACTTGCCAGTACATCTCCGAAAAATCCACAATCGCATGAGAAGTTGGTAAACAATCCAACATTGTACAAATGGCAGCGGTGCACTTGCCAAATCCCACGTAACCCAAAAAAAAAGGGAAGAAATACTAACTCTTTCAAAATAAGGTACGTAGCCAATGGATTCGCAATTGTGAGACGGCTACAGCAGGCATAGGAATGTTTTTACATATTGTAATTCCAATTGTGTATTTTATTTTTTTTTTTATAACGCGCTTATGAGCACGGACCCAGGATTCGAACCTGTGTTGCTCTGCGGCGTCTAACTTCCAAGACAAGCGCGTTGCCACTGACCTTTACTAGCCGTGCTGATTACCTTTTGCATAGTAACCGCATGGCTTGTTTTTTTCTTGTAACATTAAGGAAAACACAATGAAGTTTGTTTAAAGGAGTAGTTTAAAACCAATATTTAGGCCCAATTGGTGCAATGCAAAAAATGCATATATCCCAACGCTGCCATGATTTTGCACCGTGCTATGTAGCACTTTCATTTAACCGTGTTTGGACCAGGCAACCCTATTATATAGTTTGCAACCATCTATTGTATCAATCTGGGCAAGGAAGGTGGTATGCCATTATGCAAACTCTAAATCAACAGTTCCGATACCAAAACTGCCCCCTAGATCCTTAATTTGGAGCAGGTGGAAGAATAACATGGAGTACATGAACATCACACCGATTTAATTGCAGCAGAAGACTGTGTTGTGGTAGCGAGACCATTTTGCCACATGGGCATCCAGCGAAAGGCTTGCAGTAGATGCCCCCCTTTGCCCTCTGCTGAATAATGAGTCCACACTAGGCGTTTCCCAGTCTTGGAATGTTGCCAATGCGCATAAGGTGGCATTTAGCCTCCCTTCTCCAGCACAGGACACAATACATGCCTGACCCTAATCTGGCTGGAACATAACGTACCTTTGACATGTATTCGAGTAAGCCTACTCGCCCAGGTGTCTCCATCGAACATACCAAAGTATACTTACTATATGGCTCATCTTTCAGTCTACCAGCATGCCAATCGAAAGGTCAAATGGAGGTCAAGATGTGCATGTAACGTGTGTTTGGCAGCATCTCTTTATTAGGGTTCTCAGCAGCCAAATCAATTCCCTTGGAGTCGAGAATGTGCACAGAAATAACAACAAATTGTGGTCAGGAAGGTTGTGCATTAAAGTATGCATAAGGCCCGCTGGTGGAGGTTCCAAAGGCCCATAAGCAATAGTTCTTTTAGATCTCGTAAAGCTCTGTGGCGGGCCCTGCCCGTGCAAAACAAGTGAGGGATGTGCAGAGGGTCCCCAATAAACCCCAAAGAACTTCATGAAAGTCTCTTTGAATTCTTCTGGCACTCTCAGACCACAAATAAAGCCTGCAGTGTTTGTACCATGCTTGGCGATGTTCTTATACCACTTGTGTACAGTGTGGTGTACTTTCAGACCCCTTCCCCAGTTCTCAAGTACTCCCTCGAGTTTAAAGGTTTCTTTTGTAGTCCGCAACATGTGGGAGTCGATTTTAAATTAAAGGCCTGAGCTATATGTTCACATGAGGCCATATTGGAGTGTTTACAGGGGCCTCTCTTTGACTCTCGCTGCTTGAATCATTCAGGTTCGTGGTTCTACAGCCTGCCAACCCAAACACTCTCCTCCTCGTCAAGCCCCAAGCATGTACCTGGGGGACCTCTCATATGATATGGCATTTGTAACGCACCTATTCACCGGTGTTTCAAGGCGCGACAAGGCAAGGAATGGGGAACAGAGGGAGGACAGAGACAACGCTCTTACTAGGCCAAGTGACACTGAGATCACGCAAGTGCTGGGGAGGGGGCAGGGTAAAGGGGAGGGGGATCAAAACAATAACAAGCAGTGCAGACAGCAGGCATCAAAAAGTGCAGGTACGGGGACTGTAGGGTTACAGATACAGACCCAAGTGCAAGGGTTGCCGGGAGGCAGTGTGGGGTGCAACTGGGCAGGTAGGTACCTGGACCCGAAATCGGAGGGTAGACAGGTGACCAGTGCAGTATCAGACAGGAAATCAGCCCCAGAGAGGAAGAGAGAAGGCAGAAGCAAAAAGGAAGATCTTGAGGTGCTTCCGGAACCCGATATGGTTCTCCTCAAGTTTCAGGGAGGCCGGGAGGCTGTTCTAGAGGGAGGCCCCAGCGGAAGAAAGAGATCTACCACCAACTCGTTGCTTGGAGAAGCGACTGACGCTGAGGGAGTTGGAGGTGGAGGAGCGAAGAGCTCAAGTAGGAAGGTATTTACAAAGAGAGAGTTGGAGGTATTGAGGCCCCAGGCCCCAGAAGGCCTTGTGGATAATGCAGAGGGTCTTGAATGTAATCCTTGCATCCACTGGGAGCCAATGCAGAGATTTCAGTGATGGAGAGGTACGATCCCTGGCCTTGAGGCCAAGGACAAGTATCGCAGTCCTGTTGTGGATGCGTTACAGAGGGTGGAGAGTAGAAGCAGGCAGATATTAGAAAGAGGCTGACCACCCCCCCAGCCCCGTCACAAGCCTCCCACTGCTTTTCATCCTCCTGCCGCTTTTCGTACCAGCCTCCTGCCGCTTTTCGTACCCCCCTCCAGCCTCCTGCTGCTTTTCATTCCCCCCAGCCTCCTGCTGCTTTTCATTCCCCCCCAGCCTCCTGCTGCTTTTCATTCCCCCCCAGCCTCCTGCTGCTTTTCATTCCCCCCCAGCCTCCTTCTGCTTTTCATTCCCCCCCAGCCTCGTGCTGCTTTCATTCCCCCCAGCCTCCTGCTGCTTTTCATTCCCCCCCAGCCTCCCGCTGCTTTTCCCTTCCCCAGCCTCCCGCTGCTTTTCCCTTCCCCAGCCTCCCGCTGCTTTTCTACTTTCCCCCAGCCTCCAGGTGCTTTTTCCCTGTTCCCCCTACGTCCTGCTTATTTTCCTCTTTGCCCCAGGGCTGTCCAGGATGTCTGACTCAAGGGTCCCTGGGACTTTCCTCTGGCGTCCTGTCTCCTTCCCAGTCTCTACCTGCTCTCTGCAAATGTGCCCCCGCCAAAGCCCCTTCCTTTTTATAGGGCGGTGACGCAGCCTACCCGCTTTGCTCTGGCCAGAGGAAATTCTGATGTCCCCACCTATGCAGCTTGTATTGGATTGGCAGATGGGCCTGTGCTTTTTGGGGTGGCTTACACTTTAAATGGGTGACGTGTGGTGTTTAATCTGTCCCCTATAGACGGACCTCTCTCTGCTTGTCACACACTGGCCCGTCCTAGGAGAGCCACTTCCTAAGCCTAACAGCGCTTAAGTGTATGTTTGTGGAGACCTTGTAAGGTGATTGGTAACAGAAACAGCATTAGTATGTGTTTTTTTTTCTTCATTTGTTCATAGAGCTGATTTTATAAATGATGGAGTGTGCTGGCGCTTTTAAATGAGTGATAGGAATGTGGGATACATACTTGGTGCACCATCAACGATGTTTTTGGGGCGTGGGGGGCATGTAGAGGTGCAATCCAGTACAGGTTGAGACTGGGCTTTGACAATTTGTACTACATTTAGTGTAGGTTTATAAAGGCCTTGACCAATACCTATTGCCCATAATTAAATGTAGACCAACGCAGCTGCATTTGCTTTTTAAATTGGGGCAGTTACCGTAGTGTGAAAGCCAAATGGGACAGGAAAACGCACGCGCCCATTTTCCTTATGCCGAGTGGGTGATAACCTCACTGCAGGAGGGCCTCAAGCTGCTGCGTGGAGTGCTGGAAAAGGCAGTTGCCGGATGCATCCGGTTTGCTTTCCAGAGCTTGGCCACAGAGAGCATGGATGCGGTCTGGCTACAGTGCATTCCGTAGGCCCTCGATGAATAACGTGCACCTCGCACTCGCCATGATCTCCCTGCTAGCTTCGTGTTTCCTTCAGTATTAACTCCAATGGTTGCGCACCATTCACGAAGACCCTTGTGGCACTGGCCCTGTATGCCTTAAGGAGAAGCCCAATAAGTGCCTGCACAAGAGCATAGCTCATCCCGCTTTCCCGCCCCCAGACTCTGCATTTAACATATGCACCTGTTTCCTCCTTCTGCAGCTCTTGCACTTGCATCGTCTGCCTTCCTGGAAATACATTCCTTTGCATTCAGCTTGAAGGGGAGCCAATATGCTGACCTTTTCCCATTGAACTCATTGTGTTTATAAAAGGGCGAATGTATCAATCATGACTAGAGTTAAGTATGAACATCCACGCCAGCAGAGACGAATTGTGCAAGATCCTTCCAAGTGGCTTGGACCTGATGTATAATGACGCCCCTTAATGCCAATGCCTGTTTCCTTCTCGTGTGGCATGCCGGCTCTAACAGCCAGGGGAAGCCATATGGGCTCCCACTCTACCCAGTCGGCAAGCTTGGGCTGCAGTGTTGGGCTTTTCACTCATCGATGCTGCAAAGGGATTGTGAGCTGGCACAGACCCGCTCCCCCTTCCCAAAGCTTCCACCGGAGATGAGGTGCACCGCAAAGGTAGGTAAGCCGTGACCATCTGGGCAGGACAGGAGCCAGCGTTTTCCCTCTGGCATGTGGCGTGGAGGCAGGAAGGGCTGGGGCAGAAGCCGCACAGTGGAACAGCAGTAGGGCTGGGGAGGTATAAGGAACTATGAGTACTTGGCCTTGCCCAGAGTCCTCCTATTACCCATAAGCATAGAGTCAACAGGGGTGGATGGCCCAGTAGGCAAACTCACTAGGGAGGACCGGCAAGTGCTGGCATGCGGCGGGATGAACTTCCAAGACCGGAGCCAGGATGGGTCTTTGGGTGAAGTACAGGCAGGTAACGTCCCTCTTTTTTTGAAATCTCAGCATGCCAATGAGGCACCGACGATGAATGACTTTGTGAAGGGGATGGGCAAAGAGCCAGCTTCTGTAGTCGACTGCATACACACGGGAGGTGTTCCTCCTGTTGATAGCTGTGCCCGTACAGAGATATGTAGGCCAAGTTAACACTGCAGTACTTCCAGAGGGCATTGCTACCGGCAGAGCCAGTGATCTGAAAGAAACCCTTGGCGGCCTGGAGGTCAGGCTTTAACATCCTGTAAAAGCCTGCCTGCCAACCCTCCCTTTGTGATGTGAATGGGGGTAGCCCATGCAGTGCTGGTTATAGTTCTCTAAAACAGCTGAATTGGAATCAAAGCAATCCTGCATGCATTGTTGGTATCATAAATCAATCTGTGTATTAAAATAAAAGATCAGAGAAAATACCAAAGCTCTATATGCGCATTGGAAAGGATATCTAACCCCGGTTAATGCCCGACTGAACATTCTGATAATCTGGGAATGTGTAGGAATGCATATGGTACATTAGTAGCATGAGGGTGCATTTGAATACTTGGATAGTCACAACCTATAGCAGAAGCATTTCTACTAATAACCTGTTTTGTGTAGGGCATGTGGATTTGCCAGAAATAAACCTCAAAAAAATCTTTCATCAATAGCGGTTCCATACCCCAGACCCTGTGTTCCGAGACTAGAATTCATATATTCCGTGATAGGCTATATATCTTAAGTGATAGGGTGAGAAACATATAATAGACAGAACGTTATGCACGAATTTAAATATCCAGAGTTATGGAGCATTTTGGCTGAACTAAGTCCTGTCCAATTTATGAGCGCTTTGAAACATTTGCCTGTGTATAGGCGTTATTTAAATAAACATTACCATACCAGCATTACCAATTACATAAAGGGCAAATACCATATGCAAATCAGGCGTCCCCCCACATCCCCCAAAGGGGCAGTCTTGCCCAGCTGCTAGGCCACATCCCTTCTACACGAGCCCACAAGCATCCCCGGGCATGCTTCCGCCTCATTGGGCATCAGTGAGGTGTTGCTTGGGTTTGGACCTACGGCTGGGCATGCCCGCCCCACACATAAAAACAAAACAAGAGATAATGGCTGGAATGTTTAGAATTCATCCTAACATCTGACATTGCTCTGGGCAGCCCTCCAGACCCGTGTTCTTCAACCTGCCAAGCCATTACAGAAGGGGAAGACCATATGCAAATAAGGCTTGGTCCGACTCCCAAACGGGGGGGGGGAAGGGACTACAGCCCAAACTGCTAGGGCCACAGTTCATTGAATGAGCGATGTAGGAACGGCTGAACCTTTGCTCCCGATGACATCACAGAACATGGCATCACAGATGTGAAACTTAAAGAAGGTAATGATTATTTGCTGATCCAACCAAATTACTATTTTTAGTAACCGTCACATTTTAACTTGGGTTTTACCTTGTTCAGCTGTGAGTGAGTTAATCATTTTTATTTCATTGTATTGTGCATTTGTAATGCGCTTATCAATAGAGGAATTGTGTTTCAAAGCGCCCAAGGCAGGGGAGGGAGCAAAGGGTATATACAATAAAGTACAATAATCATTCTTATAAGGCCTTGAGTCATTCAGAATCAGCACGTGCTATATGCCTTGACGCGGAACAGTAAGAGACTATGGAACTTGGCCTGAAGGCGTTTCAGAGAGTGCAAGTGCAAGCAGGGGATGAAATAGGGAGTTGAGGGGGGGGGAGGAGGGGAGGGGAGGGTGAAGTGTGTAAATCGACTTCAAAACATAAAACTATTGTGTTAGGCCTGATGGCATTTCCGAGAGTGCAAGTGCTGTGACATATGAGGGCGGCATAGACGTTTTTATGCTAGGACAAAAGGGGCACTTGCCCAGGGCCACCCACCTTGGAGGGGCCCCCCACAAGGCTGCCTGATCTAAAGTAAGATTCCATTGTTCACCAAACTTAAATAGCACACGTCAGGAGATTTTATGGCATGCTGCTGTTTTGATAAGCACATTCTGCCTTGATCAATTAATCATGTAATGCTTTATGTGGAATACGTAGTTTGTGTGCTCCTTATGGCACAACTTCTGTAGCATTCTTTGCTTCCTGTGGGAATTCTGTTGATCATGTGCAATAGCCAAAGTTGAAATCCATATTAATAAATTGAGTGCCACAATGGTTCATAACTTAGTTCAGTGTGTTGAGCACTAATTGCAGAGGTGTGTTTTCATATGAAAGATTAGAAGAGCACATTCCAGCAAGGCTGGCTGAACCTTTCACGTGTCTGAAGTTTATAAACCACCTGCATATGTACTTGGTTTTGCAGCATAGGAGGTGCTGTTATCAGCAATGTTCCGGCACCAGATATGGGTTGCTATAAAAACTAACATGTCATCAGATGATGAAGGTCTAGAAAGTGGGTTTGTTCAGATGGGGCGTTTTAAAATCTAGGCAATCCCCTCCAAAGATGAGCATAAACTATTAGCCCAAGAGGTGAAGAAGTATCCAAATTCACGACTGTGGAACCAAAGTGTTCATGCTTGTATCCTGGCTTTGTCAGCAGACGTCATTGATCTTGGACAAATCATATAATATCTCTTGAATGACTGTGCTGTCTTCTGTGAGTTTAGCCTTCTTGCATGCTGGTGGCATCGTTTAGCTCATTACTTGACCTATCTCCTTATGTATTGACTGATAATGATATTTTATTTCTATCGCGCTCGTACACAAGTGTTAAAGAGCGTGGCAAGGGAGGGGAACAGGGGAGAACAATACAGCGATCGTACTAGGTCCAGTGACATTGAAAACACGCAAGTGCTTGGGAGAGGAGGAGGGGAAAAGTGCATGGAAGGGGGGAGAAGTGGAAAGTGTGAAGCAGAGGAGAGACAGATAAATAACAATAAATAAATGATCAAAACAACAAACAGTGGTAGTGCAGCCAGCAATTTGCAAGTGCTAGGTTTAAGGCCATTTGAGTGGAAGGGGTGGTAGACGGGAGAGAGCAGACCAGATGTTGTAAGCCTTGGGCAAGCATATTTTAAGGTCTTCTGGTTTGACCCTAAAAAACGTTTTGCTTTTTGTATAAAAGTTTAAGGTTTTTCTGCATGTTTATGAATGACAATTCAAACCATTGTTTTGGAAGTATTTAAACCTTAAAAGTACAAAAGACATACCTAGACTAAATCTGTTAAATCAACATCGATTGGTATGCTGGCACTTGTATACTTCCCTTGATGATGGAGAGAATGAAGCTAGAATCATTCCCATTTTGCTTAACCTCTTTCTGTAATATTTTGGTTTTAAAAATGGTCAGGTTTGGAAATGTGAATTGTGTACTTTTGCAAGTCAGTTTTATAAAATGAGATTGTTCTGGAAAAGAAAGTGTTCAAATGCAGAAATTGCAGAGTTGGCACAAATCCCAGCTTCAACCCTTAAGCAATGTGTGGGCATCTCATTTAATCTTGTATTGCCTAACCTCTCAGAATTGCCAGTCCCTAAACCTCTCAAAATTGCCAGCCCTTCAGAGTAATTTCCTTCTCAGGGTATGATCTTCATAAAATCCTCCCTCATGGTTTCACTAGCTATAGGGTTGCTTCCACTATAATAGTGAGCATTGATATATTGCACACCACAGGCACTTGTTCCCTTGATCTCTAATGACAACACTATTTCACTATTTGAAAACCATGTCCCAATTCTAATCTGTCTGTCTGGATAGAGACACCTTCCTGGTAGCTTCTAATCTGCATTCACTATCCATGCTATGCTATGCGTAGCTTTCTCCTTCCACAATTGGTCTACTCTATCCATGCTTGAGCACTTTTGCATTATCTGAGGCAGCTAATGTGAGTCCTCTGCCTATTCTGGGTACATGTAGGACTGTATAAAAAAGGTACATTAATACTACCCGGATGCTATTGATAAAAAATATCCTGTTTCAATACTAGAAGAGAAGTAACCTCTTCATAGATTGCTAATGTTGGCCTTTAAATGCTATTTGTTTATCATTCCGATTAGAGCAAGAAAGAGTAAGGGAACTTAAAGCGAGTAAACATGCTTATTTTGAATGCTGCGAGGCAGCATATCAACCTCTAGGTTATGATCACGTACAACGGTGGGGGGGGGAAGAGTGCCACCAGATATTCTTGATCACATAATTCTTTTGGTTTGGTGGAGGAAGGGCCCCAAAGATGTCCATGCCCAGGGACCCAAAGATGCTTAAGATGGCCCTGGAGGGAGGGATCGATTGTGGGTGAATGAACAGACCAGAGATGCGATAGAAAGGGCAGCAAAAAGATGAGCCTGTGAGAGATTGACAGATCTGCATGTCAGAAGTGCACTCTTCACATGCCAGTACAGTACCACATTTCTCGTTACTGCCACTGTATGCCAGTTACAGCCTCACATACCAGTTATTGTCCTCGTCTGCAAAATACACCCCCACATTTCCAGGTGCTGTAATGATATGACAAGTGTAGCCTGTTGTATGCAGTGCCTGCCTATTTATCTTGTTACAGTCGCATAGGCCATGCATTTTCCTAATCTGTAAGATGCTGCCTGATAAATCCAGGTATTGCCATTGTTTGCCAGGTGCAGCCAAACAATCCCTGAGAAATGACATAGTGACAGCTCATGCACAACATATCTACTAAAGTTACAATACGCAAGGTGCAGCCTTGCATATCCAGTGGCTGCCATCCTATGCCAAGCAGAGCCTTAAATGCCCTGCAAATGCCTTCAAACACTAGTCATTGCTTGGTAGAAGCATAGTATGTACTGTGACAAAGTCCCCTGCCTACATGTGTGGACATCTAGTTTGCTGGCTAAACATGTGTATCGTTGCTTTTTCCATGCAGAGGTGACCTGTCCTAGCACGGTCGGGCTGGGCCGCTCCCATTGGTAGCATTACCTGACTGATTTGCATATGGCTTAGATCCCTTTTGCAATTGCCCAGGTGGGCTAAACACAGTGGTGTGGAGGGTTCCCCAGAGCAGTGGCAGGTGTTCAGATGAATTTAAAACCTTCCACCAATGACTTTTTTGGTTAATGTTTGTGAATTGCTTCAACTAACCAGGACCCATCCTGTTATAAATTAGCCATGCCACCTGAAAGATGAAAACCTTAAGGTTTTTTTTCTTGAATCTGTTGATAAAGATTGGCTCTTAGCGTTTGACAGAAAAAAACAATATGGACATGACCTTTCAGCCTATGCATATCAAAACCCATTGACCTAAAGGCATCAATTTTATCCTACACTGCACGTGCAACGAGTAAAAGTGACCCACCAATCTATCCCCGCAGTAGTCTGCTATTTTAGTTATGTCTCCAGAATGAAGAAGGCGGAGGGCTGGAATTTCTGTGAATATATGAAGCAATTTAGATCGATTGAAATAAACAGTTCCATTTATCTCAAAAATTCTCAAAACCAATTAAGACTTTTGTCGTTATTTAGTTCTTGTACTTAACACAGTGATGCTGATGAAGAGTCTGAAGGTATAACCCTCTGCTCTACCGCAGACTTAGCCAATTTCTCCTGAGCTAACAGACTGGGTAGCTGTAATTACTTCACAATGTTCGTCAGGTGGAGATCTAATGATATTGTCCCGTGGTTCTACTTTGTGAGTAACAAAAAATGTGGTTAGTTTACATTTGGCTTATTTTCTTAGTTGTTTGTGTTTATCTTTTTCCATCTTCTCGGACAAGCTGATATTATATTGGGGTCGCAGGAAACCAAGATCTCTTAATTGACAACATCGCAAGGAAAGTACTCTGAGCCTCTACAGAAATGAAACAAATTTGGCAAAGCACTTAATCTTGGATTGGATGAAGAAATAGGTAGTGATGCATTCGGTGAGTCATCAAAAGAAACAACCAGAATGGTTGTATCGAAAGTCAAGCCCTCCAACACAGGACCTTTTGGCCGACCTTCTTTAGTTGCTCCCCTTCAGGAGACGTAATGTATCCATGAGTTAGATGAACTGTGTCTTTGAAATTATTATATAGTCTCATGATCGACTCAAGGACCAAATGCAAAGCCAAAATGGAAGTAGGCCCCAAGTCTCAATATATGTTAATGTTAAAGGATATTTGTACCGTGCACCATCACCACCAGAGTGGTCCCCTGGTGCTCTGGCGGCTCTGAAAAAAAGGAGGGGTGGGGGCAGTTAGGGGGAGATCAGCTGGAGAGGTGCAAGAGAGCAGTGATGTGCTGTTGGCGGCCTCAGCCCGGAATTCCGTTGGCTGGGCTTGAGGTGTTATAATATCGGGAGACATTCTGTGCTGTTGTGCGGGTCTGTGTGCTTGGTTTTGTTGTTGCAGTGTAATGAAGTTTGTGCAGATTGTTTTGTTGTAGGTTTGAGGTTGTTCGGTTAGAATTTGAGAGGTGTATTTAGAGGGTGAGGTTGTTAGTGGGTTGGTTAATTGGCATCGCTCTCTTGAAGTGAGGTGCTAAATATCTGTGTTTCTGATCCGGTGGGGTCTGTGGGCCTCTCCGTGTCTACGTCCAGAACAGGGCTGTATGATACTCACAGCCCGTTTCCCATATGGCATTTGTTCACATGCATAACTTGCCCAAGTTGGGAACCAGCCGTCTACGTGATCCCTCTTTGTAAGCGGGGTGGACAGGCGTTTGTGCGTCCCTTGCAGTCAAGCCCAGAAGCATTCTCAATCTAGTAGGAGGGCGGCATCGGTAAGCCTGGGTTTACTCCCCCTGTGTTTTGGGGCTGCTCGCCATTAATCATTTTATTTGGTTGCTCATTCATGTTACCGCTCCCACCCCCTTTGGAACGTGGCAATGCTAACGCTTGCAATTTGTCCAGGGTCGGTGGCTGCCTTCATTCACAGCTCTCTTCGCTGCCTCTCGCAATATCTACAGCTTAGTTAGTGTGGCAAGTGCTAACGTTCTCCCAAACATTATACAGGTATGATCTATAGTAGCATTTATCGAATGGGTGAAGGTTGTTGGCTGGGAGTTGGCTAGGGATGCTGGATTCTGCCCTCATTGGTGTCGCTTGTGTCCTATTAGACTTGGTGTCGTCTCTCTTGTTGTCGTAGGAGTTTCTTTATTTGGTTCTAGATGTTGTCACTGTCGTGCTAGATTTGTCATCCTTTTCATTGCGTTTCCCATTTGGTGATTTGGTTTTTTTCAGTTTGAATCTGTGATGTTGAAGAACCAAGTTTTTAGTAGTTTTGAGTTGTAGGTGGTCTTTGGCGTTTCTTATTTCTTTCGGGATGTTGTTCAGGTTTTGGCGGCTAAGTGGGAGAAGTAGGAGCTCCCAAGTTCTTTAAGATATGCTTTTTCTTCCAGATGGATTTCGTTGCTTGATCTGAGGAGTCTCGTTGGCTTGTAGATTAATTTCTTTTGCAGGAATTCAGCTCCTTGTCTGCTGATTTCCCTGTGTGTTATGCACATTGTTTTGAAGATGATGCGATGTTTGACTGGGAGCCAGTGCAGTGTTTTTAGGGCTGGAGTGATGTGATCTCTTCTGGATAGTTTGAGGAGGTGTTTGGCTGCTGCATTTTGGATCTGTTGTAGTTTATTCAGGATGCATTCTGGTATCCCGAGTTAGAGGCTTTTTGCATAGTCGATTCTTGACATGATGAGGGCGATTATTGTGAGTGTTTTGTGGGTGAAGGAGAGGAAAGTTAAGATTCTTCTTGCCATGTGAAGGAGGAAGAAGCATTTCTTGATTATTGCTTTGATTTGTGGTTCTAAGGTTAGGGTGTTGTCCATCAGGACTCCCAGATTTTTTACTACCTTAGATGGAATTGGTGCGGTTCCCATATCCGTTGGCCACAGAATATAGGTGCTCTCTTGATTTTTGGATATAATCATGATTTCTGTCTTTCCTGGGTTGATTTTCAAGCTGTTGGCATTCACCCAATTAAAGACTTCTTTTAGGCACTCAATTAGGGTTGAGTGATTGGTTTGAGTGTTTCCGATTTTGTAGATGATTTGAGTGTCATCTGCATAGTTGTAGCATGACATTTTGTATTTTTGAAGATCTGATTAGCGCAGTTTCGGTAGATGTTGAAGTACAGTGGTGATAGTGAGGACCCTTGTGGTACTCCACAGTCGACTCGTGGTGTGGATTTGAAGGGCTTTAACCAAACGTTTTCTGTTCTGTCTGCTAGGAAAGATTTAGTCCAGAGTAGTGCCGTGTCTGTTATGTTTGTTTTATAGTCTTTTGGTTAGGGTGTCATGGCTGACTTTGTCAAAGGCTGAGGAGAGTTCGAGAACAATCAGGGCTGAGGTTGTGTTGAAGTCCGCATTTGTTTGTAGGTCATCCCAGATGTATAGTAGTGCTGTTTCTGTTCCTCTTGCGGGTCTGAAGCCTACTTGTGCTTGGTCCAACAGGTGGTGTTTTTCTACGTGTTCTTGGGTTAATATGTATATGTAGGTTTCCAGGAGTTTTGCTGGGTAGGGAATGTTTGAGATCGCCCTGTAGTTGGAGATGTCTTCTATGTCGCCACTTGTGTTTTTTAATAGTGGTTTTATATATGCTGATTTGAATGTTTTTGGTATGGTTCCTGTTGCTAGTGAGAGGTTTAGGAGGTTTCTGTAATATTCTGATGGTGTTACTTGTGCGAGGATTGATTTGTAGATGTCAGACGGGCACGGATCCATGGGTGAACCAGATTTCTTGCTGTGTTTCACCAGTAAGACAAAGCCTCTGCTGATATTTCGGGAACGTTTTGGAGTTTGTGGTGTGGTTCTGTTAGGTTTGGTTGGTTGGTCTGTTTTGTATGATTTGTTGGATGTCGTTGATTTTGTTCTTGAAGTGGTCTGCCAGGTTGTTGCAAAGTTTCTCAGAGTGGGTTGGAGTGTTGTCGATGCCTGGTGGGTTTCTCATTACTTTAATGATGTTGACCATTTATTTTTGTGAATTTGTTGCGTTGGTGATTCTGTCGTCATAGTGCCTTCTCTTTGCCCTTCCTTCTTGTATGCTCTGATTTGTTTCTGGAACAGTTTTTTGTTTTTCACTCTGGGTTGTATTCCTTCCTCCATTCCAGCTCAATTTTCTTGTTGTCCTTTTTCATGGTGGTTAGTAGTGGGGTGAACCATTTTGCCATTTCTCTTTTTTTTGATGGGGTGAATGGTTTTTCCGGGGCAATCTTTTTGATTGTATCAGCGATTCACCTTTGTAGTAGCTTCGCTTTCCCGTCTAGGTCAGCCAGCTCTAGTTCTGTAATTGAGGGTTTGGTTGTCTCCAGTTGTTCAAACAGGTTGCTTGTTTTGACGGTTTTCCAGTTTTTTTTGTGGTGTTAGTGAGTTTGGGGGCCCAGATGCAGAGTGGAGTTGGTAGTCTGATGATGAAAGGGATCATGTGATGGTCGCTCCAGAGTATTTGTATCGGTGGTGCTGTGGTGATTGTTTTTTTCCTGGGCGAAGATTGCATTGAGGTTGTGTCCTGCCGAGTGTGTTGCTCCTTTGACCAGCTGTCATAACTTCATGGTTGTAAGTTGTCCGGTGAGTGAGTTTTGGGAGTTGGCATGACTTTTCAAACCAGATGTTGAAGTCCCCCAGGATAATTATATGTTTGTGCTTGATGGCTATGTTGGTGATGGCTTCTATGAAGTTATTGACGAAGGTTGCATCATATGACGGTGGTCTATACACCAGGATGAATGTGACGTTGTTTTTTGCGTTCGCTGATAAGTGTATGACAATGGTTTTGCAGTTGATGTTGAGAGGGTTGTCTGTTTTTTATTTTTAGGTCTTCTTTGAATGCTACCACAAGACCTCCTCCTTTTTTTGTTTCCTGTTTATTTGAAGGCATTTGAAGTTGGCCGGGAGGTAGCTTTGGAGTGCGATTTTGTAGTTGTCGTCCAGCCATGTTTCTGTGATGAGTAGGATGTCAATGCCATTGTCGTCGTGAAGGTGAAAGATCTCTGTTGAATGTTTTGACATGGATTTTGTGTTTAATAAATTGCAGTGGAGTTTAGAGATGTGGTTTGCTCTTTGTTGATGGGGTCATCTTCTGATCGGTTTTGGGGTTTCCTTTAGGGTCGATCTCTAGTTGAGGTGTCGGTACCTGTGCGTCTGTGTCGTCGAGGAGTTCTTCTAGGTTCAGTCTTAGGTACTTGTTTTCGTCAGGTTTTTCTTCCCCAAATTGTGGGTGTCGAGTGGAATTTACTCTTGATTTGGTGATGTAGTGCTTTAGTGCGTTGGTTATGTTTTGTTGTTTCTAGTGCAGTCAGATCATCTTCTGCGTGGTTGTGTTTAGTTTTCTGCTGTTGCTGATTCTCGCGTTGGGTTGGTTTGTTCTGGTGATTGGTTGTTTGCGAGGTATGGAGTTAAGTAAAGAGATTTTTCTCTTCTCTCAGTGTTGTTTTGAGTGTTTTTCCTGTCAGTCGGAGTGTTTTCTGCGTTTGCGTGCCTTTGCTGTTCCGGTGTATTTATTCTTTCTTCTCTTTTTCTTCCACTTGATACCTGTCGTTTGCATGGCATTTTGGTTTGAGAGCTGTTTTGGTCTTTGTTTGTTTTGCTTTGTTCTGGCTGTCTTGTGGTGTAGTATTGGCTGAGGGGAAATGTCCACTATATGTTTGGTACTGTTGGCGGTCAGCAGCTGGTATTGGTGACTTGTTTAGTCAGTGTTTTGAGTAAGGTAGGGGAAGTTAGTTAGTATTGCATCTTTGGGTTAACGTTGGCTGCACTTAATAGGAGTCTCCCTGGGCGAGGTTCACTGCGGTAAGCCGACTATGTGGGGTTGGGAGGATAGCTATTTACTACACAAGGGAACTAATGTTTCAATGCTAACAGCTAGATTTGAGAGACCCGCACAGTGGGAGAGAGGCCCACCCCCAACAGGTGGAAGGAGTACAATCCTAAGCACAGGTGGAAGGAGTACAATTCTGAACACAGGTGAGAGTACAGTTCTGTACAGAGGTGAGGGAGTACAATTCTGAATTGAGAGAGTCCGATGCCTGACCATTGAAATTGGTGCTATACTAGACCTCGCTATTCTTAACAGTGTGAAGTTAAGGAAGGCTGAAGAGGTGTTGTTTATTACTAAGGTGTTTTAGAATAGATTTGATAAGTGGGCTAGGCTTCCAGGGTAGAGCTATTACTCTATTCCCCACCCAGGCCACTCTTACTTTACTGGTCCTTGATTGTTGCTGGTCGATGGCTGGCCACTGGCGTCTCCTGCGACATCTGCAGACAACGATCTGGAGCCGCCCTTTGCCTTGGGGCCCTTAGCCAAAGGGCTGCACGGGCAAAGGGCTGCCCTTTAAGGGTCACTTATGACAGTGAGATGGTCCAATCAGGGAAGGTGGCCGGGTTAGGGAGAAGGGAGAAGGGAAGCAATAACACGGAAGGGAAGGGGAAGGCAAGGGGGTGCATGTGGGCCTGGGGGCTTCTTTTTAGGGAAAAGGGTAGAAACTATGTCAGAGCACAGCTCCTGCTGAAACTCACTATGCTTCCTCCTCGATGGTAAGAGGGGAAACGGTGCAACGCAGGTCGCTAGTCCCTGGGGGACACAGCCCACGGGCCAATCAGAACACGGGAGGCGGGAGGATGCTACGAATTAGGAAGATGTTGGGGGGGGGGCAAGGGGTTCTGCACGGGACCGGGGGCTTCTTTTTGGTAAAATAAAAGGGCAGAACCTACGTCGGAGCAAACCTCCTGCTGAAACTCACCGTGATTCCTCCTCGATGGTAAGACTAGACTAGATGGTAAGATTAGGTGACATTTGAGGAACATTTCCTTGCTTAGAGCTTAGTAGGGAGTAATAAAACCAACTTGGTTGAGTTTGGTGATCAATATTAGGGTGGGTTTGTTGAGGAAAGAAGGCTGGTCGGGTCCTCTATCGGAGTGTGGCCTCTTATTCTCAGCACATTGACTGGATTCATTACTTATTTCTTGGCACATTTCTTAAAAATGATTCATCCAGCACAATAGAATCTGCGTGGTTCGTATTTGCATCCAAATGAACAATAGTGGAGTGGAAGAAGTGTATACACCTAGGGTATTGACAAAAAAATAACTCTGTAATCTTCAATATCGGGAAGAACGGGAGCAAACTCTGCAGCCAGATAATTAGACGAATGTAATACACTGTGAACTGATTATGTGACGGCAGAAGGCGAAACAATAGAATCCATGTCAGCCGTAATTGGAGCGATGGAGGTGCTTCACAAATTATATTTTGTGTCTTGAGGAGGAGGCATAAAACAATCCGAGGCCTTTAAGGATTCATAGGCCTTTAAGCACGCTCCGTGTACTTGTGCAGTGATGCGCAATATAACAGTGATTATAGCAGCTTTATCAAAAGAAAGTTATCGAGGCAATCTGCTCACATATCCCGCAAGCCACTAATTCCCTCGCGAACCTGTGCAGGCTATCCACTTAGCACCCAGTATACTGTGTATATACTATATATATATTTTCTTTGACATAGGACCAGGTGACGTACCTGGTCAAAGCGTCCTATAGCAGAGGTGGAAAAGGAAAGGACACAAACATCTCTGCGAGGAGAGACTCGTGCAATGAGGATCTTAATTGTCTTGTTCCATAAACCAGTATGAAAGATGAAAGCTGGTGATGTGCCTGGTGGGAGGGAGTGGTGGTTTCCAAAGCAGCATAGAGAAAAGAAAAGTGAAATGCATATGGTTCATTGCGAATCTGACCAAAGGCTGTGGAACCAAGGCGTGATCCAAAGGGGACCGGAGAAGTTCCTGATTGTGGTTCGGTCACTGCCGAACCAATGTTGGGTTACTTGGAGAAGGAGTACAGTGTAGCGTAGAGTATGCGGACATCCTGAGTGTAAGGTGTGTTAATCTTGATTTTAAACGAGGTACACTATGGTAAGTACCACGTAGATGTGAATAATGGCAACCTGCATATCATTACCCCATTAACGCACACCTTGCCACACCCATGTGCATGTCATGGAGATCTGGGGGCTGCAATAAACCTAACACAACCACTGACAACAAAAAAATGTGTGCCTCCTCTAACAGTGTGTTGGGTAGGCCATGTGTAAATGGTTGGAGTAGGAGGTTGGTAAGGAAATAAAACATTTGTTAAGCAGCGTCTTGTTGGTTTATACACTATGGCCTGCACACATACTGTGCACATGCACACATGTAAAGTCTGGAGTGATCCGTGCATCCCGGAACAGGTGCTACAACAGACTCGCCTCTCTAAAAATAAAAAAAACAAATCACACTGTACTTCCAACGGGTCAGTTAGCCCCTGAGGTACGGTGTAGTTTATATTAACTCTTTGAATAAATGTCTGTTAACCAATTCATTAGCCTACATAAAAACCGACTGAAGGCACACCAGTGTAAATACGAAGGTATAAATATATAAAAAAATTATCTATACTTTGGACAACACCTGTTGATCCTGAATCAATGCAAGCCTGTCCCTTTTGTTAAAATGTAAAACAGATACTTTTACACAAAAAACCTATAAGAACTCTCCTTAACACCCTGTTGACCCCCTATTAGAGGTAATGGCCATGTTCACCTTCTTTGATACTCCTCATGGCCCCTGGGCTAGGAGCGCTAACCTGGTTACAAAGAACATTCAACAAATACATTTTAAGTATCTTAAAACACTGGTATGACAGTACATTAGAAACCTGTATTGGCCCGTGCACCCTCCTTTAATTCTACATCCAGACTTTGATATGACAATCATTTAAAACATTTGTAGAGGAGCAGGTGGACTTATTATCCCTAACTTCTGCCCCCTTACCGCCATCATGCTGGAACAGCGGGAGAAGGGCCCTATATGGGACTCCATGTGTTATGTCTGCACCACATCGAGTGTACGAGACGCGATATACATTCAGGCAACAATATCAAATGTAGCCTTGCACTGAAGGAGTCGAAGAGTGTCGTGTGGACGGATGTCGGCATGCACCACTGGATATCATGTAGTGCTTAGTGAAATCTGACGTAGGCAGAGTGATGTCGTAAAGAAGCTATACGAGGACATACTGAAACAATGTAACTGAAGTGATGAGAGAAACATGTATGAAACGTAAAGTAATCATGTATACAAAGAAGAATGAAGTAACTTGTTGATCAAAAAGTGTAAATACGCAGCAACGCAAGGTAGATGAGACACATAGAAGCTTGCTATAGAGGAAAATATAACGTGGCCAGGACGGCCATGATAGGAAAATGGACGCCGGCTTGTGCAAAGATTCAATTCAGCTACCTCAAACAGACCAGGGCTGCAGAGTCGGGAGATGTTGGAGAATTAGCTTTGTGTGCAAAACGAAGCGGAGTCTGTTGGCCTGGAATCAAGAATGCTATTTCAAGAAATAGCTGCAAAGCACAAAGGGAGGCAAACGTCATAGACCTGAGACACATTTCTCTTAGATCAAAGAAGAAAACATTTGTAAAAGCCAAAGCATTGGACAATTAACAATGAATAAGGCTACTACAAGATGAAGTGAGCAAATCTATAGAGGCCAAGAGGAGCAATGACACCCAACATGTTTAAATCAAATATCAGTAAATGAGAGGTTGAAATGGATACATTTGCGGTCTCACAGATGGTCTAAAAGTCGAAAACAAGGGCTATTCATTAAGATCTGGATGAAGATAGTGATGTGCTTACACTCCCTTGAATGTCCCAGAACAGAGAGCAGGTCAACTACAAACTGGAAACTCTGGCACATGGCTGGACTGGAGAGATGGACTAATTGGGAAAGTGGGGAGTAATCTGATGTGACTCAAGCACCTGGGTTTATTTTTGCTTACGTGCTGCTAGCCGAGCCGAAAGTTCAAAGTTGGGTGGGAATGCCAACTAGTGAGTCTATAGGGCAACCTGCTATACAATGTTGCATATACCAATCTGCTGCCATTTTGACCGCTATAATCAGTATATTGCGTATTTAGAGGTAGTTTGAGGCTTGTCTTATAGATGAGCCAGCCAATGAAGTACTGACCCATATGTATTCTGTAAGTAGATAAGTTCCCCTAACAATCCCTCCCATCAATAGGTTTTAGTTTGCTACGCAGGATGACATCATAGATGATGCATATTGTGGTATAAAACCTCTTTGTAATCAAGTTTGTGTGCGAGTGTGCATGCATCAGTCCGATATCTTCGTCTGCCAAATGCAGAAATCAAAGAATGGGCTGCTCAAAACAGAGTTCACCGAAAGTATGATATGTGCTTAGCATGTCATGTGCTGTGGGCTTCTAACCTTATATCAAGACATTACTGTAACGCGCTTTGCTTCCCACGGATGAACACGGATCCCCAACAACCATGCAGAGCATTTGCTTTGACGCTACCCACTTCCCAGGGGGAAACCAGTGTCACCCTCTGCAACACCACACAACCAAAATCCACTAATATAATATGAAACAACCCAGAACGGATTGCCTCTTAGTTGCTCGAGACAGAATCTTACCATAGAAAATAATAAAATCAAACAAGGACAAATACTGAGAGAACGGGATAGACCAAAATAAAACAGACACCCTCTGCCGCTAGAATAGCCACTTTAAGAGAAGCTCACTTACACCATTCACAATTTATGCTGATCCATGTTCCCGGAGCCCAGCAGAACAAAATAAAACAGATTGAGACCGAGTGGAGAGAACAGTCTCATCCCACAAACCAGCTTTACCCCCTCCTACCTTGCTTTAGCCTCCTGTGAAAGGAAACGAGGTATACCAAAACTGCTGGCTCGAGAAATTAAATCCAACAGAGGCAGGCTCACGCTCGCCGTCCAACATGCTCAACGCCCAGCACGCAATACCCGGGAGCGACAACTCCCAACCAGAGTTGGTGTGGAATACACAACCCTAGCAGGCCTGCTCAAAGACGCTTGCGGGAACACCACACAGCGTTTCACACCCTGTTTTTCTTTTGTCACCTTCCCTCTTCCTTATTTAAGTCCCCCCCCTCTCCCCTCCAAGCACTTACCAACACCCGCCCCAGGGGGGACAGCTGTAGAGTCAGAACTTTATCCCCATGCAATGGCAGATTCCCCCTAGTGGCCGAAGAGACCACTGCCCTCCATTTTACGGCAACAGTGCCGACAGACCCAGGAAATCCAAAATGGATGAAGGTCTCTGTAATATAAATACAACTTCAACGTTCTACTTTCTTTATTTAAAACAGAATGGAAATTCACAAAAAACATTGCAGTCTGCCTGCTCGTACATAACACCCACATCTTTACTTTATGATCCAATATAAAAACATGGATACTGGTACAGCATAACTATAGTGCTTTGGACTAAACAGCTTTATTCACCTAATACCAGAGTCGGGGGTAATGATATTTATGATACATTTTATTTATAGCGCACCTATACACAAGTGTTTCAATGCATGACGAGGCAAGGGATGACAAGGCAACAATCTTACTAGGCCAAGTGACAATGAGATTACGCAAGTGGGGGCCGAGAGGAAAGGGTCAAGTGCCATGGAAAGAGGACATAGGATCAATACATAGAAAAAAAGAGTGCGGCCAACAGGTGGCAGTGCAGGGGTTAAGTGCAGACAACAGACAAGTGCAAGTAGCGGGACTGTAGGGATGCAGA
Source organism: Ambystoma mexicanum (assembly GCF_040938575.1). Classification (NCBI taxonomy): domain Eukaryota; kingdom Metazoa; phylum Chordata; class Amphibia; order Caudata; family Ambystomatidae; genus Ambystoma; species Ambystoma mexicanum. The sequence continues at coordinate 1,107,505,051 of NC_090934.1, read as the reverse complement.
TACAGCCCCAAGTGCTGGGTTGCCAGGAGGCAGTGCAAGTGCGCAACTAGGATGACCGGGACCTGGGCCCGTGGTCCAGAGGGTAGCCAGGTAACCAGAGCAGGCATGTGTTCCACACACATTGTTGGTGATGGTCTTTTGCTTCTTTGGGCCTACCTCATTCACAGCTTACTTGTTGTTCTTTTAGACCTACAGGGCTTATAATAATATGTCAAGCAGTGTTTTTCATGAACGGTGACCATCTTGAATGACTGTGTAGTGCACCAGTATGCCTTCCATCAAATTGTATGTAGGATTTTGAAAGTGAGATATGTTGGTGATTGAGTCTGTGCGGCCATGCTTAATCTGCAGTGGGTGTATTGGCGAATCCATCCCCACTGCTCATGTTGTATACAAACGAACCCCTTTCGAATCCAAATTAAAGCTGGACTCCCTGCGCTACTTAATACTTGCTTTATGCTTTAGTTGAAGTGGTGGTGTTGTGTAATGGAGCATTGCCAATCTTTTTCTGCATCTCTTGTTCCATCCTTGTATCCATTTATTTGCCTAACTCTGCTCATCTATATATAGGTATGTAGCTCTGCATCTAGCCCTCCTCTACCTAGTGCCGGCCCTCCACTATGGGTGAGGGGGCAGCGCCCCCTCGGCTGAGTTGCAGGCCACCATGTTTCCTGAGTGACCGGCAGCACAGTCCCCCTTGTGCTTTATTTGCACACGGGACTAAGCAGACTGCCTGTCGGCAGGGGTGCACCCCCCGCCCCCTTGCTACTTATTTGTTGTTGCAGAGCCCTCTTGGAAGACTGGCCCTGCCACTTCCCATTATTGTGCTAGCAGCATAGGCACGCCACCTGACGGGTGAGCCTGACTCCTTCCTGTGGCGGCGTAGGCACATGTGGAGGGTGAATGCAAGTAAGTTGTGTTTTATTTTTTAATTTATTTATTTCATTTTTTTAAGTTGATGTGTACGCATTGTATCTATGTATTTATTTTTATTTATTTTGTCATTTGTATAGCGCACCCAGCCTGGAGATATCAAGGCTGTGGTGTACGTTGTGTTTGTTTTTATGAATGCGCGAATGTGCGCAGGAAAATGGTGTGTGAGTGATGTGTGAATGCGTGGCTGAAAGTGGTTGCTTGTGTGTTTGCCAGTCCCACCCGCTCAGCTGTGATAACTTATCTTTGCTTTACCCTTGATGCACAATTCAATTTAGGCCAGTCTAGCCATGTAATAACGTGTATGTTTGCCAGTTACTGTGCATCAAGGGTAAAGCAAACCGGACAAGTGTTATTACGTGGCTAGACTGTCCTAAATGAGTGGTGCCAGTCGGCATATACTTTCTTATTGTGGCATGGCAGTGTTTTTACTTGGCATCAAGGGTAATGCACACAAGTGTTAGTCCTTGCTGGATTGGCCTACATTGAATGTAGGTGAGTCTAGCCAGCCGAGGCGTTGCTAGGGAGGGGAGGGGGGGTGGGGTGGGCTGAGGGGGCTATTAGTTGTAGCCCTGGATAGAAGCTCGGGTATTACAACCAAAAGGCTATAGCTAGCCCCAAATCCTGCCAGTGCCGGCATTAGCTTAGCCCCTGATCTTTTCCAGACCTAGCAACACCCCTACTAGCCAGGTAATAACACTTATGTTTTTATCAGCTTTGATGCCAAGTCAAAAATGTCATGCCACATTAGGAAAGTACATGTAGACTGCCACTACTAGTGTCAGTGTGCATATACTTAATGTAGCATGCATTTTTTTCCTTATCAAGAGAAAAGCAACCATATGTGTTATTACATGGCTACACTGACCTACATTAGTAGTGTCAGTCTGCATTTTCTTAATGTGGCTTGGTCTTTTTTTACTTGGCATCGAAGGAAAAGCTACGAGTGTAATTACATGGTATACCAACCTATCTTGGTATAGCCAGTCTGCATATACTTTACTTTCCTTCGATGGAATGGCACTTTTACTGGCTGGCAGGCCTTATTTATTATTGTTGTTATCATTATAATTTTTTTAATATCTTATTTTATACAACAACTTATAAGACTGCATCGGGAATCTGCAGGACAATGATAAAACTTCAACAAAATATTGCTTTCTCTCACTAACTCTCATGCGGCATCAACATCCGGCTCAGTGTCTGATTGCACAGATGAAGGTCTTTGCATTGCCAACAGATATTGCTTATATGGACCCCAAATATCAGTGGGCCTCGCACTTGCATGAGAAATAAGCCTATATTCAGTCTCCATATCAAAACAATAATCCATAACTTTCAACCACAAGTCCTTTGTAGGCGCCACCCTCCTTCCCCATACCAAAGACACCTGCTTTTTTTTGCCAAGGCCAACATTAATCCAGTGAGGTGCCTTGCATGCCCAGGGACTTATCGTGTGTACCCTAGTAATGCCAACAAAGGACAAGATTCCATGTGTTTTCCAGTCACTTTTGTGAAGAATCCTGCTGATTCCTCACTAAAACTCTTCCTAAAGTCTCCTGCCAGGTGGCCAGGGGAAGGCAGACTCTTCCTGATCCCAACCTTGGGGGTTTTGTACTGCGGAAGGATTACCTGGGTGGAGACAAGGCCCAGGGTAGTGAGGAGGTTCCTTGGGATGAGATACAGTATTTTACCTCAGAAGGGGATAGTTGTACCACTATGCCAGAAGAGGTTATGGCTTACTGTCATTATAATATCTCTCAACTTCCAGTTAAAAGTAAGGTGGTAAAGCCGAAGGTTGTAACATCCAAACCTCCTACTCCAAAAGAACAAATCCTTTTTTCTATTCCTAAAATCAAATGTCCTCCTCAATACCAAAGGTATACTACAAGGAATGATGGAGATGTTGCCTTCTCTACACCTTGTTCTTCTAATAAGGTTGAAACTTAGAATCCCTCTTTTAAAAATACGAAGGGAATTAAATCTACACTTAACACTATAAGTGGAAATACCTAGTTTCACTAAAGTGAACTACATGTCCCAGAATCCCTTAGGGACTGTGACGAAGAAGAGGGCTGAAGAAGCATGTAGAAGCAGAGGACAGGCAATTGGGCCCATTAGGGTCAATTAGCAGAAAGGGCCTGTACCTGAACTCGGATGCCCCACCTACGAGGCATAAAAGGCTGTAGCAGAAGGGGGAGGATGGATGGAGCTGGAAGGCTGGCAGTAGTAGCAGACGGAGAAGCGCACACGGCTGGCAGTTCTTGAGGAAGTGTGAACACTTAAGGAATGCCGAGGCACGAGAGCAGATTTCACCTGCAAGTTCTGGAATGTCCTGTGTTCACAAGCCATGCCTTGCTATGGCTGCACTAAGAGACACGTGCTGAAGTTCATTGTCTTCTATGGTGCGCATAATGCCTGTGATTGCAGAGCCGTGATTGTGCAACAACCTGAGGCCTGTGTAAAGCAGTAAGCCGAGGGACAGAAGAGTGAAGTAGACTCCTTGTGTATAAGGCCGGACCGGAGACACCCGTGCTACAGAGGGGTGTGGGTCACATGTGCCTAAAGTAGTAGGAGAAGGTCGAGGTGGAAGCTGCCCACAACCGCAGTGTTCCTGGAGTCAGTGATGATCAGGTTCACTCTGAAAACCTTGCCGATGAGTATTACCAGCTCTAATTTAACTTGCGTAAGATGGGACAGAGTAGAAGTTGATTATCATTGTGAAGAAGTCCTGCCGCCAATGGGAATGGATCATGCGCACTTCTAGTACAAGACGGATTGCTTGCATATAAAGAAAAGCTTTTACTTTGCCATGTTGAACTGTTTAACGTCAATTGTGTGGTCACATGTCTCCAGTTGGGATGGGGAACGCTTTTCAAACCACTTGGAAACCCTAACCGACTTTCACACACTGTTACTAGACTTATTAAATGAAAGAGCGGTCTTGAGACTGCAATATAATCACAGTTAGACATGCATGAATCCTGCTCTGTGTCGTTTATACACCCATTTCAGGAGGAGTTAACACTACAGTTCATTTTCATTTTTATGTTTGACTACACTGAAGTGTTCAATCAATACCTATGTGTTTTAGGATTTTACATCTGTATGTTTGTTTCACATCCAATTCACCATTTAAGTTTGTGATTTCTTGTATGTTTACTTGCATAATTAATGTTTGCAATACTTGAAGAAGAAGAATTCTAAAAAAATGTCAACAAAATAAACAGCGGCTACAAATTGAAACGCAGGCAGAAAAAACGCATGTAGAATGTAGTATGTGTGTTATTTTGCAGGGAATACCAACACCTTTGGATTCCCTTTGTGTTGAGCTGGTTTCTACAGGACTTTTAAAATATTTTTTTTGTCGGCTGATTTACTCTGGCCACGACTTAATGAACTCAATACATACTGGACTAAAAGTATGTCAAAAATGGATTAGTGGAAAGACCACACTGCATTGTTTCCTAGCTCCATTTAGCCCTTGTTCGTCTTTCCACTTAAGGGGCCCCCCTTGGGTTGTCTACCTCCTGGGCTCTGATGCTTACTCCTGTTTAATCTGGCTGCAATCCTCCAGTTTGTGGGCACCACCTCTGTCAGGTCGCTCCCGTTAGTGAGTGCTGCAGAGCAGCCGAGTCGCAGCCTCCTCTCCGTGCCACAACTTCCTGTAATTTGGAGAGCCGGCCCACGCTCTAACCATTGCTGGCTGTCTCTACTGCTGTGTATCTGGGGCTCCAGGGCCCAGCGCGGCAAAACAGGCCTCCCACCCTCGGGTCGTGGCTGCTCGCAAGGCTCTTCCCTCCTCCCACCATCCGCACTTCTGTTGCCACCTTCAACAGTCAGCGCAGATTCTCTGGAAGGCCAATCTCCCCCTCACGGCGACCTCCCGATTCCGTGCCGAGGCCACCATCCACAGGCCTGTCAGGGGATGTGTTTTCTGCTTCTCAACTTCTGTTTTCAGTCGGACAACTTTCCCATCTGACCGGTTTTCATACGCCAGTCTGTAGTCCCTTTCATTTCCAATCCCGTGCCAGTGAAAACTGATATTTGCACCAGATGTATGCGAGTATCGGCGGAGCTCAACTGAGAGCGGCCATCTTGGTTGGGGTCTCGAGTGCCCCATCTGCCCGGGAACCCATGCATAGCTCTCAACCATTTGAGTCGAAAAAGCGGGTGAAAACACCTGATTTTGTTTTTGGCGGGTGAGAGGCCCATTGAAATGAATGGGCCTGCAGGAGGCTTGGCGGGTGAGTCCACTCTTTACAAGGCGGGTGACACCCGCCAAAAGCGTGTGAGTTGAGAGCTATGCCCATGTATGGTAAAACTGGCATCTATTGGTGCTCAATGAAACGATCTGTATAGGCACAGCTGCGAGGAAAATGTTTTTTATATACTCTCGTGTTGTGCGCAGAGGCATAAAGAGAATGTGTTGGGAAATGGTTCTATGCATTGTTGGCAACTTGCATTCATTTATTTTTTTTTGTATGTGCTACCATACAAAATGGATTGCAAACTGTGGCTTTTTACCCAATTAGTCACAGATAGTGTTGCAAAATGCACTGTTTTAACCCATTATTTTTTTAAAAAATCTCTGGAAATAATGGAGAACCCCGCACACACCCATATCCTCCCTTCTTTGGTTCGGGCTCTCACTGCTCTGTCTTTATCGCATATTAGAGACACATATTTATGCTCTGCCAATTCAAAAATTCACCAGCCGCCAGTGCCTTTGCCACTCTGCCTCCGCACCCCTGTCTATTTTGCTCTTTTTCTGCTTCTCTTGGAATGTTACCAGCCCAACAGCAAAGGAAAACCTATTGAATTTAGCCGGCGTACATCATAGAATGGCATTGTCACTTGCTTCTTCAGTGGCAGAATTCCAGGACTGTACACTACAACAATACATGCTGGCTTCATTGTGTGAACAGTAGCTCTCAGCCAAACATTGTACACCAGTATGTTCCCTGTGCATGGATCCTCAGGGTGTCCCTGGTAATGTTAACACATTATAGCAATTGGCTAGTTTGGCCTAAGGCGGCTAGAAATCATTTGACTGAGATCATCCGCGTGAGCAAAGGGTCTTCGGGGAGCGATAACCATACTTGCCAACCCTACCAATTTAGGCGGTAGGATACCGCTTTTTAAGCAGTCCTACCGCCTACCGATTTAGTGGCAACAAATTACGATTTTTGTAAAAAATAAAAAAAAAATATTTTTTTTTTTACAAAAATCAGAACTTGTTGCCACTAAATCGGTAGGGTGGCAAGTATGTCAGAGTGATAACGTGGGCATGCAGGCTGGGGGTGCTAGAGTTCCTTTCTCTGGATCTCAAGTAGCCGGTGTTCTATCCTATTCATGGTGGTGCTGACATGATGAGCAGCAGAGTGAAGAAAAGGACCTTGGAATGCGTGTGGCGTGCTAGATGGTGTGCATTCAGCACGCTTTATTTCTTTTCCTTTTGATGTGCGTTCAACCTTCGGCACTTATGTGCAATACATGTTATGCACATTTCAAGCGGAGCCATGTGCTGATCGCGGTTACGTTTGTAGTTCCTATTAAGCCGGCGTATGAAGTACTCCAAATAACTTTGTGAAGTTGGGATAGGCTGCATGCATATTTTGAACAAGAAACTATCTATGTGAATTCAGGTGGATCTCGGGGGAATTACTGTGTTTAGGGTTGACTTTATTTATGAATGGAACTAAATTGCTATCTATTTGTTTGCTTGTTAGGCGCTCATATCAAGCAGATTGAGATCAAAAATGCAGATGCTGATGCGCCGTTAGCCAAGTATGAGGTCGTTGATGGCTCAGTTGCTGTCCACAATATAAGACTTTCGTACATGTGCGGCATTTAAAGATCATAGTCCAGCCAACAACTGCAATGAATGTTTAGGAATCTATTTGGTGACATGTCAGGCCTTTGGCGATTGGAGTTGATAACAAGAGTTAAGGTAGAGGTCATTTTTGCAGTTGTCACTACAGGATACATTGTAAGCCACAATTGTAAACTACAATAAAAAAAATAAGGGTGCAAAATTGTAAATACATTGTTATGTTAATGATGTTTGTGACTGCATGTGCAAATACTCTAAATGAGGTCTCTTGAGTGTAATACTTATTTATGAATTAAGTCATAGAATGCAATAAGCTATAGGTGTACATGTGTGCAGGATAATATCTTGGAAACTTTCTTGATGGCGGAGTCTGATCACCACTGTTTCTGGGAAAATGTTAAACACTACGGTGGTGACTGATCATCGCCACGTTTAGTGCTTAATTGTATGTCTGGATTCTCATGAGGAACATGCTTCTACAATGTGGGAATGGATTGCGTGAACATTCTAGGTCTGCAAGGTGTTAAACTTTTTATCACATGCTTCATGGCTGGTAATGATTAAATGAAGAATTATAAAATACGTTACACGTTGGTTAGGTAAAACCATTAACATAACAAGGGTTACGTGTGTGTTCAAGACAAAACGATTGCTTACTAAACAAGTTACACGTTGGTTAGGGGCGACCATTAAAGTAACAAGGGTACGCGTGTGTGCAAGATAACATGATTGCTTATAAGATAAGTTACACGTTGGTTAGGTTAAACTATTGAAGTGGCACAGGTTACGCCAGTGTGATTGGCAAAGGCCAAATATGTTTAATTAAGGTTGGGAACTGAGCATTAAAGCATTGGGTAAGTCTGTGAGGAGCATTGCTATTCATTGTATGCATGTTTTAGAGCAGTAAGGCTTAGGGTAATTTGGTAAGCATGTCGTTGAACAACAAGGTGCGCAGTGTACATTATTTATGGCATACTATTTTGACAAGATTGGGTATTGAAGTTTTAGAGTTGTTTTCTGGCACCATTAGTGCAGATTATTCTGCTCAGGAGTGAAGGTTAAGGGTATAATTTGCACCAGTCTTAAATGGAGCAGTGAGTTAGTCCATTCCCGGCACTGCAGGCGTGGTTTGGAGCGTTAGTTGTAAGCACAAACATGGGAAGAAGGCAGTTTCCTTTTCTACAAATTTGCACCCTGAGTGTTCCTGCTCCATGTGTCTCACCTAACTGAAGTCCCAGGATGCTGCAGTCTACTTCCAGAGTATTTTGTTAGATTGGTGAATTTGTCTCGAGAGAAAAGCATCTGATGGTGACATTGCACATGCTGGGTGATAGTTTTCCCCATGCTGGACAAGATGGTCGCCTTTCTCCTGGTGCTGCTAGATCTCTAGGAAATGTTTTATTCTAAATCGATTAGGGATGGGAAGACATATTCCCTTTTGGCTTCCATCCTTTTTGCTGGTTGCTATCGGAAGATTATGGTGGGGAATAGTGAGTCAGTGCCCATTCGCACTGATGTTACCTTATGGTCAATCCTGTTACATATGTTATTCAATCTGTACATAGTCGTTGTATGACGAAGTATGTGGAAGTTGGTTTTCACATTCTAGCATAGGAATTACACCCAGATCTAACCAACGGTGATGCAGAACAATCCAGTGGGCCAACGAAAGATTCAGCGACTTACCAATTTTTTGCTGCTCTGTTAGGGGAGTTTTTCGGATAGAAAATTCGATCCCCCGGTGAAATGCAGTTTGTGGGGCTATTTTGGGCATGGGCGGAGGGCCTCACTTCATGGCCACAGACATTCCGAGGCACGTGGAGAGAGAACACGCCATTGAGTAGGGGAGCCCTCAGTCACTAGAATTTAGGGGATTAGTAATTGGTCCTTCCATGTGTCCTGAGATTTATTTTCCCAGGTGTGCTGAATCTGCCATGCTGTTGTCTCTGGGAGCTGTGGCTTCATGCAGCATGTGAGGGGGGGAGAGGCTAAGGTGGCACATCTGCAGCAATTCCATGCTGCCACATGAAAGGCCCACCCAAAACACCCAGAGTGAGGCAGTGGCATCTGTTCCTGATATGTTTCCCATTCCTGGTTTTAAGTCCAACTTTTATTTTCCCCTTTTTATTTACCTTGAACAATAAACAAAAAATATCCCCTAAGAATGTGTTACTTTTTCCTGATAGGAAAGTGGCTCCTTGAAAAATTGTTAAGGTTCGTAACTTGTAGCGAAGCCACGCCTTGAAAAATTGCTAAGGTTCATCCCTTGTGGCAAAGACCCTAGACGAAAATTTTTTAAGGGTGGCAACAAATACCGATTTTTGTGTAAAAAATATATGTATATATATATTTTTTTTACGGTTTTAAATATTTTATTAGCCAATATGTGGACATTGGGTCCGTGTGAGTACAAGCTCTCCAACATTTTAATTCCCATATTATAAACCATTCACAACGCAATCTAATTTGCTCAATATTCCATCTCTGTACACACCCCGGATGACAGCTGAAAGCACCCAAATTATCATTTTGCCAAACCAATCAAAATGAAAAGCTAGAATTGGCGTGCAAAAGTGGCATCCGTTTGGACACGTATGAACCAGCTGCAACTTGTAAGCCATGTTCCAAAGATACCAAAGCCAGCGGTTCCACCAGCTTGTATAGCACCAACAGTAATGTTTTGGACTGCTATATAATATCTCGAGGTGCCCCTTTTCCTAGCGGAGGTCCAAAAGACGGACAGGAGTAGGAATGACTTGTCAAATAGTTAACATCTGCAGCTGCAGACCAGAGCAACATTTCAGCATGGTTTAACCGCCCAACACGGAGTCACCTTCACACTAACCAGCAGAGCAACAAGACCTTTCAAGTAGCATGTTCAATACACAGGGTAATGCACTAGTGTCTTTACAGTGCCACAGAACCAGAAAATCAATTAAAACAAACAGAAAACAGTACTGGTGGTTCCACAAGAACTGCATCCTTAAAAGAAGTACTTAGTGTATAAAAGTTCACTTGCTTAGGTATTTGATATACAACTTTATTATGGTCTAAACGAAAAAAGGAACGGGAATGACAGTAACAAACAGGGTTCACCACTGAAGTGATGTGGCTGTAGCAGTCTTTAATTTGGATTTGAGACTTGAGGGGTAAAGTAATTGCAGTCCAAAACAGCTAAATACGCAGGCCCAACATATGAAGGAATTCATTTTACTGCCACATTCACTCCGAAGCCCATTCATCTCCTTCAGCATCCCAAAGATTAAGCAGATGTTCTGCTCAGCTAGATAATAAAGTGGCAAACACGCTGCACCATCGAAATCACAGGACAGTTGCCTATAAAACTAGACTTCTGATGCTGGGCTCCAGCCGCACTCCCTCACAGATCGTCGTCTTCATCTGGCAGTGCAGTGGTTTGGGCAATGTGTAAATCTTGTTCATACTGTTCCACCAATGCTGAGTCCATAACAACTTCGGGGGGTGTGAGGGCAGGCATTGCTACAAACTCCAAGTTGGCATCACCAATTAGCTTTCTTGCAAGCCACAGGAAGGGTTTTTCAAAGTTGTAGTTTCTCTTGACAGAAATATCGTAGTAATGTAGATTCTTCTTCCTGTGAAAGACTATGGATTTCGCCTTCACCTTCCTGTCTTTAATATCCACTCTGTTGCCACAGAACACAATGGGGAAGTTTTCACAGAGATCTCGATGCCAGTTGGGGACATTCTTATATGTGACTCTTGATGTGATGTCAAACATGATTGATTATTTATTTTTTGGCCTTGATTGTAGGGTGTGCAAGTACACAGAATCCAAGGAACGTTCTTCAGTGGGAAAGTGTCCAATCTGCTGCTTTTATAATCGTGTGTTCTTACTGGCAGCAGTTAGCAGACCAGTGCGCCAGTGTAACCTCCCCAGACTGTCAGAGGCGCCCGTGAGATCCGCTCCAGCACTTCTGGATATCAACTGCCACATGGTTCACTGTACCTCAGCTCCCCGGTGCCAGTCATCTACATGCTGGGGTGAGCCGCTGAAGCAATGGCGAGCCACTCCTCTTAATGAGTTCTGGCAGGTGTGAGCTTGCGCCAGGAGCCGGGGGAGGGGGGGACTGCATGTTCAGCCCCGCCCTGCGCGAGTCTCGCCACTTCCACCCGCCTGCAAGTGCAATATGCTATTTCTTCAGCATAGCTGCACAACGCAGGGCCCCTCTCTCCGGCACCTGCTACTTACTTGCCAACCCTACCGTTTTATACGGTAGGATACCGCTTTTTAAGCAGTCCTACCGCCTACCGATTTAGTGGCAACAAATACCGTTTTTTTTTTTTTTTTTTTTTTTTTCCCTTCAATATTTTTGAAACTTGAAGATTCCTACAGATTTTTGGTCACAAAATGTTGACATGTATGGATAACCCGAGATCCTACTGCACCCTCCTGTCCTGAATGAAGGGGGCCTTCCGAGTAATATTATAGGGGCCATTCCCGCTGATAGAAATGTCACTCCAGATCATTTGTTTGGAAAACTGCTTGCGTGCGTGTCTCAGAAAACGTGCCTGCGTTGTCAATAATGGATGTTCCTGAAGGTGACGCAGCGGACCTCCTCATTAACTCAGACTGAGCGCGCCCTCCTGATAGCTGTGCTGCCAATCATATCAACCGTGTCTTTCCACTGGCTGCTGCTGGGCCATTTTGGAAGCTTGACTACTGTGTACGTAGTGCACGTTACATCTATCATGGAGCCTCTTTTTTAAATGGTCTTTTTTGGGGGGGATGGGAGGGTTTGGAATCTGTGAACGGCATACTGTTTCTTTGGTATTGTTGAAGCCGGTGATCCTGGCGATGTTATTCTGGGGCACATTGGGGGCTTCTGGTAAAGTCTTAACCATGCAGGCAAGCCTAATTGGGGGCAATGTGGGTTAGTATTAAATCCTGACTCCAGAATGAAAAATGTTGATCAGAAATTGTCACCATACGGGTCAGGCAAAATATTGTTTATTTTGGCGACTAGACTACCCCCTTCTATCCCACCCCCACCCCCCCACCCCTGCACCCATTAAAGTCAAGATCACATTTATTTGGGAAATGTTACCCGGATAACTTAACTCGCACTCATTTGGCGGGTGTCAGCCGTCGGGCAATCGGGTCGCTCACCTGTCAAGTCCCCTGCACGCCCATACACTTCAATGGGCTCTCACATGCCCAAAACAAAATCTGCTGATTTCACACGCCGTGGGCACTAATTGTCTTCTGGTAACAGACACAGATGCCTGTGTACTGATAAGTTTTATCGCATTCATGTCCTAATTTAACACCCATTATGGCCATGCTTTGATCTTCTCTCCGTGCCTCTGCCCTTCTCAAGACCCTATGATGGTGTGTCACAGTGCTCCTCTTATCCCACTCCCTTTGCCATGAGGTGACTAGAGTGCTCTCGTTAATGGCCCCCTGTCGAGCGTTCGCACACCTTGCCAGAGAGAATACGCTGAGGAATTGCCTTATCTTTAAATATGAATAGATAATTGACTGTGCCGTGTACGGTAACACTCTCCATTCTTGCTACTATACAAAACACAGAGCTCTATCATTCCATTGCCACTCCGGCGGCTCCTAACTTTCCGTAAAGGTATCGGCTGGGTGAATTTCCATAGCACGCACAGAAACTCCATGGTCCATCCGGTTTGCAGTGCGGGACAGAAATCATTCCCATTCAAGGACAAAGTTCGACAAAATGCGCGAGCTATGAACAAGTGAAACTCGGGGCGATGTAAATCCAAAATGACGCTCACCAAGAGAGGAACCGCATGGGTGCACAGGAGCGTTAATTGGGGTCTCATGACCTCTGACCTCGCGGGACAGTTCCATTTCCAATGACCCTAAATTGACCTCTAGTTAATTTTTGTTATTGGACACTGGGAGCGCAAGGTCACTGGGCAAGTAGACTTGCAATACCCCGGAGCTGAATGAAAATGAATACTCCTTTTTTTGTCTTTCTTTTCTGATCGCAATGCCTTTTAATTAGCACGTTTCAAGTTAACATTATTATATTAAAAAACAGTCAAATAATTAAATTCTACAAACAATAGTAGTGCATTTAAGCATCAAGATATGGCACAGGTTGTGTAACATTACCAGTATTTCAATAATTAAAATATAGGGGATAACAAGAAAGACCAGGAAACCAAAGGTGTGTATGCAGGATTAGGAGGGTTTCCTGACAGCGAGGGCACAACGGGGTGGGTACCTCAAGACTGGCATCTGTGATGCCATCTGGCAGAAGCCCAACTTACAGTCCCAGTCGGTTTAATAATGGACATCTTGTCTGCACTGGATTTAGTTGAATTACCTTTGAACAAATCATTCTTTGGATGTTCAGCTTCCCGCCCCATGAGAGTAGGTTGGCCCTTAAATGATACCCAATCGGGTATCCAGCATGGGCAACTTTGCCAGCTGACCCATACAGGCTATCATGTCTCCCATGCCATAACCTATTATTAATATGTGAATGGATAAACTCTGGGTTTTAAATTTTGGTCTTGGGAGCAGAATCCAAACCTTGTTTTCAGGGTCTGGGCACAAACTGCATTAAATTCTGTCTGCTTAAATTTGAATTATTTGCATTCAGTAGTTTTACTGAGAACGTGATGCGATTGGGACTCTCGAGAACTGGTCTTGGAGATGCCGGGCTCACAGCGGGGGCTGGCTAATGGCCCTCCACTTGCGCTGAAGGAAATCAAAGTTCTGGGATTTGCCACCAAATCATGCCCCTGGATGGTGGGAGCAAGGGGAGCTACAGTACGAGTCAAACTCTTACATGTTCGACAACTAGCAGGGCAAGTAGTTATTCTGTGCACAATATGTCAAGCAACCTGTAGCCATTCAAGCACTCAACCCACAAACTATAGATAACTCTGAGATGATGCAGGAAGGGGCAGTTAACACAACCTTCAGCCTGCTCCCTGCTTTCACTGTGAGTAATACTTGTGCCTTTTTTCAATTTTGAGCATATTGGATATGTTTGTCAACTTAGTACCAGCTCCATATTACCTTATCTTCCTGTACCACTCCAGAGCCAAATCCCATTCTTTGATTGATTGCATTGCTGCCATCCCCTGGTTGGTGTTGCTTGTCACCATGGCGAATGGCGCAGCAATCGCAGGATGCAAACCTCTGGTGTCCATTGACAAATTCCTGCCTCTCTTCCCATTTTTCAATGACCCTCAAAACAGACTTCTTATGCTGGCAAAAGGGACACGTGGAAAAAAGGATTTGTGTCTCGAAGGAATGACCAGCCAAGCACTCTTATTGGGGACCACCACCCCCCCCGTACCCTCTGGGTAACTTCCTAAAAACTTTTGAGATATTTAAGAGAAAAGTCTAGAAAAGGTTCTACCATTTGTTGTTTAATCAAAATAAATAAGTTTATGTTCTGAATAGTTTTGATAAACATGTGTAGTGGCTATGTATACATGATTAATGAACAAAGGCATGATAATCACAATATATCTTGTATTCTGGCATTTAAATTGATATATTGTTACCGAGCCACCCATGTGTGGAAACGGGGGCTTGGTCATGAATGATCATGTGTAACGGTTTTATAACACCGCACACTCCAGCCAGGGACTTCTTCCACTGACCATGAATGTGGTGCACAATAAAAACGCGCTTTATCTTTATTTGAACCCTGGGTTCTTTCTTGAGAAGGCCCCCAACCGTCTGACACCCACTTTAACAAACACCCCATGTCGCAGTGGACCATGATCCAGGCCGGTGTGTAACAAAGAAATATTTATTAATTTGGGATTCAAGGAAAAATCAGAGCAAAATACCAAATGGGGCAGCAGCACCAGTGTGTGGCAGTACAAATGCAAGAATCCCACAATATAGTTACTTCACACTCCTAACATAATCTACATAAACCTTTAATAGAAAGCAGAATCGTTTTTCGTAAATACCAGATGGCACACAGGTTATGCACTCACCCTACAACACTTCCCCCAAACACCTGCTAACTAAATTCTTTGTGGATGGAAAATAGTGGCAAGGAGTCGGTATGAAGAGGGAAAAATCCATTTTTGAATTCAGCCCACCACCCCAAGATGGGAGGTCAGAAACTAAATTGAAAACCTTTATTTAGGAGCAAAATGGCGTACTCGGATTTTACTTGTACATCAGTGTACAATTGCAGTGGGATAGCTAGGACAGAAATCTGTGTGGCTGCACTTAAGTGATAAGGAAGCTTACAGACTACTGAGCAGGGCACCAAGGCAATGTGAACACAGGTAAGAAAATCGTTTTTGGGAAAAAGACAGAATGCAAAAGAAACACACGCCGCAGAATGGCAATTCTTTTCTGCACAGAACTTGTGATGACAGGCAGCCACATAGAAGGGCTTAACTGTCACAATCAAATAATTTTTTTAGGATAAGAAGCACAGGCGCACAACAGATAGGATTCTGACGGAAAGGGATTACTTTTAATGGGATGATAGTTTGGGTTTTTTCTATGGGGAAAAATGCAAATCAGGATTTATAGAAAAACAAAATACACGGGCAAATTCATTTTTTGTTGCACAATGACTAGTTCTACTGAGGCTATATTTTAATGGCTATATTATTAAATAAAGACACTGCTTGCAAGGGGGGTAATTTCAAATTTTAACCAGCTTGCACAGTGACTCTCCTTATAGGGCAATTTAATTAATTTACTTCAAAATTCTACTAAGGACTTGCACAGATAACTGAGAATTATAAAAGGAATACACTAACAGACATAGACTCACACAGATAATTCTATGGAAAAGGTGAACATACGATACTGGCAATTTGAGATTTGACAGGGGTTTCAATGGGATTTGAATAGGATGCAAGGGTCAAAAGAGCGGGATATGCAGTTTTTTGGGGACTGGGTGATGTGATACTTACAAGGTAAGTTTGAGTTTGGAAATCTGGACAGCCAGCGAGGTCTCTGGACAGCGGGGCCAACGGATCTCGTCAAAGGCACAGCGGGGCCAACAGATCTCAGCACTGGGACAGCTGGATGGGTCTGGTCACTGGGCTCTCCTGGATGGGATCAGCTGGGCAAGGAATGTGGTCACTGGGCTCTCCTAGATGGGATCAGCTGCCTTTTTGTGCTTTCTCCCTGGATTCTTGTGTATGCCTGGATCTGAATGGGTGGTTCTGCCTGGATGGATGGCTGGATCTCTGCTTTCCTGGATCTTGTATGGATTTCAGTGGCCTGTTCATTGTGTTTCTCTGTCACCCGCTTATATAGCCAAAGTGACATCATAGAATTTTACAATCTGAGGGGGACGGGGAGTACTCTGGAGTTACTCCTTTCCTAGGATAGGCCAACCTACTGGTGTTCCCTCTCCCCCCCCCCAGACCGATTGGTTCAGGGGAAATGACATCCTTTCATGTGTGTGCATTTATGACCTTTCTTTTTCCCAAAAGCTGCTTTTTACCAAAAAGAGTTATGGAGCAAAACTCACATCTATACTAGTCACCATCATAAGAAGCCCAAGGAATTGGAGAGTCCGATCACCAACTCTGTGTGATGCTGCATCGCCCTTTGGCACAATTTCATATTTTTTATAAAAAGCATTATATTTAAAATTCTGCAAATGGCTACACTCATGCTCACTATTATTTCGCATCTTTTCACCAAGTTTCATGTCTGTGCCATTCATAATTCACCCCAAAATTCGTTTTTCCTGCCATTCCAGATCTCCAACTGGCAGAAACATGCCCTTGGTCTCTTTCTCTTTGTCTAAAAATTCCATGAAAAACTGTCATACAATAACATTATTGCTTATTCAGGGTGCTGGGAGAAATGTCTTAATGTGCAAAGTTCTTTAAAGTCAATGGGCTGGATTTGTCACGTGTGTGTGGTCCCTCAAACCCCCACAGCAACATTGTCTCCTCCTGGGTCAGTCTGTACAAAGGACTTTTATGACACCCTTTGAAGCTCTTGCAGTTGGTCCTGGGAATGGGTGATGGAGGAAATCGCACCTTTCCGTGAATTACTAGTTCCACTTGGGTCCTTTGTTCCTTTCTGCGGGGTTGCCGGCAAGTCTGGTGAGGCAGTAAGCTTTCACACTCTTGGGCCTTTCATGTGCCTTTGTGGGCTGGTTAACTTGTGGTTGCAACTTTTTCCCATGGGAGGCCGGGCATCCTTGAAGTCAGTGCCTTGGCCAAACCAGTTCTGCTAGTTTCAGAGTTTTTTTTTCAACAGAAACCAAGTCTTTTTGGGAATAAATATAATGTAAAATTTTATAGCAAAACACCCACCCACATATTCAATGACATTTCTGTGTGAGCACAGGGTGTCATTTGACATTTAACTTTCAAACAGAATTTTCCTGATTTGCAACAGAGCAGATTTACATGTGCATTAATTTCCTTTTATCTCAAGTTTAAAAATGCGGTTTCTGCAACCCACAGTTTCTTTTTAATTCATCTTCTGGAGGGCTAGTACATATACGGTCAGTTTCTGGACACAGAGATATACTTCCAAGAATTTCTTCAATCTTGACATGGAAAAACACAATGCCATGTCGTTTCCTTCATTTTATGCAATTCAAGCGCGATGGTTCCCTGCAAAAGAAAACAAAAGCTGTGTTGAATGAAAGCACAGAATTCCTTGCTCTTCCAGTGATTTCTTAGTAGCAATGCGGTTCCTGACATACATTGCTTCACTTCTTGGCAATTTCAAGAAATGAAGCACGCAGGGGTGTTTTTCCAGGAAGGGCACAACTTTGCGGGGTTTAACATGAAGAAATAACAGGTTGCAAAGGCGTCTCGGATGTCATACGCAGCTTTAGTATTTCAAAATGACAGAACAGCAAATGTGATGCCATTCTGAGCGTAGTTCATTTTCTGATGATTTAGTTTGAAAATAAAACCATGCAGAGCCATTCTTTGGGTGGCAGTTTTCAGTGCTCGCTACACATGCGCCTAGGGAAGAACAGCACAGCCGCTTCTGTGGCATAATTCCAATGCGGTTTTTGGTGTGAAGAGAATTTCTGTTCGGACTTGTAAATGTAACCCACACATGTGGCCTATAACTACTTCTCGAAAGCTTTAAAGGCATAATGAAGCCTGTGAAGGCTCACAGTATATGATGCAGTTTTTCCAAATCAGATGTTGCATTTCGAGATACTATCGATATTTGAGGTGATGTGACTTCCAACTCTCTAATATTGAGTTAAAAGTTAAATATGCCCATGATTGACTCTATAACTTGACAATTGATAATTGACAACCAAATAAAGTAATCGCGTTTCAGTAACGCATTCCTCAATGCAGATATAATCTAGTTAAAAGAAAAACATATTTGGTATTTGGCATAACCTAATTACATTGTGTCAACACAATTGTAGAATGATGCACATTAAACATGTGAAGGCTCGCATGATTTCTTTAATTTACGGGGCTGATGTATGGGGGCACGTAGATGTATCTTCTAGGAGAATAACAGAAAATACATTTCTAAAGGCCACCCTGCTGCTACCTCTGAGCACCCCTTTCAGTTCCTCCCGTATGGAGTGCAATCTCCCCCCACCCCCCCCCCCAATTGACGAGGAAATGCACATTAGACCAGTTTTTATTGGGTAAGGATCTGGGGAAGTCAGGATTCAGTGCCATATCGCCTGACACTTGAGTGTGTTCTATCTTTAAGGCGATGGCAGAAGATTCCCTAGCTAGCTTGTGTTAAAACTTGGCTGGCCCAGTTGGGTCTTTTTGTTTATTGGCTAAACCCCTGACAGATGGACAGTAATGTAAAAATCATAGTGAAGAAAGCGTTCAGTAGGTATAAAGAGTTAAGAGCTAGGGTGCTGACACATGCTATGGCCACAGGTCCGGCTTATTTAGCCATCAAAGAGTCTCAGGGTTTTGAAAATTATTTGAACAGTATCAAGGCAGCATTTGCAAGGGCATTTAATTTGAGGCTGCGCCTAGGGCCTCTTCCCTTGAGAGACACTACTAAAAACTGGGCCGGTTCTCTTAACACTGTATGTCCACTGTGTGAATGGGGAGGAAACAGTGGGGCATTTTTAATTGTTCTGTGACAAATTGAAAGACCTTAGAACTAGCTACCTGAAACCCCTCTTCAGACTACAAGCTGTTTCAATGGTCAGCAGAGCTATCCATTTATGCAAAAACTCCATGGATCTATCGGCGGCTCGTTTTGTTGCAAAATATATCCATAGAGCCTGGCTAAGGAGGATCAAGGCCCAAGTGCGATTATTCTGATGCTGGAAACGTTACTCCCTTAGAATATGGGGCTTGTAATTGATGGGTTATAAGAATTTTTATACTATGTGAATTGTTTTTTTAAATGACTTTTTATTTTGATCATTGTGGATTTTAACTTGATAATCGTGATTCTTTTAATGAGGTACTTCTTTTATTCAGTGTATGATGACTGTAAACATTCATTGTGTCTTTACTGATATGGCTCATGCCGAATAAAGATATTAAACAACATGTTGGGAAGACATACCTCCTAAAAATATTTTCATAAACTGGTAACTAAAATAATAGTAAAACATATAGTGAATAAGCATCACACTACAAAGTTTCCTCTTACAATCTTGTACAAGAAATGTGTTGAAGTTCCCGAAATTGAGATTGAACATGTGTTATAGGTAACATGTAAGATCAGTTTGTATTCATACCGTGAGGAATTAATGCCTCTAATCATTCTATCCAGTGAATCTCTTTCTGGTGGAGTAACGCATTCTCATCACCACCCCTCCGAGGTACCTTGACTTGTTCCAATATGATGAACTGCACCTGGGCCACTGTGTGACGTGCTTGTGCAACTGCAGATCTTTCTGATCTTGTTCTTATGTTAGACTTGTGCTCTGTCCAACCTGCTTTTGCATTCCTGTTCGTCATTCCCACAGAAAACCTACAGCATGGACATCTGATGCCATAAATTACATTAGTTGAATCACAGGTTGTAGTGTGCTTTAAGGGAATCTTTTGGCCAGAGTATGGTTCATTAACAGTACTGCCTTTCATAATATTATGACCGTGCTGACAGTTATTACATGGAGCGTGCCCTTAAATGATGGGTTATTTTGCTTCTGGGCACTCGGGTCTGACTTGATCAAGCTGGCCTTTATAGATTTGCTTTTCTGGTAGGCAAAACCTGGCAAGTCACGGAAGTGTGCAACAGTTGTTTTAAGTTGTAACATGTTCCAATTACGTTTGAAGATGGTTTTTAATTTTCTGACTCTGTAATCGGTGAGTAATTATATATACTAAAGTCGGGAAAGGATGCTTATCTGCTGTTTTCAAGGCTCTTTCTCATCATCCCTGCTTGTTCAATGCTTTTATTCAGAATCTCCTGCAAATATCTTCTTTTCACAAATGTATCATGGAGATCTATGGACTTTTCCTGATGGCACTGTGCTTCTGAAATGATTTATACCGCAAGAACTGACTATACTGTATATTTTCTATAGTCCACCTAGGATGGAAGCTGGTGGTATGTGTGAGAAATCTGAAGGTGTCTCACCCGCTAGTCCCCAGGGATCTGCCATCAAGGTGGCCAGGACACTGCCATCGCTATTGGATCTAGTTCCTGGGGTTGGACCGCTGCGGGAGGGTCACCTGGATGAGGGGGTCTTTGGGGAGTGGAAGTGGGAAACCAAAGGGTGAGACATGGTATCCCCTTCCCTGTAATACTTTTTTCCCCATCCTACCAGGTAGAATCCCTAGAAGCTCAACCCCTTGCCCCTTTTCTCAACACAAACCCTTTCCCGGACAGTTCGTGAGCGACAACAGACTAACAGCAGAGCCGTATACCTGACATGTCCTAACACCAGAGTCGGGCAATTACTGATAATTGCACACACCTGACTTCCATCACACTTCCCCCACACTGATAAAAGGCGGAGCACGAAAGCACACTCTTAGCAAGGCAAAACGCACAAGAAAGCAGCAATTCCGAGATGGTAGTTTAAACCGAGGAGAAGGGCAGCGAGACCAGAGGGCTGCAAGGAGGGAACTACCCTTGACCTTTTTCGGGGAAGGACCGTGACTTTAGAGAGGCCTCGAGGCAAATAAACATAAGACCGGGAATTGCAGCTGACGAACGGTGCATTGTCATCCTCCACCTTCTATCTCTACGGAAGTTGGAATTCTGTTTGAAGCGGCCTCTTTCCCGGTTTGTTCTGGCTTCTGAGGTGCAGCTTGACACGTTCATTGCATCGGCTACGCTACGATATGCTGGTTAAGGTCCTTTCCTCAGGGCTAGCGGTTGCGTTGCTAAGCAACAGAGGAGTTCCAGAGGGGGGCTGGAGCGAAACCGCTGTGAAGCCGCTGACCTGTTGTAAGGACGTTGGCAGGACGGGGAAGCGCTTGGGCAGCGATGGCCGTGGCATGGTGTGTTGTTGCGTGACCCTGCGGATACCCGGCCCTGCCACCATAAGCTGCCACCAGCTGCGAGCAGTGGATAATTGACCCACTGTACACACCGGTACAGGTGAGCAACTCCGATTGTCTTTGTCCCGCGCCATAGACGCTGGGCAGGGACTTCTCCTGGCAAACCAGTGTTTTGCCGCTCGGCGGGCACCCTGTGTTTTTTCATAGGGGAGGTGCAATACTACAACACTCGGACAGGCTCTGAATATTTTATAAGCATATATATATATATATATATATATATATATATATATATATATATATATATATATATATATATATATATATATATATATATATATATATATATATATATACACAGGAGACTGCGAGGAGAGTTGCCCTATGATCCTGCCCGCGGAAGCAAGATATTGATCTCCAGGATACGCCGTAGCTCAAGCTCGTAAGCTAGGGTGAGATTTAAGGGGCCAAGGGTAGAGGCCTTGGAACACCCTTTGAGTGACACACTGTGAGCCGAGTGCACTTACTGCAGGTGCCGTGGTAGAGGATGAGAGAAGGACAGCAATGTAGAAGTGCGGCAGGGGCCCTGCTTTGTGGATACAGTGTTGGGAAAAGAAGGGCTTTGTGGCACATCCTCTATTTGAGATCTTGGAGCTGTGAGCTGCTGACTTTTGTTCTTATCTATCCAGACCGTGTCTCCACTTGGCAACTTTGGGTATGTTCATGATCCCAATAGGGTTTGTGGTGGGCCAAGAGTGCTGAGGGAAGCATTGCCGAGGGCTTCCCCTGAGTCAGTCCCAGTGGACCAGGGTACCTTTGAGCCAGTAGGTGTGCCAATAAATACCCCATAAAGGCACTCCAAGTATGGTGGCTAATAGAATTGTGGTGGCGCTCCTGTATAAACCTGCAGCCCGAATTACATCTGGACTGAAATCATTGAAAGATAACCTTTTCTGAAACTTTGAGTCGGGTGATATAAAATGCCACCAACGAAAAGGATCACTCAGCCTAAATATAATTTAAGAAGAAAGTACAACCCAAAGAACTCTCTGAGGATCCTAAAGGAGTGAAAATAAATACCAAAAAGAAAACTAAGAGGAATGTTCCTCCAGACCAAGGTGTGATAAAGAGCTTCTTTCCCCTGAATCCCCAAGTGGAAATTAACTCCACGGTCATGGAGGAAATTAATTCGCCTGAGGATAAAGCTCCTAGCCTGGTGAATTCGATGAATTTTGAAGACATTGACAATAATTCACTATTGGAACTATGCTTGAATATCCAGAGGGGCATGACGCCACAAATTCCAGCGACCTTGGGGATCACGAGTATCCCGCTGACTGAGAGTTAGTTAAAAGATCCATTTGGACCATTTAGTTCTGTGGGGGGTGTGGGCAGATTATCTGCCTCCCCTAATTTAGTCATAGATACGACTCTTGACACTGAAGCAGAGAGATCTGGTGGTGCCTACCCTGGGGCTTTGGAAATTGCAGAGAATCAATAGTCAGTGGCTTCTCTACAATTTGCTCTTAAAATATTGCTTCAAATGTCGGGGCGTATTCTGCAAATACAAATTTATTGGCAACAGAAAAGGCACAAAGAAGTAAAGCTGATGATGATACGGAATGTAACTTGTCGGAAGCTATTTAGAATGTGGATGAGATACAGAATCTGCAGGACTCAGGCCAGGAGCCTGAATATACAGAGAACTCCAAGGTACTATTTTCACGCAACCAGCAAAGAATGGCCAGGAGAGCGGCCATTAGTAAGAGACAGAGTACTCCGGCCTCTCCATTAGCAGAATCTGGGGCAGCTCCCTCTCGCTCTAAAAAAGCCCAAAAAAGTGCAGCCAGAGCCAAGAAAAGGAATGCCTTGGGAGAGGGTCGATTGACTAGTTTGCTGATACCTGAGCAGGAGAACATTTTGGAGCCGGCCGAGGACCCGGAGGCCTCGGTCATTGAGTCTCTGATAGATGAAGATCTCACTCCCCTAAGAGTGCCCAAGGCACGAGAGCTCAAGAGGAGCCGAAAGTCCAAGTAACTACGCCAACATCTCTAGGCGATGACCCAGAAGAAGTCTGGGGAAATCGCATTTGTCTGATTAAAAACTTGTACCAAAGCAGTGATCTCAAATGACTTTCGCAATCAGAATTTCTGACAAGAGTGCATTCAGTCCCTCAATTGCGAGTACTGAAATCTGATGTTTTCTAATTTGTGGAACCATTGAGAGGACCCAACCCGAAGGTTTCAGCACTGAATTGCAAATTCCTGTCTACAGCGCAAATGCTAAGGTCTTATAAAGACGAAATGATGGCAGTGGATGTTGAGATCGACGCTGACTTGAATCAAGAAGACCCTAATTGCTTGGAGGTGGAAACTATATTGCCAGCTACTAATACATCTTATCCTTCTTTACCTACTGATAAGAAGGTGGAGTTAACGGATGTACAACAGGTTTTAAAGTGGTTGGTGGACTCGCTGCCCATGGCGATATCCAAGCAATGAGATCTCTCCATCCTGTCAAAGAACTGCTGATGCTTTGCCCATTTATTATCACCTGAGGGATTTATGGACCAAATAGCCATGTATAGTTGTATGTGTTTACAAGAGACATTGGCTATGGACCATTTGATTATAGATGGGTTGAAGGTGTATCAGGCCTTTGCTAAGAGAGGCGAAAGAGGACCACCATATGGGGGTCTCCTGATGAGGGTAATAAATGCCTTAAATTCCAGGCATATTGATGTGACACAGGAAGATGATATGATTGCAATAGAAATAGAGTATGCATGCAAGGGGAACCTGGAAAGATTGTTGCTAGTGAGCCTCTATAATCCCCCTGGGGCGGTATTGAGAGAACCTATACATGATGCCTTGCATGACCTATTGGCAAACTGGTGGCCATTCCAAGAGAATGTAGCAGTGTGTATTGTTGGCGAGTTTAACTGCCATATGTCAGGTGGGGATGAGAGAACAAATAACCCAAAATTAAAATCTAAATGTGTTATGGCTCACAGAAGAAATGACACTGAGGGATTAGGATGGTCACAATTCTTTGAAAATTGGGAGTTTTTAATGATTAATGGTAGAACGAGCAATGGTTAGTATGCTGGACTACATATTTGTCTGTCTGAAAATGTTGCAGCTAGTTTACAATGTGGTTGTTGCGTTTAATAAATGGGCGACCATGCTACCTTAGCGTGCACATTGGCTGTTTCTGATGGTAACAAGCAACCCGAAGGTATGGGAAACATAAATGTGGATCATGCAGGTATAAGAATTCGCTGGCCGGATTAGAATGTGCAGCTAGCGAAAGAAGCTTTGACTGTGTATAATTACCCTGATTTCTCGGAATTCCATTCGATGTCAATAAACGCTATAGAAAACTGGATTTTCGCATTCGCTGGTAAACATGTGGTCACCCCAGTAAGAGCCATGATCTGTGATCAAGGGAAAAAAACCTCCATGTGATAGATAGATTTGAGATGCAAAGAGAGACGTGAGGGCAGAGCTTCGGCATGCCAAGAAATCCAGCATGCCTTTTGGGTCTTATCTGACGACTATCGGGAGAATTAAGAATAGATATCGAGCAATGATGAAGGCCAAGAGAAGTACTGAGCAAACTAAATCTTGGCAAAAGCTAGTCCAGACCATCTGCTCCAGAAAGTCCCGTAACATCTTATCACTCCTTAGCGAAGCTAGGGGGACTACAATAGGGCAGTTAGTGAACCCTATTGGTAAGACTGAATGGGTAAGGTTCCTCAAGCATCGCAATGCAACTACTTATTTGGAGGAAACGATGACGGTGGGGAATGCTCCATCCAAAACCTCTATTGATATATCATATGCTGTGCTTTTGGCTGAGATTAAATTGTTGAAATCTTCTAGAGCTCCTGGACCCAACGGGCTGGCTAATATAGTCATTAAGTACCAGCCCGAAATTTGGGCTTCATTGCTCCCAATCCTCTTCAAGAAGATCTTAACTGAAGCCAAAGTGCCATATTCTTGGCAAACAGCGATTTTAATCCCAGTGTTTAAAAAGGGAAATCGCCTTGATCCCAATAATTACAGGCTACTTTCTATGTTAGACAAGACAGGAAAGCTATTTGCCTCTTTAATACTCAAAAAAACTTCAGATATGGGTGGATCAGTCAAACATCCTTTGTAAGTTTCAAAGCGGTTTTAGAAGAGGCTATTCTACCGCCCACAATCTCTTGGTTATGGACATAATGCGAACTAGAGCACGGAAGAATGGGCAACCTCCCCTGTACGCATTGTACATTGATTTTAATGCTACATTTGATTCCATTCCACAAGGTAAATTGTGGTTGAAACTAAAGACGATGGGTTGCCCTGATGACCTTCTTTATTATCTTAGATTGTTTCATCACAATACCACTGTGAGATTGAAGTTAGATCAGGAAGGCCATATGACTGAAGAGGTAACGCAGAACAGAGGTGTCAAACAGGGGTGCGTTACTGCCCCCCTTGTGTACAAACTATATGTACATGACATACCTGCTGCAATATCCTTAGATAACAATTGCCCTCTGAGTTTCGGCAAAGCTTCCTGTATGGTCTTAGCCTGCGCAGATGACCTGGTCATATTTGACCATACCATCAGCGGGTTATGTAGATCTGCCCTTTCACTTTGGGAGTACTCTGAAAGAAATGGTCTTACTATTAATTTAGAGAAAACTCAAGTCATAAGAGATGCTAGCAAAAAAAGGCACGCATTAAGCTATTTGTTGGTAATGTTGAAATCCTGTATGTTACGCTTTATAGTTATCTTGGAATCGATTTTGAACCCAGTGGTGACTTTGCCATATGTAAGCGAAGACACGCTATCAATGCAGCACAGATTACTGCATTGTTTAAAAGCTTTACCATAAAGCAGGGAGGCCATACACTGTGGGGAACTAGTAAATTGTATATCCAGTGTTGTCCCCCATGATGACATATGGCCTTGAAGCACTGAGTCAAATTGATCTGAATTGGCTCCAGGTTATCGAGGGGACATTTTGGCGGAGGATGTTAGGTCTCCCGGCTTGCATTCCTATGGCCCTTATAAGGCTTGAGCTAGGACTGATTTCCCTAAAGGCACTAGTTCTGAAAAAGAGGGCTGGGTTATATCTAAAAATGACCTGTGGATCAGAAAACACATTACTTGCTGCAGTCCACCGAGAAATGAGTAAAGAAAGTACCACCTGCCTGTTGAATAGACCTATGGAAACATTTTTGAAGGATATATGTTGGTCACAATGAGCGGGGACCTTCTCAGAGGTAATGCAGAGTGCATCAGGGAGAAGGGTAGACCTATGGGATTGGTAGGAGAACTTCAACCATCTCCGTAGGATAAAGTACTAATTTGTACAGTTCAGGCTCTATACATTTAAGAACCCACAGAAATATCTGAACCTATGTCTTTCCAAGAGACTTGGATGATTTATTCTACCATGGGGGTGATGGGTAAAATCCTGATGGAACAGCGTTTTTGTCGTTTCTGCAATACTCTGGGAAATCCTTGAGACGTCCAAACATGTGCTGACCGAATGCCATGCTATGGCTGACGTAATTAAATATCATGTTGGCAAATTTGTGCACAGTTGGGATACGATTGGGGAGAATTCCTTTTGGATATCTGCTAACTGCCCTCTATAACATCTGGTTGATGTTAGAAGCAAAACTGGGTATATCACTATAAGGGCTTGGGGTATCCCCAATATAAGTTTAGGCTAGTAAGAGGCATTTGAATTAACTCTTGGTTGGTTAGTTCTATCTCTTGCCAAAGTTATGATGATATCTGTTAAAAGGAGAAGGGACGATTTGTATAGCCACAGTTGGCATAAGGATCCCGAGGGGTGGTTGTATTTTAAACATTGAAAAGCAGTTTGTTGGTAAATAAGAAACATGTTATTTAAATTGTGAGATGGAAAACAAAGTGACTAAGTTTTGTTCTGTTTTGGAATGATGGTATGACCGGACTGGGTTACGCTCAAGGCTGCAAGCGGCAACATTGTATGAGGAAAGATAACTTGTATGCGATTTGAACTTTATGAAACCGAAATAGGTACCAGGTACAGAGTGGTCTGATGCCACGTGGGTGCTCAATTGAATGTCTACTTGGTATCCAACGGAGTATGTGAGAATTATTGAACTGTGAAATCAAAGTGGTCCTGCAGCAGGTCAAGTTAAATCCAGTGCACATTTGAAAGTCTTCAATTTCAGTTCATAGGTAATTGGTCTGAGCCCGGCTGAGGGAGGCTAATTGTATGAAAAAGTATCTGAGCCAGGATCGCCTGACTTGAATATTTGGAATGGAAATGTTTTGTTTCTGGTACATCTGGCCCTCTGAATCTCAAGAGGCTTTGAATATAAGAGACTTGGGCACAGAAGGCCCTGATGGTAGTAAAAGGAACTGTGACCTTGTGCCGAAGAAGCCCAAGAGTGTGCTGGTCTCGAGTGACCCGCCTTGTCCTGTGCTAAAAACATTGGGACGGGAGGCCAAATACCTGAACATCCTGATTAATTATCTTGTGAACACTTCTTTCTTTTGTGTGAATATTACCCCACACTATTTCTAGCATAGCGGTAAGGATTGGCAATATTGATATATTTTGTAATATAGACCCTTTTTACCGAAACTCCACTAGGAGTGTATTGTTATTTGATGGTCACAGCTTGCTCCCATCTTAGATTTAGGTTTATATAGGTGTTTTTCACACCCTTGATAAAGTTCAATAAACACCCTTGAACTGTGGTCACTTGTCCGTCTTATTTTGATACCATGCCTTCCTTTCATATGCAAGAAGAAGCTGTTTCTGGCTGTTGGTTTGGTGTAAACTGTGGTTTCTAAAGCACTATCCTTGATATAGATCTCAACATCAAGGAAATCTGCTTGTCTGATTGAACTTGGAGGTAGATTTTAGACTAGGTGCTGAGCTATTCATATACTCAAAGAAAAGAGTATGTTGATCTGAGGAACCTGTCGATACTCCAAAGAAGTCCTCTATATATAGGTAAAGATATTTTAGATGTGGAGACGAACATTCATAATTTAGTATATGTTGTTCTTCGAGGTATGCTATGCAAGTATTAGCATAACTGTGGACCATCATTGCCCCCATAGATGTTCCAGATATTTGAATGAAAAATCTGTCTTCAAACCTGAAAACATTGTTTTAAAAAAAATAATAATTAAATAGACTCAAAAGGACTACTTTGTCTGCTTTACATTGATCTGTTGACAGTTATAGCCATTCCATCGCTTCCAGTCCACCTTGATGAGTGATGTGATGTTTGTGTATAGGCTTTAAACATCTATTGTAAATTGAACATCTTCCTCATTGTGCTTTATCCTAAAAATCTTTAGAAGAAAACCATTGGTATCCTTAATGTATGACTTGGTGGTTTGTATCAATGGTTGAATTAATAATATATTGAGCTAGGTACTCAAGCTGTTATTAGCTGCTATTATTGGACACCCTGGTGGACTATGGGTATTCTTGTGTATCTTTGGTAGTATATATATTTACTGGCATGATTGGATGCGATTTAGTTAGAAATGCTTTTGTATGATGTGAAATATATTCATTCTTTAATTTCTTCCTCATCTAGGAGTGTTTTAATGATTGTCCTTACTTGTTCTCTTGGATCATTGTATACCTCCTGTTAAGTGTTGTCGGATAACTGATTTTCTTGTTCTTAAATGAGATTTTCTTAGTCTTCCAAGACATGTTTCTGGAGAGCTTCTAAGATAGAATTCTGTATCGTGGGCATGAAAGTGCTCTTTGGCTTGATCTCTAATCCAGCTCATCTTGTTTGTGCGTGCCCGAGGCCCCCACCTGACAAGCTGATGCTAAGATGTCAGTACTGATTTGTTACTACAACATAAAATAACATGCCCTTATATTGTATAGTGCAATGCTGAGACTTGTGCCTGCTCCCTAGCTGGTGACCATTCTGATCTTATCAATTTACTATGTAATGCGTTCTGTGCTCACTGTAGTGCATACATTTTGCATTCTCGGCAGCCCAACTTGTGTAGGCTTTTCACCTTTCTTTGAGGAAATATAGTGATCACAAGCAGTGCCCGAGTGTGTAGTGTTTGATATGTTTCGAAGCCACAATGTCTTGGGGGGATAGCTCAGGGTGTTAAACTCTTGTTTAAAACATCTGAGTTCACAAGCTTTATTCCCATGCTAAATCCCGGAAAGACTGATCTGCCTTTTCTCTTTCTGTGAGGCTGATGAACTTGAGTATGTATACTTTGGTGATAGTAACACCTCCTGCGCTAGAAAACAACGCACTAGCACCAGAATGTGCTAGATCTAAAAACCAAGATAGCATTTGTATGGTGCAGTTGAGCTTGGCCCCATCAAGCAGAATTCTGGCCAGCATGCCAATGTGGCTACCACCCTCAATGAAGCACATAAACTGCTAGTTGGAAGAAGCGGGTAGGTTACCAAATTGGTGGCCGAGAAACTAAACCGCTGACTCTAGCATCCCAGATTTTCCACCAGATGATAGTGATTTTGGGAAGATCTTATTTCACTGCATGTGCTGTTCTCCATGTAAAGTGTGCCTTTTACACACTCATGTGGCTTTCATTAGCCATTTTCCCACTCTTGCTTGTCTCCTGTTTGAGTGAAACACATCCTAGACAAGGAGAGCACTCACCAAATTTCACAGGGCTCAGGCAAACTCATTTTAAGGTCTGCTTATCTGATGCACAAAATAGTTAACTCTCTTCTTCAACTTCAAATGTTGTTCATTGCATCTTAAATAACCAACTGTAATTATGTGTCGATGACAACAAGCAGGTACAAATCACTTTTTATCGAGTGTATTTAAATCTTTAAAATACAAGAGGTGAGATTAGTTTGTTTAGCCTGTAATTGCAGCACTGCAGGGTGAAAACAGCAACAGACTGCACACACACTCCCCAAGAAATCCCAACATGGTTCCTCTATCCCTTTACAACTTTTATTGCGTTTCAGTACATTGACTTCTGTAGAATGAATGGAATATTGTATGAGTTCATTAAGTAGGATTTCACTCCTTCCTATTAGCACACTAGATTTATGAGGCGACGGGTGAGCATGATCTCCCAAGGACACTTCTCCCGTTTTCAAGACATACAAACACAAATGTGTCTTAATCTTGTCTGCGTGTGTTTGAAGATGCTTATGTTAGAAATACATAAATCTGTTTCTGGCAATGTTAGCAGGGTGAAGAATAAACGTGCCAAGGGAACAGAAACAATACTTGCTCAATGTGCCAAGATTCTTTTCGCCATCCTGACTGAAAGCATGTCATTCAAACAGGAGTTTACAAGTTACACTGGGCCTTGGTGCTTAATATAAAGGCCTAGCCCTTCTTGTATGGGCACACTCTCTTCATTTTCAGTACACTTGGGCAATCCTTCACATTCTGCTGACTGGCATACCCCCCCCACCCCACCAAACCCCTCCACTCTCCCCCGCACTTCTTGTTACTACACTTGCACGATCCGAATAACACAAGGTCTAGTAGGACCGTTTCTGTTTTTCTTCATCTCGCCACTGCCCCCTCTCGTCACGCCTTGAACCACCATTTTCTGTATAGGTGCATTATAAATACCCAATAAATACATACAATAAAAATAACTGAATTTATTTTCTACAGGAGTAAAATCCAGATGAGATTTATTTTAAATGTTTGCATCATTTATAGTTCTGGTACTTGTAGACTTCCATTATGATGTGGAAAATCGACATAACTCTGCTCCTTCTGCAAAACATGTTTCTGTAAGGACTGAAAACAAATATTAGTATATCATTTGGTTTGTGTACTTTCTTACTCTACAATATCTGAACTTTTTTTTTAGTTCTTGAAAGTGAAACATTCAAAAATAATTGAACCTTGCTGTATGACAAGAACTGGGAAACAATGTCAAGTGTCGAAATTGCAGACTTGTGCTCAAATCCCAGCTCCACCATTAACGTGTGAGTGATCTTGGGAATGTACTCTAATCTCATTGTGCCCAAGCTGTAAACCTTGCCAGCCCTGAAATATTTCAATTTTCATTCCCTAAAATGGATTTAGTTCTGGGGTACACGTCTAAAGAAAGCCTCATTCATGGTTGACCTCACAATATCTGTATCTGTATATATAGAGTGGTCTCTGCCCTATAGTTGAGTTAAAATCAATTTGTAAAATGTCCCGGCTAATAACTTTTGGCTTACTGGTCGGATTTAGCTGAATGTTTAAAAAATAAATGACTTACACGCCCCCCCCCCCTTCCAAACTTGACATTTTGTGGAAATTGTGTTTAACGGTTCAACTGTTATTAAGTAAAGGCATTTTCAGCCTAATTCCCATAGGCCGAAAGGTGCTTCCATTGACGCCTTTAGCGTGAAAATCGTTGGACAATTTGCACCATATAAGAAAGTTGGGCATAGAGCGACAGATTATTTTTTTGGTTTAGTATAAATCTGTCTAGTAATTTAAAAAAAAAATTCAATGGGGAATGGGGTGCCCTGGACCAGAAAATAAATGTATATATCTCCTATGGAGCGCTTTCAGTTCTGAGGCTTTTCAGAAATTAAAAGCTCCCATTCTCGATTCTCACAGTAATCCTTCAGAGAGCCAAAAAAGAATAGGTCTCGAAACGATATTTGGAGGTAGGAAAAGGGTTGGAGGAGAAAAAGCACAACATAAGTAGTTGGAAAATGTGTGCAGGTTGGAGTCAGTTTCGTGTCAGCGTGTTATCGTTTTACTGCAGGAATCCCGTTGAATTACCATGGGGGTGTTGCGAGACATGCTCGGGGAGGCAAAACAGTGTTACGCAACCTATGGGTGAAAGGCGATAATCGAATGTAAGGGAAGAGTTCAATGGTGGGGGAGTGGGGAAGGGGTAGACTTTTGACATTTTCCAGCTTTTTCCCATTTCCTCAGTTATCTGCAAACACTGCTATACCAAGTCTATTACCACCACTCGGTGAATTAAAATGGTTGCCACTTCTCACACCCAACGAATTTCATGGGTTTTGTTGCAATGAGTCAGCTCATCTTAACTCAAGTTTTTTTTTTTTCTTTTTTTGTGTGGGTGTGTTATTCCCACGAGTGAGCCCGGAAACAAATGACTCAGGTGTGCAATATATTTAATGTTGATATAAACCATTCACCGCAGTCTTATTTCATGACTCAGTCGTGCAAGAGCAGTTGAAAACCATGGTCATTTTCTAATTTCTGTGTTTGGCTATGTGCAAATTATTGGTCATTTACAATCGGTATCCTCTATCTATGCTAGCATGTGTGTACCCTGCTCTATCTCCCCTATCCATGCACAAGCATGTGTACATTGTGGGTGACTGTAATTCCGTGTCCACAAACTGCAAGTTAGCTAGAAGACCTATGCCTTTCCCATGGCTCCCAATAGGGTGTCCTGTATCTACACTAGGCCACACGCACCTTCCCATTGCTTCATAATTCAACATCTGTGCTTTGTTATATGTACTTTGCTCGGGAAGTTTCATCTGAATTTGTTATATATGATGGGGTATTTCTAGCTACCGATCTACGTCCTTCATCTACAATACAGCCGACGTCTCTTCCTCGCGGCTGATGTTGTTGTGTCCCGGAGCTATGTCTGAATACAATTACCCCCACTGTGAGCTGCTAACATTGTCCTTGAAATGCCACTGGTTTGTTCCATTTCAGAACAGATGCAAACGTCAAAGGAACTTCAAGGGAGTAGTTTACTAATAATAATCGCTGGCAGGGCAGCATATAAAATCTACGGGTTGATACTGGGGAAAAAAGGCCAAACCGATTCTTATATCCCTTCATTTGTTTCGTTTTGAGGGTAGAGGCCAATTTGTGTGTGCTTAGGTCCCTGACCCTTTTTAAGATGGGTTTTTCCCCAAAAAAAGTCCAATTGTGTCATGAGATGAGCATCTTCACAACAGGATATAATGTGATGGGTTATTTATAATGCGTTTAATCCCCAGAGGTTTCTAAGAATGGACCCGGGATCGAACCTGTGATGCTCCATGTCATCTTGCTTCCAAGGCGAGCATGTTGCCCCTGAGCTATCCTCCAGAAACATCCCTGAAACCTGTACTGACTCCGGAACTCGCTAGCCCATGCAACTGATAAATCTAAACAAAATGATTCCCTCTATTAGTTGATATCATGCATGGTCTATATTCTTT
Organism: Ambystoma mexicanum; assembly: GCF_040938575.1. NCBI lineage: Eukaryota > Metazoa > Chordata > Amphibia > Caudata > Ambystomatidae > Ambystoma > Ambystoma mexicanum. The sequence goes on along the minus strand of NC_090934.1, from coordinate 1,107,471,698 downwards.
TATACAGGCTGTACCAACAATCGGACCTTGATGTGGTTAATGGATGGTCCCAAAGCCAACTTAAAACCTAGAACTCATACGCCAATACGATAAGATGGAAAATAGCAGAAGACCTAAAGGCAATCTCAGTCGATGTGCAAAGACGACGATGTGACAAGAAGGCATGTGTGTCTCGCAGCCAATCAACGATCCAGCAGAGTTGAACATGGTTATGCGCGTGAGGCAGAACAATTGAATGCTTTGCGACTCCTGATGGTGCCCAAACCAGGGAGACAATTGTTTAGGGGCAACCGACGGAAAAGCAATGCTGCCAGTAGCAGAGAAAGTTTAAGCATCTTGATCAGTGATCCATGGTTCCCAGAGGAACACGTGACTGCCTGGATTTTCGTTATAAATGTTTTTTTTCCTGGCCACATCCTGCTGTGCCAGGGGGCCCTGTGCACCATTTGATGGCCCTGCAGACAAAACAAAGCTCCCTTGGCCTGCAACACGCAGGGCTCTTTCGTGCAACTGTGAAAGCCATCTGGAACACTCTTGACTGGCTCCCAGTGGGGTTTGTGAAACACTGCGTCCTGTGGTAAGTCGTAAAGACACGATTCAGGTTTTTAATTAAATTATAAGTAGAAGGCCTAACTTTCCCATCACTAAAGGGAATACCCTACCTATCTTAAAAAATAAATAAAATAATAACTAAAGGTGTTCAACAGTATAAACTCAAAATAAAATAGGTTCTCCGTTCAAACTACCCTATCAGACCATGCCACTAATGTTACCTAACTTTAATAAACCTAGGGAGTGATTTGTCTTCGCCTGGTCTCCCTTAGAGGCCATTCAATAGTCTTGTATTATGCCACCTCTTGGTGGAACATAGTCTCTGCGATCAACTCTTGTAGCTCCTTCAGAGCGCCTTTGCTTTTCCTGGTTTTTTTGGTCCCCTTTTCCAAATGTCTTTTACACTAAACTTTCTTGCTACTCGGTTATTTGCAACCTCTTTCCACACCATCTCCTTGAGAGCACTTGATGGAAGCGTAGAAAGGGGCACAGGAAAACCTCTATTATCTGTTCTGAGAATTTGAGTTGCTTTCTTTACAGGTTTTCCCCCAGCTGTATTGATGCAGTGCCTTTCTTCTAGGCTTTTCACCTCTGGTTTGGGTATCTCTCCCCTTATTGTTCATAAAATTGCCTGTGCTCAGCCCCTCTTTTGCTTTTCGCTTCTTAAATAAGGTTGTTCTGTATTTGATTAATCGTTTTGAGGACTGGAATGAGCTTCTTCTGATAACGATATCTCACTGGCCTCCTTTGTCTTACGGTCCCCCAGCTGCCTCTTACTTGGTAGCATTTGGTGGTTTCGCCTCTGCTCTCGATTGGGACTGCTCTCTCTGCTGCTTGGCTTCTCGTTCTCTGGTGCTTGTCTGACTGCTGCTTCGTACTATCACTGCTGGTGTGAAGCACCTCTTGCTTCCTGTATGGGCCGTATCAGCATTGTTCACCAGGTTGCTTGCTCGTCCATAGGTAGATGCAAGACTCTTCTCTCTCTTCTGCATGTGCCCGATGTTATCTCCCTCTCACCTCCAGCCAGCGTAATGTTTGGGGGCTTCTCCTCTGGGAGTTCCTTTCCAAGGAATGGAAGTCCCTGTCACCAAAGGGGGTGTCTCCCCTGGTAAGGTCCCACTTGCCTTGACCCCCTAGTGATGGTTTTGCAGAGAGGGCTCACCTCCCTAGCCCCACGTAGATAGGGCTCCCCCTTGGTGAGAAGGGGCCTGTGATTCATCACACTCCATTATTCAGTCTCCCTTGACCATCCTACCCGGGCGTCTGCAGTAAAGGGGAGCTCGCTCCCTCTTTGTGCTTGTTGAAGCCAGGAATTGCTTGCGAAAATGTGTTCGAGACCCATTTGCTCAAATGTTTTTTTCTTTTTAGACATTTCACAGCAAAAGTGTTCTCTAGCCTGTCTCTCTCCACTGGACTCTTCCGTGCTGCCTTCAAATCTTCAACCTACTTACCCCTATGGAATAAACCCTTTGCTGACCCAAACACCCAGTTTCTTTCCTTCCCCATTATTTAAAGGTCCTTGAGCTGGGGGTCTTCAACAGGATCATTAAGTACCTTGAAGATAATGACTTTGGAGATCCACCTCAATCTGGCTTCCATAGTAAACACTCCACCGAGCCTGCACTCATGCATTTCTCCAACTCTCTCTCTCTACTGCTCACCGCTCCAAACTCTCTTCTGTACTCATCCTTACTCATCCTTTTTAACCTTTCCCCCTCACCTCCCCTCTTCCCACCTGACCTTCTTTCTCCCTCACCCAAGTCTCACAATCTTGGGGCCCTCTTGGTTGTCAAACTTCAACAATTCATCACTACCACTGCCTCTGCTGCTCGTATTAACCTCCACAGCATTCAGAAATGTGTCCATTACTTACTAACCACTCTACAAAAACTCTAATCTCCCTCTTGTGCTCAGCAAACTGGACTACTGCTCAAACGTTTTCCTTGGCCTTCCTTTCTACTCCATCCTCCCTCTAGAAAAAGTCCTAAACTTAGCTACCTGCACTCTCTAGAACCTACCTAGATCCTCCCCCACTTCTACTGAACGACAACATGCTGGCTGGCTCTCCATGCACAACCACTCTTTTCAAGTTCTTCTAGTTGGCAAAGCTATCAATGGTTTTGCTCCTCATCTGTCTGATTGTATCTGTTTACTCACCATCTCGTTCCCTCCGATGCTCCTCTGCACTTAACCTCACCATCCCATACACTGTGTGTGCCTCCTTTCACTCTTTTGAATGGATTGTGTCCACCAACGTATTCCTCATCTTTGATATGTACTGTCCAGCTTCGGAAAACATTTTCGGTAGAAGGCGCCCTGCGTCAGTGGCGTCGAGTCGATGTCCCTTGAAGGCCTCATTCGAGGGTGATGTCATTGGATGTTATAAGTAGCATGCACAGCGCCTGTTAGCCTCAGTTCTGTTTTTTCCCCCCTCTCGTGTAGAAGTGCCCATAAACACGGGCAGGGCAGTACTCTGCCTTGTTGGAACGAAAGCTGTAATATCATGGGAAATTCCAAAAGAGGGGTAGGTTGGGAGGGCGATGAGGAATACGTTGGAGGAATATCCAGTCGAAAGAATGTTACCAAGGGTAAGTAACTTGTTCTTTGAATGGATTGTGTCCTCCAATGTATTCCTCATCTTTGACAGTTTTTCCGCAAACGTGTTTGCTTCGTGAAACTCGGCGCACCTCGTACTTCTGAAGTACTGTTTGCTTAATCTACGACGATGTCTTTGTCTTCCACCCTGACGACTCCTTGTTCTGGGTTCAAAAAGTATAAGCAGTGTGGCTCCAAGATGTCGATAAGGGACCATCATCGAGTCTGTCTGTGGTGCATGGATGAGGGCCACGACACGGATACTTGTTCCAAGTGTCAAGCCATGACACGGAAGGCCTTGCGGGAACACAAGGTGAAATGGCAGGTATGCAAGGCTACAACGCTCCATAAATCCCGACCAGCAGAGGCTTCGACCAACGAATCTAGGGGAGAGACTCCTTGTTGGAAGAAGTACAAGCGCTCATGGTCTCGTAGTGGTTCCCACCACTCTTCGTCCTCGTCGAAGTGGTCGAAGCGAAGGCACCGCCAGTCGCCTTCCTAGTCGTCTTCGTCAGGTGGTACCCCGAGAGGGTGACATGCCCCTCCAAGACCTAGACACTGGCGGAGTGGGAAGCTTTCCGGATGGAGATGCTTAAGATTTTTGAGAGACGGGGCAAGGTTCCATCTGCTCCTTCTGTAGAAGCCGGCAAGGTACGGTCTTGACTCGAAACTCGCGCGCCCTCGAGCCGGGGTACTCAGCGTGATTCCCATCAAGAGCCCTTGAGGCCTAGGGACAAGGCGTCGAAGGAACACTCGAAGCGGAGAGAGAGAGGTCACGGTCTCCGACTTCGTCGAGGCCTTGGAAGCCATCAACGCCGTTGTTGGTGCTGGTTGCGTTTTCGATGCCGGTGGAGCCTAGTTTACCGGCTCAGCATGTTGATCCTCCTAGAAAGGCTTTGGCTAAATCTCAGTCGACGCCTTCAACGCATTCTAAGCCTCTAGCCTCCATATCAGAGAAAAGCTTTGTCCCTCTTCCGATGTTTCTTTTTGTTTTTAGAAACCTCACTTGTATTTTTGAGGAGGAGGAACGTTTGGAGAAGGGGGAGATCCCTTTTGGGCTCCAGTATGGCACACCTAACGTGCCGGAGTGCCTCATTTCAGAGGAGAGCAGGATGCATGACTTGTGTTTCACTTTTTTATAATGCAAGTGTAATTGATACCTCTTCTGAGCTGGAGTTCGGCAAGCCAGACTCTGGGGAGCTTGCCGATTCATCATATATGCACCTTATGTCTAAGGTGGTGGAGTACTTGAGCTGGTCCACACCGCCAGCACCTTTTGATAAGGATGATCTTATGGATATTGTGGCCAAGGGTCTGGTTGCGGATCCTGTGCTACCATTCCATGTGGTTCTGCAAAAAAGGGTGGCCAGGAATTGGGAGACGCCAGAAACTAATCTGGCGGTGGAAGTCTCTAACAAGAAAATAACCCCCCTCCAGTAGCGACCCCACAACACCCCACTCCCAAGAGTCTGGTGGTCCAGGCAGCTAGGGCTACCTTGAAGCAGGCCGCGCACCATACCATCCCTCCTGATAGAGATGATAAGCGCTTATTTGGATGGGTGCGGAATGTTGAAATCTGCCAACTCCACCTGTGCGCTTGCAACATTTGCGTACACTCTGTGGGAGTGCATCTCCATGGCAGTGGAGCACATTCCAGGAGGGGACGAGAGGGACGGCTTCATGGCTATTGTTGAGGGTGGCAAGCAGGCCATATGTGGGATTGGATTCTGCAGATCCATGGCCACGAGCACCGTGATACGCAGGTTTGCATGGTTTCGGAAGTCTGGTTTTGCACCTCATGTGCAGGCTCATCTCAACATGCCATTGGACGGGTCTCATCTTTTTGGCAGCAAGGATGATGAGAGCCTTGAGAAGTTGCAGACCTCTAAGGCGGCTGACAAGTCTTTAGATGCCGCTGTTAGGCAACCTCAGCCTTTTTGTGCTAGTGGACAACCTTGGAGGGGTAGATCCTTTTGTTATTACTCCTCATCTGGAAAGGCGAGGGGAATGGCCAGTCAAAGGGGCCAACGTAAGTTCCCTCGTGGTGGACGAGGTAGAGGTGCCAAGTCAGCTCCAGCAGCAGCCTATGCACCATCGGCCTCTGCAACAGCCGCCACAAAACCGCTCTGAAGGCTTCAATCAAAATTCACCAGTGGTGGGGCAAGCTGTCTCAGCATCTCGAAGAATGACGAGGCATTACTTCAGATGCCTGGGCTCTGGAAACAATAACCCATGGCTACTGCCTTCGCTTTATCAAAAAGCCTCAGACCAATCCACCGGGGAAATGCTCTTTGAGTATTCCGGATCCCCTCCTTGTGCAGGAGATTTTAACCCTGCTAGAGAAAGGCGCTGTTGAACCAGTGCCTGTAGCGGAGAGGATCAAGGGTTGGTATTCCACCACATATTTTGATTCCCAAAAAGGGCGGGACACTGAGACCCATCTTTGACTTGAGATACTTGAACAAGTTCCTCAGAAAAGACAAATTCAAGATGGTCACGCTCTCTCAGATCCTTCAGGCCCTCCAGCTTCAGGATTGGTTGGTGTCATTAGACCTTGAGGATGCTTATTTTCATGTGCCAATCGATCTCAAGCACAGGTTCGCCATTGGCGGCTCAGACTATCAGTTTTGAGTCCTGCCATTCGGGTTGACCTCCACCCGAGGGTATTCACCAAGCTGATGGTGGTGGTGGCAGCGCATCTCAGGAGAGGGGCGGGGGGATTCACGTCTATCTCTACCTGGACAATTGGCTGATCAGGCCACGTTCTCCAGAACAAGCCTTGGAACATCTCAACCATTACCTGTCACGCTCTTCACAGCCTGGGCTTCTTACACAATTTCAAGAAGTCCCATATGACACTTTCCCAACAGCTCCAGTACATCGGGGCTGTGTTAGACACTTCATTGGGCAAGTGCTCGCCTCCCAAGGTGAGGGCTCAAGACATTCTACAGATGGTTACGAAATTCCAGCATGCCCAGAATCTTCCGGCCTTTGAGTTATGGAGGTTGCTCTGCCTCATGGCATCCTGCATTTTCTTGGTGCCAGAGCCCCGCATGAGGATGAGATCCCTTCAATGGGCTCTGCGATCGCAATGGTCCCAGTTCTCAGGATTGATGTCGGACCACCTCCAGATTCCAGCCAGCGTCTCAAGGGATCTGCTGTGGTGGGCCTGCAAGGAAATTGTTCTGAAAGGCGAACGCTTTTGGCAAGCATGGCCGGAGATCACAGTAGTGACAGATGCCTCACTCACGGGGTGGGGCGCTCACACCAACGTCTTGAGTGTCAGCAGTCGTTGGTCTCCATCGGAGTCCAAACTACACATCAATCTGTTGGAGCTGAGAGCAATCAAACTTCCAATGAAGGGTTTTCTTCCATCTGTACTGAGAAAGAATGTCCTGATAATGATGGACAATACAGTGGCCATGCACTACCTCAACAATAGGGAGGCGTAGGGTCACTGCCACTGTGCAGAGAGACAATGCAGTTCTGCTATTGGGCTACTCAAGAAGGAATCTCCCTATCGGCGGTTCAACTAGCAGGAGGAGAACACGGTGACAGACGCTCTGAGCAGGCAGAGCACAGTCTCCAATGATTGGGAACTAGCTCAGGAAGTCCTTCAAGAGATCTTTGCCCTTTGGGGAACCTGTCGGGTGGATCTGTCATCGACCAGTGTCAACCGGAAGTGCGAGCTGTACTGCTCAATGGAATTTCCTCCGAGAGGAGCTCTAGGAGACACGTTTGTGATGGACAGGGATTTCCCACTGCTATGTGTTTCCTCCAGTTACTGTCATTCCTCAAGTAATCAGAGGTTTAGGAGGTTCGGAAAACCCATGGTCCTCATTGCCCCGGATTGGGCCAGGAGAAAGTGGTACCCAGACCTTCTAGATATGTCAGTCTGTCCTCCGATACGTCTTCCGCTAAGGGAGAATCTTCTCTCGCAAGAGGAGGGTTGAGTTCTCCATCCAGAGGTCAATACTCCTTCACGCTTGGTTTCTGAAAGGTTGAGGTACAAGGATTGGGACCTTCCAGATGACGTGATGGGAGGTATTGCTTTCGGCTAGGATGCCAGCAACAAAGTTTCTGTACTGCTGCTGTTGGTATGTTTTGTGCTGGTGCAGGGACCGGAATTGTTATCCTTTTCAATGTGAGACACTGGATGTTCTATCCTTTCTGCTTTCCTTGGCACATAAAGGTTTGCAGGTTGGTACCATTAAGGGTTACCTGGCAGCGCTGTCAATTCTTAACCACTCATCAGAGGAATGTTCCTATTTTAATATCCCTTTGGTCACTCAGTTTCTGAAAGGGCTCACAAATGTGTTCCCACCTTCTACATTCCAGGTTCCATTATGAACCTCAACTTGGTTTTGAAAGTACTGATGGGTGCCCCTTTTGAACCATTGCCCTCATGCCCTCATGCCCTTTAAGGTTATTGACCTTTAAGACCATCCTGTTGGTTGCTCGAAGTGTGAGCGAGTTGCAAGCACTTTCTTCCAAGCCACCCTTTACTATATTCCACAAGGACAGGGTTTTATTGAGGATGAAGCCCCTTTGGCTAAGGTTGTTGCAGAGTTTCACCTTGTGCTACCAGCATTCTATCCTCCTCTGCATCCTAGCAAGGAAGAGGAAAGACTCCATTGGTTGGACCCTATGAGGGCGTTAAGCTTTTATAGGTCCAGGACGTCCACATCGAGAGTGGACGACCAACTCTTTGTAGGGTATACAGGACACAGGCTAGGCTAGGATGTTTCCAATCAGGCCTTATCTAGGTGGATCATCCTTATGAATGCTACAGGCTGGCAGGCAAGGACCGTTCTGAGGGTTTACGTGCTCATTCCACCAGAGGCATGGCAACTTCGTCTGCCCTGCAGAGAGGTGTTCCTATTAAGAACATCTGTGATGCTGCAACGTAGTAATCCATACACACTTTTATCAAGCATTACTCTTTGGATCCTTCCCACGCTCTGCATGTTGCTTTTGGTAAGGCAGTCCTTTAATCTGCCCTTTGAAAATTCTGCATGTATAAATTCTCACCCTCCTCCTATCATGGATACTGCTTAGGGAGTCTGTCAAAGATGAGGAATACATTGGAGGACACAATCCATTTGAAGAACAAGTTACTTACCCCTGGTAAAGTTCTTTCGACTGGATGTTCCTCCAACGTATTCCTCATCGCCCTCCCAACCTACCCCTCTCTTGGAATTTCCCATGCTATTACAGCTTTTGTTCCAACAAGGCATAGTACTGTCGTGCCCATGTTTATGGGCACTTCTGCTACACAAGAGGGGGGAAAAACAGAACTGGGGCCAACGGGCGCCATGCGTGCTACTTATAACATCCGATGATGTCCCCCTCGACTGAGGCCTTCGCAGGACATCGACTCAGCGTCATCGACAGAGGGTGCCCTCTGTCGAAAGATTTTTCGGAAGCCGCCGAAGCTGGACATTACATGTCAAAGATGAGGAGCACAGTGGAGGAACATCCAGTTGAAAGAACGTTACCAGGGGTAAGTAACTTGTTCTTCTCTATGCTTAACCCGCTGTCAATACCAATCCAAGCCAGCCCAACTGTGCATCTCTTCAAAGCTCAGCTTAAACTTCATTTACTTGCTAAAGCGAGAGCATGCCATGCCTCTCCACATTCTCTCTGCCTGATCCCACGACTGCCTCCAGTGACGTTTAAAAATGTAATGTTGTATATTTAATTGGTATCCTCTTTAGTTTGAATCACTTGACCCTTGGGTTAATATTCACCTTTGTAAGTTTGTAAGTCAGCTGCTTTCTTAAATACATTTTGCTTAAGTCTGTTTTGTCCCTGATATATGTCCTAACTTGTTTGCACCCTCATAGTGGCTTACTACTTGTTTTTATCTTTATTGCACAGGCACCCTTTCGTGGGAATGCTTCGTCCATCAGTAAATATTTTATTGGAAGTCATTTCTATTCGAAATTGATACCCCTGTACTTGAAATAAATACAAATGGAGCCTGGATATAATGGTTTCTTCAAAACAGAAAGCAGGCCTTCTGCCCTAGCTGTCTGAGATTATGGCTAAAAACCTGGCAAAGCTCTAAGAAGTTTGAAAAAAGAGGTCCAATTCCAGAAAGGATGACGGACTGTCTGCTTCCAGGCGCAATATATTTTAATCTTTTGGCTTCGCTAAGAGAAAATTCGACACAAGTGCTAAGAAGCCACTCCAACTTTTTTTAATAGGTGATCCCCCATATGCGACTACTGACGGTAAATTAACACAATACCAAAAACGGAAAATTGTGAAAATCGAAATAAAATGATTGGTCGTATTTCTCAGCATAATCGATTGCAGAATGCCTGAAAAAGCCCTGCAAGGAACGGAAGCAGCATGCACTTTCTGTATTGAATAGAGCACAATTGTCACTGAACAATGCCATTAGATGACAAATGTTTTGAGTGACGTCACTGCCTTTGCAGTTTTAAAATGTTCTGTTTTCATATGCCAAGAGCAAACGACAACAAAATCGACCAATGCGATATATTAAAAAAATAAATACATGAACAGTAAAATCAGTGCTAGTGGGCAATGGAACAATTAGGTTATAGCAAGCAGGTTATCACACCGAGGCACAGAAGAGGAGAAGAAAGAAAGAGGAAAAACAAAATAAAAGAAAAAAACACGTCGTAAAATCTTGCAATAGTTTAAACCGTGGGTACAGTAAGAGCACAATCCTAGACCAACAGTGCCAGGAAAATGACATGGATGAGAACATATCTGGAAACACATTTCAAAAGTGTATCTGCCATATACATCTAGGAATAGCGTCTCCACAGTGCGAGAAGATGGCCCTCTCATATATGGATACAGCCAATAACTCATTGATGCACAAGGAATTGGATGATTACCATGCCTGCAGAATCATACTCTTTGCAAGCATGCAGCTTTGCAGTAGCCATGTTTTCTTACAGAATGGCAGATCCACTAATGAAGACACATCGCCAAGAATCAAAAGTGAAGCTTTCCTTGGAATAGTGCAGTTCAGCACTAGACCCAACCTCTCACAGACCCCTTCCCAAATGTAGCTGGTCTTACTCAAATGACTCAATTTACCCCTCGCCATCTTGCACTTTCAGCATTGATCACTCTCTAAAAGGTGTCTCCTAAATATTTGTTCCAGAGTCCAATATGACTTAAAGAGAATTTTAGTTTGAGCGGCCCTCAGATCCCAGACCAAGCTGACCAAACGGACATTGTTTCAGCATATCTGCCAGCAGCCAGGGTCAACTGACTCACCCAGTTCACCAGTCCAGACATCTGCGAGTTCAGAATCCCCTTTACGGTTAGACATAACACCGTATTTAGATGCCGCTGGATGGAATGCACGTCTACAAACATCTAACACTGACCAGACCGTAATCTGCATTGTTGATGGCTGAGCAAGAGCAAGCTTTGCTGTAATGACCCCACTTAGCTGTCTGTATTCTGCATAGCTGCAATCTCTCAAATCAAATTCTCTGCACAGACGTGTGAAGGGAATCCATGATCCGTTCTCAAATAGGTCTTTGATATATGGAATAGCACTCAGAAACCAGGATGGCCAGATGAAGACTTTCCCCTGTATAGTCCAAGCTGGGTTCATCCAGATGGATGCATCCTGAAACTGGTACGGATCACTGCACAGTCGTTTTGATATACAGTGCCAACACTCTTGCAAAAAACTGTCATTGGACTGTCGGGAATGTCGGCCCACCTGGGCGCTGTTGTGTCCTTCACTGCCATGTTAATGGGGCCTCTCACGTATCATGCCCTCGTTGTCTCTTTTACCCACAGCCCTTTTGTGTTGGTCCGTCGGCATATTCAGTGCACTGCGCCTCTACACACCTTATTGTTGGCCTCCACGTGTGCTCATTCTCTGTGCAGTAAGGGTTTTGCCTGCAATTACGGGCCGCTTCTGTTGTGATACCTCCGTCATACATCCACACTCTAACTCGTCCTGTTGGCTAGCAGCCCTTCTGGGTGGCTGCCGCACGTCCTTCTTTCCTCCTTTTTATTCCGTTACGGCAGTGCTCACGGCTGGTGTCCAGGCCAATGTTAGGTCCCGGTAATCACCTTGCCCGCAAACCTCAGCACGCCTGTGTCTGTGCTTCAGGTCTGGTAGACACCAAGCATGTTACTCCGCTCTTTGCTCGCTCTTTGCTGAGTCACTGCATCTGCTCATGTTCTTCCTCCATTCGTGTATCACAACACGGCCATCCTCGTGGGCATCCGACCATCCAGCTGCCCACTACCTTCCCTCAGGCGCTGCTGCCTCTGTACTCTAACCCCGCTAGTTCTGGCTCGGGGCTATATGCTGGCGTACACTCTGCCGGATCAGGTTACTGCTTCGTTCGGTCCTTGCTGCCAGCCTTTGTGCTCCTATTCCCGGGCTATGCCGCCTGCGCTAGCCCACTCCACTCACACAGCTCACCGGTATTTGGCTGTCTGTGGAACACCGGTGCCTGGTCATCAGTGGCAAGTCGGTCCTGCTGTTTTACGCTGCACTCCTCACCAGCACATTGGTCTTATTCAGGCTTCATTACGTGCTGAGCCCAACAGTGCCCCGCAACGTTCCGTTTGTCTCTCGCAGCCATCTTGGCACACTCAATGCGGGTCGCAGCTCGGAATTCAAACCGCACCGATATTATAACCAGAACACCTCAAATGCTCACACGCTGCACATCCTTGCACGCTGGGTTCACCCAGATGGTGCTGTAGTTTTAAAGTTCTAGGCTCACGGAAAGCATCCTATTTTGTGTATAAGCCTGTAAGGATCACAGCAGCTTAGTATCTTGTTGGGAACTACACAGGTGCTAATGGTGATTTGCCCCTGGATGGTGTGCTGACCCTTAAGGTAACAGCCTGCCATCCTCGTTAAGGGACCATCGCTGCGCTCGGGCCCTTAACTTGGGCGGCGGGGCGTTGCCCAAAGGGTCGACCAGCCACGTTGGGGCATATCGCTTAATAAGAGGAGGTGAAAAACAGTAAAACACACCACATGATCTTAAGAATAAAAAACACCATAAAGTTATGAATTCTTCATTCATGAATTGCATTAACTTTGGCCGGATCGCCAGTGCTTGTGAGTACTAACTGCCAGTGTGTAGCTCGCTGGCTACCTTTAGAAGAGCTGCCCTCGCCAATTGCCTGATTGTGCCAGAGCAAGTTGAAAAATGTTATGTTAAAAATGCAAGAACCCCACAGGATTCAGGCACTGGTACATCGAGTTTCCTTTGAGGATTTTATTACTAATACATTGAATAAAATGGTCTCCTCTCGATGTTCACCATTGGTTGACGGCGGCACGAGGCAAAGGGGAGCACAAAGCAAAGCAGGTTAGTGAGAGTAACAGAAAGCACATTTGTGGATGACAGCGAATGGGGAAAAAAGGGGAGGACTGTGAACCCGCACAAACTAGTGGCATGCAGATATCTTGACGCTGTAACCATATGTAAGGGTGGAGGAGCGATAAATAAAGGGAAGTATTTGTTTTAGGTGAAAAAAGGTGTTTGGTGCAGCCCTTTGAAAGTACAGGAAAGGCAAGCACTTTATTTAATACTTGATAACTTTGCTGGCTTATAGTGATTATTCAGCAAGTAATAATGAGTTTTTGACGGAGATTAGATCATTTACCACTGAATATCTAATGAGCTTGCAAATGACTCTAGAAGAAGCACTGTCATATTGATATAGTTTTGACAAAAAGTGAAAATTGGTGCTAGAATTTTTAATATTGAAAAGTTATCTAGGACTAATAGAAATGTTGAATATGCTACTCAAGGTTTCGTGCAGATACACCTTTTTCTTACTTAACAGAACTGTGTAGAAAGCCCTGGAGCGCTTCCTTTTAAGGTCACCTCAACCTACTTCAAACAATGGACCATTTTGGGAACTTGGCAAGGTTTACCTTTGTGAAGCTTGCCGATGTAGACTGTGTGGCGAGACCATTGAAACGTGTAGACTTGCTTTAAGGTTGTGTCTGAAAATGGAGAGTTATTACATAAAAGGCTATGCTAATGTTTGCACAGATGTTAGACTGATCAATTCAGATCAATTTTGGGACACCTTGTTTAGAGCAGACTCAGTTGTTGTATCTTCCTCAGCCTTTTATATTTTGAAAGAAATTTTTTAACTAGCGGGATGGACCAGGTCCTTTTGATGTTTTTATTTGATATTTATGGCTTATATATATTTAAGGTTCAGTTGCAGGGACGTAAAGGTGAGAACGTAATGCAAGAAAGCTCACGAAATTCAGCTAAAGCCCCCTTAACTTGCGCAGTCTATGACCACAAAGATGACCTCAAAGATCACATCAGTGATGACCTCACTAATTACGTGTTGTATGAGGGCACTGATGACATTACAAATCACATCACTGATGCCATCACTAGTGACAACACTAATACCATTGAATATACCTGGTTACATCAAAAATGGCATTAGACATAACATCATTTATAAGTTAGCTCATGAAAAGTTTGATTACCTTAAAAATATTTAGGCCATGGACTTGGCCATAACAAAGGCTGCGGTCATTGGCCAGTACCAAAGACCATTGCTAGTGGTTGGTTACTGTTAAAAAATACCAGTGTGTATGGTTGAAAGCCATGCCTAGTAGCCTATCGCTGTTTTCAAGTATACTGTGGGCAACCTTCAAGGCTGTAGTCGATGGCGATGGCTAAAGGCCATAGCTAGTGCCCATTAATGTTACAATATACTGTCTGCATAGCTCAAACCCGTGGCCACTGGCTATTATTGTGTTGAAGGCCATTGCTAGTGGCTGGTTATTATTGTATAATACACAGTGGGTATGGCGAAAGGCCATCGCTTATTGCATTTTATTATTGTGAAATATAAGGTGGACATAGCCAAAAGATGTACGCACTGTTCAAGGTTAAAGGCCATGGCTAGTGGCCCATTTATATGCTCTAATATAGAGTGGGCACAGCCAAAGATAGGGGCCACTAGCCTGTTTTGTGCGAATCTCCATGGTTAGTGCCTGACCAGTGTATATAATATACAATGGACACAGTTGAAAGCTGTACCACTGGTAAAATCCAAAATCTAGGGTTGGTGGACTTAACTTTCACCCATGTGCACTAAATATTTGAAAACTGTCACCACTGTCCATAACTGACGGCCATGACTAGTACCCATTCATGTGTTCAAATATATTTGCCCATTCGTAAGGGCAGTTTTTTTTGTAATGTACTAAGTGCTGTCCCAGGTGATCTGTGATGTCATCATTGACTGCGCAACAAGGGGCGCGAAGCTAAGGTGGCTTTAGCTGAATTTCAGGGGTTTTGTTGCATTACGTTCTCACCTTAGCGTCCCTGCAAATAAAGTTTTCTCCTTGAATTTCATGGGATTGGTTATTCTATACACAAAATTGCATATTTGAAAATATTATTTGTAGGTGCAGCTAAAGCATTAGCCAATGCATTGCAGGATTTTATGTGCAAACCTAACATGAGCAACAACTGGAGAGCTTTTATTCGCAGCTAAAATATTGCCCCTGTTAACAGTGTAACGGCAGTAATAAACAATTGGGAGATTTGAATTACTGAAACTGCATAAAATAAATTACAATAGATATTGTAATATATTTTTTGCAGTCTGTGTTCAATTTTCTCTATTTTTGTAACTTAAAAGGCGACCCTTAAAAATGCCATTTCGGGGGACGGAAAGAGGGCAATGGAATAGGGGATGAAAACACATAAGAATGAAACGACTATATATATAGTGTATTTTTCTGAAATAAGGGGGCAGGAAACTGCCACTTAAAACTAGAAATTAGAATTACAGGTAATCAGATATTCAGCAATTCACCACTTCTACCATTGCATAAATATAGCACCTCCTCTTGACTACACATTCAAGACCGATTTTTTACAACACATACTTATCTGTTTGCAGCAGTGCATGCCGGGGATGGAAATCCTCATTCATTTGCCAATGCCATAAGGCTTCACCATGATCCCAGCTGAACCAAACAACCCCTATTATTCAATGCACCTAAAATCCATGGAGCAATAGGCATCAGCCATGCCGTATTCCCGAATAAGCAAATCGGAGTACACATTTGTGTTTGCCGAGGTTCAGGCCCCCTATCCAGACACCAAATGTATATCAATAGTTTTTCTACTTAAATTCTTAAACTTTGGAAAAATAAAACACATATTTCCAAAAACATGCCTGCAGGTCCGTGCTAATGCTCATCGCACAAGTTTGTTGTGATCTAGTCCACCAGTTCATGCTGTATGCACAAGATAAATATGTTTGCCCATTCAAACCTACCACTTCAGCCATTCCTAATGCCACAATAAGCAAATTACAGCACACGTTTCTCTTCGCGAACACCCACGCCCATTGCCCCGTCACCAGAGTTGTATCACTGTGTTGTGTACTTACTATTTATACTTTTAAAAACAAAACACAGGACATATTTGCAAAACCATGCTTTCCAGTTCTTACTGACCCCCCCCTCATACATATTTGCTGCAATCCCATCCAGCACTTCAACCTGTACCCGCAAGCACATTTTGTTTTTCCCTTTCAAACCTATGCCAATTTAAAAAAACCTTGCCACATAGCCGGGACTTGTGCACATGGCTTCTTTAACCCCATTGGTCGCCCCTCGTGGTCATGTCCATTATCCAGATTGTCCGGGTCATGACCTTATGCCATGACCCAGACAATCTGACCACTGCCCATGGCCACAGGCTATACCTCCATCACCACAGATATCACTCTTTTTTGTACTTACGTTATGCCACATGCTTTCAGGTCCTTTTCAATGCTCATTACACGACTTTGCTGGAAATCTGCCCATGTTTTATTTTGACAAAACTGTCAAAATGTCCATCCATACAATAGTTGTATGATTTAGCCCCCCCCCCCCCCCCCCTCACACTTCACAAAATCCATTGAGACGTTATGCAAACATTCAAGGTTGGGTGTATAATCTTTCTGAAAATATTTGTTGACATTAGTCAAACGGCAAAAAAGTTAAACAATTTTAAAGTTATAAACAATTTTTAAATGTTGAGACCCCCCTAATTTTGCCCGCTTTTCACACAATCCCACCACACTCTGCAAAAACATTTAAATGTAGACCTAAAATCTTTTTGCAACCTTTTCTGCAGATTCGTCAAATGGCACCACATTTATAAGCCTCTAATTGTGTGCCCACTTGACAAAACATCACCACACTGCAAAACCATTCAGAATCGGGTTTAGAATGACATTTCTGAATTTCATGCAGTTTCATTGAGTGGTGCCAAAGTTGTATGCCATCCAAAAACTGCTTTTCAACAACCCTGTAATACACAAGTAAGCATAGATACCTCTGAACATCTAAGATGTTCGTGGACTTGACAGGACTGTCCGGAACTGTGTTCCCCGTAAACTTCCAATGACAGCTGCCAGTATTTCTGTAGCAAATAACAGTACAGCAACAAGAACATTAAAGAAAAAACAGTGTTTCCCATTTAAAACTGTTGCACATGTAAACTTCAAATAAACCATCCCAAGATTTTGCAACCTCTAATTTCTGTACTAAAATAGCATTGCCTAGCACATACTGCGTTGTACATGATAGGAGTATGCATAGCAATACACTCAAAGCCAGGGGGGGCATTCCTGCATCTAATACTGCCCAAAGTCTTTCTTGAAGCCCTCACAGTAGTCAGAACCTTTCACTATGGGCACACTAAATATCACATCACACCAGCAACAAAGAAAATCCTTTTAAAACTAACACATTTTAGATCACCCCAAAAATCACTTTAGCACATACCATTAGTGATTTAAAAAGCATTGTAGATAAAATCACATTTCTACTGCTCTGTGATAAATCTTATATTTGGTAAACAACCAGCATTCTTCACGATTTTATATCATGGACCTCCCTAAAATTCAATTTCTTTCCTAATAAACAATTTAGTTTATCACAGATTACATGAACTGCACAGTGAGTCGTACAGTGAAAATGAGAAAAGTAGACAAAAAGGGGAGTTTCATACTTTCCAAAATCAAAACCATAAAAAGAGGACTATATTATAAGAAAACTAATAAAATGGCTGACATGTTCACTGCTCCTATCACAATGAAGTACACTAACACATTTACCACTACCCAATTAGAAACACTAAAACACATACAAACCCTGCTCAGCATGAAACGTAGCCGCGGAAATGGAATGCAGCTGCAAAACTCACTTGTAGCCGCGGGTACACGTATGTTTCTGCAAGCCCCAAATCAAACTGAATTGGCCTTGAAACCCTCAAATCAAATAAGTGTGGAGGCAAAGATTTGGGAAATGTACGAGGGATGTCCCTTACTTTAATGATGAAACAAGACATGGAAAAACTAATAAACTATTTCCTCACACCATCTTCATCTTTTCCAATCTAACTCTGAGGCATAAATGGAGATGGACCACCAGATTTAATGGTAAAAGTGAGAAATCCCTCGAAAAATGTTAATAAAGCAGTTTCAGCATTCATGAGAGACCACAACCATTTATAGATTTCGAACAACATACATGGCTACATGGCCAATTTCTATATGCATGACGGAGTACACCTAACCGATGAAGGAAATGCAGTGTTCCTTGATAACATCAAAACAGTACTCTTGATGTGCTAAAGTTCAACACACGGTGTTCCCCCAAGCAGTCCTTTTAAGGACTACTTATCATATATAAATACACAAATACAAAAAATAATGTGTAAAATACCTGCGGCTACAGTTCATTGACTTTTATCATAGCTGCAGTTACAAAAAGTTAGTTGAGAGGGGGAATGACTTTCACTTTTATACTACTATACAACTTGAATAAGCAGTACAGAACAATGCTCATGTACTTTTATGAAATAACAAAGAATAAACTAGGTTGGCTAAAATTCCACAGCCACAACTTATATAAAACATAATTGAAAATACACACCCTAAAATAGTATTTTGTACATCTAAAACTACACTACAATTCCTGCTTTTCATATCAATTTTGTTATACTATTTTCTTCTATTTCTCTCAAGTCTCACATGCTCAAAAGTCTGAAAACACACATCCAAAATAAAAAAAGACTCTTTAATACCTACCAAGTCTTTGGCCGCCATGGCCAGGGATTTTTCACCCCCGACGAGACTATACCTAAAGAAAGAACTTTCAAAAAAATATAAAACACTGACACTCCAAACTATAAAGCAGCGCATACCGAACTACTCATACGCGGCTATCTGTAGTGTTTTGCAGCCTCGAATATAGCCATGAATATGGTCAAAATGGCATAAAAATGCTTCCCTGCCCGCCCAGGCCCTCACCAATTGCCCCCTTCATCTGTGCCAGCTCCCCTCAATACCCAGACGGCCTCCTCACCTCCTGTGCCCTCTCCCTTTCAGCCAAGAACACACACTGCTTCTGTGATGCAGTTTGCATCGAGATGTCGGCTATTTGCAGCTATAGCCAAGGCTACGGAAAACTCTATGCTGCAATCTCGGTCCCTACGCCCTCTCCAACTCCCAAATTACACTTGGTTCCCTCTGGCCACTCCCTCACCTCTACTGACGTTGGATGTTTTTTGACCTAGAAATAACTTTTTACTGCATTTCTTTTTCCCATAACCTCAGCTATAGCCGCAAGTATCTCTCGCATTGAGAGAAAAACAAGATGAGTCGTTTCATTTCTGAAAACCATGATCCTGCAATGCACCATGGGAGATATAACTATAATTTTTGTTGGGACGGGGCACCCCCTTCTCTGTCAAATTTTAAAATAACCACTGCACGTAATAACCCCAAGGATCGCGAGTCAACACTTTGTGCCCAAGTTGTTTTGAACCTGGTCCAAATTCCTCCAGCGGTTTAGGCTGTGCGTTTTGGCATACATTGACCTTTTTTGCAAATGGGAAAATGAATGGGAAGTAGGCCACGCTTTTAGAAAAAATGAAACCTTTGACGCTTAATACTTTTCATTTTTTAACAAATATTTATGAAACCTTGTAGTCAAAGTTTCCTGCAGACGTTTAATCACTTTTTGCCAAATCAGTTACTCAAATCAAATGTTATTAACAATATTTGAGGGGTTCCTATGTGTCTCAAACTCACCTTAGTGTATGTATATATATATATATATATATATATATATATATATATATATATATATATATATATATATATATATATATATATATGATAGCTTGGGTTCTTAAATTTAATCATGTGGCGATGTAATGCCATTTTTATTGTGTTTATGGCTTAGTAACCAAATAACACATTAAAGAATAAAACCAAATGCAATACCTGTACCAATATAAACCTCTTTTGTGCACAAAGATTTTGACATTTAAGAAGGAGCAGTTAAAAATCAATTAGGATTACGTGTTTCGTTCACTATTGATCATTCCAGTGAGAGAAACATTATGGGGTGCATATTTTACCGCCATCCAGTACTTTCCCTGAAGTTAGATTAGTAAATTACCCCAGCCCTAAGATATTCAAGCAAAGATTTTTGGGGGGGTCTGAAAATATTGTCCCACTGTATCAATATTACTTCGGGTAGAAATGTTATGTTCATCTTGTACAATCGTTGCCTTTGCTCATATATTGCACAAACAGTATTGAACTGCAACTTCTGCCTTTTGTGCCACTGTTTAATAAGTAAACAGTTCTAACCGTTAAACACATTTGAGATCCTCCTTCATTCACCAATTACTAAAGGATATTCTGTAAGGAAAAAAAAAGGCTCAACCTGTCAAAATCAAATATGTGAGTCTCTTTGATATGACTCAGTGGTTGTGCCATGGGATTATAAAAAGCACTTCATTGTAAGCAAATTAATCAGTGGACGGTTTTTCTTTTGGTCATTTGCTCGTGATAATTTTCATTGGTCAAAATTAGCTCTCAGCTGTGCGATGCCTGTTCTAAATAAACTGCTCTTGAGATTGCACTGGATTCGTGTTTTGTCATCGTTTAATTGTTTTACGGTCGCACTGTGTTGCCTAGCGTCCATGACAGTTTATTGGCAACCATGAGCTGGTGAGTCATTGAATGGTGTCTGATTGTTCTGATCCTTTATGGTAATAGCAATCTTATACTGCATAACCGATCAGTACATTCTCTCTGTGTCCCCTCTCGTGTCCTGAACGGATAAAGGGGCACAATGTGCCTCGCGCAAATACCCTTTGTGCTCCTTTAAATTGCCAGCTAGTGCACAGCAGGAGGTCCTTTAAGAGCTGGGCTTCTGGACTCTGAAATTAATGACATTTAATTTGCTTTTCCAAATGCCTGTGCAGTAGTAGTTTACAGCTGTATTAACTCTCCATGGGTGTTTGACTACAACTGCCATCAACCTTAGCCAACCAAGTCAATGTTGAATGCTCATGGCAGTTGGTCCTAAACATCTTGCGGTTTCCGATAACAGCTTTACAATGTACAAGAGTAGTAAGCATACAGGTACAGTTAGTAGCAGGCATGTACAGGTAGCACCTTTTTATTCTTTTGTAACAGGACACAAGTTACATCGGGGAACACCCAACATGCCAGCCATCACCGTTTCTCTCCAAGGACCAAATAAGACCTATATCACTGTCAACGTTCCACATTACATAGTTGACCCATGCCAAGCAGATGCATCATCACTGCACGCAGTCACTCAGTAAAAGATTGAACATGACCTTTTCTTTTTTTACAAAGCCAAACAAGAATTAGGAATACTAATCAGTGCAACCCAGCAGATACAAAAGTGGCACTAGATGCTACTTGGGACACAACTAACCAACAGCCTCCACAAAAAAGCATTTGTTAAAGAAGTGTATACATGCTCATTGTGGATTACCAGAAAAAGTAACTGGGTTTCAGTACTTTGTGTGTCGACAAGCCCAGATCTGGGCACTTGGCATAGAGCAGTTACGCCAAAACCAGCCCAATGCCACCTGTTTCAAAAACTGTGATGGCGCATTCGTCCCTTTCTAAGTGATCACTTCATTCTACTTCTTCCTCATCGCATAACGAGAGAACTGCAAGGAGGAAGGGTAGAACTCCATATAATGAAGATTACTGGTATGCAATCAGGGCACTCTTATTCCAATGATGATTGGCGTAATTGAACTAGGGCGGGCCGTCCTACCTAGAAATATGGAGAGTTCTAGTGCTCAGCGCTCCTGCATATACAAATAATTTGTGACTGTGCTGCAGGGTATACTATTTTAAATGTGTAAAGACTATATTCCTATTGATCTCCTCCAAGTCCCAGGCTTTAGACTGTTAATTTTGTGCGATCCTGGATTATAGTGTGCAAAGCGTTTACCATAAACAGTAGTATGCGACCATAGACATTGTTTCTACTATACTTTGATTTTAAAAATCCAACCCCTTCTCTGCGAAGAGCTGAAATGAAGCACAGCCAAGGTAGATTTATTACAGTAGTCCAGGTGCCCACATAGGTACTTGCTATCGTGCTATGCTAAACAGCAGGAAAGCAAGTTACTATTTTCTATGAGCATTGCTGGCAAACCAGATTCTGTCCACCAGCCCTACTTGATGTTTCTATTGCCCCTTTCATTGCCCCTTTCATTGCATGGACACAAATTTAATGTGTGATGAGTAGGGACATGCACGTTTTGAAAGTAGTGATTGGCAGGCTCCAAAACATTATCCTGGATTGGGAGTATCTGTCTGGACACTGCAGTGTTCTAGTTGAAGATGCCTTGATGCTCATTATGGTTTTAACTATGGTTTCTGCCGCCATAGGGGAAGGTTTTGAAAGCTGGAGCTATCAAAGGGAGTGCGATGAATGATGAGCAGAGCACAGAGGGAAGTTCAACAATGGTATTGGCAAATCCAACAGGTTTGGTGAGATGAAATCCTATAGGGGTTAAGGGATTCTACCTAAGATCCAAAAGGGTTCAGTTGAACTAATGTCAGGATGGGGT
The DNA here is from genome assembly GCF_040938575.1 of Ambystoma mexicanum. Lineage (NCBI taxonomy): Eukaryota > Metazoa > Chordata > Amphibia > Caudata > Ambystomatidae > Ambystoma > Ambystoma mexicanum. The sequence continues at coordinate 1,107,449,610 of NC_090934.1, read as the reverse complement.
GTACTCCAATGGTGTAAGGGCATAGTAAAAGGCCATGTACTGGTCAGGATTCCAATATCTAAGACAGTCTCAAAAATATATCATCGAACTCACTACTTGGGTCAAAGTTCCGTCTCGTGGATTAAGGGCCCCTCTAGTTGCTTGGCTTGCTGTTTCCTAGGAGATACAGGACGCAGCACACTCCTTGACCAACTCCCACCAGACAATAGTTTCTCCTCCTTGCTTATGGTTTTTGGCAGGTTGTGATATTCTCACCGACATACCACCGGATTCCCTCCTGGATTCGAGCCTTAAGCTGTTAGCATGCTTTTGGCTCCCTGGATCCTGCCAGAGTCTGCGTTTTAGCCCTCCTACGGCTGGCAGCTTTCCTTATTCCTCTTCATCCAGTCTCGGTCAGTGTTTGAGATATAGCTCTCTGTAAGCTGTGGTAAGTCAGACATAGGAAATGTACCAAAGGCATGGCTCAACAATTGACTATATTGAAGAAATTAAAGGAAGCCTCCTTTAAACCTACTTCTTTGAAGGGCTTTGTACCTCCTACTCTAGAAAATGACAAACGGGGGATCATCAGGACATCTCACAAATGAGCGCAGACCTCTGTCCAACTGTATTACAGCCTACTATCTGGCCTATCACCATACGAGACAGATAAGCGGATCTAATCTTCAGCTTAGGACATGGTTACTTCCCTTTTCGATAAATTAGTGTTGGTTGGTTTACTGAACCCCACCAAAGAGTTCTCCTGGTCACTTTCAGGTCTTGGTTCGATATTAAAGTTCCAAAACAGGTCTCCCAGCTGTCGTGCTTGGTGGCAAGAAGGTCCTCGTCAGATAGTCCAAACAGTCTTAACTTTATCCTGCCACCAGGGGGATCTCCTCTGGACCTAGATAGATTGGTATTCACAGTAGCAACAAAGTTCACTCCCTGATATTCTTGAGTGGTTCACGTTCTTAGCATTGTGTAGGCTAACTGCTTGTTCAGCCCTGTCTAGTTTATTCTCCCGCTCACCCCCTCGTGGGGCATCTTGTTTCTCAGCAAAGGGCAAAGGGCTAAGGGCCTGTACAGCCCTACTATTTTAGTCACTTTGCTTGCCTCCTGCTGAGGTACTACTACTCTCAGCCTGATGTAGATGATGGACCGGGTCAGCCCTGTTTGATAGCTGGCTTTTCTCACCCACTGCTGCAGTACTCGAGTATTCAACCCAGCGTGGGCTAATTACTTTCTCAGCCTTTCTTCTGTGTCTGGACCCTTCATAGGATATTTGTCCTCGATGCCCCGCATGGGCCTGTGGCTTTCTCAGCCTTACTTTTCTAATTTTGTTCACTCCATCATGGGATATTTGCTCTTGCAGCCCTGCGTGGGCTTGTGGCTTTCTCAGAACTTTCTTTTATTGGTTTCTTCTCCCCCGTCATAAGATATTTGGTTTCACAGCCCTGTGTCGATTTATGACTTGCTCAGTCTTCCTTTTCTCAATTTCTTCTTTACAGTGTGGGATATTTCATTTTGCATTGTTCTATGGGCGTATGGCTTGTTCAGCCTGTTCATCCCCTTGTAGATTATGCAGCTTCTAAGCCCGGTACAAGCTTTGCTCTGGCCTCCCCACCCTCTGCCCGCATTTGGTATGAGGTTGCGTACATCTCTTAAAGCAGCGGGGGCTGTCTGTTGCTTTGTTGTTTTTGGCCAGTGTGGTTCAGCATCTCAGACTGGGCTTAGGTATGTGCGGTCTTATTTTCTGTTGGCGGCTGCTCCATTTCGGGACCGACGGGCTCTGGACATAGTTTTGGTGTGACATCTTCCAGCTGATCCCTGCTTGGCTTTGCTTCCTTCTTTTTTGGGGTTCCCAGGCTCTATTCCTCGCACATAGTAGCAGCGTTCCGTGGGCATTCCAAACACACCGCGCCCATCATGCAAATGGTGTGGTTTCTCGTTCTGCTTCTTCCTGTGAGGAAGGTACTCCCGTCTCGAGCGTTTGAGCAGGCCAACGATTCTCGCTGTCCAGCTGGTTTTCTTGTGATACAAGTGTATTTGGGGGTCTCCCTGAAAGAAAAGGGAATATGCCATTGGTCTTCATCTTCATAAGAAGGCGGTAATAAATACAGGTCAGAAATTAAGCCATCCACTTTAAAATGGCCGTGTATATTATTATCCTGTATAACCCCCATATAACCAAAAACTGTTGTGGATTTAGAAACCAAAGGAGGTGGAATGGAATCCTTAGTGGGCATTCCTTGTCCCCCCATTGGGATCTCGCTCGCCCCATCCCCTGCATGTGTATTGCATAGTGGGCTAGTCCCATAGGGGGTGGTTCCCCGTTGGTGAGAAGGGACAAATTCCCTGGATTCGTCACAAAACATACAGTCCCAGCTCCTTCTCAGGGACTGATGTATGCTACTGACCGCCTCCTAAGCTTGATTTTGTAATAAGGCTACTAGTTGATATACATGGATTCCCTTTCTTAACCTCCTTCCTTTTTTTCCAGCTAAATCTCCACAGGTGACTGAGCTTTGCTCTGTCATTTCCCCAGGTGCGTGTACTCAATTTACTCCTCTCCTAATTAAGCAGGTTAGACTGTCCTGGGCAGTGGCTGAATGCCTAAAGTTGTGGCCTGCCACCCTGGGATTCGATTAAAGTGCCTAAGCCACTCCACAGTTCTGTGGCATAGCCAGCTCTCCCTGTTCCTCATGAGGTTGTCATTAATATCATATTTGAATATTGTGTGTATGGCTTACATGCCTCTCGCAAACAATCATGTCTTACTTTTGGGTTTGACACTTTACAGATTTTATTTTTCTGATAACCACATACACCAGTCGTATGCAAAGGCTCGGCTGAGCACACACTGCTTTGAAGGAGTTATTTTGCCTTTGCTCCGCATTATTGTTAATATTTGCTTTAAGTGAAATGATCACTGAATTAAAACTAAATGTGTGGAATCAAATTGACATGGCCAGTTAAGGTACAAGATCCAAGTTATAGTCCCTGAATTGCTCTGAGTCGGCCATTGAAGAAAATGTATGGAAAGCTCGCATCTCTTCTTTAGATGCCACACATAGCGAGGGCCATGATAATCTTCAGATATCCCAAGACACCACCAATCAAATCCTGGTGCATGATGGGAACAACCATGCCAAATGAGCTGGCATAATTGCATATACAGAAGTGTCCCCGGCTGCCCCGAAGTAAAATCTGTGTCGCTGCCCCAGGCCCGGTGGTATACCAGTGGACATCTTTAAACTTTTCCCAGCTATCTGAGTTCCAGTGCTGTTGAGATATTTCAATGCAATTGTTACCAAAGCCGAATATCCAGCCTCGTGCAAAAGAGCTATTATTTACCATATCTTTAAGAAAGCTAGGCATTAATCTCCAATTTACCAACCAGTTTCTCTTCTGGATACCCGATTTAAAATGTTTTCGGCAGGCATTATTTTCTGCTTCCCTTTCCATGTCAAATCAAGTCACGGCTGTGTGCCAAGCAGGCCACTACCAACTTAAGGTTCTGAAGAAGGTTCTACCTATGATACTTGAACCTCTGCACCCTCCGGCAGTCGCAGCACTAGTTCTTTCCCGCTTGGATTACTGCAACTCTCTGTATCTGTTGCAGCCTATTGGCCTGACACAGCTGCTACAGTGTATACAGAATCTGGCGGCCAGGCTGGGTACGGGCACCCCGTATGGAGCTCACATCACTCCGGTGCTGCGCTCACCCCATTGGCTGCCGATTAGCCAGTGTGTTCGCTTCAAGGCCTTGTATATAGTCCATCAGGCTATTCACGGTCAAGGGGCCGAGTTTTTTAAGGCCGAATTCTCTTGCTATCTCCCCGAGCGGGACCTACGCTCTTCCACCGCAGATCTTGTTGTTCCAAGATATCACCGTACTAGGGTTGGTGGTAGGACCTTTTCCATAGCTGTGGCCAACCTCTGGAATGGTCTCTCCTCTGAAATGAGGAAAATTCCCAACCACTTTGCTTTTAGAAGAGCGCTTAAGACCACCCTTTTTCTAGCTCTCTACTCTGTGGCTCTTTCCTAACTGGTCAGTTTTCCCTCTTCAGCGCCATGATGCCTTTGGGCGGCCGTGCGCTATATAAATGTAGATAGCATAACGTAATTGTAGCAATGTTGGAATAATGCTCCAGAGAACATGGTATTCGGAGTGACATTCAGTTAGGCTTCTGACAGAGTTTGGGTACTTGTGAACACTCCTCAACCAGTATCTCATCTCCTCAACCAGTATCACCATTCTCTGTATATTAAGCAGGAGCCCATTTACCTGGCATTCATGGATCTGAGCAGAGCTTTTGACAAGATCAACAGAACCAAACTCTGGAAAGCGCTCAGATCCATGATTTGTCCGGAGACTCTGGTGAATGTTACATGGGGCATCCATGATCATAATATGGCATGCATAATGTCTGGTAACAAGGGCAGGTGTACTGTCAACCTTTCACTCAACATAGGTGTCCGTCAGGGATGTGTGATGGCCCACACTTTCATTATATATTAATGACTTTGAAAAATCATTACCTGACATTGACGCAGATATGCCTAGAATTGGTGGCCGACGTTTTCCTGCGTTAATTTATGCTGATGACACCATACTTCTGGCCCGTATAGCGAGAGCTCTGCAATCACTTCTTTCCAATTCAGTGTTTAATCTTCATTAGATTGAAAATTAATGCAACTAAATCAGCCATCGTGGTGTCGGGAAGGGCATTGAGCAAGAAAACTGCCCACAATGATTACCAACAATGATAGCATACCCCAGGTAAAGGAATTGGAAACCCTTTGCATAAGACTTTCTTCCAATTTTAAGGAAAGGCTCACGTTCTAAAACAAAGTGGAAAAATGCAACAGGTGGCATTTACAGTGTTTGGGCTTGTGCAAATGCCAACCAGTACAGATAGCCTCAACGTGTATATAAGGCCAAACCCATGGCGGTTGCCAAATATGGCTTTTCTGTTTGGGGATATGAGAACTTGGCCAGTTTACAGGTCATTGAGAACAGTTTTATTAGATCATTTTGGACCTGCCTCCTGCCTCATTCCTTAGATCTTGTGGATTAAACCCAAAAGTGAATAATATTCCTTGACTACAGTACATTAAACACCTTGGCAAGGCTAAATGCACTAGATCACTTTGATAATCCATGCCCATGAGTAAGCCATGTATTACTGCTTTATAGAAGCAGCTCACTACGGTTAGAGCTCCCCATACTTAAAATCATTGGCTCGCCGTTATACTCCAATCGGAATGCTGCGCTCTTCCAAGCTAACACAGGTGTTTTGTACTAGTTTCAAATGTTCAAGGTAAAGCGGACAACCTGTGGAGCACAATACCTTTAGCAGTTTGGTTGGAGGTAAACATAAAGTCCTTCCGAAAAGCTTTAAAAACCTTCTTATTTAGGTAGTTCTGTTAATTATCGTTAGCCTGTGTTCTGGATCTGACCGTCCTGTGTTTTTGTTCGTATGAGCGTGTAATTTTTTTGCCTCTCGAGGCCTGTGGCCTTCCGGCCCATTATAAATGAATAGAACATGGAGAACAAAAAGAGCTGGAGCTACATTCCAATTGGTGCCATCTATTTCTTTCTAGCCATAACATTAAAACATATCAGTTATGGAGCAATTTTATGAGTGAATGTTGCCTTGTAACAAGAGCTAGGCTAAATAACCTACTGTTTTTAGGGTGGTTACTTTTGTCTGGTCTAAAGGAGATGAGGGCTGCCCCCTATGTGCGGCAGTGATGCAAGACTCACTGCATTTATTTCGTTTGTCCAACTTTATCCGGCCGGCTTTGTGCCATTTATTTATGGCAGAGACACGCTGTAAATGCTGGGCGGTACTGACCTATACAAACCAAGCCAAGCCTTTAAAGCTTAGGACATTAAAACAAAACAAAAAATCCTTAGGCTTTTTGGAGGTTTTACAAATTGCACATGCTTGATTATAACTTGCCCCTTTTTAATTTTATTCTGGAATACTTCAATTTGATTTAAGATGGAAATTGTATTGAGGATTAATCAAGGAGGATATTTTAGGGTCTTCTTTTCTCGATAATTGTGTGATGAATTTTGATGTAATTGATCTTTTTAGTATTAATAGATCTGCATGTTTGTTCTGCTTTTTTAATGCCTGTTGAGGGTGTGTACTGGTTATAGCACTATTATCTACCGAAAAGCCTTCCTCCGCTCAAGGTGTGCATTCTGACTGCCTCTGGGATGGGAGTTAAGCTGGGTATGTTGAAAATCACGACGGTCATGTCCCATACTACTTATTAAATGAGGTGTGGCTTAGATATTTTTGTCTTTGAGAAGGGTCCTACTGTTGACTATGCCTTGAGGGAGAAAAGTAAATTGTTGCACAGGTGCTGGCTGTTTCTGTACATTCTGGGAGACCATGACTCAAACATGGAGATGGCAGCAGCCCGTCAGCTGGTTTGGTAAGGGAGGTTTCCCTTTCTGCCACCGTCAGACTGGTTCCAGGCATCTAACTAGGGCTTTTGGAAAGTGGGGTGTTGAGGGGAGCTGTGGCGAGTCAGAAGAATAACAGACACTTTGTGGACATCGTTCAGATTTTTATTCAAATAATCTGTAAAACCCAACTTGCCCTATCGCTGTGGGCGGTTCCTGCCTATGTTTCTAACTAAGGTGCTCGTCAGTCAGTCGTGAATGTTCAAAATGATGAAGTCTGCTGTCCAAAACTACCCTAACTGACCCTACAACTATGAAAACTGACTTTTATGTGGAGAATGACTCCCATCTCCTGAGGGTACTTCTAGTATAAGTGGTATAGTATTTGTTAACAATATGTAATCATCTAATATTCTTTACTGTTTTCTGGGATCAGTCTTTCTAATTCCTCTGTTGCGGCCCAGTTTTCCCTTCCTCTTAGGGGTCCTAATCTTTTACTCTCTATTGCATCCCACCAGTTTAGGTGTATTTGCTTCAATGGTAACTTTCTCATTATTGGGCCTCTGTTTGGATTAATTTCGTGTGGTTTGGGCCCCCTTACCCCAGCCTGCATCCCTCTTTCCCCACGGCTTCCCGGCTTGGCCTTCCTCCCTCCTCCCAGCCCACCCCAGTCCCTGATAGGTTGGATCACTGCTCATTACTGACAAACCCAGGGCAGCCCGCTGCCCGGCAGCCCCTGTGGCTAAGGGCAGCTACAACAGAGGCGGTTCCAGAGAGTGTCTGCAGGTGTCCGCAGGGGAAGCCAGTGAAGCCAGCAGCTAACAGACACCAAAACAAAACTAAGTGTGGCATGGGTGGGGTGTAGAGCAATTACTCTACTCCAGAAAGCCCCCGCCTCTCTACCTTACCTCTCCATAAAGTAGACTGCCATAGACTTACGCCATGCATACCTAGAGAGATTTGTGACCACCAGCCTAAAACTACTCATGGCTGGACTGTAAATGTTGCCTTGCATCACATACTAACATACTTGCCAATGATAACATGTGCCATACATAGAGAGAACTGTGAACATTGGCCTGGGTCACCCCTAGATAGGATTGTGAATGTTAGCATGTGCCACATATAGATGGAATTGTGAAGGTTAGCATGTGCCACACTTAGAATTGTGAACATTAGCCTGCGCTGCATCTAGACAGGATTGTGAATGTGAATGTTAGCATGTGCCGCATATATATGGAATTGTGAAGGTTTGCAAGTGCCACACTTAGAATTGTGAACATTGGCCTGCGCCGCATCTAGACAAGTTTGTGAATGCTAGCATGTGCCACATATAGATGGAATTGTGAAGGTTAGCAAATGCACACTTAGAATCGTGAACATTAGCCTGCGCCGCATCTAGACAGGATTGTGAATGTGAATGTTAGCATGTGCCACATATAGATGTAATTATGGAATTGTGAAGGTTAGCAAGTGCCACACTTGGATAGAACTGTGAACATCAGGCTGCGTCGCAGCTAGACCGGATCGGGAATGTTAGCACGTGCCACACTTAGACAGAACTGTGAATGTTAGCATGTTAAATATCATGTAACACACTAACCAAAAATGCTCAACATCTCTGCATACTTATCTCATTCAAAAAACACAATCGTCTCTCACACAACAACCCGCACGCACTTCACAACACTGCAACAACACGTAAGCCGCACCAACAGCACACGAGGACTGACATCGATCCGATACTTGCACCAAAGCTCAGCACTCGGTGTATATACCGAGCTGAAGCTGCCAACAGAAAACGACTCCTCTCACTATACTACTCCCTCTTCACCTCACTAACCCATCCCACCTTCTCGTTTGCAGATCCGCCAGAGCGCCTGGGGACCAACTCAGTTGGTGACGGTGCGCGGTACAAATACCTTTAACATTTAACATTATTTCCAATGAGACTAGTGGGTTGCAGGATATAATGGATCCTTTCTCGGCCTCCCATTATTCCTGCTCTCCCAATTTCCTTCTATTGTGAAGGAGAACGCCTTCGGGAGCCTTGTTCCTCGCTGGCCTTCTCTCGACATTGCCTTCCTTTCGCTGGTGTGTTCCTCCTTGTGGTCTCTCCTCTCTGGTTTCCCTGTCTTCTTATGACGGGTGGGACACCCTGCAGCTTTCTATGCATGGTGGTATCAGAGATTTGTAGGGCTACCTTTCCACCACAGGTCTTCGGTGGTCTCGCCACCACCTTCTTCCGGGTTCCTGCCCTGTGTTTTTTTTCGTGCTGGGGTTGCAATATTACTTTGACATGCCAGGCTCTTCCTTCCTGCAGCTGCCCTAGTGGTTATCGTGCTGGGGACACACCGCGGCTCTGCTGTCCCAGTCTACAGTCTCAGGCAGTTTGAAAACTCACGGGTTTCCTGGTTTGTGCTTGCTCTGCTACTTTCAGGTGTTACACAGCACAGGGCCTTCCCAGGTCTGTAAATGTGTCCCTCTCTCGCTTCTCTCACTCTGGTTCTTTAAGTGGACGTTATTTAATGTACTCATCAGAGTATAATGGGTATTTGACTTTAAAGGGACTGTTCATTTTCTGTAAGATAGTGGCATCCGTTAGGCGTTTCTTCGTCCCTGTCGCGATATTTAAAGGTTTCTGGTTTCCCGTCATTTCCTGAGATAAGCCAGGTGACGACACAACAATGGGACACCGATGGGTACATCGCTGTAGGCGACATCTACAATACTGGCTCCTTCATTACATTCCAAGAACTACCTGGCCCCGCACACAGATGGGAACCGCGCTGGCTGCAATATGCTGTACTCGGTCAAGCAGCTAAAATGACTTGTCCCTAATTTATAGCACAGCCAACCGATGAGCCACTGCTAGGCACGATTATGGGAAACGCATCGGCACGGGGCAGGTTGGCCACTCTAAATAACCTGTTGCAAGAAAGCGGCGATAAGCCCCTGGTGAAGCTCAGAGAGGCCTGGGCAAGAGACCTAGACACTAATATGACTTACGACACCTGGGAATCAATGTTCACAAACCCGTACAGTATTCCTCAATGCCAGATTTTGACTAATACAATTCAAAATATTACAGAGATTCCACTACACCCCACCTAGACTGCACCTTTTCACACGTACTCGCTCTCCCCTCTGCCCCAGATGTCTCGCTGATGAGGCGGATTAACTACATATGCTTTGGAAGTGCCAGAAGCTGGGAAGCTACTGGAGTGGGGTTTGTGATGTCATGGCAGAAATGATTGGCTGTAAATTCAATTCCACTCAAATAAGCTGCCTGCTGCATACATTGCACCAATTACAGCGTAGGTTTCATAGGCTGGCTAGCATAGGCATGCTTTTGGCGGTTCAAGGCGTGTTGCTGCTGTGGGTGTGTCCTGCCTCTCCAGCTGTGGCACAATGGCTACAGGCAGTTACGTGGGCATCAGACATGGAAGAATGCTTTTCCTCACTACAGCCCATTAGGTGTAAACCAATTGACATTTGTCCCCCCCTTCCGCAAATACCTGTTGACGACACAAACAAATGAAAGTGACAGCGAAAACTCGACATTACACCGCAAATGCTACACCCCGAAGTATAAGTCACTGCCAACAACTATATCTCAATTGCTGAAGAGCATAAATGTAAAATTGTGGTGTCCTGTACTTCTGTCATAACCACTTTCCTTTATGTAAGTTGTAATATAAATGTTGCTTCCTTTTGCTTATGTTGTCAAGTCAAGCACTCAAAGAAAGTAAAAACAAAACAAAAAAAGTTTCTGCTATTGTGGAGCATGCCATGTAGGCCACAGTATGCAGACCTATGGGGAGTTAATCACAGGCACGGGAGTCCTTGTCCCCTAAGCGGGAGTCTCTCCCGGTGAGGTCCCACTTGCCTCAACCTCTAGGGAGGGTGTCTTCCGGAACAGGCTCACCTCCCTAGCCTCACAGGGTTGGGCTCCCCCTTGGGGAGAAGGGACACATGCCCTTGACTCATCACAGAATGCTAGCAGCATCCATGGAGGGGTCCCTAATACATCACTCCTTTCTAAGTTATGTATTGGTTGGATATCACTCGCCCCTGTTACTTGGACGCTTGTTCTTCACCAAGCTTGTGGTCTTTCCATATGAAGGAGAAGGTTGGGGAACCAAGCTGAAATCATCTGGTTGACGGATTCCTAGGCACGCTGGAGAGAGACTGAAGCTCTTTCAGCGAGAGGTGATGAGCCCATGTTGAAAACTGGGTTCCTGCAAACCAACTGAAAATGACCTTATTGAGGCAACCACTTCAGATTGAGGGTCTAAGCTGTGTCCCCAAAATGAGAAGTCACATTTAAAATAGAACTGGAAACCCCAATATTGCTCCAAATTGTCCGTATTGAGTATTTATGGTTGAAACTGTTAACTAGAGGGCTGGGAGCCATGGGGAAGGCAAATGTGACGAAGATGCAGGTGCAATGTTAAATATGGCACCCTGTGTCTCCCATTTTGATTGAGTAAAAAGTGATTTTAATTTCCTTAAACATAATAATGTTTTGTATTGAGGATAGCATATTGCTACTCATACATAGTTTGTGAAAACAGAAATGAACAGAGTATGCAACCTGTTCATAGAAAATCGTGCACAATGTTAACCCCCCTGATGAAGCGCCTTATCTTGAAATGCACAGACCAATCTAGGTGTAATGTGAAAGGGCAAGGATGTTTTAACATGGTACCTGTGAATGGAGAATACCAAACTTCCAGGCCAAAAACGTGCAGAGCTGAAAGCAAATGGGAGTAGATGGAGAACTACACGCATGGACAGTGAAGGCTGTGCACACATGTATAGATTGAAAGTTACATACACGTTCAGAGAATGCTGCACATACATTTTCTGTGAAGACTACACAAACATGTTAAGAGTATAATGCCCGATCGATGAGAGCATTATTTTCTTAATCCAGACCTGTAGGAGTTAGATGCACTTGGTTCTTGCGTGCATTTGAATGTCCTGCACATAGCCAATACATTCACAACCCCAGACTTCTACAGGGGAGGTTGGTAAAGATATACATGGTTAACAATGCCATTTGTTCAAGTAACCTTTCTACAATACCATACCTGTTTGATATTGGATAAAATCAAGTGTTTTTGAGCAATGTTGAAATGGTTCTATATGTGAAAACACTGGCCGATTTAGTGGCAATGTTATCATTGAAGCAAACCGAGTTCTTCGATAGAATCAATCATGGAGTGTATTTAAAATACATAGTATCTTTTAGAGTGTAATATATACATACACATTTTATTATGGAAATGAATGCTTGGGTGTACATTAGGGAGGGAGAATTTCATTTTATTGATTTGTTGTTTGATCCTAGAACATTGTAGTGATTCCTTTGGAATAAAGTTGGAGACTACCTTTTGTTTGAAGTTCACTCAGTTCTTTAAATACATTTTGAGTTTTAAAATACGCGGCCTGTTCTTCTTACCTGGAATTGTGATGTGGAACTGTACATCCGTAATGTGAGACTATTTGTGCTACCCTAGCGGACTAAATAAATATATATTTCTACAAATGCTCGTCAGGAAAGAAAAGTTGCAAATGCAGGAGATGGCAAGTGCCAAGGCATTGATGTTGTGCTTCAGTGTGTTGGAAAAGAAGTCTAAGAGGACCATCTTCCTGATGCCTTCAAGCCCTTAACATGCAAGCATATATAGGAAAGAGAGGTGGACTTAAAGTCACAATACTGGATATTCTCTGCAGAGGTGCAGTGGGTGAAAAAGAAGTTGGCCTGTTCCCTGGCGATGATGTTTTGAATAGTCTGAATTTTATCACTCAATCCTTTGGCCCACTTGTCGGCAAGATCCTGTGAGGGTGCAAGGTGAGTGGGTGGTGCACTCAGTTCTTTGAAGACTTTAAATACTTGAATGGAGGCTTTAATGGCACTGCTGACTCTGTTCTTGGAGTAATCTTTATCTTTCTGATTGGCCCAATATCCTCTAGCCTAGATTTTACCGGCAATGTTTGTGGAGGATTAGGTCTCGATCTGTGGCCTAGGTTTCATAACATTCTTCTGTGTGATGAGGTTGTTGTCAAACCAATTGTTTGCTCTTTTCTGTGTGAATTTGAGTTTTATATGGATCGCTGGTGCTAGGCTGTCTCGTAATAAGACGATCTCTTGGGATAATCCCTTAGTATTGTTTTAATTGACGTGTTTGATCCTTGCCCAGTCCTGATTTCTTTCTAGATTGGGGTCTTCAAATCACCCGTTGCTGCCTTGTGTTCTATCTGGTCCCTTTGGAACTTAAATGAGTTCCGTACAGCAAGGGTTCTAGTTAATTGAGCAGCAAAGCTGTTCAGAAGCCTATCAGGTTGGGCTATAGTTGCAAACTGTTGTGGGTGAATAGGTTAGTGTTATGGAATGCCCATGTAATTATACCTCTCTGCTGAAGGGAGCTTTGTGGGCTTAGGTTTTCAAACTAAGTTAGGTAGTCTCTGGGATAAATGTTTGACCTTACAAAAATTGGGGCATCATGATCAGGTCTTGACAAAGAGCTGCCGTTGGTATACCAAATAAAGTATATGGCCAGCCATGAGTGAAAGCCCACGTCTTTCTTTCTCCCTCTCTTTCTCTCGTGGCCAGGGCACGGCCAATGCCTTTGGATCCAGACCCTGGGGGTGGACCAGTGTGGGAGGATCACTTGGCTGAGGGGTCTTCGGGAGTGGGGGTGAGACAGCCGATGATGAGGCATGGTATTCCCAACTCCCCCTAAGCCCCTCTTATTACACAAATAATGGGCCGAGGAAGAGGGTGACTGAGAGTAACCAGACTAACTCTCTCACATCGTACTGGACATGTCCCGTTAATCGGGTCAGGCAAAGTAAGGCACTTTACACTAATTGCATGCACCTAATACCAGTTAGCTCTCCTCACACGAATAAAAGGCAACACCGAAAGAGACACTCTGATCAAGGTAGAACACGAGAGCGAGCAGGGCTTCCGGAATGAAGGCAAACTTATTGAAACAGAGCGGACAGCTGCAAAATCAGCAATACTAAGTAACGGAGTGGTCCGGCGAAAGGAAGTAGTCCACTCGAAAGTCTCGGTGAAAGATAAATTATCGAAGCAAGAAAGCAAATATACAGCAAAAGTGATATGGACAGGTTTAACTCCTAGAAAGGGGAAAGTAAAAGTTTAACTATACATTTTGAGTCAGTGGTCCTGCAGTGGTCTGAAACGTAAGCCCCACACATTTGAAAATTCGAAAAGCCTGCGATGTCGGAAAGTGTCCAAACCTGACAGTGAAGTAAGCTTGGGGAAGGGAGCAGCCACCCCCATAAGTTTGTGCTGAACTTTATCATGAGCAGTCTGATTCCGATAGAGAGGGACCCTTTGTGAACTTTATGGTTGAAACATTATTATTATTATTATTATTATATGAAGTCGACAAGAGACTTAAATGTGGAATGCCAGACCAGCCTTTATCCACATACCCAAACTGCTTTTGTGTTGGAAGCCGGGCCAGAGTGTGCCATCCTGCCTACAGAGACAGCCTCTGTGAGGTCTAACGTGGGGATGAGAGCTGGTTCAACCACATGTATTCCTTTGAACACTGATCTTTCTTTTTGTATATATTTCTCCTGTATTCACTTTTTTTGTACATGAGATAGGGCAGGCATTGTTTTGTGTTAGCATAGGCCATTTTGATTTGACAGAATCCACTAGGACTGTGTTGTTTATTATTTGATGGTCGAGACTACTTCCATCTTAGTTATAGGGCAGACTAGGAGTTTCTCCAACCCCAACCATTTCAATAAAGGTTTTACAAATTGTACCGATTGTGTTGGTGTCATACTTGTGATACCATGCCTCCCTTACACTACATATAGCCGAAGCCCCTTGACAGGAAACCAATTCACTCTGAGAAAGGTTTTATTAGTACGGGTTATTCCATAAGGGCCACTGTTGTCACACTCTTCATAAAAGCATTCTGTAGTGAATGGAATATGCCTACGTTGGCAAAAGCCCTATTTGGTTTGCCATCAAATCCATTCTTGAGCAGTAAGGTGCTGCTGCTCCCGTTATTGGGCAACATTCTGTGTGCTTGTGCTTCCCTACATAAATTAAACCATTGATTGACAGGTGCGCATTGACATTTAAAAAGAAAAGAAAATATCTAGTATGCTTATCCTCTTATTTATTTTTTTGTTGATTTATTACAAACCTTTTCGTGTCACCAATTAGCATAATTCATCTGATAGAATTTTAATTACATCTAAACATTTTAAAATCATGAAGTTTAAATTTGACATGTAAACTATTACATTTCTCAAAGATCAAATCAAACAATAGTTATTTAAACTTTCCTTTAAAATAGGATTTCTTTCACAAATATTACAGCAGAATTCATGCACAGGTTCTTTCCAGTTAAGAACAATGGGCCTCATTACGACCTGGGTGCTAAGTATCGGTCATTACCGGCATGGCACAATTACTGTGTCCGTGCTGGCAATAGACCGCTAAAAGCGGCCCATTAAGAGTTCGCGGGCACGAGCTTTGCGCCATGCCCGTAATGAACTCAACGCCATGCCGCAAAAGCCCGAAAAATCCCCCTTTCCGGCATCGTCTGTAGTGGAAATAGCTCCTCCAGCAGCCAAACCATCGGCATTAGCGGTCACCTCTAATAGCGGTCACCTCAAATAGCGGTAACTGTTATTAGCGGTGACCGTAAATACGCGGAACCGGATGTAGCGTCATCACACAGGAATGGGAAAGAGCACTGAGGCCATATTTAAAAACACAATCCATTGCCATCCACCACAACCAGGAGCCATCTGACCCCCAGAACTCCAACACACCTCAACCACTACCTGTTCAATTTAGGATGCCAAAAGCAGTGAAAAAAACAGGAGATCGTCTGCTCCAGGAGCGCTTCTCCAGAGAGGAGCTCACCATGTAGGCAGAGACACTGGAGGAACATGCAGATGTGGTGTTCGCAAACAACATGTCCCGTACAGCACTGCAGTGTAAAAAGCAGATTTGGGCAGAAGTCGCCCAGAGAGTCGGTGCCGTCGGCACCACACCCAAACAATGCCGTAAGCGCTGGGATGACCTACGTCTATGTGTGCTAAGTATACTCTCCGCCAACCGATGGTGGAGGTGCAGAGTCGCCCTTAAAACTCCAACCATGGTAGATATGTGCCACCACAATAGGCACTGAGGCAATAGAGGGAGTCGGGGACATGAAACGAGGAGCACAGTCATCAGCCGATGCAGGTAGGTGTTTCTAATTAAACAATGCCAATACCACCACAATGTCCACCTGAACTGCAATGATGTAGAGCAGGGTCCACCAGACACATAAGCACAAGACTGCCTACAGGCAGTGTAGAGTATCACCTTGTCCACATGCATGATGCACCCCATTTGTGTTGCAACCCAGACTCCTCCATGCATCACCCACCCAAGAGTGAGGCAACCTGTATGTCACTCCCCCCATTGTTAATCATCTACCATTCCATATCAATGCAGCCACCCCAATGCATGCCCGATGCCCATAGACCCATCACTAACCCTCTCCCTCCTTTGGTCCCCCACAGGCACACATTCTGACAGCGGTGATGAGGACACCGGTGCCACACCACAGAAGAAGGCCAGGGCCGAGGAGGGTGAACCCCGTCCCTCAACCTTAAGGGGCAGACGCCAACCTAAACCACCTCGGAAGGACAATTAAAACAGAGGCCACCGCACCAATGTGCACCACGGCCCCCACAACAACACCCACACCAGCCACCATCACCCAGGAGGCATTGGCAGAGGGCGCACCATTGGCTGGCAGCAGCACAGTCGGTGAGACTTGCTGCCACAGCAGCCATATCTGACGACGAGGGCGACGTACAGCTGCATGGCCCAACACCCACCACAGGCCCCCTCCATTCACCACACCGATCCCCATGCAGCGTGGTGGACGGCAGCATGCACGGGCTGTCACCTGCAAATTCATGGCCAGCAAGTTTCAGCCCCACACCAACTGTGCCTGATGACCAAATCATGGTTGAAAGGCCTCACACTTCCGCCCAAAAGGGGATCCTGGCTATACAGAGGCGCCAGGAGGAACTCACAGGGCTGCTGACGCAGCATATTACCGAATGTACCCGTGCACGGGATGACATCAGGGACAGTGCTGCATCGCTACAAACAGCCATCGAGTCCACCTCAAAGGACATTTGTGCGGAACTTGCAGCAGTGCGCCATGTCCTCTCGGAAATGGTGGCAGCAATGCGGGACATGCATCCACCACAGTTGCCCGGACAAGCAGGATCATCATCAACTGCCAGCTCTACTAGGACCAGCCCTGTGCGTCGCTCTGGCAGAACCTGCGCAGATCAGACAGGGGGGCACCTGGTGCTGGAAGAGGGAGAGGGCAGTAGGCACAGGCATGCACACTAGTGCCATGTGGACTACTGGTTCGCACTACTGCACACAATGTGTTGGGAAGTCAAGTGGGGAGGAGGGAGAGGGTGTGTGGGGGAGTTGAGGGGGAGTTGATGGGGGAGAGGATGTGTGGGGGAGTTGAGGGGGGAGAGGGTAGAGGGTGTGTGCGGTGAAGGGCTTGTTCACTTTTTCATAATTCTTTAATACACATTTTGGTGACTAATGATTCACATGTGTGGCCATTGCTTATTGCGTACGTGTGCTTTATTGGTGAACAGTCCACAGTGTCCATGTCCCTGACACACCCAGTGCCCCGAGTGCCACCTCCATGTGTCACTCCCCATCCATGTGTGCTAGAAACATTGGTTGATCAGAGTCTGATGCATGTCACGTCCCTCCTGTGCATCGCTGCCTCCCTGAGGTGCTGCCCCATCTCCACCTTCCTCATCCTCATCGTCAGGGGCACATTCCGTCTGATGCACATATTGTGTAGCATGACGCATGCCATGACGATCTTGGCCACCTTCTCATGACGGTACAGGAGTGCCCCACCAGACCTGCTGAGGCAGCGAAACCGTGCCTTCAAGAGGCCAAATGCCTGCTCACCACACGGGTGCGTGTATGTGCACGATTGTAGTCCTCATAGTGCCTGTTGTGTGGGTTCCGGACTGGGGTAAGGAGCCACCTCTTCAAGGGATAGCCTGCATCACCTGCATGTGGGCAACAATGTATATGTGTAAGTCATCACATCATATGGTACCTTGATCAATGACACCATAGCATGCATTTATTTCCTGATTGCAACCGCATTCCCATGCATGAATGGAGACACACGATGTTCCTGCTATGTGTGTATTCCTCTTATGGACTGGTGTGCGTACCATCAACTAGTGGGCGCAGGGGGGGGGGGTCCAGTTCCTTGTGAGTGCTCATGCACTGTGTTGGTCCACGGCGGTTGTTTCCATGATCTGGCTGATGTCCGGTAATTTGTATGCTTTCATCCTGGCACTGTTGATGTCAGCCTCATGATGATCTCACTATGCACAACAAATGGTGACATGCAATTCTGTTGGACCTCTGTGTCAGTGTAGTGGTGTATTAATGTATTTGACCCTTATGCGACTCCTTTGTACGCAGTAATGGGGGACTGTCTTTTCAGTTGATGGTATTTGGTGCTGTGTATTGGCCATAGTAATTGCTTGTAGCTGCATTGTGTTGAGGGGGGATATGGTCTGATTAGGTACAGTGCATATGTAGATGGCTATGGAATGGCTGTGACACTGCATCATTCACGTGGTAGGGCTGCTTACATCTTGCATTATGTGGTCAGGTGTCATGTCCAGTCTGGGCTACTTTGGGGTATGAGCATGGTCCATTCTCTCCGGCACTCAAAGCCAGGTGAAGTATGCATCTCCCCCCCACCTCCCTCCCAACTCAGCCAGGTGAAGTATGCATCTCTTCCCCCCACCCCCCACCAACTCAGCCAGATGAAGTATGCATCTCTCCCCAAATCACCTACCCACATCGCATTTCCATAAGCCTTACAAGCAACTCACCAAGAAGCCAGGATCTGTGCCCTCCATGGTATTGTGGAGTTCCGCAGGACCATTGAATCATGGGTTGATCCGGAGTATCTGGCACAACAATGTGTGATTATCTTGTTTGAGTCACATACCATTTGCACGTTGATTGAGTGGTATAGCTTACGGTTGCAGTACGCTACCTCCAAGGCATGTGGGACCACCAATTCCACATGGGTGCAGTCGATGGCGCCAATGCAACCAGGGATGCCCGGCCAGTGAATGGAAACCAACTTTGGCGTTTAAAATCTCCTGGGCAGTACGTGGTAAGTAAATGTGGTCGCCTGTGTGCTTCAGGAGGGCATCAAGCACTTGGTTCAGCGTACGTGAGAATAATGGTTGGGATATGCCATGCATGTGCCCCACTGTGTGCTGGTAGGTGCCTGTGGCCAGGAAGTGGAGCACAGACACTACCTTTAGTAGGGGTGGGATGGCGGTGCGTGTTTCAATCAGGCTGACGATGTCTTCATGTATCATGTCGACAATGGTGGTGATGGTATCCCGATCCAGACGGTACAGGTTGTGGATCTGCTCAGGGGTTAGGTTGAATGGACTGGCTCTGATGCGAGGGATTGGGGGCTGCCTGCTTGGTGCCACAGGCTGCACAGGTGGGGCATGCTGGGCCTGCCTCACCCTCCTTCTCCTCCTGCGTCTCCTCTGTTCTGCCTGTTGTTGTTGTTGCAGCAGTTCCAGTGCAATCATGTCCTCCAGCCCCAGCATTCCTAGTAGTATTGGATCAATTTTGGTGTGTGACTGGGTGTGGGAAGGGGTGGGGTGTGCTCCTTTTAAGCTGGCCCAGTCTGTATTGCCTCCACCTGTGCTGATTGTGTGCACCTGTGGCAGTTGGGAACACTGCACATGTTCGTTTACAGTTGGTCCGCGATGCCGGTATTTGCACCATGCCGGTAAGGTACTTTTCAGCCTTCACTAGGGCGTTATTTGCATGTCCGCCTGACTTGTGATGTTCCCCTGTTTGCGCCATGCCGGTATTTCCACCATGATGGGTCGCGTGCCCGCGCTCATGTTGCTATTAGCGGCACCGTTAATTACGGTGCCGCTAATAACGGGTTGGCGTGTCCTAATCGTGCGGAGCAGTAAATATGCCAGGAGAGTATTAATGGATCTCCTTTCTTGGGACAAATTCAGTGACAAACGGTAGGTGCTCCTTTTTATCTTTTGTATTAATCAAGTGTTGCCGCAATATTTTATTTTTGACCGTCTCCGGGTTTGTGGTTAATGTCTCCAATGACAGATCCAAGGTATTTAGCCAGATTTTACACTTTTCTTTCCAGGTGTCCAGGAGCCATTCACTTTTCCGATTCTGTCAATTTTGTAGGATCTTAAGGGTGGGACATTATCCAACATTAGCCACTTGCGATACCATGCCAAAGATTTCCATAAGGCAATTGACTGTAGGGATTGAAGACCTAATTCATAGCTTCTGCCATCATAGGTACACTGGAAGGGAGATGAAATATACTTTTCCAGAAATTCCACTCCATGAGCTCCCAAAAATGCCATGTGAGGTTCGAGGCCACCTCAACTCCATAGGTTAAGGTGGGAATCACCTTCTGTTTGTAGAAGGTCACAATCGTGCACATACTGAACCAGCGCTTGAGATGACAAACATTTCCATTCAAATCTTGACACATTTTTCCAACCTTTCTCGTTCATACTATAATCAATGGGAACCCCCAGATAGATAATGGAATCAGCCTGGTAAAGTTTTTGCTTGCCTATATACCATGAGTATCTAGGTTTTTCGCTATCATATGCTGTAGTTAGCACCATCAGTTTCGTTTTTTTTATGTTGATGCAGAGATCATTCTCTTGCATATATGTCTGAAGAAGGTTTAACCGCTCTAGTCTTATTGCTGTCTGATCGAACATGACAAGGTCATCAGCGTAGAAGACCCACAAAATCAAGGTGTCATGTTCTTGGAGGAAAGGATTTGACAGTTTTCTGGCTTTCTCCCATGTCTGATAAGTAAAGATTAAACAGAGCTGGGACTAGGGGACACCCCTGCTTCAGTCCCTGAGGTTAGTATTTTTTTAGAGAAGAGACAGACTCACCGGTCCAAGGTTGATCTATACAGTGATTGTATTGCCTCCGCCAGGTCCACTGGGCATTTCCAGGAAAAAAGCTTAGCCCACACTCCCTGCTAACACTGTCAAAGGCTTGTTCTAAACCAATAAAGGCCAGATATATGTTCATCTTTGACCTAATGGCTCTTAATTTTAACAGGCTCAACAGGAAGAGGTTGAGGTTTGTTCCTACTCCCCTGACAAACCCCTCTTGGCTGTGGCCCAGGCTTCCAGATTCAGTCGCCCAAGCACCTAGATTTCGCAATGGGACTGTAGCAGATCTAGATGTAGATCTTCCCGAAGATGTTTAGAAGAGCAATTGGGTGATAATTCCTTGGGTCTTCTCTGTCCCCTTTCTTGAATATTGGAATAATCTGTGCAGTCTTCCATGATGAAGGACCTCTCGCGCCATCAAGATTTGTTAAACAGCGATAAACAGAAATCTACCCTGGATTTTTCCCCCCTTGATCTGTCCCTCTCCCCCCCCTTGATCTGTCCCTCTCCCCCCCCTTGATCTGTCCCTCTTCCCCCCCCCTTGATCTGTCCCTCTCCCCCCCTTGTGCTGTCCCTCTTCCCCCCCCCTTGTGCTGTCCCTCTTCCCCCCCCTTGTGCTGTCCCTCTTCCCCCCCCTGTGCTGTCCCTCTTCCCCCCCCTGTGCTGTCCCTCTTCCCCCCCCTGTGCTGTCCCTCTTCCCCCCCCTGTGCTGTCCCTCTTCCCCCCCTGTGCTGTCCCTCTTCCCCCCTTGTGCTGTCCCTCTTCCCCCCTTGTGCTGTCCCTCTTCCCCCCTTGTGCTGTCCCTCTTCCCCCCTTGTGCTGTCCCTCTTCCCCCCCTTGTGCTGTCCCTCTTCCCCCACTTGTGCTGTCCCTCTTCCCCCACTTGTGCTGTCCCTCTTCCCCCCTTGTGCTGTCCCTCTTCCCCCCCTTGTGCTGTCCCTCTTCCCCCACTTGTGCTGTCCCTCTTCCCCCCTTGTGCTGTCCCTCTTCCCCCCTTGTGCTGTCCCTCTTCCCCCCTTGTGCTGTCCCTCTTCCCCCCTTGTGCTGTCCCTCTTCCCCCCCTTGTGCTGTCCCTCTTCCCCCCCTTGTGCTGTCCCTCTTCCCCCCCTTGTGCTGTCCCTCTTCCCCCACTTGTGCTGTCCCTCTTCCCCCACTTGTGCTGTCCCTCTTCCCCCACTTGTGCTGTCCCTCTTCCCCCCCTTGTGCTGTCCCTCTTCCCCCCCTTGTGCTGTCCCTCTTCCCCCCTTGTGCTGTCCCTCTTCCCCCCCTTGTGCTGTCCCTCTTCCCCCCCTTGTGCTGTCCCTCTTCCCCCCCTTGTGCTGTCCCTCTTCCCCCCTTGTGCTGTCCCTCTTCCCCCCCTTGTGCTGTCCCTCTTCCCCCCCTTGTGCTGTCCCTCTTCCCCCCCCCTTGTGCTGTCCCTCTTCCCCCCCTTGTGCTGTCCCTCTTCCCCCCCCTTGTGCTGTCCCTCTCCCCCCCCTTGTGCTGTCCCTCTCCCCCCCTTGTGCTGTCCCTCTCCCCCCCCTTGTGCTGTCCCTCTTCCCCCCCTTGTGCTGTCCCTCTTCCCCCCTTGTGCTGTCCCTCTTCCCCCCTTGTGCTGTCCCTCTTCCCCCCTTGTGCTGTCCCTCTTCCCCCCTTGTGCTGTCCCTCTTCCCCCCTTGTGCTGTCCCTCTTCCCCCCTTGTGCTGTCCCTCTTCCCCCCTTGTGCTGTCCCTCTTCCCCCCTTGTGCTGTCCCTCTTCCCCCCCTTGTGCTGTCCCTCTTCCCCCCCTTGTGCTGTCCCTCTTCCCCCCTTGTGCTGTCCCTCTTCCCCCCCTTGTGCTGTCCCTCTTCCCCCCTTGTGCTGTCCCTCTTCCCCCCTTGTGCTGTCCCTCTTCCCCCCTTGTGCTGTCCCTCTTCCCCCCTTGTGCTGTCCCTCTTCCCCCCTTGTGCTGTCCCTCTTCCCCCCTTGTGCTGTCCCTCTTCCCCCCTTGTGCTGTCCCTCTTCCCCCCTTGTGCTGTCCCTCTTCCCCCCTTGTGCTGTCCCTCTTCCCCCCTTGTGCTGTCCCTCTTCCCCCCTTGTGCTGTCCCTCTTCCCCCCTTGTGCTGTCCCTCTTCCCCCCCTTGTGCTGTCCCTCTTCCCCCCCTTGTGCTGTCCCTCTTCCCCCCCTTGTGCTGTCCCTCTTCCCCCCCTTGTGCTGTCCCTCTTCCCCCCCGTGTGCTGTCCCTCTTCCCCCCCTTGTGCTGTCCCTCTTCCCCCCCTTGTGCTGTCCCTCTTCCCCCCCTTGTGCTGTCCCTCTTCCCCCCCTTGTGCTGTCCCTCTTCCCCCCCTTGTGCTGTCCCTCTTCCCCCCCTTGTGCTGTCCCTCTTCCCCCCTTGTGCTGTCCCTCTTCCCCCCCTTGTGCTGTCCCTCTTCCCCCCCTTGTGCTGTCCCTCTTCCCCCCCTTGTGCTGTCCCTCTTCCCCCCCTTGTGCTGTCCCTCTTCCCCCCCTTGTGCTGTCCCTCTTCCCCCCCTTGTGCTGTCCCTCTTCCCCCCTTGTGCTGTCCCTCTTCCCCCCCTTGTGCTGTCCCTCTTCCCCCCCTTGTGCTGTCCCTCTTCCCCCCCTTGTGCTGTCCCTCTTCCCCCCTTGTGCTGTCCCTCTTCCCCCCCTTGTGCTGTCCCTCTTCCCCCCCTTGTGCTGTCCCTCTTCCCCCCCTTGTGCTGTCCCTCTTCCCCCCCTTGTGCTGTCCCTCTTCCCCCCCCTTGTGCTGTCCCTCTTCCCCCCCCTTGTGCTGTCCCTCTTCCCCCCCCTTGTGCTGTCCCTCTTCCCCCCCTTGTGCTGTCCCTCTTCCCCCCCCTTGTGCTGTCCCTCTTCCCCCCCCTTGTGCTGTCCCTCTTCCCCCCCTTGTGCTGTCCCTCTTCCCCCCCCTTGTGCTGACCCTCTTCCCCCCCTGTGCTGTCCCTCTTCCCCCCCTTGTGCTGTCCCTCTTCCCCCCCCTTGTGCTGTCCCTCTTCCCCCCCCCCTTGTGCTGTCCCTCTTCCCCCCCTTTGTGCTGTCCCTCTTCCCCCTCCCCTGTGCTGTACAATGTGTGTGTGGATTGTTTGCACTTTTGTATACACATTTGTTTCTTCATGTATTATGTATGCATATTATGTATCATAGGATGCATAGTTCTGTGCAAAGGGCCCTTCTTCGTGGTGAAACCCATCCCAACATATCCTTTCTTCAAATGTGCCCAAAAGCTTCTAGTGGATTATAAAACCAATGTCGGGATGGCCAGGGTAGAACAGACATTTATGGTGCATAGAAGACTGAAAAGACTTTTTATGGATGCGTACCTTTTAATGTAAGTGCAAAATGGGGTGACTAACCCAGGATTTAGTGTTACCACCGTATGTAGCTTAATTTCAAATAACCACGTTCCAAGAATATCAAGGATATCTGTTCTGATGCGTGTGGTGGTCTCATGTCCGAAGTAATGAAGGGACAGAATGTAAATATTGTAAATGCCATCAGTAAGCGGAGGGCAGCATGAAGGCAGGTAAACATGTGACCCGAAAGCTGGCAGACGGCCAACCCAAGTCAGTTTGTGTAATGCTGGAAATGCCTTTTGTCGGGGACAGGGCCTCCTAGTCCTTGCCCTACCACTTCTGTGTGTGTTTTTTTTCTATATGTTTTCTGCCACTGAGGTTCAATCTCGGCCTCTGGCAGTACAGCTCTTCATTTTTCCTTTTTGTTAATACCCATGGGATACCCTTATGGCTCTCATGAGTGGGGGAACAAGTACAACCTTGTTGCCCTTATGTGTGTTTTGGGGCACCTTTGTGTTGGCCACCGATCAGGGTATGGGCTGGTGGCAGCTACATGTTGACTTGGCAGTGGCTCTGAGTGTCCTCTCTTTTTGGGACACCCAGACCCTGCTATACAAGTCAATGGATTCCTGGTGAAATGCAATGTGTCCACTGTAGCCTCTTGGTTTCTATTGCCTTTACACCTTGTTTCCCAAAGTCCTGGGAAGCCCTGACTCGGTCCCTTTCTTCCTGACTGGCTGTTGTATGGAAAGACCATAAATGGCTCTGGGGCTGCCTCCTGTCAGACTGACTTGAGCCTTCCCAGGGGCTGTATGTTGTGATATCATGCATCATTTATAACACGCCTTTACACAAATGTTTCTAAGTGTCGTGTGTTCGGGGTACACCCTTGGGGTGGACCTGTATGAATGGAGTCTGGAGTCGACTCACATTCTGTGTTGTGGGTGTCTGGTTTTGTTGTGTGACACACAATGCCTGGGCAAGCCCTGACTGAAGCTGAAGCTGAAGTGAATCCAGTGTAGTGTGCTTGAAAGGCTGGGTACTTACTCCAATCCACATTCTGTGTTATGGGTGTCTGGGTAAGGTGAATGGCCTGAATGCCAATGAGCCTGTTTGGCTGCCTCCGTGAATGCACTCATGAATGATTGGCTGCCAGAGGCTGGCTCAGCCTGAGTGAATGGGGAACACATGTGTAGAACTAGGGACTTCTCACTCACCTATTTGTTCGGAAGCTGAAGCAAGAAGAAGCAGTTCACTGGGGCCCAGATGGAGGAAGAAGTCTGCTGCTGCATTTTCTGCACGTAATCCGAAAGCTGCTGTGTTCTTCCAAGGACTGACCCAAGAGAGGACCTGGTTAGGAGACCTCTTCCCGAGCTACAAGGGACTATCGTGCACCTGCTACTCTTCATCAGAAGATATGATTGGCTATTTATAACGTGCTTAATGCCCAGAGGATTCTAAGCGGGGATCGTAACTGTGTTGCTCTGTGTCGTCTTACTTCCAAGGCGAGCAGGTTGCCCCTGAGCTATGCTCTCGAGCACCCTGGAAGCCAGTCCTGTGTGCCTGTCATTCCGCGAAGGGGTCTTCGTGAGTCTAGAATAGGAGTGCCTGGACATCTTGATCTGAAGAAGTCCAGCTGTGTCACCCAGGGTCTGGAAGAGTGCTTGTGACTGCTGGACGCCAGATTGCTGTCTACCGCCCACACGACGGAGTACCCTGGAATAGTGCTGCTTGACACTGGAGCTGCAAAAGTTCCACCTCAACAAAGAATCTTCCAAGGGACATCCCTGACGGGACATCCAACCACTTTTTGCTGCTAAAGAAGTTCCCGGTTCGTGGTGTGCAGAGGAAGGTCTGCCGTTGAGTTTCCCACAGCCAAAAAACAAAGAAGACTTACCCAGAGTCCAGCCTTGGTGTGGGTCCAGTAGTCAAGTTCAGGGCGCCAGAAGCCTTCAAGGGCTACAGCACCAAAGATCCAAAAGTCGGTAAAACGCAAAATCCTGAAACCCGACACCTACGTCTGCCACTGACCCGGCGCCACCAAAGGGCAGCAATGGTTTCCTGGGGTCTTATCTTCAGCCAGGTCATTTCAGAAACCACAGCAAGTTTCACCTTCGTGGGACATAGTAATGACCCGCCAACGGAGACCACCTCAAAGAACGAAAGTGCTGCCTTTCCGACACTGGTTCCTCTTTTCCTCTTGGCCTCTGCATCCCAGCAACTCCTTCTTGCAAAGGGGGATTGGGCCCATCCTTCAGAGGTCCTGTCAAGTAAAGCCAAGAAACTCCACCACTTTGCTTGCCAAGGCACCAAAGGTACTTTGGCGAAGAAGAACATCTTTCAGCCTAAGGAATCATCTGTGGGTCCCAGGTTTGTTGTGGGTCCTGTTCTCCTGTGGCATCTCGGGTACTTTGGGGCGGTGGAACCTATATTTAACTTATTTGTACTGGGCTGTAATACACAAGATAAAGTACACCTTGACCTTTCCTTTACAGGTTGCCCAGATAGGGGCATCCTCGCACAGTATCACTATTGCAGTCCAAAGAAAGTATACTGCCTATGTTCTGAAACAAACCTGCCTTTCTTCCTTAATCTACGCAGTCATCCCTTGCTTAGTAATTCACATGCTTTTTAAAAGACTTTCAGCAGTTGGTGCATTATTTATGAATCGAAGTATTGCGTGGTACCACATAGGGTTTATATAATATTGCCATTATTTCAATAGAGCTGCCGAAGTACAAGGTGTTATTATTTATATGTATATATTTTAATGAACCTTATTTCATATAAAGAAGCTGTGTTTTCTTTGTCGGGGCTTGGGGATTCACTGTACTGAAGAACCAGCCTTCATCACCTCCCAAGAACTTAAGCCTTGGTTGTTCGTCCATAGCTACCATATAGAGACCCTTGACTGGGGTGCTCTCTGTCCCAACCATATAGAGGACAGAAGTACAGATACCGCCCCCCTCCAGTCTTTACAGGCTGTGACCAGGAATATGGTTCCTGGACTGCATCCATGCAGTTTACTGTTGGGATCCACACATTAATTCTATGGGAAGCATCGACTGCTTTCTTAAAAAATCTATCTGGCGAGCTATCCATCCATGTGCCCACCCTTCTAGTTGTTTGTCTGAATATCCCTCTTCACACAGGCAACCCCCCCTACCCCCCTCCCGAGTAATTCAGCATGGAGTTAATAAAAAAAAAATTCCACATTGGTTTTTTGAGAAATCCTCTGTGACAAATCAAATGGATTTGTGTCACAGCATACAAGTATCTACTGGACGTGTGTAGACTGTTTGCACTTGTGTATACAAGTCTGTTTCTGCCTTAATGTACCCATCGGACGCCTAGTTCCTTGCAAAGTGGCCTTCTCCATGAAGTGCACACGAAAATAAATTACTATTTTGTCGTGTTGGGGGATACAGGTGACCTAAATGTGGCATTTTCAGCTTTAAACACATCTTTACTTGCCCGTTTTAATTAGGAAATGTCTTAACATGAGGTGATTAATGGGGACGTTGTACTTAGTTTCCCCCGAGCATCTGGCAACCATGGAAGAATGAAATGGAAGGCTCTCGGCCTCACAAATAGTCGGCAATCAATAGATCCGACTTAATTTGCCCCACTAGTATGGGGAAAGTGAACTCGCTCGCGTTCACCTTTGACACTGTGAAGCACACCATTGTCAGAAGTAGTAGTGTTGGTATCGAGAACAGGTGCCCACGCGGAGACGCAGAACAGCACAGCCTGTAGTCTCTCGTCAAGTCGGGCGCTCTCTGGAGCTGCCAATAAAGCAGGCAAGCTTATTGGAAAGCTGCCGTAAATCGCTGGCTGGCGACTGTGCTGGGGAGTCCTGGATTCAGCTCATTCATTGAGGCTTAGGGGTGCCTTGAAGCAGTGTCTACCAACAAGCAGAGCTGTGCCTCATGTGACCATGTTTTTGGAAGGAAAGCACTTTGAAAGTAAAGTGTATGTTGTAAACCCCAGCCTCCCACGGCCAGTCACTTTGTCACACGCCAGCATTTTTTTCTACGATACAGTTTTAAACAATTTATTTTCAAAGCTGTGCATCTTGTATCGTTCATGTCCTTCTCTACATTGCACCCCCAAAGTGTATTTTATGCCTTTTCTTTTATAAACACGTATGCAGCCCGCATCGAACGCTCATTTGGAGCCTATGAAAGAATGTTGCATTAATAATGTTCTCGCTGGAGGTTGGGGAGGGGGGGAGTTTTGGTGAAGGAGTTCTCCTCAATAACCTGCTCTGTAGCCCGAACAACGATCAAAAGAACCCCCGCTGTGGACATCACCTAATATCGCGCTGTTGTTCAATTACTTATTCTTTTTTCCACTATACATGTCTTCAAAGCAGAGGGATTTCTCCATGTCAAAGCTGCAACTTTTTACTCCTGTTGACCGATGCCACAGGACTGAATGCATGCATGTTCCTTGTGCTGTGCACAGGAAGGTAGTCGCACAGATTGCCAACCCGAATTTAATTGCCTCGTAACACACTTAAAACTGAGCAGCACATCTCCGCACAGTGCAATTGTAGAGTAACGACAACAGGCAGCAACTATCTGGCAATAGTGAAGCAGTCACTCACCGGCAACACCAAAACATCTTCAAACAATCGGGCAGACAAGAAGAAGAAGAAGAAGAAGAAGAAGAATTTTCTGTGGGATGGAAAATTGCAGACACAATTAGACTATTGAGCCTGTGCATCAGGGGTGGTGTTGCTAGGTTTGGAAAAGATCATGGGCTAAGCTAATGTCGGGACTGGCGGGAGTCAGGGCTAACTAGCATTTTAGTTGTAGCACCTGAGCTTCTATCCGGGGCTACAACCTAAAGACCTGGGGCTATAGCCCCCTGAGCACCCCCCCCTAGCAACGCCTCTGCTGTGCATGTTGTGGGAATACTGGGGACAACCTTGCTGTCTCACCTATCCCTCTTTACAGTTCTCTTCAACCACCAACTCGTAGAGATCGGGCAGCCAATAGGAGCAAGAGAGGCATCCAGGAAGCAGGGTGTTTTCATATGATTGACAGAAGGCTGTTGACTGCTTCTCTTTCTCCTGAAACTCGGAAATGCAAAAATGTAAAACCTTAGCACAAGCTGGGGTTTAAGGGGCTGTCAAGGCTGCCATGTCCATGATAATGCCCACGTTTTGTGTGCGCTGTTAATCAACTGTACCATGCTCCTACTCTCCACAAAACATGAATTCTCACACCAGCCTTAACTTTGATGTATATTTACTGTTGATATGTTTATTTTGCTGTAATGCTGTGTCTGTGCTGCCAGGGCTGCAGACAGAAATAAAGTAAAAGAAACACTGGCAGGTATGGTTTGGGTAGGGATGGGTGAAAATTCCCATAGGTCTAGCATGGCAATGTGTGTTTTAAAGGGTGGCTTCATAGCCGAAGGACACCTTCAGGCTGTGTCCCTCATATGTCATTATCTCTCTTTTACTTATATGCCAATAGAATAGGGCCACGTGAAAAGGGCCGACCTGTCATTATTAAAAGAAAAGCAGCATTTGAATTCACACAGGCAGAAGAAATGCAAGGCCCCTTTCACATGGAAAGCAGGATTATCGAACACTGACACAAAAATGACTTTGCAGGGGCGTTTGCAATTTAAAGCAAGACTTGAGAAAAATGT
The DNA here is from genome assembly GCF_040938575.1 of Ambystoma mexicanum. Classification (NCBI taxonomy): domain Eukaryota; kingdom Metazoa; phylum Chordata; class Amphibia; order Caudata; family Ambystomatidae; genus Ambystoma; species Ambystoma mexicanum. Next base: position 1,107,420,203 of record NC_090934.1, on the reverse strand, counting down.
ACCCTGCTAACATAAAGATGTTGGGGAAAAGACTGTGTGTTGACAAGATGTAACGTGTATTATGATTCACATGCAAAATACTGGCAACATTTGAAAAGAAAAAGCCACTTTGTTTCCATGGGTCACATGAACATTTCCTGTAGGCCCGAGGCAGACCCTTTTGCTTGTTGTTGGGCACATTTCACAAAGCATAAACCCATTGAAAGCCTGGCTTTCATCCCAGCTGTTGACAACTGCAATAAAATGTGGCTGCTAAGGGTGTTGAAAGAAACCTTCTCCAGACCTAGTGTCTCTGAAAGCTCATTCCTCTTTAGGGCAGATGACCTAGCCAGTGCATGACCAGAATGTAGTGGGGACGTGTGAAAACAGGGGCTGCAACCAAGGCTCAACTCTGAAAGAAATACAGGAAAATATAAGGTTTCCAGATCGAAATGGTGGTCCCTTTCAAGTTAGAGGACATGATGCCAGATGTCTGCGGAGCCTTATGACATCACAGAGCCGGCCTAGGTCATTATGTGCAGTGGTGGGGTGGTCCTCTTCTGTTGGCCGGTGCATCCCAAGTGTGCATGACCTACAGCCTGCCAACTTTAAACAAAGAGGCTAATAAAAAGAAACTGGCCACAGGCCGGCCAAGAGTAGCTAATGGCCTGGAGACCAGAGAGCCTATCACAATTGTTGCATTTTTTGCAGCAACCACAAGTCACACTGCGTACATGTATGTTTAATTCTTTTTTTTTTTAGATAATTTCAAGGCGATTTGTTGAAATAAAATGTGTCCACTTGCAACTTGGGGAAATAAAATGGCAAGCTAACATGCGTTTCTGGCTGCTCTAAACATGGAACTCGTGGAGGGTAAAATTATGCATTCGGAGAGTGAATTGCTTGTTCTTAAGTATTATGCTTTTTGTAGAAACAGTGGAAAATTGCCACACAGCCGTGCAACATGAATCATTTTATTGAATTCCCCATGATTAGCTGAAGCAGAATATATATATATATATATATATACATATACACAAAAGGGGTGGCAGGGGCGCTACTCTGGGTACCAGCTGCAATAAACTCAAACAGTCCAAAGATGTTCTTCTCCTAGCATGCTTTCATGCCTCAGCAATCTTCAGGGAGGCTGATTGGATGCCGGTGTGCAGGGTTAAATTTTTCTGGTATGTACCTGGCAGTGGCAGCAGGGAATTCTGATAACTGTAGTGTAGAGCCAGCCAGGATCCAGCTCCCCCCATTTTCGATGTTAACCCTCAGTGGGGAGGGGGAGGGAGTATAGAAGAAAAAGTAAGGTGACTATACCTTACTTAAGACTGGTGCACACAGTTGACCCTTGTCTGGGTTGCACAGGTAAATCAAATTATTTTTCAAAGTGCTTATACTTTTTCAAAGATGCACAAAGTTGGTGAAAAATGTCACAAAGGAAATGTTTAATTCACATTTCTAGTTTCCATATCTCATATTTATCTCATATGTAGTAAGGCAACCCGAAGATTAGTAGGTCGATTTGTTAGTAAGCACATATGCCAATGCATTTCGGTCTGTGACCATCTTCAGGGCCGTACTTAAATCATAAATCAACTGAACAGTTGTAAACAGTAAGACAATCCATCATATTACAATGAAAAATGTGAAACACATACCCGTCATGATTACTGCCCCTCATGTCCCCAGCCCTCCAAGATGTCGGGCTGGAGCCAGGCCACGATCACCTACATGGCCCTCAAGGGCCTCTCCATCCCTCCAAAGACCCACTTGGAGTCAGACTTGGCGCTTGTGGCACCAGACTCACTCACTCCCATAGAATAACATTGGGGACTGGACTTGTAGTGCATTGATGGGGACAAGATGGATGCCCCCACATATTTCGGTTCCCAGAACTGCATGTGCGGTATGGTCTTTTGGGTGTGGTTCAGCCCAGAGCCACCTGGGATACCCATAGACTATTTAAGCCACGCCCAGGCTGAGAAACATGCTTTGTGTTTTCTGCACATGCAGCGTGACACTCACCGTGTTCGGATCGGTCTCCAGTAGGCCTGCATCTTTCTTCTGTGCTCAGCTCCTGCAAGAACAAGAACACTGTTAGGAACAGCCTTACCGTGCGGCGCTTCTGCCCATCATTCATCGCTCCTTCTGTTCTGCGGGCTTCTTCGGCGGTGTCATTTCCATCCCGGCACACTGCTTCCTAAGGAAAAGGGAAAAGAACAGAAAAAAGGCATTAGTAAGCATTCTGCAAATCTTCGCTTATTTTTAAATACTGTACGAGCTTCAAACGCTTACCTGAATCCCAGCCGCTCTGGGGGAACTCTGTCTCCGGAACTTCTCATCCATCTGCAAGAGGGAAAAGACACTCCAGGTTAACGTGGAAACATCTAGAGGCGCCGCATACCGCGCTTACTCACCACATGTGTTCTTCATAACCAGCATCCACGCTGAAAACGTTGCGGCACCTAAAAGACACAGGAAAAGAACGCAGTTCAATACAAATATGAAAGGGGTGCATCGCACATCGCACTCTCACTCACCTTCAGCGCTACTCATCTCAGCAGCACGCCGCCATCCCCGGACGCCGTCCATCATTTAAGGAAGGAAAGGAACGAAGTTAGAGAACTGTTCAAAAGACTCATTATACTTACCCGTCGGACTTTTGCCAATGAAATAACTAGGCAGCAACGAGCCTGCATCAATCAACGTGCCCCTGCGCTGAAAGCAGGACGGAGAGCACCCTATCCAAGAAACCAAGGTGAGCTGTGGATCAAAGGGAAGGGTTGGACCCTGGGGAAGAAGGGGTTCAAGCACACAGAGACAATAGGGAGTTAAACTCTACCAATCCTGTGTTTTAGGCCCAGTCTCCAGTCGAATAGCCTCCAGGGAAGGGTTCGAGGTCGTAAGAGGTCAGAATAGGCAGAGTGACGTCCCCGTGGATACCAGGTGAGCGTTACAATACCCCAAGTTGATCTGAGTGATTGTGGTAAACAAGAGAGGAAATAAGTGAAAATAATATCAGAAACGCTATACAACTGTAAAAGTCCAATATATATTACCCCTTGTTACTAAGCAGTCTGTACCTGCTGTATTGTAGTTGTCCTCTCATCTACGTGCTCGTTAGCGTTGTCTCCAACGATCCTGTTTAACAATAGTTGAAGAATGTGTAAGTCCTTCTATCTATGGATCGAGTGACTCATATATGCGTGCGTGTAAAGGAGTCTCTTACCTGCTTCTGCGATGCTCGTGTGCAGGACCGAACGCCTTCGGTGTGAAGGTGAAATGCGCGCGAGTGCAGACGAACGTGGGCAGGGCGATGGGCAGCAGCGCGAACGCCTCGGGACCCACCTCTCCGCGGTGACAGAGGGGCGGGACTGTTGCCATGGGGACCCGTGTTGTAGAGCAAGCTACGTGCCTGTTAATGCTTGTTTTGAGCCATGAAAATGGACGTTATGGGGTGTGCGGATGTGTCTGATGGTGAGTGCCTCTAATACTGCATGGTAGCGTCCCCATTTTTTTCACAATTATTGTCATATAGTCGACCAGGATCTAATAATATAAACAGAATCCTAATAGTATAAACTCAATTGGGAAATCCAATCCAGAGGAAGGATTTGTCGCAAATCTCAGAAACATAAATGAACATAATCAAAAATTCATCGCATTTGTATATCATGATGACCAAATTATGTATGTAAAAATTTTCATTTCTAAAAACAATGCTGATCTATACATCCAGTATGGTGTAAAAGTCCCTCCCTGTACAATTGGTCTTGAAAAAATAGACTTAGTACCTAATAATTTTCCACAGTATCAAAACAGTTTATTTTAATAAAGTTTATCACAACAAAGTATTGTTAAACTTTATTAAAATAAACTGTTTTGATACTGTGGAAAATTATTAGTTACTAAGTCTATTTTTTCAAGACCAAGTGTACAGGGAGGGACTTTTACACCATACTGGATGTATAGATTAGCATTGTTTTTAGAAATGTAATTTCTGTCTCCTTTTTATATGATAAAAATTTGTGGTCGCCCCCTGACCGTGAGAGAGAGAATATTCCATAAGGGGTACGATGTGCCTTTAATAAGGTAGATGTAAAAATGTTCAGCACATTTATACATCATGACAACAACAGTATCCAGGTAAAGTTCACAACACTCCGGTAAAGAAAATACATGCGCTTCTTTCTGTTTTAGAGGAAGCACATGTAGTTGATCTCCTCATTAATTCCCTTTGGTTTCCGAGAACTCTTATCGATCCAGAACGTCTCACGTTGATTAAATCTTTTTTGTAGATATTCGTGTTTCTCTCTTCTTTGGACTCTTTCTAAAATCACAATTTTTTTTTTTGGGACAAGTTATGATGTTTATTTTGCAAATGTCTTGCCACCGCTGAGCTGACGGTTTTATTCCTGATACAGGATCTGTGTTCGTTCCACCTTGTTTTTGCTGTGCGTTGTTTGGCCAACATAATACAATCCACATGGGCATTTAATCCCATAGACGATCCCTGGTGTATCACATGTGGCATAGCATCCAAGTCTGATTTTTCTCTCCTGTGTAAGGATGATTTATTGTTTCTCCTTTCACAATGTAGCTACAATTGCTGCAGCTCAGGAGGGAGTAACCATCAGTATGGCACTCCAAGGTTAGGCTAGAGTAGCCCAGGTGCAGCCCCTCTGGAGTAGCTACTAGTAAATTATGACGTTTTCTACACATAACTAGATTTTTGCCAAAAGTGGATTTCAAATGGGAGTTGCCATATTTCTGCTCTAGACTCCTAAACCAATCCTGGGAGAGAGGCTGGACTGGGGGGGGGTGGGGAGGAGAGAGAGGGAAGGATAACACTGCAGTCCTGGTTGCAGGCATTCTTGCAGAGCACTGCCCTAAATTGAAATATTGATGGTGGCATCACTGGTATATAAAATGAATGCACTATGTGAGAAAAGGGAGAGCTGCTAAAAATTACCACCAGACAGCCGCAAGGAAACACCAAAGGAGATTGTTGCATCTGGGTAGAGCTGTCTATTGCTGGTGAGGCCTAAAAAAGCTGACAGGGCCCTATGGTGAAGAGCTCAGGACCATCCTTGAGAGTGGAGTGACCAGACCCCCCCCCCATGTCCTCCGAGAGGGTCCTGAATTGCAGCTGGCTTTCCTGAATTTGAAACCGGTTTTAAATGGAAGTAGAATTGAGCCATTTCAAACCAAACGGGGGCGGTTGGTCTGCTTTCCTTAAATCAGTTTCCTTCATAGTGGGCGAGGGCAAAACTCTGTAGATCCGTAGTCTTTTTAACTAAAATATTAATTGAATTAATTCCCCTTGGCAGAACACCTCAGTGTGATTTTTGTTAAAATTAACAAATCTCTTTCCCATTGTGCGCTGAAAACTATAGACTGTAATTTAATTGGGTAATCTTATGTGTTCAGCTTCCACAACACAGCCCTTTAAGTGGAGGGTAGTCTGAAATCCCAAATTACTAAAAAATCACTCCACGGTTTGTGTTCGACTTCCCAAACAGAGACCAAAGTAGGGGGGTGTCAGAAACAAACTGCTAAATCACCCTGTGTTTATTTTAAAGCAAAAGTGTGGGTGAAATAATTGCCATATGCATTTGCACAAATCTGTAAACCCAACTGCTAGCCTTTTAAGCACGCCGGAAAATGGAAATTGTACAGCATTGCATGTGCAAATTGATCTGGTTCACTGACCAGTGCTGATTATTCCTCGACTGAAACTGGGATAAAGAAAATAATTGATTTCTGTTTTTCCCAAACAACTTGTGTGACTTATTTGTGTTATAAGTTTAATTGTGAGCCACAAAGAAGGTGGCATGTCATTTTACAGTAATCTACATTTTTGATTATTCATATAAATACAAATAAAATTCCTGTACACCGGCCGCTTTCTTGGCTCATTGGTAGCTCAGGGGGAGGGATCCAAGGGGTATGAGATGAAATGGAAATACGGCTAAATAAAGAAATTACATTAAACAGTTTATTGTGCGACACCTGGCTTGGGGAGGGGAGGAACTCCTCATGTTAAGGGTGGCCGTTCAATAAACCGTTTGTAGGCATGGGAAAGGCACTTGCCAGGCACTGCCGGTATTAACTGGCCATTGCTGCTCGCAGGTGCAAAATGTTGGTAGTAGCTAGCCATCTAATAACAGTAATACTAATACACAAGCCAAATGGTTGGCTTTGCCAATGCCTATTTTTAACAGGAGTTCAGTGGACACGCATAGTGCTCATAAATCGAGTGTCTTAGGCAGACCTGGTTAAAACATTTGTATTGCACCCGTAGCAGTTTCACATCTCCAATTAAGTCATTGACTCTTAGAAGGGTGCTTTGAAAAAAGAAGGCAGGCACTTCTAGTGCAAGGTTTGATGGTAAAACGTGATTAAAGCTAGCTGTTTTGTGCAGGGAGGGGAAGGAATGGGTGGGAATGGCCATGGCAATGGGCATTCAATGGATGGGCAAATAAACACCTACAAACTGTGTCCCCCCTCCTCGTATGCCATTTCTATCTACACTCTAATGTAATCGTTTCGGCTTATAGGTGGTTCAAGTGCCACCTAATAGCTCAAACTTAGAATGTAAAATCGTTTTATCAAGTCGGCTCATTATTGAAGTGTGCGTTCATTTCATGAATGATATATATTAACGTGCCGAATTTACAATTTGTTTGTGAAGGTTCAGAACTTTATAGACTAGTGCCCGGGCCTAGTGGTGTTAAGAAAAAGGGGATGATCGGATGATGGATAAGAAACCATGCAAACTGAGTTCTTCTGACAAAAGGTGCTCTCGGTTCCAATCCGGTTGCTGGCCTGCGCGAGATCTATCCTTGGTAAACAGAGTACTCCGAGGTGTTGGCTTCCCAGGAGCTCCTGTGGATCTCAAATGGACGGAACTAGAACTGGCTGGCTCTTGTTTCAGTCGGTTCATTTTTAGACAACACGGCGTCCCCGTCCACCGCTCTCAAGGAAACCCGCCTGTTGTGCGGCTGTAATCCAATAACGCTACCCAATATGCAAAGGAGGAACGGCATCTCCTAGCACCGAAGAAGATGGGCAAGAGCTTAATAATTGATGTAACACAGGTGTGATAGCCTACTTTGAAACTTTAAACTGTTTGTATTGTACTGTTAGAGCATATTTGACTGGCTTCTATGTCTCCATGGCCGTGGCTGTCGGGAGAGGGCAGAGCAGAAATGAACTCTCGTTTAGGAGTATAGCACTTGTTTCAATACCAATGGGCCGGTCCTTCCTTACCTGCCCTTCTTATTTATTCTTTTAGCTTTTGAGCACCTGAACTTCTCAACGCCTGAAAGAGAGTACGGTACTCGACTATTTTGCGAGTGAAAATGAAAACTTTTCATTTCACTGTATCGCCATTTAAAGGACTACGCTTCTACAGCCTTTGCTGGGGAAAGCAGCGCCCCCCGCCCCGCCTCTGTCCACAACCGACAGTGACCATAATGTCTCCTTCAGGACCCACACCCCCACAACAAGGAGAGACAACAATGCATCTACCATTGGCTTCCTTTGATGGAGCAGGCATTGATTTGGAAAGCCTGTAAATTACTTTTTAAGAGGTTTCGTTATTAGCGGTGCCTTTTCGAATATGGGAATGTTTAGGTAAAAGGAGTTATGATGCAACGTTTTCGACTGAAAACTCGCACACAGCTCCAGTTAGCTCCTGAATTCCTTATTATGCAATGAAAGCCAGCAATAATACAACTCCCATTCTGAACTCTAGCTCACAGCTACAATATCTGCTGGTTTGACATGCAAAGAAGAAAGTAATTATTGATATTCAAACTTTCTTAACACAATGCATAACGGGTAGTTTGCGTGCAAGAATCTCGGGTACACTGCTTTACCAAGGTGTGTGCTCCTTAGCACAGTATTTAAGCTCACTAGGCATTGCCTGCAAACAGGCTGTGGCTAAAAGGGACCTCTGTGCAGAAGGTGCTGCGCCGAAACGGCTGGCGCCTGAAGCACTGCGCCGGAATGTCCGGCTTCGTAGCTTGGCGAGTACCTGCACTTAAGCGCTGTTCACTACCTATATTTATCTGAGACATTCGACCACAAGGGTTAGGAGAGACTGTATTATATCCAAACAACGTGTTGGCTATTATTCTAGTGAATTATGACAACAGCAAACCAATTATTCTTTTAAAATATAAAAGCAGCGTTCTGGAACACTTCTTGCTTGCAACTGTCAATGATGCAGCTTTAAGTAAAGAAAACCGAAATGCCTATTTTTTAGCTAGGAGGCCCATAGAAGTGTGTATTTGTCGCTTTGTTTTTCCTCCCTTTTTGGTTGAAATGCACACATGCTGTCTGTCAGTCCCTCGCACCAGGCGTCCATTCATCGAATAAGACCGGACAGTTGGAACGAATACGCCCAGACCCATTGCAGGCACTTGCAATGCGCTCTGAACTTGCAAACACGGCATGCACAGAATGTGTCCGCACGGATGATGCACTTTGAATTTCAAGACGCTGCAACATTTCCCAATACGCACCTACAATACGCGCAATGTATGGAAGCACTGACATTACGCTCAGAAAATACGTAGACACAAACAATATGCTCTGCATTAATGTGCATATGCCCCCAAATCTCACACAAGAATGTCTTTATGCGTATTCAGGATGCTTTGAATAGAGGCAAAGAAAATGAGCACTTCACACGTGGTCTGGACTTGATTACAGACCATATGCTCAGAATAAGCATAAGCACAAACGTGTTGGGAATAGCTATGCATCGTTTTGTCTTTATTGGGAAAAGTGGGTTTCATTTCAGACAACAATGACTTGCAAAGTAGGCAGTAGTAGAGTAAGGTGCGTTTACATAAGAGCATTGCTTGATTGGCGTATATCTGGTGGGGAAGGTGTAAGGGAGGGGAACATGCACGAGGCACAGAGACTGACTGGAGGACAAAGCAATCTTTTTTTTTTTTTTTAACATTGACGGCCAGAGGCCAGTACTCACGCATTTTACAAATTAGATGGTGTGGTACTGATGTCAGAATGCAGCAGAGGTGGGTTGAATACTGATGGCTGATTGCAGCAGAGGTGGGTTGAATACTGATGGAAGAATGCTGCATAGGCGGGTTGATTACATATTGTGGTACTGATGACCGAATGCAGCAAAGGTGGGTTGATTACATAGTGCAGTACTGATGGCAGAATGCAAGAGAGGTGGGTTGGGTGGCTAGGCTGGAAGTGTTTGGGAAGCACCTTCAGTCGTTAACAGCTGGAGTTTGAGCCGCTTTCTAAGGTGTTCCAAGAAGAGACGGTTTTGATGGACTGCAGGAGAGCATTCCAGTCAAGTGGGGCAAGCGGGGAAAAGGAGTGAAAGTGGGAGGTGACACAGAGAACTAATAAATTGTGAAGAGAGGAGGTGCAGCTCATTAAAGAGGGAGAATACAGTGAGATGCAGTCAACATGATTGTGGGGACCAGGCTATTGATGGGTTTATAGACTAGTAGCAATAATTTACAGAGTGATTTTTGCATGGAAATCTATCCAGAGTGGTGATGCAGAGATAGGTAGTCGAGGATCTTGGAGGGTTGAAAAGGGTATATTTTGCAAACTCAATGTTTTTGAGAGGAGGAGCAATATTTTTTTACTGTGCAATTTGTTTAACAATACAGACATTCACACAACATATGATACAAAATACACTGCAAAACACTACACAATTTGATACCATAAAAATACGTAAAATTCATGAAAAGAGAAAAACATGATATATATAGGTTACCATACATCCTACCTTTAAAAAAAAAAAGACAACATAGAAACATAGCACATAATCCCCCAAAAGGTCTAATAACCCTTACTCTACACATTTTAAAAATTCTTTACATATAAAATATGCTACTGATGCCATCTCCACCAAGGGGCAACCCAAAAATATCTGTCCTCAAAATCGATCCTCCCGCATGTTAATATATCGTCTACAAACTTGCCACAGCCCCTAATATATTTGTGTTTAAGGACCGTGCAGTCAGTGAGAACACGACTAGATGTTTCTACACTCGTATGTGACATAATCTAAACTTCCTTAAATCATACGCAATATTATTTGAATCCCGACATTTTCCATAGTATACAGCAGATTAAAACGAAGTCACATTATAAAATTACATAGCTACCTATCATTTGTTTGGGGAATGACTAATCTACATTTGAAATTTACATAGCTTTCCTAATTTTGTCAACAAAGCACCCAATGCCAAACTCCCACTTTATATTTAAGTAACTTCAATTGGTGCTCCAAACTATCCTCTGAGTCCATAACAAAGTTAATATCTGCATGAAATCTCTCAATTTCTTTAATGTATATGGTCCAAGCTTCAGGGCTGTCCTTTCCCATTTTTTTCAAACAATGATGGCAGTGAGGAGGAATTATCATTGTCCAGCAATATTTTCAAATAAAATGAACTGTGCAAATTAATTTCTGGTTAGAATAGTCACAAGGCCAAATTCACATGGCCTCAATTGATCCAGAATTTGGTAACCCCAAACACGGGCACCGTATTTACCCTTCCAATTGTCTAACCCAGTCTACTTCTTTCTCAAGTAATACTTCTACTCCATACAGTATTGCAGGCATGAAGCTAATTTTATAGATTTGCACTGATCCTTCCATGCAATAGCCCCCCACCCCCGGAACTGATCTGATGAAAACCTAAATAATTCTAAATTTACTAAGTATTTTAGTTACCACCGATTTCATCAAAGTATATCCTCCTAATGTATTATCAATTAATATCCCTAAATATCCATATTTTTCCACCACTTCTATCGTTTTGTCTTCCAGCTTCCAAACAAAGCGATATTTACATCTACAGGGGTCCACAATCATATGTGTTTTCTTTACGTTCATTTTAAAGTCCTTTGAATTAGAAAATGCCATTAATTCATTAATGCTTTGTTGTAACGCTATTGATGTTCTATCAATTAGCATGTGTCTTTAGCATATGTTACCCAAGATAAAGGATAAGTGCCTAGATATGGGGAAAATTAACATCTTTTAAACTATCTGCAAAGTCATACACAAACAAGTTCTAAAGCAATGGTGATAATCCTGTAGTCCCACATTTGTTCTGATTTGTGATAATAAACCTCCTTGTTGTATTCTAATACAAACCAATGTTTCATGGTATAATTGTTTTTTCAAATCAAGGACATTCCGATTAAGGCCCCATTTATGCAATTTTCCCCATAATTTACTACGACATACGGAATCGAAGGAATGTGAGTAATCAATTAAACCTATAGTTTCAGCTCTTCAGACATTTAAGGTTGAACTCGTAAGAAAAATTAGGATCCAATTGTTGTACACAGTGCTAAGCCCTTTTCTAAAACCCATCTGTTGCGGGCCAAGTAGTTATTTTCAGTGTAATTATTGTGAATTATTTAAGATACAAGAAGCAAACATCTTAGAAATAGTGTCCGGCAAAGTCAACAGGCAGTAGTAATGAGGGTCATCAATTGGTCCCTTCTTATGTATTGGAATAAACATAGTTTTTCAAACCACATGGTATGTTGCCATTTGTTAAAATGTCTTTAAACAGTACCCAGAGAAGATTTGCACATATAGTAGGACCACATTTGCTTTAGTGTCCAGCCCTGCCGCTCTGGAGGGTATCAGTTTATTCATTATAATGTAAATGGCCCAAGTTATTAAACCACTCGTACACTGGGTTATTCAATTGAAATAAGTTCATTTGTCCATGATGCATCTCACCTGGGTTAATTGAGTCTTCCTCAACATAGAAAAGGGAGGATATGTAGACTTTCACAAACTCATTTTCTGAGCGCAGGAAAATGTGTTGTGAATGGAGCATCAGTTGTAGACAGATTTTCTTAATGTTTAGGAGGATGCATCTGCCTCTGATGGCAGTGGCCTTGATGAACTGGAAACATTTCAGGTTGTGACCAAAGAGAACCCTACATTTGAGAGTCATGGGTGAGGAGGAGGTGAAATAGTCAGAGGGGAAAGAGAGCATAGCGTGGGGTTCGTATTTTCGTTGGGGAGAAAGATGATGACTTCTGTCTTTGAGGAACCTGCCTCATGCTGGAGTACAGCCGTTGAATGGTCGTTGTCTGATAGGCAGTGATTGTGCGTCCAGAGATTGGAGAGGTGAATTGGGGGATGGGGAAGATCTCTGTCGTCAGCAGGGCGATAATAGTGGAGGCCAAAGGAGGACGTTATTTGGCCGAATAAGGTGGTGTATAAGGTGACATGAAGTGGGCCTAGGACTGATTCTTGAGGAATGCCCACTGAGAGTTGGTGCTGTAGTCCCATGAGATGGAGGAGTGGTCAGAGTTAGGACATAGTCAACTTTAGTGTCCTTGACGCCAAGGAGGGAAAGAGTTTGATAGAGGGAAGGAGGATCCCCAGTGTCCAATGCAGCTGAAGTCTAGAAGGAGCAGAGGGGAGAGTGGTGGGCAGTGTTAAGAACTTTGACATAAGTGAGAAGAGTCTCAATTGAATGTGTGGACATTAAGCTAGATTGGGGAGGTTAGGAAGTGAGTGTACTTGGAGATAGTTGGTCATACATTTGAAGACAACCGACTTAAGGATTTCGAAGTGGTAGTGAAGGAGAGAATGCAGTACTCTGTAGAATGAGGGGTTGTTGGGGTCAGCACTTGGTTTGCTTAGGAGAAGTAGAACAGCTTTTTTATCAGGCTGGTAAGATACCAGTAGCAAGAGTTTGAATAAGGTGAGGGGTAGGGCGAGGTGATGGGTGAAATGCCTTACTTTGTGGTGCAAAGCGGTTCATTGGAGCACAGGATCGGTAGAATTTCAGTGGTGGAGAAGCAGGATAGATAGGGGCGTGTTGTCAAGATGGGCAGGGAGGGATATTAATGAGGGGTAGGAGAGAATAGAAGGCTGTAAAATGATGCTGGCGCCAGTGTAGGAGCCCTTACAGTAACTGTAAATCATCTTTTAATAGCTTTAGTTGTGTAGGGCATTTACTGAATAACTTGTTTATCAATAACCTAGTCATGACCATTGAAAAAAAGCGTAATCTGTTGCTTCACAAAAGTCTGTTCATTTGCAGTGTGCATATACTCGGCTGTGGTTACAAGGCTATGGATTGCCCCTGGATGACTAACAATTGTACTAATGTGTCTATTACAAATGGTTGTTTAATACAGTAATGTGTTCATTCCAAAATGCTGTTGCATCCATTTAAAAAAGGGAAAAAGGAAAATCTGTGTCCATTTGAAAAGATTAATACAGTGATCTATCGATTTCAAAAAGGCTAATACAGTAACGTGTCGGTTACAGAAAGCTGACTGCATGGCCATGAGTTTCACCCAACCAGCCTTTGTCAAGGCAGACCTATAATAAGGTGATGCCTCCATAAGCATTACAGGGGCGTCATTTCACCAAAATGCCTGGGGTGACCTCACCCCGAAGTGATATCACGGGAGGCGATGGAACACGACCTTTCACCCCTTGACAACACTAGAAGTTGCCTCACATAGCATTATTCTTAAGTACACTACAAAAAATATGGTTACAATATCACTATAACGTGATATACATTTCATACAAGAATTGATCACCATATGTATCGTTAAGCTCAGTGTGTATAGGCCCATATTAATAAATTACTGTGAATGCAAGCAGACGTCTATGGCCAAATGATAATGTGTTATTATATAGCGCTTTATATAGAACAAATGTACATACGATACCATCCATCCTGTGTTGGTACTCATTTATCGACCTCCGAAGAATGAAAGGCTGAGTTGAGGCGTTTAAGAACAGACTAAATCAGTGGCTCACCCCCTGAAGTGTGCCTAAAATAAACCTTTAACGGGTTTAGCAATTGTTTACCATTCCAGAAAGACACATTACTTGTTAGTCCTATTCTTTCTTATCACTGCTGAAAGTGTTAGATTTGTGGAGCCCCTGTTGTGTGTTTACTTTTGGGTTTATTTTTTACATTTTTTTTTTATTTTCATAAAAGGCCTCTGGCCGCAACCCAGGAGCTTGCGTTTACATTTTTTATTTCTTTTAGGGGTAGCAAGGGAGACCACATGGTCGCAGTTGTGACCCCTGGCAACCCCTAAATGATGCCCCTGATGCATTACTGATCATTACGTGGTAGAGTAAAATGTAAAAAGTAGCTGCTTGTGTTCCTTCTTACTTTGTCCTTCTTGTGATTCTTCGATCGTTCCTTTAATGTCCATATCCATGCTTGCACATTCTGGATAATAGTAGCAGCTGCTCTCCTACACGCATATTCCTTCTTGCTTCTCATCGAGATGGTTCTCGTACTCCTTACTTACTCCTTTGAGTTGCATTCTTTGATCTCGCCATGTACAGCAAGTTTTGGTGCCCTTCGTGCATCACTAGTAGAAGGCTGTCCTGTATTTTGGGGGGTTTAGTGGAAGAGAGCGAAACTTGGAGACTCTTGGGAGTGGGGTGGGGTAACATGGCCTGGAAGGTCCTTGACAGATTGCAGGGGTGTAATTGGGGACGGGAAACAAGAGGAGGGTTTGGCTCTGTGAGAGCTTCTAGTCTGAGTCAGTAGAGTCCTTGTAGGCAGCAAGGAGAGGGGGAGATCCGTCTTTGTGATAGTGGCGCAAGTGTTCTCAGCAGATGGATCACAGGGGAGATTCAAGGTTTCATTTACTTTAGGGGTGGGGGCACAAGATTAGACTCCTAAGAGCTGTGATGACCCCCAGGGTCTTCCTCGAGACTGAACCCTTCTATGGCTTCACAGGTCTTATATCCTAACACATTTTCAATTGATGCTTCTTGGACAGCTAAGGCCTCTAATATTAGAGCATCACGGTGCGTGTATTGCCAGAGCTATCATGGGCAGTAGATAAGACTATTGTAATGTTCTTTTCGCATTTTCCACTAAATCATCCGTCCCTTTTTTGCAAACACAGCAGCTCGCATAGTTCGGAATCTCTCTAGATATGCTAATTTTCCTGTGGTTCTTAAAACATTCCATTGGATTCCCACAAAATGTAGAAATTCTTTTAAGTTGCTTACCATTGCCCACAAAGCTTTATTTTGTAATGCTCCCATTTACCTTTACAATATTTTAAAATTGTATCAACCTACAAGTATTCAATATTCGTTCCCCTTGTATGCAATTCCAGAGGATATCGGACATCGAGAATAGTTCCAGCTGTCAAACTTTGGAACAGGTAACCAACCATCTGATCTACAAAATATTGGAGACGTTATTTTTTGAAAACATAAAAAAACTCTTCTATTTTATATTTTTCCTTGGGCGGCCTCCCCTTCTTCTTGCGTACAGCATAAGTCTGCACTCTTAGATTCTGCAAAGTTTTAGCACCTCAGCTTTCCTCCTTGCCGCTAAAGGATTACAGTACAATACAATGGTTTAGGATGTGAGCAAGAGGGTGTGAAGGAGCAGGCAGCGTAGTGATAATTGAAGTGCAGAATTGATTTCAGTAAAAGCACGCTCAATGGCGTGAGCAAGTGGAGGTGAGTGAGCTTGAAGTGAAATGTACTCTTGGTCGAGGATCGGAATCACAGAGTTAGGGTTGAATTTAAATTTGGTGATCTGTGACGATTTGCTATGTATCGCCACTTCTCCCCTGAGTGGGAGACCTTTTTCTGTAGTGCCAGGAATGCAACTAAGATAGAAAGCACTAGGACAAACAAGAACATAAGATTACTGACTTTCCTGGTATTGAGACGAAGTGTCTCACAGAAGGCATGGGGAATACCAATGAGCCATTGATAACAGATGTTTGTTACGCTGGGGCATAGCAAGCCCCATAAGAAAGAAAATGAAGGACTCGAGGCCTTCGCCTTCCTCCGTGGTCGGAGAACCGAGGGAGTTTCAAAGGTACATGGTGGACCTGAGGGAAGGGTTCTGCAGAGGTCGTTGATGGGAAGTTTAGAGTCAGTGACGGCTCTGCATCGGCAGGACAGAGGTCAGCAGCAAATAGGTGAGGCAGTGGACTGCGAGTCCCCGAACGGTGCCTAGACAGCAAGAAGCCTCAACAAGCAGAGATGCTGTAGAAGCTGGCGGCTGCAGGAAGGAGACCGACCCTAGTCCTTGGAGAGACTGAAGCCGTGCAAGGAAGTCCCAGAAGGTAAATGGAAGCATGGGTGGACTGGTAGGGGTGTGTGGGGAGTTTAGAGGTCTCGGCTTCAGGCCAGCATAAGTGCTTCAAGGGTCTGGGACCTGAAAAAAAGTGAAGTGTATCAGAGGAAATCTTCCTCGTACCAGTGGTAGGGATACGTTCACTAACCAGCAAAGAAGGGTCTGAGACCCCAACGAAAGAGAAGACTGCATCCAAGGACATCGTGCTTATATCAGTGGCAGAGGTAAGCCCACTGACCACTAGAGAAGCGGTTTGGGATTCCGAGATGAGTAAGACTTGGAACGTTGTTGATACTGTGAAAAAGTTCCAAGGCAGTGCTGATCGATACCCGGATAAGGGAGCCATTCTTCTGGTATAAAAGGTTAACTGTGCAAAGTGCTGGAGTTACCAGCAAGGGGAAGGGAGTCCTCCCCCCTGGCATTTGTGTGCAAGAGGACATTTTCTGGAGCAACCATACATATACCAGGAGAAAACAGTCATTCTCCTGGGGAGAACCTTCTGTGAGATTGATGCAGGACAGGGGAGTCGTTCCCCCCCAGTATTGTCTTTGCAAGAGAACATTGAGGGAGCGCTAACCATACACCAGGAGAAGGGAGTAATTTGCCTGGAGAAAGAACTTTTTTGGACAATATTAGTTTTAGTTGTAGTGCAAGGGCTAGAGGTAGGTTCTGAGACAGGACGGTAGATTCTTATTTGGAAGGGCATTCTAACAGTTCCTTGAGATTTAGTTTGAGGCAGGGAAACCTCTCTTGGAGATAGGGCTAGTGAGGATTTCTTTTACGTTAATAAACGTTTTCAACCACAAATATGCCACCTGTGTGTCGGTTTCCTTCTTCGATACCCTTACAGATAGCTGGGGGTGGGGGTTGGAGAAAAGATGATTAATAGAGCTAGTGAAGTGTATGAGTGGTCAGAGGGGAAGTGGTTAATGGTGGGAGCAGAGGAGACCAAGGTGGGAGATGGGAATATTCGATTGAGACAGTTGCATTGGGTGGGAATTGGAAGTTTCTATTGGTTGACCTAGAGAGTTGTCAGACAATGGAGTAAAGTTGGAGCTGATGGGCCCTAGACACATTGGAGAGAATGAGGTTGTACATTGTGAAAACAGGGACCTTTTCGGGTTAGGTTTTGAGTTGGAGGTAAAAATTAGAGAAGAGGTTCAGTGTGGCAGGTGTGTGGTAGATGAGGTTAATAGTAACATGGGTGGGAGCAAGGAGTTTAACCAAGATCACTTTTAAGGAGGAGGGAGTAAAATCGTATATTAAACCTGGTTCTGAAGGCGAGACCTTTCCATTCATAAGACCAACATTGACGCCTTCGTTCTCTCCCTTCATCTCGCCAGAAAGGTGATTTTATTTGTGAAGGACTGCCAGGGTGATGCTGTTTTAGGGGAAATGCAGGTGTGGTTCTATGCTAGCCAGCACCAGGAGTATGGAGACCCATTATGAGATCAGTAGTGTTGGGAAGAGGTAGAGGAGGTAGTTGATGCAGTGGATGTAGGGCGGTGGCTAGGGTAGATGCGGATGGAGTGGGTCGGGTGTTGTAGAGAGGAATGGCAAGAGTGGTGTTTGGGAGGAGAGCACATGATGGGGAGAGTCGAATGGGACGAGAGGGGGATGGGCTGAGGCCAAGGGGGAGTGGAAGGGAAACGATAGGAAGGAGAAGAAGCAGGATTGGCAGAAGCATGGTAGGCAGGGGGTGATTGGGGAAGTTGCAAGCAGGGCTACAGGATTGTAGGTGACCAAAAGTGCAATTTTAAAGGTGCACGTTGTCTGTTGTCACCGACGGCCAAGGAGTACCCCGAGTCTCGGAGGTGGTTCTAAGGGTTAGAATGTCTTTGTTTCTCAGAGCTCTAGGGCTGTCCCTCTCGTCTAAAAAGTGCCTATCCTCCTCAGTGCAAGTGTCCCTACTCCCAAGGTTGGTATATATTTAAAAATGCCTTTGTTGCACAATCCCCCTCCCCGTCGACCAAAATCAGCTCTACTTCTGAGGAACTGTGGGACCCAGGGAACAGGGATGGTATTTTTGTACTGGACATCTATGATGGATGTCCAGTAAAAAATACCATGCCTGCCCCCTCAACACCTCACATACACGCATAATCATGTTGAGTGAGTGTGTGTGTGTGTGTGTTAGTTAGCACTGTGGAGGAGCCCAGGGGACAGGCATGGTATTTTTTACTGGATATCTGATGGATGTGCAGTCAAAAATGCCATGCCTGCCCCCTCGACACCTTGCATACATGCATAATCATGTTTGTGCGCGCGTGTGTGTGTGTGTTGGGCACTGTGGAGGAGCTCAGGGGACAGGCATAGTATTTTCTTACTGGACATCTATGATGGATGTGCAGTAAAAAATGCCATGCCTACCCCCTGGACACGCAGTGCCTGGCATACACCCATAACCACATTGATTTATTGTGTGCATGTGAGGAGCTGGGCACCGAGGGGATGGGCAGGCCATTTTGTTTTTACAGGGCATCCATGATGTCATGTAAAAAATACCATGCTTGACTCCTGTGCCCCACAGCGTTTCACATAGACCCAATCACATTTGTGTGCGTGTGAGGCACTGAGGCCGTCCAGGTGGTAGGCATGGCATTTTTTACTGGGTTTGTCCAGTAGAGAATGCCAGCCCAGTCTGTTGGGATTCCTAGTGCCTCACATACAATGTCATGCCTGACCCCTAAACCCTCAGTGCCTTGCATGTACACATAATTATCTGTGCATGTGAGGCGCTAGGCGGGCAATGGTGGGGAAGGAAACCCATTCATTAATGGGCATCTATTAGGTAAATAAATACCCTGACTGGGCTCCCCAGCACCTCGCACATGCACAATAATGTGCCTGTGAGGCACTCAGGGTTTTTCGGGCAGGCATGGCAGTTTTTACTGGACAACTATGCACAGTAAAAAATACCATTGCTGTACCCTGGGACCCCAGCTCCTGACACACATCTGCCCCCTGGTACTCTAAGGGCCACGCAAATGATCACATTCATCATTAATGTGATCGTGTCCGAGTGCATGGTGCTGGCGCAGGCATGGCATTTTTTACTATGCATGGTTGATAAAGCAAGCATGATAAGTGTTTATTATGTATCTTGACTGGTATTTAAATGCAGCCAGTTTAGCCATTTCTTATTGTGGTATGACATTTTATATTGGCAGCTTTGATTTCCGACCTGTGGCCTCCTCGTGTTGGTAAGACTTGCTATTAGCTCCTGCTCATTTGTACTGTAGTGGTTTGATTTTGGCATAATTTAATATATCTGGCCATGCGCAACGTGTCTCCTGCACCCGGCTCAGTCCTTTCTGCTTTCCCGCCTCCCCACCCGAACCCCTGATTGGCCTTGTGTGCATCTACTGAAACCTCTGGTGCAAGCTTGGTCACAGAATTGAGGATGAGCTCGCATTTCCGTCTTGCAGCCTCGTTGTGTTGGTAAGACTTGCTATTAGCTCTGAGCTCCTGCTATTTTGCACCATAGTGGTTTGATTTTGGCATAATTTAATATATTTGGTGGTGCACTGCATGTCTCCTGCACACGGCTCAAAGCTTGTCCCTTCGGTATTCCCGCCACCCGCCTCCCGTCCCTAACCGCTGATTGTCCCTGGTGTACGCCTTAAGTCGTTACTGTAGGGCAGTCCCACTGCCCGTGCAGCCACTTCAGCTAAGGGCAGCTTATACAGAAGCAGCTCCAGATTGTGTTGGCCCTTGTTAGCCTGTTATGCCTCCAGCCGTCAACCAGCAGTGACTGTCAAGGTAAGTGCGGCATGGGCAGGGGGCACATCCATAACTGTAGCCCGTTCAACTGCACACCAAACTTATTACCTATGAACTTGCAGTCTGAGGCAGATAGCCAGCAGTTGTATGGTAAGCATATCTCACATTTAAGTATTTTGTGTTAGTCAGCCCTATCTTGCATCCAGGCAAATTGCTTTAGGTAACCATAATCTGTGTGGGACAATTGTCTACAGCCTACTGTTGTCCCCCGTGTTAAGCGCTTTCTCCATCTATACAGGTGTTCCAAGTCTAGGTGTTATTGCATTTACTGTTGTACCCCATTTTAGGTGCTTTCTCCCTCTCTCCAGGTGTCCCAAGTCTGGGTGTTATTGGGTTTACTATTGTGCCCCCGTTGTGGGTGCTGTTCAGGCATTCCACATCTAGCTACTTGTCCTCTGCAGACACGGTCTCAAATTTGGGCCTTATCTCCCACTGTTCAGGTGTCTCGCATCTAGCTACCTGTTACTTGTTGCTCTTGTCTGAAATTTAGGTGGCTCCCCCATATTGAGGTATCTCACTTTGAGCCACCTAGCATCTGCTGCCTTTTTTCAAAATGTGGGTACACTCTCTCGCTGTATAGATATCTAGCGGCTCGTTCGCTGGTGTCGCTGCCTCTAAGCTAGGTGTTTCATCCAAATGCTAAGATATCTGACATCTAGCCAGTTTGCTGCCAGTTGCCATTGCCTCAAATCTGGACGTTTGTTTTCGCTACTCAGGTGTCGCACATCTAGCTGCCTGGTCTCTTCTGCAACTGCCTCAGATTTGGGCCTCTTCCCCCAATACTGAAGTACCTCACACCTAGTTGTCAGTTTCGTGTTGCTGTTGTCTCAAATGTAGTACTTCCTTCCACTGTTAAGGTATCTCACATCTAGCCATCCACTACTGCCTGCAACAGTCTCAAATGTGGGCATTCTCTTCCACTATTTAGGTATCTCACATCTAGCTAGTGGCTCTCTGCCGCTGCTTTCTCAAATCTGGGCATTTTTCCCTGCTATCCAGGTGTCTCACATCTGGCTGTGATATCAGGTCTGGGCACTGCTCCCACTAGTCAAGTGTCCCATATCTAGCTTTTGATAGTGCGCGGTACAAATATCCTTTAACATTAATGACTGCAGTGTCTTCGACTCGGTTGCCTCTCTCAGCCCAGGTTCCTCAGACCTAAGCGCTCTCTACCTGCAACTATTGAATCAGACCTGAACATTTCACACTTGCTGCGGTGCTCCCTCACACAACCATGTCTGGCAATTCCAAACTGACAGGGACAGCACAACAACCAAGACCACATCTCCGCCCCCACAACTCAGATTCATCTGCATCACACTCACCCAGAGCATCACTCTCACTCACAGCCACTCACCACTCGAATTCCAACCCACAAACAAAACAAACCTTCTGGCAAGTCAAAAAGCACCCCACCTGCCCCAACACCTTCATACTAGCACCTTCATTCACAAACTCCCATGCACGCCACAACACCTCCATCTCCAACCCCTGCACTTGAATTTTCTACACTCTGACCCTTCACACCCTTCCCCCTCCCACCACACCCCTTTCAAGTCTCTGACCAGAATAGCTGTCTGGGACACCAAGAATCGCCCCTCCCCTACCTGCTCCCAGACACTACCGCACAACCTCTCCTCACGCCCACTCTCTCCCTCCGGACAACCAATGAGAATGACCCTCATCCCCCACTTCTACACACTGCGCAACATCCAACTCTCAAGCCAGAGGAGCCTTCTAGCGCTCCAAACACAACCTCCCTGCCACTACCGCAACAACTGCGCCACCTTGCAGGATTTCCACTTCCAGATAATTTCCCCTCCCTCCTCCCTCTCTGCCTTAGCCAGAACCCCAAGGACCCCCACACATGACACCATATCAAACACACATATACCTGGGGAGTCCTGCATCACACCAGTAACCCAACCCACCCTGGATACGAATACCCTCCCTCCCTCTCTCCTCTGAGCCTCCCCCATGAAAAACCTTGTCTCCTTGACAGCCTCAAGCCACTCGTACTACCCCCTGCACCAAATTCCACCCAGTCTGAACCACCAGCCTAGTCAACTGCTAAGCCCCTCTCCCCACATACACATGCCCCTCCAACTCCTCATTGGCAACTCATCCCCCTCCATCTCCAGACCACCCCCTTCAATCACCTTCCCTTGTCTCAGCATGGAACGACTTGCTCTTTCCAGTACTATGTTATCAGAATTTACATCGCGCACAGTCACCAGAGGGCATGATGGCACAGGGGACGCAGTCGGCAGAAGTCTAGCAAGAACCTACAAAAGTCAGGTTTTAAGATGCCAAAAAAGGAGGTGGTTCTCAACCTGCCTAAGAGCAATGGGTAGGCTATTCCCTAGTTTAGCCACTGAGACTGAGAAGGCACGACCCTCCGTTCTTGAGCGGCGGAATTTGGAGATAGCCACTATGTGTGCAGCTGCGGAACGAAGGGTTCAGCCAGGCACATTGAGCTGAAACTTAGCCTGAAGATATTCCGCACCCTGAGGGTAGAATTGTTTGTGCATCAAACACCGACTTAAATTCGATCCATTTTGGCACTGGAAGCCAGTGAAGGGAGCGGAGGACAGGACTGATGTATGACCAGTACGGGTTAGAGGTGGCTACACTCGCTGCCAGGTTCTGAAGGCGGAATAGCCGATGAATTAGGCCGAGTGGCTGAGACAGAAACAAGGCATTTTCAATAGTCAATTCGACCAAAAAAAATGGAGGCCACAAACCAAAGATGAAGATGGCAGAGTAAACTGATATCCCTACCTAAAGAAAACTAAGGATAGTCTGTGTCAGGATGTCTAAATCGAATATCTGTGTCCAAAACCTATACTTGCCCTCACAACAAACTGTATACAGTGTGTAGGGATGTCGGCATCAAAAGGATAGTGTTCCAAAAGAAAGTTCAGAGCTCCTTCCAGCTCTTGGATTAGGATCAGCTTCCCCTACCCAAAGTTCAAAATAGTTCTCAAAATATTGGGATTCCCTTCCTCAAGAGTTTAATTCTTCCAGCTTTCAAAATACATTTCCCTAGTATACTTCCCAACTCCTTTAAGATCAATACCTTGTACCAGTTCACTTACACAGTTCTGTTTCTTAACTTCAATTTTCCTTATGTGTTGCAACACATAAGTTTCGTTAGACATACTTTCCTTGGCTTCTTTCATGTAGGGCACTTGGTCTAGGCGCAGTTGTTGGACTACACGGTCCACCCATTACAGGTCACGCAACAGATACCTTTTTCTTACAGTTTCAATCAACCAATAGCCACTGCTTCCATCTGACAGAGAGGCATAGTTGATTCCTCCAGGATCGTACTCGCTCAGCCACCTTGTACTTTGTTATGCCTTTCTGTATTCCTCTGGCTCTTGCCAACATGGTTATCCTTTTGGCTTGCAATTCCTGGACCCCTCTTGGCTTTGGGCCAGTACTTGAATTCTCACTTTCATACACTCCTTGGTATCCTCTTAACTTGGTCATTACTTGTTTCTTGCAACACATTCCGCAATGTCCGTCTCATGCAATACTTTGCCTTCACTCCATTTATGAGTATTCAATTGGCTCTTTACTCTGTGCGGCATTTAAAACTGCTTTCACTTAGTTTCAGTTC
The DNA here is from genome assembly GCF_040938575.1 of Ambystoma mexicanum. NCBI lineage: Eukaryota > Metazoa > Chordata > Amphibia > Caudata > Ambystomatidae > Ambystoma > Ambystoma mexicanum. The sequence continues at coordinate 1,107,396,677 of NC_090934.1, read as the reverse complement.
ATTCAATATCCTAAACGCACTTGCTTTGGCATTCAAAAGTACTTTAAGTTACTTTTAGTTAGTTCAGCATTTTCAAAAGACTTTGATATTTGCTAACGGAGCATCCCTGTCATGAGTGTGCAGTTGCTTTACACACACAGGTCATATAGAGCATTGCTCCTCTTCTTGGCGTACTCCGTGACCGGTTTCTCCAGGCTTCTTCGGCTAGTGGCTTCCCCAGACTCCGCCTCTCCCATGCGGTCTCTGCTTAGCATACCTCTCGCTCTCCTGTCTCCCTGTGGTAGCAGCTGGGGACAATGGGAGTTCCACAGCTTCTGTAAAGCAGACCTACTGCGACGGGTAACAGGACCTCCGCACTCTCGCAAAACCGTCCACTGGCATCCCTGTCTCCTGCACAATACCTCTCCAGCCACCTGGGTCTCCAGCTTCCTTTCCTCCAGCCTGTTTGCCTCCTTTCAAAACGGCAGGCCTTTTTATATTCACCAGGTGTGTTAAGTGATCCCAGATCTGGGTCATTGAGTTCTCTTGCATGACTATGGAGAGCTGCATTAGGCAGACATGACTGGTTGTAAAACTGGTACATTGCCATAGCTCTCTTTCTCATCTCAGTACTGGAGTGGGTTTTGAAACTATCTGATGTAAGAAAAGGAGCATATTTACATCTGTTTTGTCTGCGATATGTATGTATCAGTAAAATGAGTATGTGTCTTCCTAGTGGGTCGCTTCCTCGTCCCAGTACTAAAGTGTTGTTTCTGGGGAGCAGTTTGGGAAAGGGAAAGGGTTGATAATACCCCACAAAGGCTTTAGTGAAAGAGGACTCATTGTGAAAAGGGTAAAGAGGACTCTGCCCAAGTTCCTTCCACCCAGGTGATCCTCTCTTGCTTATCCATCTTCAGGATAGTGATCCAAAAGCGATAGCCTTTTCCCTGGCCACCTGAGAGGGGGATCCCCGGGGGGGAAAAAGGAGTGGGGACACCCTCAGGTTCCACATACCACATAAACACTGAAAAATCTGTACACCACCTCCTTTGTGCTCTCTTGCACTTCCTTCCTCACTCTTATTCTTTCCTCAGGCTAGGCAGACACTCTGTATTTGTTCTGACCAACTGCTAACCACGTGCTCAGAAACTTCCATGCATACAACAAACTCGAAATTAAACTGACCGCAATGCCTAAGGAAGAGGAGGACTGCAATAGGCACCTAAGGGAAGTGACCAGACAGGCTCTCAATAAGCCGAAAACTATGTTCACAAACCCAATACGCACTGAAAATATATGAACCCAATACACAGAATGAGTGTATCACGTATCTGATATCTTTTACCTTTGTTACTAGCCCATTGGAATTAAAATGCACCATTTGCCACACATTTCTTGGAGAATGTTTTTGCCCCGGTCTGTATTTGCTTTTCAGCACTTGCTACCCATATTAGGTGACGTTCAGTGCTGGTCATAGGGCCGGATTTTCCCAGATCTGACAAAATATTTCTACCAGATCTCCGATCCGGGAAAACCATTCATGTTAGAAGGGTTTTAAAGTTCCTAACTTGCTTTTGTTGTTTCCGAAGCTGGGATAGATCTGGATGAAAGCCGAGAGACTTCCCCACTAGACCACTTGAATGCCTTGTCCGGATACATGTGACTATTTCTGTTAGAAGTGCACGCTGCAAAAAATATCTAAGCAATCTTTGTAGGTTTAAAAGGTTTCCACCTTTTTATACTTGCTTGCAGCATCATAGGAAACACTCCTCTCTTGGGATATTTTCCAGGTGTTCGTAAATACTTGATCGCCTGAAGTGGGTCTGTTTATTCCGTGTCCACCAACGACCCGAGTGCCCATCCCCCAACTCCCAAGATCCCACAGTAAATTCCATTCTAGCACTGGATATTGCTGATGAAAGCTACCGATAGAAACGCCTTTCCTTTCACGGAGGGGAGGTTGGAGGGGTTAATGGGTGCAAGGGTTTGGGCGAGAGGTTGGAAAGTTGTTAAAGTTCTAACTTTTTCTGCATGCTAGCTAGCTACCCTGTCCTCCTGGCGGTATCATGGATCCCATCTTTCTTTCCTTGATGGGGTGGCCCTGTATCCCTTGTCGCTGGTAACATTCAGTCTGTTCCTGGCACCTGCTTATGGAATATCGCTGCAGGACATTGGTTCAGTGCGACTAAACCTGGCTTTGTAATGCTCATGTAACCTCGGCAGCTATTGTCTGGATTCTCAGCTTTTGTGGAGGTTGTAACACTTCTGCAGTGTGCATTTCAATTAGTACGTTTTCAGTGTGAACACAGCTAATTGGCATTATTTTCTTTTTGCAGGATTGTACCTTCTTCACTCGAAAAGAAATCCTTCGGTAAGTCCTTTTTTAATACAATTGTCTCCCCTTCTCTGCATGGAGAATTGGATTGCCCTATCTACAAAGAAACCTAGAAAAATGTTGCCAAGCTCTTATTCTCTTGCTGTGTGTAGTTACTCATATCTACTTTAAACACATCACAACTTTGTTGGTGTTCGCTACAAGTGCTCGTACCCTAAGGCTGTCTGACTATACTGCACTAATGATAAGGGTGAAACCACTATGAAGTTGTCTGTAGCCTGCCTGTCTTAGGTTGATAAAGCTGTGGTTAAAAAAACCAAAAAACACTGCCCTGCAAGACAAACTTTTTCTGGAGCTAACTTTCTATTTGGATAATTTGCATACCCACAATCAATGTTCCCTCTAATAATGTTTCCTCAAGTGCAAAAATGGTTAGAGTTTGTGCGCACATCATTTTCCATGTGCGCAACTCGTAGGCGTAGCCAGGATTGTCTAACAAGTGGTGCCTGAAGCTAATGTACCTGGGCCCACCTTAGTAACCTCAACATCTGTAAATGACCATGCAGCGTTGCCGAGTGGGCATTTACAGATTTTGGGTGGTCATGGCCTGCTCAGGCCCTACCTTGTCTATACCTCTAGTGCAATTGAATAACAAGGTAGGCCACTTTGTAAGCATTCATACTTTGTGAGCTTCCCAAGAGTTGGAAAGGAGCTTCCCAATCAATGCAATTCAAATCTTTAACATGTGATTATAAAGAGAGCTCATCAACCAGTCCACACTTCAAGATAAGCCATAGTACCTACCAAAAGTACTGTGCAGAGAAAAAAACATGCGTGCACAAAAAAAGGTTTGTATGCGCAGGATAAACAATAGGTTTAGTTGTGACTTATAATTTGTCAACACTTCTCACAGACCATGCAGAAAGTGTTAAATGCAATTGGGGGGAAAAAAGCACTCCTGTTTATTACAAAAAACAAATATCGCGTATCACTGATGCAGCTGTCAAAAAATTCAGATAGGATACAATTTTAGCAAATGGAATAATGGCAAGTAAAAGGAATGTGTCAAAATACATACCAATAGGACTTAATGGTCCACTTTAATCAAGAAATTCAAGGCCCAGGAGAACGTGTCTCATAATTTGTGTAAGGGCGATGATTGCATCAGAATAACTGCACTAGAGAATATGATCCGAATTCCTGGGCCTCTGCTTAGTATCCACATTACGTTGTCCTGTGAGTCATGACAACATTTACTCAAAATAAGCCTTAGCTAAGAGGCATATAGACCATACATTTTTACTCTTTAAAAACCGGAAAAAGTGCCAAACAAAAACCAGAATGCATGAACATATAGGAGCTTACTCCCTGCTTCTACCCATAAGGTTCCACTGATATGTTTTGAATCTGTGACCAGTAGAGCAGTGGCATAGGTAGGAATTCGGAAATTCCTGCCCGATCTTAAGAGAAATTTTAAGGGAAGAACATATTTTAATAAGCATGACATATCCCTATTGGTAAAGCCAATTACTTTCTACTCCATGAAAAGTTACTTGATTATAAGTAAGTGTATTTGAGCCTTGCTTGTAACCCTGACAAGGGTGAACTGACGGGGTAAATAATACAGCATATAGTTTTGCCCATCCTTGCTCGCCACAGCTTGGATAAAATTCAACAAGAGCCTTTCTGAGGTTTCTTCCGGAGCCCTGTTGAAGAAAAAATTCACATATATTTACTGTTTAAGTCAATAGCAACAATGCTCACAGGAACAACAGATAGAGTGCCTTCATCTAGGCACCCCTCTTCTTAAATTCACTTACCAGTTGAACAAGATGCATGGGGATGCTAGAGGCAATACATACAAATACATGAATATATTGAAAAGCCCTCAGCAGCTGAGCATAGAAAGAAACCGAAGGTGCAGTTTCCTGAATTGTTACTAGAATTTCATATCCTTTAGGAACCAAACACATTTTCTTCTCTGTACTGTAAAAACACTGGATTTGGTTTTTGCCAGTTGCTGATTTGTTTCTCACCCCAAAGGTGTGTTCTCCTGTGGTCTTTGTGACGATTCACGGGATCTTGTCACTTCTCCTCAGACTTTCCCTGGGAGGCTAGGCCACTACCCAGTAGTCCCCCCACTAAGGGGTGGCAGAAAACGGGACCTCAGAGTGAGGGACTCCCCTCCGGGAGATGGGGACTCCTGTTCCCGTGACGGAACTCCCTAACCCCTTTTCCCTTGGGCCCGAAGTCCCTGCAAGAAATCCCTGATAACACTGTCTGTTATGGTAACGTCTCTTCAGTCTTTGATCTGCAAAGTTGAATAAGCCAGACAAAGAAGAGCCAAAGAAAGCTGCTGTGTAATACTAGGCTTCCTTACCATGGTACTGAGAAGAGTTGGCCCCAAGGAGGCATACAGATTGGTTCAACAACAGTAAAAAAAAAGGACTTTGACTTTGTGCCATGGAGGACTCGGCTACAGGAAATAAAAAGCAAGAAAGGGCTGCGTGACGGAGAGAGCAGCTGGCGTGAAGATAGTCCAGCCCGGGAAGATCAAATCTGGGAACGCGAAACTGCATGAACGCTGATCCCCTGTGGCAGGGACAGTTAAGGACTTTCGACGAAGCTCTGCAGTGAAAGTCAAGCCCCTGACCATTGGAAGGAGAGCAAAGCCAGCTGCGGTGTCACCTCGCGAAGGTGATCTGTGTGGTCCTGCAATTGCGCCGGAGCTGTGTGGCCCAAGTCCATGCGGAGCTGCAAGGATGAAGCGGGGAGAGTGAAGGAAGCAGGAAGTGCAGAAGCAATGCAAGTAAGCCCATTGCCCCAGGGAAGAAATAAAGACTTTTGAGGACTGTTGTCAAAGAATATCCCAAGACAGCCCTCAAGGGTGGTCAAAGTGGGTCAGGAGAAGGAAGTCCTTCTCCTGACCAGACTTTCGCTGTTGAATCAGAAGATAGAGCAAAGGATTGTAGAAAAAGGGATAAAGATTGAGCCAGTTCACCAGGCAAAGGGAGTCATTCTCCCGGTATTAGTTTCACTTGGATGCTGAATCCTTTTGTAGATTAGTGGTAGGGTTAGAGTAGTTGTTTGGACAGAGGACAGACACTTTGTAAAAAATATACTGCCGACCAGCACCCGAGTTGATTTTTATTTAGGTAGGGATAACCCTTTAGAAATGGGGTGAAGAAGTTATTTTCTTTATTTCTAAAGTAAAGTGTTATAAAACATGCCACCCCTTTGTCGGACTCCTTACTCCACCACGCCACCCCTTCCATCCCTTCCACCCGTACCCCTGCCCGACTCCTGTGCTAGCCTCCTATACTAGTTGACAGGGCTCTGTAAAAAGCGAGGGAATGTAGCAGTAAAACACTAACTGGGTTATTTGCATGTCAACAATACTTTGCAAGCAACACATATTTAAAGCCTCACCATAATATTATGGGCAGTGTAAGGAAATGTTATGAATCTGCATATGCACAATTATTATGAAGTGCCTACAAGATTCTTTGCAATTGTTGGGTAGGATTATACAAGTTCTCAGTGGAACCATTTTTGTATAGCAGCAAGTTAACATATAATCTGCGAAGGTCTATGCCCCATGGAACTATGATAACTTGGAAAGGATGCAGAGTGTGTAAAAAGCATTCCAGCTATCTGAATATTGGTTACCCTAATTCTGTATATGATCAATACCATGCATGGTCCATACCTGTTAACTCTTGCAGGCCAAGTAAATGATATTGCTATGTTGCTCTCCACTTATAGGGTAATGTTTGCAATGCTAAAGTAGGAGGTGCTGAAAATTACATTTGCCTACTCAAAATACTTGGGGCCTGATTCACAGAGCGCTTTCCTACGGGATTGCGCCATTATAAAAAGATTCTGTAAATCTAGCCCTTAGTGGGAAAATGAATATGCAAGTTTCATAATGTGTTAACTTGCAAGGGTGCCACACCCAAGTGCTTGTGTGACCTATGTACAAAGAATAGGAAGCATGGGATGAGATTAGACATGCAAGAGCCTACAGAGACAGTATCTGATATTTGAGCTGACAGTTGGGTTGCATAGTCTGGGTGACGCTTTAAGGCACAATGAGTAACAGTCTTGTGCTTGAATGCCATTCATATTCTAACACTAACACAAGTGAATATAGGTACACGTCTGGTAGCCTTTTGCAGAGCCAAAGTGGGCAGAGTCAAGTTTGTTTGGTAATATCTGATTGTGGCCTGGGACGGATGTTCGAGTCATAAAATATAAGTGTGGTAGAGTATAAAGTATAGGTGTTCTGGGTGGGGAAGAGATAATTTGGTTAATGCGTGCAGGCATATCTTGTATCTGGTGTTCATGGAGCCGCTTTTTAATATTGGTTTTAACTGCTTCTGGGTGTATTCTATTTTTGGGGGCTTTCATTTTTTTAAGGTCAAGCTTGCATAGTAGGTCAATGTATATAGGCTAGACCAGAATACCAAGACTCGTTAGTATAATTTAGCTTCATTTTGGGAAAAAGTTAATATTGGATGTGGATTGTTCCTTAATACATGTTTTTGAATAGGTGGGAATTGTCTGTGTGCGCTGCTGAAATTGTTCTGAGCGGCCGTCGGGGGGAAGCTGGGCAAGCGCACATGCACATTTTCTTGTATAGCCCATCACTTGAGATGCAGTTCCAGTGATGGCTGCTGGGTTTTGCTGTGGCATGATTGACTTGGCCAAAATGGCTTTTTCCTCTCAACTATAGAAAAAAATCCAACTTGTAGAGATGGAAAGTGTCATCCTCGTACTATGTTTTTATGTTCTGTGATGTTTGCATAGCACCTATCATGTCCTTGAAGGCTGTCCTGGAATTCTGCAGACTGTAGTTTGAACATACAAGCTACAGTCCTTTTATGCTGTATGCCCGGTTTCATTTTTCCCACTTCGAATTGCTGTTCTTTTTTTTTTTTTATAAGTATAATTGGATTTCTTGGCCAATTAATTTATCGAACGGCTGAGTGTTCAACTCAACGAGCAACTTTTTGGCGGTACACTTGTTTTCATCCTTTGCATTTAGATTTGTAAATCTCATTTTAGTTCTCATTTCTTGCTGGAAACATATTGACCACTGGAAGAGGATGAAGGTGATATTACGAAAAAATATGCATTTTTCATGCATACAGTATTATTTTCAGATAGCCTCATAAACGGTATGAAAGCTTGAAACAGTTGAACCGTAAGATGGCAGATGGCGTTGTTAAATCTTTTTTCAGCTGTCATAACAGACCATATCCAAGAAATCAATAACTGTTAACAAAAGCACTGGACATGTTTGTGTATGCTCTAGAACTCTTGAAGTCTGAGATTGATTGTATTCTATTCATTATCACCCTATCTCGGTTCGATGCCCGCTCAGGTTTGGTTGTATTCATTGGTTCATCCTCTGCCTCCTAAGCAAGCATATTGCCGTTCTCTGTTGCTCCAGTGCTTCCTGCCTCCCTCTGAGCAGAGGGACGTCATTTCACCAAAATGCCTGAGGTAGCGAAAGTGACATCACATCACCTCCCCCAGTGACATCACAGGAATTGATGTCTTTTGACCCAGCCCCACGTGACTTCACAGGAAGTGGTGGCACACAACCTTTCAGCACTTGACATCACAGGAAGTTACATCATCTGCTTTCACACACACCTCGAATGACACTTTGGTGTGATACTGTTTATTTGTATATTTGTATAGCGCCTATACACAAGGCAAGTGTTTCAAAGCGCTCAAGGAGGGAGAGAACAAGGGTAAGAAAAAGTAATTCAGAGCCCTGAACAATACAAGTCTAAACAGGCAGAGTAAGTTCATATAGTCCAATTCCGTGTAGATAACAGCAAATGTGTCTGACGACGATGCTGCAATTTTTCTAAGTGCATTGAGGCACCACCATGCAAGGGGGGGAAGACAGGGAAGATACACGATCTTCAAGGCGTGGTACAATCATATAGCGCAAGAAGGTACAGAAGAGGGGTGGGGCCTCAGGGGGTCCAAGTGCGCCCAGTCAGTCAAACTGGGTTAAGTGCTGAGTGATGTCACTCTCATGGGTCAGTTACCAGGTGCAGTAATGATGAGGAAAAGTGGAGGCCATGAGGCAAGTGCAAGAGGACTGGCAAGGGTGTCGGGGACCTGTGAGACTCTCGGGTACACCCAGCAAACTGTGGAAAAAGGAGGGAGAGAGGGATAGAGCAGAGAGGGAGGTTAACAGGGTAGAGGGAGAGAGAAGGAAGAGAAGAGGAAGGTCTTGAGTAGTTTCTGGAATTTAAGGAGATCCGGCTGAAGACGGAGGGTGGCAGGGAGGCTCTTCCAGAGGGAGGCCCCTACTGAGGATAAGGATCTCCCTCCAGATCTCTGCTTGGAGAACCGGCTCACTCGCAGAAGGTTGGAGGTAGATGAGCGGAGGGCTCGGGAAGGACAATATTTAGGCAGGCATCATTGCAAATAGGTCGGTCCCTAGCCCCAGAAACCCTTGTGGACAATGCAGAGGGTCTTGAACTTGATCACAACCACGGAGAGTCAGTGGAGGGATTTCAGCACCGGAGATATGAGGTCCCTGGGCTTGAGGCCAAGGAGAAGTCTCATGGTTCTGTTCTGGATGAGTTGCAGGGATGTTGAGAAAGAGGCTGTTGGAACAGTCCAGCCTTGAGAGAACCAGGGCTGTGGAGACAGTGAGCAGCTGGAGGAAGGTGAGAAAAGGAAGAGTACCTCTGAGGAGGTGCAGTTGATAGTTGGACTTTTTAGAAATGTCCGAAATGTGAGTGGTGAAGGAGTGGAGTCGAAGATGACCCCAGGGTTTTGCCCAACACTTCTGTCACAAGAATGCAGCTACCTCTCAACAAAAATATGAATTGTACCTAAACACACATAATGACTTTCTTCGTCTCGCATACCTCCTCTAGGCTACCTCTCTAGACTATCTCCACCTACCCACATGCCAACTAGAAATGGGTGGCTAGCAAGGACTTGGTCACCCTTTCATATCCTTGTGTTGGCTATAATGCACACAGGCATACTAGCACCTCGTTGAATTTCCCATATCTTGGATTTCGGTTACAATGGTGAAAGGCGCTGTACAAATGACGCTTTACATTACATAGCATCGTCCCTCCGTACACTAAGAAAAATATGGTTATCACTGTAATGTGACATACATTTCATACTAGAATCTAGCATCATATGCACCGTTATCAGCGTGTCAAGGCCAATGTTACCACGTGAAGTGTATGAACCCAAATCACCTCTTTGTGTGGACCAGCCCTGTTATTGCAACTTGTCTACAGAGCGAAATCACATTCTTGTGGCACGGGGGTGGATAGGCTGGTGTAGGGCTAGGGGAAAGCCAGGATAGAAGGGGAGAGGGTCAGAGGGAGAATATTTCTTATTTCACCACAGAACAGTGTTCTTCTGGTCGATGGCAGACCGTCCTCAATGATTTTGGATTTTACCTTCATAATTCTTTTCTGATTTGACATGTTACCTTTAGATTTACTTCTCAGTAGGATGTGTTGTGTTGTACTCTTTGTGGTTGTTTTATGGACTTCATTATTCCTGGGAAAACAGCCAGAAATCTCTGATATTCATCTCCATCAGAACCGGGAACTGAGTTTTTATAATGGGTTTGATTTGTGTCTTGGCAAATACAGCTACCTTATCTTCCTGTATCTCTTTGAAGTGCTTGCATAACTCAAGAGTAACAAAACATTTCAAGTTCTTATTGCTATAAATTACTAGTATCGCACTCTCACAGTTTCAAACAAGTATAATGTTTAGTTTCATGTACATACCCTACCATACAAGGTCTGTAGAAGTTTAGTGTGTTACAAAACCCTATTACCAACATTGAAAACCTGTTATTCAACATATAGAGGGCTCCTGCATTGCCATTTTAGTGTTTCATCTTTGCCCAAACTCCAAAGGGGAGACTACTTGCAGTACTCTGCCTGCAAACCTAAATGTCAGGACTGATTGCTTATTTCACACCCAAAGCGAAACCACGTACGATTTTGCCCTGTGTGTTGTACACCTTTCAAGACTTAAACCCACCCAGAAGAGGCTGCTTGATCGATGGTGCAATGGATGGTTAGGAATTCTCTTTAACAGGCCCTTATTACTTCAAAAGTGACTGAATGCAATTGAATTACATAGCTAGATGGAAGGCATAGGGAAGGTGAACACTTAACAGCCACACAGAGTGTGCGAAAGAGGCGAACATGGGACAAAAGGGAAGTCATTGAAGGTAAAAGTTGGAAAGTTGGAACAAGAACATCGAGAGAGAGCAACAGATGTGGAGAGAAAAAAGACAGAGGGGCAGGGAGCACACAGGAGAGATGCACATAGTTTAAAAGGACGTGCCTAGCCCGAGTCAGTCATGGAATGGTGTTCACTGGGGGGGCGGTGAGTTCCAGACAGTAGCTGCACCTCCACCACAAAGCTGAAAAATCAGAGAGTCCACATAAGGACTGGAGAAGCAGGCTCATTGCCAATTATGTTGCGATCTGGGCAGGTAAGTCCCAACGAAGGATGGCCGAGACTGCACATTTTAGGTAAGTCTATTCATATAGGTAATTCTACAGCTACAAGGGGCAACCACAAAGGGAAGCCCACTTCTGCCTGCCAACCAGGCTATCTCCAACTGACACCGTGGGAAAACTGGGTGCCCAAGATTTCAGCAAAACAAGCGGTGATGGCTGGAAGGTTTAGAATTAATCTTAACCTCTGGCATTGCTCTGGGCAACCCTTCAGACCATCGTTCTTCGCTGCAACGCCATTACAGAAGGGGAAAGACCTCAAGATTTCCATCATTCCACAGTTTGTCAAACACTCATGACATCACAGACCTAGTACAGGTACAACAGGACCAGGTTCCCACACTGGATTCAAGCTTGCAGGTGGGATAATGCTTCTTAGGGCCCTTTTGCAGTTGGATGGCAGCTATTTCTACATACATGTGTAGCATCGATCTGCCTGTCCCTGTGCCACTAGACGTTGGCGCATGGACTGTGACCCACTGCGGAACAAGCACTTTCAGAGAAAAGAAAGACGGGCACTAGCTGCAGTGATCTACACCCCGCAGGATGCCAATGCTGTTCTGAGCTTCCTGCTGCCGTCAAATAAAGCGTTTCCCCATGTTGCTATCCACCTGCAATTGCAAGAAAAGGAATGGTGTCTCCACTCAGAAAAAGGCCCAAAGTGCATGACAAGAAGACCTTCACTTACAATACAGAGGAATACGAAGCCATGCTTTATGTCAGGGAAGGCTGCACGCTCCAGTATTACAATACCCTTTTTACATTCCGATTTCTGTACTGCTGGGTTTTTACGTATTTTAAATGTATTTCTGCTCACTTGCATTACCACAGTTTAACAATTCACCGACCCACTAACATTTCCCAAATAACTCGGTAAATTGGGCTGCTAATTTGTCTGGTTTTGCAAGTATTGTAGACATAATCAGATGTATTTTTTTCTTTGCATTAACAAAGCAGTTCACTGACCCAGTACAACAATTCTCAAAAAATTAATTTATAATGCCAATGTGTCTCTAGACACATAATTGGCTTTATTTTTGTAATGCCTTAAAACATATCTATCATAAATTGTTACTTCCTGTAATAACTCCTTTACAAGCGCTTCGATTTCTAACCGGGTCCGTTTTGCACCATACAAAACGCCATAATAATTAAAACCTTTAGGCATTAGGGGAGTACAAAAAGGAAACGCGTTTACTTGCCATTGCTTTTGCTAATTGCACATTACACACTTCTGCATCAAAATAAACTCTGCCCAAACAACATTATGAAGAGGTTAATATTCATTAGACCTATGATACGTTAAGTCACTTGCCTTGTACCATTACATCCATTATTGGATGCGGACAATGTTCTTTGAAAGTCCCACCGAGTTCTAGCAGTTCGCTGGTGTGGTCTGTTGCATTGTTCGGGATACCTTCACGGGCAGCCTGAAGCACCAGGAAGAGTAAGTGTGTGCATTGCATGTTCACGTCTTTCAGAAGGTCGAATCTCTTCAGTCAAATTAAAAGCCACCTGCCTTCAAACTATCCAGGGAAAATGAAGGTGCCTTGTAGCTGGATCTATCCATACTTCCAGGGCAAAATGGCAATTTCCAGGACTTGGCCAGGGTAAGGACAAAGGGTAAATATCATACATGCTGCATACATGATTAAATATCACACATTCTTCATAGATCACATGCACGAAAAGGGTCCATGTAAATTGTGCCGAAGGTTTCTTTATCCATGACACGCTCAACGCATGTGATGAGGAGGCAACAAAAGAAATAGAGTGGGGCAGAGAGGTAAAGTAAGAGTGGCAAATGGGCAGTTAAAGGGTTATGTGTGACTCACGCAGGAAATAAGTGGCAATAAAACAGGAGAGAGCGAGTCTACAGCAAAACGCACAGATCCGAGGATACCTGTGTATGGTCACAGCGTCACTGACTTTTGCCTTCGCTTCGGCGGCTGACCAGTGCGCAGCGCCACCAGGCTTCTTCACACGTGGGCCGTGGCGCGGCTTCTACTACAAAATGGAGCCGTCTGCTGTGTGCCGTGCATGTCTCTTTTTTATATACAGACACACGCAATTAACAGTGTTTTCAATGGTGGATGGGACAGGATGGCCAGGAGTCTCAACGGATTGGCCAGGGGGTCGCAAGCTGATGGTCAGGGGTCGCAGCTGGGACCCCCCCTAAATGATATCCATGTTCTGAGCCTTAAGCCCATCCCTTTAATCTTAAATTAAGTAAACTCACCTGCTTCATTAGTTTCACTGTACCTTGCTGTTGGCCGTTCCTCCACTTCCATTTTAGAAACGGCCATGGAAAGTGAAAAGTTTTCTTTTGTAGAGCTCTCCACATGTTGTCACGGTGGCCATCTTGAATTGGTTTTGTTTCACTTTGCTGAAAAGACGCACACATGTGAGTTTTTTTTCTTTCATTAAAGAACCCCCTTCTAAAAATGCCATTGGCACTCTGGCTGTTTTGCATGGGTCTTAATGGCGATGATAATCTGGGGGTTAGCTGTACCGACTTGCAATGATGCTACTTTGCTTTGGCTGGTGGGATGGTAACAGAAGGTATGGCCCAGTCCTGTATCATTTCCACCAAATTAATCCCGGTTGATTAATAGTAGTTACATTCTAAATCCATTGATTTTAAAAATCCAGGAAGGTTTTCAGAATAACAAACAATCATGCAAATAATCTCTAATGAAATCTTGTGTACATTTTTCTCATACGTAATGGGTATGGATATCCAGACACCTGTCTACAATTTGATATTCGTTCAGGTATGTTGTAAGCTCATAACATCCGGGAACACATTTGTCATGTTTAGACATGAACATACTTAGAGAAAAAGTTATTTATTTTAAACAGGCGTGTGGGAAAATGCAAATGGTATATTTACTGGCATTTGCAAAGTCAAGATATACTATTTTAACTTCGACTTGTTATCTATTGTAACTGAAGTGCTTTGTATTTTTATAAATGCAGTGGGGTTCCATTATGTGTTTCATATGTGCTGTACTAATGGGTCTTTCACCAAATGGCTGTGAATGCTGTGTCCCATCCAGGCGTCAACTGGACACTGGGTGGCATAGATGGCACCCACCCTTGGTGGCCCGGGGACTTTGAAAGACCCCCAGCTACAATAAAATGAGGAACATGCATTGGCAAAGCCAATGGTTTTGGTTTATGTAGAAGTTGCAAGGGCGATAAATTCTGCAGAGTCGTCGCGAAGTCCCTGCCTAAAGTCTCCTCCCAGGTGGCCAGGGAAAGGCAGCCACTAACTGATCCTAAAATGTGATATTTGTCTTCTGTCAAAAGGGAGAATAATTGAATGCCAGAATGTTTAATAGCTTGCTGTCAGATTAAGGCTTCTCTTCTTAGGTCTACCTTCTTTGTCGTTAGTAAAACTTATTATGATCAACATGAGAAGAAAATATTTGAAAAGCAAAACATTAAGGCTTTAAATAAAAACACTTCTTCAAATCTGGAGCATTCATTAATCTTTTCCAAATCCCTTGCTAAAGATAAATTTACTAAAAGGAATGAACTAGTAAACAAGGAAGATTGTACTTGTGGAATAAAAAGAAAGCGGAACATTGGGGACTTCAAGTCCCATAATTCCCAAAGTCCTGGGACGAGGAAGAGTGCATCAGAGACAAACTGCTGTGTGCAGTTAATTGATTCTATTGACCCACACCTGAGAGGGACTGTCAGCTATTTAAGACGGTTAGAGCACGGGCAATTCTCAGTCGCACTGCGCCCAAGAGTGCAATATAGGCATGTGTTGCAAGTAATTGAAGAGAGATGTGGTTATAAGTCTGATGGATTTATTTGCAAAGTAGCCTGACACATGTTTCAAGTCTAAACCGACTCTTCAACCGAGGCTGTAAATGGGAGATGGGACCTCAGATAAATTGAATGAAGGACAGTGCCAGAAAACACTCTCACGGCTTCGCAATTGCAGTAATTTCAGCACAGCAGGAAAAGCCAAAGTGATGTGAAAGGAATCCCCCTCGGGTGCAGGCCAAGAGAAGCAGTGGAGCAGTAGTGGTAGCTGCGATCAGCAGTTGTCGAAAGCAGAAGATGCCGGGACCACTGCTGTTGTGCAGGTGGATTTTGGTCCATAGAGGGTCTTCAGAGTGGAAGCTATGAACTGCAGAGGTGACCGCAGCAGGAAATGGTAGATTGGCTGACCATCCAATGAGAGAGAGAAAGAGAAAGAGACAGACGGACAGACTCTCGCTCTCTTCATTGTTTGCCTACTCGTAGTGGCTGCTTAGCACCAGAGTTTCAAAGGAGCCTGCCTGGCTCCTTTTCTAAGTGGCGTGGGCTTCGAGAAGGCAACCAAGGCAGCCAGGAGTACAGAAATCAAGAGAAGAAGCAGAGGCAGCATTGTGCACGGATGCATGTTGAGAAACCAGTGAATTTGCTTCTGCTAGGAAACCCCAGAACGCTCCGGAACCGAACTTTGGCCTCTAATGATACTTTTGAATGCTGAACGAACGATTGAAAAAAGGTTGTCCGTCCAATATTATCACTTTGAAGGAAAGACAGGTTACAAACATTATTGCCAGAGTGAAAAGGGAATAATTTTGTATCCAGAACTGCAATATTTAAGAAAGCCCAAAACAACCATCACCACAGTAAAGCTGGGGCAATACTTTGGCAACATATAACCAGTCTTGGCAATTTATTCAGAGAACGTTGTTGCAGGGGAATGGTAACACATTTTCCCAAAGTGAGTAAGCGGCAATAGGTACGCCACCCACCAAGCATTGCCTAAGCCAAAGGCAGGCAAGAGGGATAAAGGAACATTCTAATCAGTTGTTTGATGTGGAAGTAGGAGATAGAGTGGCAGGAGAGAAATCTTCCCTGTAAAAAGGAAGAGAAATTCATAACATGCATTGCCTGCAGCAAACACCTCGATGGAATGAGCAGCACCAATGCATATTGTGAATTTACAGTAGGAAATGTGCGTTTTTAGCGTTGTTGAAAGTCAGACTTTACTAAAAGTTGTGAAGCCAACCAAACCTGTAGTGTAGTAGTGTTAGGTTTTTTTGTCCTGGCAGTGGAGCATACCAGGATAGGGAATACTAGTGCTAGTCCTGGCAGGTTAGTAAACCAGGAAGAAAAGTATTGCATTGTGGTTGAAGGTTGTAAGGTGGCAATGCCACTATTGTGTTTTGATTCATGGAAAAGCCACCCTGACAGAGACATCATTGTAAAACAAGAAGTGTTGAACTGTTTGTTCTAAGGAGGAGTTATCTTTACAAGTGTTGATTAATTGTTTGAAGACAGACGAAGACTTTACTTTTCATTTTGTGGAAACTTCAAGTATAGAGTAAAATACTTTTTGGTTTAAGAAGAACATTGTTAACACAACTTGACAATAGACAAAAAAGAGGAACTTTCCTTGTGGAGAACATGGATTTGCACCTTCTCATATTTTCTCTGTATGTATAAGTGTGAGGCCAAATTTCCTTTGTTAGTGTTTTCCTTTGATAGGCAGCAAAATCCTCTTTAGGTTAGCCATAGTGAGGCATTTATCACACCATTTTGAGTTAATAAAATGGCTACTTGTGAAAAACCTTTATCAAGTTGTCTGTCGCATTTCTGACTACTCACACCAGGCACTGCTGTTAGATGCCCAGGTAATCGCACCATTGTGCGCTTGCCACCATCAATGGCCAGTTAATACCACTTTCCCATGCCTACACAAAAGCCCAAACTATTGGCTTTGGGAGTGCTTGTTTGTAGTGTATTCTAGTTAAAGTACATGATGTGTTTGATTGAAGTACATATATTTTATAGAACCTTGATTAGACATTCCTTTTTTTGGACTGTTCTACTTTGCCCTTTGGGTTGCTACTGGACCACATTCACACCCCTCTTGGGAGTTTAGCCTTCCCTCTGCCCACGTTACCACAAAAGGCAAAGCAGGTATATTAACTGTGCCTGTTTTACCTTTGGTGGCTCTTGGTTTGTAGAGGTGTGAGGGCTGAGTGGGTGCTTTAGACCCTACTCACCCTTGTACTTCTGCAGGGCAGAAGTCAGTTAATCACAGGAACATCGTATTGGCACCTACACACAGTGGTCCTACACTACCGCTCAGTTGAAATTTGCATTTGTCTGACTTTTCGTAATCAAGGCATCAGGATGGTGCAATTTCTTCCAAAGTATAGCTGGTCTCTGATATTGAACATATCGTCCAAGTTAATTGGGCAGGAAAACAATAAATCTGGAAGCCATTTGCAAAGGTCAAGACTATATTAAAGCAGCATTGGGAAACTGCAGTGCAGAGTGCACCATAGAGCATGTGTATTTATTTAGGTCTTCACATTTCTAAAGCCTGATGGTACTGTACATTTATGCGAGAAATCACCACTACTTGCCTAAAATGTTACAGACAAATGTTGCTTCCCCTTATTTGAAAAGAAACCATTTTGTACGAGAAGGGAGCAAGGTAGTCGGAATGGGAATTCTTGACGTTTTCACAATGCTTTTAGGCCACTGTATGTACTTTCTTATCTGCAGCTATCCCGACTTTGTGTATCATCCCGTGGGCCTACCTATCACAATCAAAAGGTGAAACGCCAGAGTTCTTACCCCTCATTGTGAACACACAAATTAATTTCTTTCCTCCCCTTCTCTGGTCGTTGTGGATTGAGGCAGCTTTTTTTTCTGAGAGTGACTACACTCATCAAAGTGGTTGGCTTCTACGCTTCACTGCATCCCTGCGTCCCTGCATGGACTCAGACCCCCAGAGAAAAATTGTGCATGTTTACTAGTCCTAAAATGCATGTCGACAGTTCAGAGCAGCTGATAATATTTTAAAAAGCACGTGCAGCACACTCGGCACCTGGCTCTCCCCTCCTCCCTCCCCAACCCCCACTCCCACAGCTTCCTGGTTTCCCTTTCCCCACCTCCTGCTCCACCCCCGACCTGATTGGTGCTCTGCAGAGACACCTCAGGGCAGCCCTCTGCCTGGCAGCCCTGTGGATAAGGGCCCCAAGGCAAAGGGCGGCTCCAACAGAGGCAGCTCCAGAACGTGCCTGCGGGTGTCAGCTGAGGAAGCCAGTGAAGCCAACCGCGCACTACCATACCAAAAACAGACTGCCAGGCAAGCACCACTTGCAACACTCCTGCTTAGATAGAATTGTGACCTTCAACATAAGTCTATTCGAGACAGGATTGTGGTTTCTGCCTTGCATCACATCTAGGCATATTTGTGCATTTTGGCTAGTTCCACACTTACATAGAATTTCGAGTGTTAGTAAGTATTACATTGAATAGAGTTGTGAATATAGGCCTGCATCGCATCTAGAGAGAAATGTGAATGTTGGTATGTCCCCAACATTGAGATGAAATTGTGACTGATGGCTTGTGCCACTCTTAGATAGAATTGTGAACATTGGCCTGCGTCGCATCTAAATACGATCGTGAATATCAGCATTCAGGACTGAATTGTGAATGTTAGCATGTGCCTCACTTAGATGGAATCGTTAACATTTCCTTGAGTCGCACCTGGACAGACCTGTGAATGTTAGCAAGTGCCACACTTGGTTAGAATTGGGAAGGCTAGCAGGTGCCACATTTAGATAGAATTGTGAATATTAGCCTCTGCCAGACCCGGATAAAACTGTGAATGATAGCAAGCACCACACTTAGACAGAATTGCAAAGGTTGGGTGTGCACACTTCTGAGTGTGCCACACTTACATGTGATAGCAAACATTAGCCTACACCGCATCTAGATGGGTCTGTGAAGGTCAGCTTCGAGACATGTAACCCAGTAACTAAAAAAAGCTCAAACTCTGCATACCTGAATCCTACGCAACCACCTATCGCACAACAAGATGCACGCACTTCAACATACCGCAACAAAAGACATAAGCCACACCAACAGCACACGAGGCCTGACTTCAATCCGATATTCACACCAAAGCTCAGCGCACGGGGCATACCGAACTGAAGCCACCAACAGGACACCACTTCTCCCACTATCCTACTCCCTCTTTACCTTACTAACCCAACCGCCTTCTCATGTACAGATCTTCCTGTGGACCAATTCTGTTGCCGACGGTGCTCTATACAAATACCTTTAACATTAACATGTGCTCGTTCTCATTTCCCACCAGCGGCTGTGCCAACGGAGGGCTGCCCCTCAGTTATAGTGGCCCCTCAGTTATAGTGA
This sequence comes from Ambystoma mexicanum, assembly GCF_040938575.1. NCBI lineage: Eukaryota > Metazoa > Chordata > Amphibia > Caudata > Ambystomatidae > Ambystoma > Ambystoma mexicanum. The sequence goes on along the minus strand of NC_090934.1, from coordinate 1,107,377,636 downwards.
CAGGCAATGCATACTGGCAATGTGCCCATTAGCATGATGTTATTTATATAGTGCTGCTTTCACCACTGCAACCTGTCTCTTTTCTGAATCGTAATTGTCCTGCTCTTCAGACCCACCCCTCAACACCTTCCCTTTAGCACTCCATCCAGCTCCCTACCGTGCCTTCCTTTTCCCTCTTCTGTTCAGGCTGCCATCGCCTTCATCTTTCTCTCCCATGCCCTCTTCCCGACAGCAACTACTCTGGACTTTATTTTCCAACACCCTGCTCGTGTTCGCTTGGTGCTAGATGTCCCCTCTCTCACGTGATCCCTGTGAGTTGCTCTTTGACCCGTTTCACTCCTGATGTCATCGTTCTCTTTTATATCTATCTTGTTGTGCTGTCACGTCTTAAACAAGTTCACACTTGCCAACTTTCTGTGACAAAAAAGATGTAGGATTTTTCAAGTTTCAAAAATAATACTTAGTTTAACAATGACATTGCAGGAAAATACAAAACTTACATTGTTGGCACCACTGGAGCATTCTAAATTACCAAACCCATCAAACAGCACAACATGGAAAGATGTTCAAATGTTTAAAATGTATAATTCTGAATGGTACGTAAACACTGAATTCAATTACCTAACTCTACAAAAGGGAATCGGCTGGTAGGCAACGCTTGCCTTTGCTCTGTAGCGGCAAACCGGGCAGTACATATTTATACCTGCAGTGAAAGTTGAACACTGAACGACATGTAGACTGCTACCCTCCTCAGTGTGATAGGTAGATGCTGTGTGATGGTGGTATGCTCCGACACTTGACTTTACTGGTGGTTCACCCAAGGCCTGTCCCAGCAAGAGTGCAGGGCAGAGTCCCGAGCTGTCAGGTCAGTGGATTGGCCTGAGCCCATCACTCAAAGTAATCATTTACCCGCCCACCGTACATACAGACTAATGCGTTGCACGCTTTGTCCTGTGCCTGGTCTCAAGCAGCCTGCCTTGGAGTCACATAAATTACCTTCCACTTTAAAAATCAGTAGGATCTGTCGCCCAAATCTGTAGGCAGTAGGACTGCTTAAAAAGCAGTAGCCTACTGCATAAATTGGTAGGGTTGGAAAGTATGTAAGTTGCATGGATCACCCACAGCTTGTAAAAAGCCAAACCTATTTTATTAATGGTGTTGTCTTTTTATAGGATTATTTTTTCAGTCGGTTTACATTTATAATGGTCTGTGCCGTCTTTATTGTGGGCCTGTATGTATCCTCGTTTTGGGCCTCTAAGCTCACTCAGTTTACAAACACGTTCATCAGATATTCCCTTCATTGCTGGTCTTTAACAGAATCGAGACTCCATGCGCAGTAAGCAGGGGTAATCTTCAATCTATGTCGAGACTGGAGGCGAGCATTGTGCTTGTTCAAAGCTTCCCATTACATTTATTGCCAATCCTTCAATCAGCTTCAAATAAAATGTCTTAAAAGTAGTATCACTGGCCCAATCTGCTGCTTGTATAATATCTTGCAGAGTTATCCCTGCTGAAAATGCTTTTGATGGCATATCTCCTCTCACAGAGAGTGCCCAATATTTCTTCTAGTCGATGCCTTCTAGCTGCATCACTTCTCACACCCACCTGGCTATTGTAGCTGTGCCTACTGCTTGGAAAGGTTTCCTGCACGCTTTGAGCAACTGGGTGGTACCGGCTGGTCTAAACTCTGACGTCCTACTCTCGTGTTCTTTAATACACGCTGCTACACACCATTTTGGGGTATTTGGTAGATGGGGGTAATGAATAGTCGTGGAATTCGACTTTGTTCTCTTGACTATCGTAAATGTAACTCCTTCTGGTCCAAGCACTTTCCTGTGTACTTCCAACGCTCTGACGTCTGCCAATTGCTTGCAAGACACTAGACACAAAAGCATGGCTAATTTACCTGATAATTGCTTCGACAGATAGTTATTCGCTGGCCAACTCGCCAGCAGCTGTAGTACTACTGTTACATCCCACAACTGCAGGTATCTCGGCTCCGGGGGCACTTTAAATCGTGCTGCTTTAATGAGCTGAATCACTGCTGTATGTACTTCTGCTGGGGCTCCTTCAATGTGAAGGTGACCTGTGGACTCCTATGGTCCTGAAAGCTTTACCATCCTGTAAAAGGTGTGCCAGAAAATTTTAAATCTCTACCACAGGTGCTGAAATGGAATTAATATTTCTCCCTCTGCACCAGGTTGACCACTTGTACCAAGCTGTGTCTTAGCTCCTCCTTGTGGATGGAGCCCATGATTCAGCAATTAGTTTGGCAGATTGAGCCAAAATGCTTCGCAGTTCCCAACGTCTCCCGATATCCTGCACGCTAGTAGCGGGAGAGTCTCTTTCACTCTGAGGATGAAATGACCCAGCTGCATCCGTGAGCAACTGTTCCCCGTCTGGAGGTATTTGCGGGAAATGTGTGGCAAGCTCCATCAGGGTCGGGAAACACACTTATGATTTCCACATAGGAGCTACTAGCACCAGCTCTGCTTTCTCTCTCTGCCACTTCGCTAGCACTCTGCTCAGCATCATGAAGGGGGAAAGGCATAATGTACTTTCCCTGACCAATCTTTCAGGAAAACGTCTGCCCCTAGCGCGGTTGGGTCTAACCTCCAGCTGAAATAGTTTCTCATCTGGGCGTTGAGCCACGATGGAAACGTCGGTGTGAACTGGCCCCCAGAGGTGATCCAGTCGGAATATTTCCGTGCTCCGCTGCCAACCGCTGGAGTCCGACAGATATCGGGAGTTCCAGTCTGCTATCACGTGGAGTGTCCCTGGCAGATATTCTGCTGTAACAGACGTCCCTGACTGCAGGCAAAAGTGCCAGAAGTCTTTTGCCAGCTCCGCTAGCAGTTCGGATTTGATACCTCCCAGATGATTGATGTAGCTGACTGCCGATATATTGTCCATTTTGAGAAGGACACAGGAGCTGACTTTCCCTTTCGTGAAAGCTCTGATCGCGAAGGAGCCCGCTAGCAGCTCCAAGCAGTTTATGTGGAGACGCAGCTCCTCTGCGCTCCATTTCCCTCCTGTCTCCAGGGATCCATATCTTGCGCCCCGGCCTACGTGGCTGGAGTCGAATTCTATTATCAAATCAGGCCAATCTCCGAATATGGCACGTTTGTTACAGGCGTCCATATTCAACCACCATTCTAGCTCTGTGATGGACTCTTGGTCTAGGGGAACTAGTTGGTGAGAGCTCAGACCCTGTTGAAAATGTTTGATCTTCAGCCTTTGGAGGGCTCGGTAATATAGGGGGCCTGGAAATATAGCTTGGATGGATGATACTAATAGTCCTAAGATTCTCACTAGGACTCTGAGCATCACTGTCGGCTTGCTCAGACAGTCCCTGATCTCTTTTTTGATGTCGCTGATCTTTCGGATTAGTAATTATAGTGTTGCCTTCTAGGTATCTAGACCTAACCTAAGACGTCTAGCCTCTGTGCTGGTGTTGTCTGACTTCTCTGTTCACTAGGAACCCCAGCTATAAGAGGAGTTCTTTTATCCATACAGTCGGATATATCGGCATCTCCCGCTCTTCGGCTAGTAGCAGCGGGTTGTCTAGGTATATTCTCATCCATACCCCTTTCTCTCTGATCGCTGCTGCAACTGGTTTCATAAGCTTGGTGAAAGCGCAAGGCGCTGACGCTAGCCTGAAGGGCATTGTCTTGAATTGCCAGGACTTGCCGTCCCAGCGGAAGGCTAGAAATGTCCCGAATTCTGTCTGCACTGGCACCGTGAGATTGAGATCTTTCAGATCTATCCTTGTTAACCAGTCTCCTCCTCTTAGGGTGCACCTCAGTTGATGTATTTCCTCCATCTTGAAGTGGCGGTATGCAATCCAACTGTTCAGATTTCTTAGGCGTACTTTCTCTTTTATGTGCATAGAAACATATTTCTTACAAATCTCTGGGTTGCCTTGCATCTCTCTATTGCTCCCTTCTGTTCATGCCGTCTCCGTTCGCAGTGCAAACTCTCTTGCTCTGCTTGAGACAAATGTATTGCATGTGGCCAGCTCTCTTGAGCCGGCTCCTGCACGAATTCTAACTGCAGCCCTCTGTTTTTAATACTCATGCATCGCTGGAAAGCGCACGCCAGCTCTGCGCTGTCTCCCGCTCCTCCCACCGGTGGGTACAAGGGAATTCTCACCTGTGGTGAAGCTTTGGCGTCTGCTTCCGAAACGCCCTCTGCTGGGGAAAAAGGAATCGTGCTGCTTGTTCTCCCAGTATTGGGCTCGGCTGTTTTTGTGAGGTCTCCTATTTCAGTGGAATCGACCACTGCTCGACCTTGATAGCGGCCACTCCCGGCAAAAACCCTGCCAGGGAAGATCGTTCGGAGTGCTGCTTGTGCTTTTTCTAGTGATGTGTAGGTGCCAACAAATCTTCCCATTTCCTTGCCAAAGTTTTCTCCGAAGAGGAGGCCTTGTGCTGCTTTCCCCGCTTCGTATGAGGCCAGATCTCCCAGCTTCCTATCAATTTTAAGCAGGAGCCCTCTCCTCCTCACCGAGGAGATGGTGCAATTTACATTCCCCAGAGGGCAAACTGCTCTCTCAGGCCAATTTTCTAGGGCCTCTGGGTCTACTTCCTCTCCAGTGTGACTAGCTCTCTTGGTCAGGTACATTATTTTGGCCAGCGCCCCTGTGAGGTCGAGCAGCTTCTCTTGGCATCTCCTCCATGACCGGTCTATGTCATGCATGGGTCTTTGTTAGTCTTCTTCTTTTGGGTCTAGCTCTGGTGTTTCTACTACTTTGCTCGGTAGGTTTGGATGCGGACACTCTGCTCTCATGCGCTGCCGTACTTCTTTGTCCAGCGCTTTCCGTAGTCTTACTGTCCTATATTTAGTGACCCTAGGGGAGAGCTGCCAATCTGAGGATATGGGTTGCCTACTGTCCTCCGGCTCAAACATGTCCATTCTCTCCCCTTGGTCATCCTCTAGAGGTTTCGCCTTGCGTGCTCTTTTACCTCCTCTGGGAACTTCCCAGTCTTCAGTTTTCTCTTTTTCCACCTGGGAAGATAGATTAGCTTCCATCGGTTCCTCTTCCGAGTCTGAGTCATCATTTCCCATATTGTCTTCCCCTGGGCAGGGGATCATGAGGCTTGGCACTGCCGACTTCTACATGAAAGCTTCTTTCCGCTTTGTAAATGCATCGACTGCCTTCTTATCCGCCCCATAAATACGACCTGGGAGTCGGCCTAGGGTTTCTCCCTTTAAGTCCTCTCTGTGAGGTCTCTGTTGGTGTGCTGCCAGTAATTATGGTGCTTTCATGGGGCTGAAGGAGGATGGATTCCAGTGTTGCCAGCCTGTCCTGTCAACGAGCTTCCTAGTACCTCTTTAAAGCTGGAGGCCAGGTCTAGTGATTGATCCTCCTGATTCCATTCAAACTCGTACATATCTGCTGGGTGCTTTGTGCCTCTTACCTGTACTTGCAGGTGTCTTGCGCATGCCCACTGCTTCGTTGAGTCTGATGTTTTAAACGGTATGGCATTTTTTTTTATTTTTATGTGGCTAGCACCTTCTTCAGTTTTATTGGCTCTCTGAGTTCTCCCATTATACTTCTGTGGGCTTCAAGCTTTTTGAAATGACACTTCCCTGTGTCTGCTGCTTCGAGCAGACAGCCTATTCTGGGCTGACAATGCGGCCTTCCGACATGTTCTGCTCGTGTACAGTACTTTCAGCTGCTTATTTGTAATAATTGGAAATCACTGCCAGCCCAGCTTCAGTGCTTCTCTCCGTGGGCAATTTGTCTCTGAAAAAGTGGATATTCCGGTTCTCGGACGTCTTGTGAGAACTGCAATGGCTCCTCCTACTCAAAGGGGGGGCATCATGCTCCTCTCGCGATTGGCTCTGCCTCTCCAAAGGTGGGGGGAACGGAGCGCCTATTTTGGCGGTGAGGGAGAGCGAGCCCCCAGGAGTGGCGGGTATGCGACACGGGGCTCACTTCCCTCACACCGCTCATTTCGATTGATGTAATGTCTGTGAAAATACTAAATACGAGGGATCATATAAGTCGCCGCGCCCTGCCTCATGCAATGCGTTGCGCACCTGTTCTACAATACACTGTAATCCGTATAACAGTCAAATCTGTTATTTAGTATATCTCGCCTAAGTCACTCGTACACATTCTCAGAGTGAATCCCAGCTTCCTGAAACGTGCCCGCTCACATTTAAATCAAATATAACACAATTCTCAAGCACTGAGGAAAAAGGGTACTTATCAGATTCAGAGCAGGAAAAGAAGAGGAGGCCCCAGGAAGACAGTGGTACATGGACTGGGTGGATACTAACAAGGACTACAGAGACAGTGGGAGTTGTAGTTTGAGGAACGAAAAAGAGAAAAGGGAATCGTAGGACCTTTTTTCCGTTTTTCTTTTTTTTTCTTTTTCTTTTCTTTTTTCCCTTCGTTTTGTTGAAACTGCTGTGGAGTAGGTGTTAATAAAGAAGTTGAAGCATAATGGTCGCCTCCAGTCTTGACATAGAATAGAACTATACCTTAAGCTCTGTTTTTTTTACAAATGGGGAAGGTGTGCGTTTACCTGCAATGTGCTTTGAAAACGTTCCCCTCATTTAATTCAGGCCTGTGGATTTAGCGCTCTGTGGCTGGATTAGCAAAGCCCTCGAAGTTGATGGGAGGTGAAGGTTTTGTTGTGCGATAGAAACGGAGCTGAATTTATTGCTGCACCTGCCAACATCACTAGTGCCTTTCTCGGGGAAAGCTGTTTTGACTTTGGGATTCGTGGAATCGCCACATTTCGTCAATTTCAAGCCATTGTCAGTGCCCATGCGTGTAGGGACCTTCCTGCATCGTTGGTTTACCCAAGGCTCTGGATACACAGTGCACATGTAATTCTGTTGTAAGCCTTTGGGTAATAATTACTACTTAATTACCTTTTTTAAGCATTTGTATACTTTCACTTTGTCTAAAGGAAATGCCTCAACCATTTTAAGATTGCATGTCCTGGTGTCTTTGTAGGAACCTTACTGTTGCGGATGTAATGCCAGTTGGGCAGATGCATAACAACATACGTGCGATGCGTCAGCCTCCTGTTGCAATGCTCGGTGGTTTTGGCTGTCTGCCTTCGGTGATTTTTTAAGAACCCTCGGTTTTTTGGATGTATTATTTGACACGGTGTTTGACATTTCTATGGAATGATTGAAAGTATTTATAACATCTTTTCTTTATTTTTTGTGGCCCTCATTTTGGAACTCTGACTTAGCTTCTATTCAGTAAACCCAATGTGAGCTACTGGACAGAACAAGTAACCGATGTACTTTCTCAGTTCTTTGTTCTAACATGCCGAGAATAGCCGTAAGAACAAGGTGCTCCCAACAGGGAATGTTCATTGAAGGAAGATTAAACAGTAAAGATTTTAAAAGATGACAAATTAACGAAATGCATTATTTTTCTTTTTAGAACAGGAAATGTAGTTTTGCTAGGCTCTTGTACTATTAACCAGATATCTCCTCGCCCCCAGCTAAACTCTTAACCCTTTCTTTCGCCCATATCCATTTCCACCCAAAGCGTACTCCCAAGCACCCTTCCAGCCCTCTTTGGTCCCCAACACCTGCTCCAAATTATGGTGCTCCTGGACTTAAGGCGTTTTCCTTTTGTTAAAGATTAGGTTCTTTTTGCTTTATTCATGTTACGTTCCTTTTGAGTAAGAGCTAGTTTTTACCACTACACTTTTACTGCCTTCATTTTTCTGTATTGTTAATTTTTCCATAGTTCTTTTGACTGTGTACAGTCCTTCCATGTCCCATCCAGAGCAAGGCATAAGCTTTTACATACTGAGTCTGTTCTCAGGCGGATGCCCTTTCGAATATGCGATTTCTCTTCGCACCACAGTACATTTCTGGCACCATGGATTTAATTGCCTAAGAATTGCAATGTGATGTGGTTGGGTTGCGAAAGAAAGTTTACAAAACGTATTGCGCAAATGTCCAAGAAGAACCGTAAGAAGCATTTAGAACCTTTGCAGATAAGGATACTGAGGCAGCAAGCAGAGGCTATGCTGGGGGGGGTTAAGGGGACTATAGCCCCTGGCCTTTTGGTTATTGCCCCAGATAGAATCTTAGGAGCTACAACCAAAAAGCTAGCTAGCCCCCAGTCCCAAAGGTTCCGACATCAGCATAGCCCCGGGTCTTTTCCAGACCTCGCGACACCCCTGGCAGCAATAACTGCGATCAGACAGAATTGTGCTTTACGTGGGTCTAGTTGGTGGTGTGTACATGTGTTTCATTGTGCATGTTTCGATAGATTTGTGGGCATTCTGACTGCAGGTTCCGTGCATGGTGGAACTGTGAGATGTCCATGATGAATATACTTCATCTGCGTTCCACATTCCCAATATTCATTCTGTATGCTACAATGTCTACACCCTGTGCCAGGGTAGTCCGGCAGTTACTGAGAAATGAGGACCACTCGTTCTCGCTCCTTTTCAAAAAGCGATGGACCATGTGTGCTTTTTCAAAACCTTTTACGTTTTGCAATGATTGATCGTTGTCCACTCTTTTTGATTTGGCAACACCCCAGCAACATGCCATATTTTGTTGATGAAAAGAAATTGCTAATTTTCAGGTTCAGCATACCCCGAAAACGCTGAATCTAATGAGATTTGGAAATGCTTCCCAAACCAGAGTTAAATTGATCTTTCAAATCAAACTAATAGCGCCCTGGCAGTTTACCCTATGCAGGACATCATCAGTTTCTACTACTGAATACCCAGTTCACGAATTGGATTAAAAGTAGACACCAATGTTGCTCATCATAATATGTACTTGGTAATCTTCAAAACTTTCATGAACATAACTTTGTCGCAACCAGTTCCATATGTGTGTGCTTTATCATCAGGGCTGGACTAACCCACCGGGACCTTTCTCTGGTAGGCCTCGGGGCATAGGGCATCTTTGGGTCATCTAGCGCGGAACTGCGGAAGGATACATATGAGAACGAACACATCCAGCCAGCCTGATTGTCATCAATGATAGTCATCAAATTGGCTGGCTGCGCATTTCTCTTCTTCCTAGGGCTGACGTCGGGCTGGAAGTGGCGCATATGCATTTTGAGGCTGGGGCACCGCCAGGGAACCGCACATGCCAGGATGCAGGCAGCACTGGTGTGTGTTGGTTCGCTCACATCACGTGATGCACTGCACACACTGCGCAGGTGAAGGGCTGTGGGCAGCGAGGCGGGCAACCTCAGTCTCGGTGCTCTTCTCTGACTGTTGAATCGGACGACTGGCGGGTGGCGAGACTGGCGAGGTAAGTGGAGCATTGGCAGCATTTTCACTCTGGTGCGGAGCGCGATTGAATAGTGGCTTGGTGCTGGTGGGCAGGGGTGCATGGTGTTGGACTCCACTCGGGACACGGACGGTGGGGAAGAGGGGTGGGTGGGTTTACTTACCTCTGTGCCGGTGGGCACCGCAAGTTGGTGGTTGTAAATTACTTTGAGTCCAATTGTCTTGGGCCTTTCTTTTCATATTTCCAAAGGGACGAAGCCTACGCACAAAGCCAGTCACATCTGCGGCTGGCCGCTCTATTGTGTTGGGATCGGCAGAGCGAGCTTTCTCGGTGCAGGTGGTGGTACAATGGCAAGTGTACTGGGAACGTGTACACGTCTCCCTCGCCTGGGGCAGGTTGTCCCCTTTGTGCCAGCTTTCTCGCCTCCTTACAGGCCTCGGCACAGAACGTGAACTCTGCCTGCCCGTCTGCCAGGGGCCCTGTGTTTAAATGGGAATACCGGTGGCACCTGGTGCTTCCCAACAGCCTTACTCCGTGTTGGCAGGACCCTGTTTCAATGGAGGCGACACAAAGGCCGTGAATTCCCCAACACAGTTCGGTGGTCTGCTACAGGCTCAAAGCTTAGCTGACTTGTAGACTGACCATGGTAGTTTGGTGGTGTGTTGGACTAGGACAAGGAAGTGTCTCGATCACCAAAACAAATCTAACTGTATTGAAATGTTGCAACAAACCGCAGTCGGGTCACATTTTTTAAACCAGTGGCAAATGGTGCATTTTAAAGCATCCTCGGCTAGTGCCAGGAAGTGGTTGAATCCACCACCAGCCATACAGTGTGGTAACCCACCCAGCTGGCCAGCACTGGTATTTCTAGAACTGTTCTAAAGGCTTCTTGGAGCCAGGTCACCATCTAGGGTGCACCAAGGATCTGTAACCACGCCCTTACAGGCAGGTGGTGCACTGGGAAGGGTCCAGTAAGATCACATGTTGCAGTGATATAGCTCGTCACGCCGGATTCTGCCACTTAAGCACTGTAAAACTAGGCGCTCCACTATTAACTAATTTAAGGGTGTTCAGTTTAGTGAGTGGAGATCTTACCCACGTTGGGAAGAAGATTAGCTCAGGCCAGGGGGGTGAATATCTACTGCAGTATTCTGCAAGTACTCTGCTGGTGACTGGTTCCTCCCTGCCCAGCCTTTCACCCTTCTGAGCGCAAAAAATGCGTGCCACTCACTCGGAGCATAGTAAGACCTGCTATGAAATCGCCAAGCATTTCAATAGGTTGTGTGTCTATATAATTTGTCAGTGTTATTGGTATTTAGCTCGATCACTAAATATTGCCCCCGACTGCATCCGAAATGACCACATGTTATTGTTTTGTGCTTTGGTTGTGGAGCGATGTCACGTTTTCTGCCTACAACCAAAAAATGATATGAATGTTTGAGAATTTATAATAACCACTGGCCGTGTCTGGGGAAACCGCCCATCTGTTGTCTATGTGCAACTTGAAACTGAAAGCGCTACTATTGGAGATGGGTCTTTACATATTTCTTTGTTTGCATTTTTTTGGTCATGCATACGTTCTGTAAGGGCGGGGCTAGTTCCTGAAATGCAGCTTTGTGTGTTGCAGTGCTGTGAATGGTTGGGATACTAGCGTTTACAAGCAGCAGTGAACTGCAAGGCACCTTTCGGCCCTGAGGCGAATGTACACATTGGATTTCCGGAGGGGCTTGTGAAGGGAGAGACGAGATTGCCCCCTGATCTGCTTGTACTTGCCTGGCTTAGCGGGTGATCAGTCAGTTCCAGCAGACTGGCCACACAGTCGCCTGGATCATGGTCTGCTGGCCCCTTGTGTGCAGTGCTGTGTCCTCGATCCATTCGGCGTCTTGGAATGGCTCTGAACTGAATAGCCAATCTAGCATTCTCAGGGTCAACTTGACGTGATCGGTGGGACATGGTTCCAAGGTGACAGGGAGATTGTGACGGTGGACCCTTTGGCGTTTGCCAATTTGGGATTAGGACATAGTTTCCCTGGGAATGTGATTTGAACCCCGACCAAACCTGTATATCCCCACACATGCGGTCTTCAGCAAAGAGCCAGCTTGAGTGCTCAATAAATACCATACTAATGACCCCTGTTTCTTCCTATATAGCATCACTAAATGCAGGGTGACTTTCCGAAGTATGCCCCAACTGCCCGGGGCGGCGCAATAATTGTGTTGGACTGTCTTTGCCACGAGCCGGCGGTACCACTGTATATAGGAAGGCAGTTCATGTGTTTGGATAGTTTGTGTTTCTGCATGCATTTATGCAGGTCCCTTTGGGATCCTCTGAGACTGTGCAGGTTTTTCCTTCTATTCAACCGCAATGACCGCTGACCGCACACACACTGTTCCTGTTAGTGTTTTTGCTTTTGGACATTTCTATATATTGCCATAGAATTAGGAATAGTTCTATGGAGCACTGCCCAAGCAGGCTTTACGTTTCTGAACAACAAAACAGCCCTTTCGCCCACCCTTGCCCCTTACGCCCACCCTTGCCCCTCTCGTCGTCTCTCTCGCCCCCCCTGTGCCCCTTGTGCCTCTCGCCCCCTTGTGCCTCTCGCCCCCTTGTGCCTCTCGCCCCCCCTTGTGCCTCTCGCCCCTCTCGCCCCCCCTTGTGCCTCTCGCCCCTCTCGCCCCCCCTTGTGCCTCTCGCCCCCCCTTGTGCCTCTCGCCCCTCTCGCCCCCCCCTTGTGCCTCTCGCCCCTCTCGCCCCCCCTTGTGCCTCTCGCCCCTCTCGCCCCCCCTTGTGCCTCTCACCCCTCTCGCCCCCCCCCTTGTGCCTCTCACCCCTCTCGCCCCCCCCCTTGTGCCTCTCGCCCCTCTCGGCCCCCCCTTGTGCCTCTCGCCCCTCTCGGCCCCCCCTTGTGCCTCTCGCCCCTCTCGGCCCCCCCTTGTGCCTCATGCCCCTCTCGGCCCCCCCTTGTGCCTCATGCCCCTCTCGGCCCCCCCTTGTGCCTCATGCCCCTCTCGGCCCCCCCTTGTGCCTCATGCCCCTCTCGGGCCCCCCTTTGTGCCTCATGCCCCTCTCGGGCCCCCCTTTGTGCCTCATGCCCCTCTCGGGCCCCCCTTTGTGCCTCATGCCCCTCTCGGGCCCCCCCTTGTGCCTCATGCCCCTCTTGGCCGCCCCCCCTTGTGCCTCATGCCCCTCTTGGCCGCCCCCCCTGTGCCTCATGCCCCTCTCGGGCCCCCCCTTGTGCCTCATGCCCCTCTCGGGCCCCCCCTTGTGCCTCATGCCCCTCTCGGGGCCCCCCCTTGTGCCTCATGCCCCTCTCGGGCCCCCCCTTGTGCCTCATGCCCCTCTCGACCCCCCCTTGTGCCTCATGCCCCTCTCGACCCCCCCTTGTGCCTCATGCCCCTCTCGACCCCCCCTTGTGCCTCATGCCCCTCTCGGCCCCCCCTGTGCCTCATGCCCCTCTCGGCCCCCCCTGTGCCTCATGCCCCTCTCGGCCCCCCCCTGTGCCTCATGCCCCTCTCGGCCCCCCCTTGTGCCTCATGCCCCTCTCGGCCCCCCCTTGTGCCTCATGCCCCTCTCGGCCCCCCCTTGTGCCTCATGCCCCTCTCGGCCCCCCCTTGTGCCTCATGCCCCTCTCGGCCCCCCCCTTGTGCCTCATGCCCCTCTCGGCCCCCCCTTGTGCCTCATGCCCCTCTCAGCCCCCCCCTGTGCCTCATGCCCCTCTCGGCCCCCCTTGTGCCTCATGCCCCTCTCGGCCCCCCCTTGTGCCTCATGCCCCTCTCGGCCCCCCCTTGTGCCTCATGCCCCTCTCGGCCCCCCCTTGTGCCTCATGCCCCTCTCGGCCCCCCCCTTGTGCCTCATGCCCCTCTCGGCCCCCCCTTGTGCCTCATGCCCCTCTCGGCCCCCCCTTGTGCCTCATGCCCCTCTCGGCCCCCCCTTGTGCCTCATGCCCCTCTCGGCCCCCCCCCTTGTGCCTCATGCCCCTCTCGGCCCCCCCCTTGTGCCTCATGCCCCTCTCGGCCCCCCCCCCTTGTGCCTCATGCCCCTCTCGGCCCCCCCCCTTGTGCCTCATGCCCCTCTCGGCCCCTCCCCCTTGTGCCTCATGCCCCTCTCGGCCCCTCCCCCTTGTGCCTCATGCCCCTCTCGACCCCCCCCCCTTGTGCCTCATGCCCCTCTCGACCCCCCCCCCTTGTGCCTCATGCCCCTCTCGGCCCTTCCTTTTGCCTCATGCCTCTCTCGACCCCCCCTTGTGCCTCTCGACCCCCCCCTTGTGCCTCTCGACCCCCCCTTGTGCCTCTCGACCCCCCCTTGTGCCTCTCGACCCCCCCTTGTGCCTCTCGACCCCCCCCTTGTGCCTCTCGACCCCCCCCTTGTGCCTCTCGGCCCCCCCCTTGTGCCTCATGCCCCTCTCGGCCCCCCCTTGTGCCTCATGCCCCTCTCGGCCCCCCCTTGTGCCTCATGCCCCTCTCGGCCCCCCCTTGTGCCTCATGCCCCTCTCGGCCCCCCCTTGTGCCTCATGCCCCTCTCGGCCCCCCCTTGTGCCTCATGCCCCTCTCGGCCCCCCCCCCTTGTGCCTCATGCCCCTCTCGGCCCCCCCCCTTGTGCCTCATGCCCCTCTCGGCCCCCCCCCTTGTGCCTCATGCCCCTCTCGGCCCCCCCCTTGTGCCTCATGCCCCTCTCGGCCCCCCCCTTGTGCCTCATGCCCCTCTCGGCCCCCCCCTTGTGCCTCATGCCCCTCTCGACCCCCCCCCTTGTGCCTCATGCCCCTCTCGGCCCTTCCTTTTGCCTCTCGACCCCCCCCTTGTGCCTCTCGACCCCCCCCCTTGTGCCTCTCGACCCCCCCTTGTGCCTCTCGACCCCCCCTTGTGCCTCTCGACCCCCCCCTTGTGCCTCTCGACCCCCCCCTTGTGCCTCTCGACCCCCCCTTGTGCCTCTCGACCCCCCCTTGTGCCTCTCGACCCCCCTTGTGCCTCTCGACCCCCCCTTGTGCCTCTCGACCCCCCCTTGTGCCTCTCGACCCCCCCTTGTGCCTCTCGACCCCCCTTGTGCCTCTCGACCCCCCCGTGTGCCTCTCGACCCCCCCTTGTGCCTCTCGACCCCCCTTGTGCCTCTCGACCCCCCTTGTGCCTCTCGCCCCCCCTTGTGCCTCTCGCCCCCCCTTGTGCCTCTTGCCCCCCCCTTGTGCCTCTTGCCCCCCCCTTGTGCCTCTTGCCCCCCCCTTGTGCCTCTTGCCCCCCCCTTGTGCCTCTTGCCCCCCCCTTGTGCCTCTTGCCCCCCCCTTGTGCCTCTTGCCCCCCCTTGTGCCTCTTGCCCCCCCCTTGTGCCTCTTGCCCCCCCCTTGTGCCTCATGCCACCCACTCCAAGTTAATGAGGTCTGTGAGGTTTGCGAATATGATCCGTGAAGCAGCGAAGAAAAACAGATATGAAAAACTGGGTGAAGCGAATTACGAACAAAATTGCGTCCAGTATAAAGTGGAGAGTTGCAAGCTGCCGGACTTCAAAGTGGTAGGCCCTTTTTTATGATTTAGCCGTGTGTAGCTTCGGATGGCCTAATTTGCGGACGGTCTTTTAGGCTTGCAAAAATGTGTAATTGCACCTGGATTGGGGCCAGAAGATCCGGCAAGCATCAATACAGATAAATGAATTCTAAAATCAATCCCGTGGCACCAATGTGCTACACCCGATTACCAAGTTAGTGTGTATGTAAAAAGCTGTTTGTCTGGGTCAGCTGTGTGAGATTCGGAGACGGACTGCGGGGAATTATGAGAGCAGGAAGAAGCGAGAATATGGAAGAGAATATGCTGAGAAGCATCGAGGTGAGTGCCCAGGGGCAGCATTGAAACTTGGAGATCTGAGGCGTGGGGTAGCGAGTGGGGGCAAAGGCAAGGGTCAGCGACGAGAGAGGCACTGCTAGCGGTAGCATGATAAGGGGTACTGCCAGGGCTGGACTGTCACCAGGACATCCCCCCGTAGGCCTCCGTCTGCAGGGCCCCTTTGGCGCGGAAGCCCTATGGTAATTAAAATTGTAGTTAACAGTTCAGAATGTTGGAGCTGGAGGATTGGCACGAACCCCCAAACTTTCAGGTACAAGTCACAGCACTTATTGACTGTGTCACAAAGACTGCCTTGGAAATGGCTGTACAGAAAGCCATATAATATCAATGAGAGCAAACGCTTGTTTTGAATTAACATGCCAAGATTCACAGACAAAACGGCATAAATGAGATCATATACAGTTTATGAAAACGAGAAGTGCTGGAAATATGATTGGGTGGTGGTTGTGGGCGCGTGTTGGGGACACTGGCGTAACAGGGGCCCCCGCATCCCCCGCAGGGTTCGGGGGGCCCCGCGGCCACATGTTCTGGAAGGGGGCCCCACTTATGTTTTAAAAAAAAAAGTCTACTTTTTTTTTATTTTTTTTTTTTAGATTTTCTTTTTAATTCACTCTGCATGAAGGGCAGAGTGAATACAAAAAGTCTGGTGGCTACCCCCACCCCATGACATGAAGACCCTAGGCTGGAGGCCTCCATGTCATGGAGCGGGGGAAGCCTATGACTTCAAAAATAAACTTTTGAAGTCACTCTGCCTTCATAAAGAAATTATTTCCATTATGGTTTAGTCCTTAACAGAAATAATTTCTTTATGAAGTCAGAGTGACTTCAAAAAGAAACAATCGGCCTCATTACGAGCATGGCACCGCCTCCTGCGAATAGGCAATAACCGGCCCATTACAAGCTGAATGGGCCAGTAATTTCCCATTCGTGGGTGGCGGTATTGCCGGGCTCATGATCCCCCTATAGGGCAGAATGGGGGTAGGGAGCATGGTTGTGCCGGCACCGTTAACGGTGACGGCGCAATTACGAGTTATGCTCGCTGGTGCCACACAGCCCGCCAGGGCTGTCGGGAACCTGCGAGCAGAACTCATAATGCGACGGGAAAGTATGAACGTTGCCGGTGCCCTACCGCCACAGTTCATACCATCACCGCCAGGGTCCTAATGAGGCCAAATGCATTTTTGAAGCATTATGGCTCCCCTCAACCTATGACGTGTGCATGTGTGAGTGTATGGTGAAAGAGTGCACACAAATGTATGGGTGGCTGGTTATGCGTGTGTGTGTGTGTACAGTGAAAGTATGTACACTTAAATGTATGGGTGGCTGCCTGGGTGTGCCTTTATGGTGAAATCAAGTGTCCACACTTAAATGTATAGTTGACTGTGATAGGATATGCTGAAAGGGTGCACACTTAAATGTATAGGTAGCTGCCTGTGTGAGTGTATGGTGAAAGGGTGCACACAAATGTATGGGTGGCTGGGTGTGCATGTATGGTGAAAGGATGCACACTTACACTTAAATGTATGGGTGGCTGCCTGGGTGTGCCTGTATGGTGAAAGGGTGCACACTTAAATGTATGGGCAGGTGGCTGGGTGTGTGTGGCTGTGTGGTGAAAGGGAGAACACTTAAATGTACGGGTGGCTGCCTGGGTGTGCTTGTATGGTGAAAAAGTGCACTCTTAAATATATGGATGGCTGGGTGTGTGTGTGTGTGTATGGTGAATGGTGTGTGTGCTTGTGTTCAGGGGCACAACAAAACCTACATTTCAGGGACGCTAACCCTTCAAATGTTGGGAGAGGCGCTAACTTCACGTGTGGTGGGGAGGAGAAAACGTATTTATGTGGCGGCATCTAACTTCTTTACGCATTTTAACGAGACTATTTTAGTGCAGCTTCAATGTTACAAGCAGTTAAATCTCTCCTTTAGGTCTGAAAGCACCCACTTATGGGCTGCTGTGAGAATGACTGGTCCCCTGTTTCCTCTCTACCCTTCCAATCACTCCCCTGGCAAGCAAGTACTAAACCTACATCGCAATTTCAATTGCTTAAAAAAATTTGGTATTTGAATGCAGGTACTAACAGTGAAATGCTGTGCATTAGTAATTGCTGGGCCGGGCCCTTGTTAACGGCAAAACCCAGGTGCCGTTTAACATCTGTGTCCTTTTCTGTCCGGCAACTGCTCTTTAGGTCAGCCAGGTCAAGTCAACATAGCCCACAATTTCAGTGGGGGGAGGGAGTGCTAAAACCCAGTTAGCTCAATGGTGTTGCACCATTACTTGTGTTTAATGCCTTAATTAATTATTGTTAATCATCTTTCACCTATGCCTATTCTTCCTCATTCCAGTACTTGTGTATGAGGCACTATGCCTCATGCACAAGTACTGGGATAAGGTAGAGTTACATGAAGGTAATGCCTGACTTAGCTACCTGTAATCTTCATTACTCCTAGTCCCACTCTGCCCCATCCCAGTACTTACCAGTGAGGCAAGGAGCCTCATACATAAGCACTGGGACAAGGAAGAGGGACATGCAGGTAATTCTGGGCCAATGAGCTGATTTTGGAGGTTGGGGGTAGGGGATGGGAGGGAGAAGGGATGTGTGGGGCGTGGGGTTGTGCAATAAATCATAATGGTCGCCCATGTCCATGCTATGCAGGCATGATATGTGGCATTAGTGGCTAGAGAGGCATTTTGGTGCAGCCAGTCTAGTCATTCCTCAGTTTGGTATGACTTTTTTGTAACTGGGCATTTCTGATAGAGCAGTCCTGCTAAGTGTAATTCCTGGCTAGACTGACAT
The DNA here is from genome assembly GCF_040938575.1 of Ambystoma mexicanum. Taxonomy (NCBI): domain Eukaryota; kingdom Metazoa; phylum Chordata; class Amphibia; order Caudata; family Ambystomatidae; genus Ambystoma; species Ambystoma mexicanum. Next base: position 1,107,359,773 of record NC_090934.1, on the reverse strand, counting down.
TTGGGTTCTGCCAGTCTAGCCGTTTCTTACTGCGGCACTGTATTTTTCTGGGCATCTGTGATAAAATGATATGTTATGATATGATAAGTCATATATAACACACCTGTACACAAGTGTTTTTAGGCACGACAAGACAAGGAAAACTGAGGGAGGACAAGACAAATGATCTTACTAAGCCTTGTGTCATTCAGATCGTGCAAGTGTGAGAAAGAGAAGTGCAAGGGGAAAGGGAGGGGGGGAGTGCAAGGGAGAGGGGAGGGGAAAACACGGCAGCAATGCTCTGAGTAAGTGCTGCCAGGGCAACGTGGCTCTGGGTAGTGCAAGGAGAACAAGGGACTGTAGGGTTACAGTTACAGCCCCTAAATGCGTGGTAGGCCTGGAGGCAGTGCAAGGGTGACTGATCAAGAAAGAGCGACTCAGTGAGACGGAGGGTAGCCAAGCAACCAGTTGGTACAGCGGACAGGTAGGTCAGCAGGGGAGGCAGAGAGAGAAAGCAGAGGAGAAGAGGAACGTTTTGAGCTTCTTCCAGAGCGTCAGGTGGTCCGGCTCAAGTTTGGGAGCGTCAGGGAGGCCATTTCAGAGGGAGGCACCTGAAGGGGAGAAGGATCTACCTCCCCCCCCCCACTTTCTGCCTGGAGAAGCATCTAACCCTTAGGGCTTGAGAAGGAAGGTATTTTGGCAGATAGCGTTGGATGTAGTGCGTATCCTAGCCCCAGAAAGCCTTGTGGACAATGAAAAGGGTCTTGAACTTGATCCTTGCAGCCACCGAGAGCCAGTGGAGAGATTTCATGGCTGGAGAGATACAGTCCCTGGGCTTGAGGCCAAGGATAAGTCTTGCAGTCCTGTGCTGGATTAGTTGCAGAGGGCGGAGAGTAGAGGAAGGCAGATTGAGAAAGTGGCTGTTGCAGTAGTCCACCCTAGAGAGAACCAGAGCTCTGGAGACAGTGAGCTTCTGGGGGAAAGTGAAAAATGTAAGAGTCCCGTTGAGGAGGTGCAGCTGGTAGTGGGATTTCATGGCTACGTCTGAGATGTGAGGAGAGAGAGAGAGAGGAGTTGAAGATGACACCAGGAATGAGCGAGAGAGGAGAGGCTGAGGGGAGCCGGAAGGAAAGCTGAGTGTCATCCGCATAACACTGTAAATTAGAGGACAAGGTAGTGATTAGGTGGGTCAAAGGGGCCAAGTAGAGGTTGAAAAACAAGGGTGACAGGATAAAGCCCTGGAGAACGCTACATGTAGAGAGAGGTGACGGAGTGAAAGGGACCAAGTTGGACCTGGGAGGGACGGTCCAAGAGGAAGGAGGTCAGCCACTCCAGGGCCTGATCCATGATGCCCAGGTTCTCACAGAGTCAATTGATCAGGATGGCATGGTTGACCGTGTCGAAAGCAGAGGAAAGTTCCAGGATAATGAGGACAGAAGGAATGCTGGAATCAAGGTTAGAGATCAGATCTTCACAGGTGATCAGGAGAGCAGTTTCAGTGCCTCTGGCAGCTCTTAAACCAGACTGATGGTCATTGAGACAACCAACAGATTCAGTTTGGAGTGTAAGCTGGCAGTTGGCCAGCTTTTCCAAGAGTTTGGGAGAGGGGAAAGTTCCGGTGGCAAAAGTATGATTACAGAAATGGATCAAGGGTGTCAATGTGGTCCTTAATGGTTCTGGAGGAGCAGGCGAGCACCTGTTTTGCCGACACTTCCACAGGTGGGACTTGTCTAGAAACCTAGTCAGGTGTTAGAGAGAAAGAGGAGAAAGGAGGAGGAGAGGGAGAGATGGCCAAAGGGGGCCGAGGGAGAGGGAGAGGGAGAGGAAGAGGAAGAGGAGATAGTGGACAGGATGTCCTGAGTTTTAGCAGAGAAGCGAGAGGCCAAAGCTGTACAGAGGACCTGTTGAGGGAACAGGAGAGGTAGAAACCGCAACAGGATTGGCCAGTTCCTTGCAGATTTTAAAGAGTTTGGCTGTGTTGTTAGAGGCCGCAGAGACGCAGGCTTGAATGTGTGCTCTCTTCTTTGAGTCTTATTGCTTCGACTGGCATTTTGGTGCACCAGTCTAGGCATGTCTTAATGTGGCCTGGCATGCTTTACTGTAATGTTATTATGTGTCTACACTGGTCTACATTGTGCAGCCAGTTGGACATGTTTTCATTGTGGCATGGCATTTTTAATAGCAAAGCATTAATGTTCATGTACACTGTTGGTGACTTGCATGTATTGTATTGCTGTTACCCTACACAACAATACCAAACACTCTGGCTTTTTAGCCAATTTTTCTCAGAAGGTGTGCTGTATATAGCATTAAAACACATATTTATATCTTTCTCCTAGTGCAGTGTGTGGTATACCCCTTCATCAACACGTTTGTGCGTATTGCGCAAGCGTGGTAATCTAGGCGGCCCAGCGTGTGGCGCGACCCGTGATTTTTTGCCGAGTTAGGGGGGGACCTCAGCATGGCTTGCAGGGGGGCCCCCAGACCATGTGTTACGCCACTAATTGGGGAGGGGCGGTAATTGGTGGGCTGCAACGTGTTACTCCCTCTTTTATGTTGTTGGTCGTCCCAGTTTTTCGTTTTTGGAAATCTGGTCACCCTAATCCATCAGCAGACAGCAGAAGCAGGAGGCGACTAGAGGGAGGCTGTGGCTGAGGCTGAGGGCAGCAGCCAGACTGCCGACTGAAAGGTAAGAATTATTTTTGTGTGCTGAGTGCCCCACTCTCCCATTGTATCTTCTGCTGAGTGTAGTTGTGCACGAGGGGCAATGTAATGCCACTGCCCGCAGGCTTAACGCGGGGTCTATCCTCGTATTAAGATATGGATGTAGTGTAACTTACTGAATGGCACGTTTCACTGAAGCACTGGCTAAAAAAGGGAAGAAAAAAAAACCTGAAATCTAAAAAACACTAATCCGAGTCAATACTTCACATAAGTGACTGGACGTTACATTTTCGAACTCTGGACAAGTGTAATTAAGGTTGAGAGTTCAATGAAGCCCCCCGACGATGCCACTGATTGATACAAGGCTGGTGTCACATTAAGAACACTTTAAACAAGACCTACTTTCCACATGGAGAAAAGTAATCAACCACACCCTTCACAAAAGAACCTACAACACAAGTACATGGAATACCCATACCATTTACACTTAACACAAACCTAAGCACATGGGAAACATAAGTGTACAGCTGCTGTTATTCGTGGAGATATGTTAACGAACTTGAAATATGCATAATATCTGCTTATCTTGCTTCAGCATCATTGTGGCTACACCACCTGTATCCACAATGGCCAATTCACTGACGCCGATTCGAATCAGGCCACCATTTGATTGACTGGGGTATCACATCAGGTTAGATTGATCCTCGTAAACATTCTTTGTTAAATTAATGAGTGCATTGCCATGTTATCCAATGTAAAATAATAGTTAAAACGTACTTGTAGGTTCATTTTTACTTGTTTGTGGTTTTCACTGATGTGCACATTTTGGCTGTGTTTTCCTGACTTTCGTTTTTTGACATAATTTTATATTGTTAGTCGGGGTTTGGTAGACAATATTCGTGGCTCTAACTTGCAATCCACACAGCCACGTGTTGTAGTGGTGTCCTTGAGTTGTTAGTTATTGAAAGAGGTTCCGCAGAGCACATTTTGAAATGGGGCAGAGGAGAGCCACAGCTGTCAGAAGGGATTGTCAGTCAGCTCCTTGAAGGAGCACACGCCTGCTCATGCCAAGGTCGCAGTGGGGACGACAGATAGACTCGGATGAGTATTTTGGGTAACACTGCTGAGTGACCATCACTTGCTAGTTCTTCTCTGGTACTTTTACCTCCTTCTTTCCTCTCCTCTCCAGGCTTAACTGCCCTCCTCTCTTCTGGATCCTTCCCATGCCCCCACAGTCTATTTTCTAGAGCCAACAGTAAAATGTACCAACTTGGTCCAGTGAAACTAGGGCACGTGGGTGCAACTGGCCATGAGGGTGTGGTGTCCGTGTATTCCTGAAGTCCGTGTATATCACCAGTCATATCATATGCACTTACTAAGTGTGTTTCCGAAATGCACATTTTGCAAATTATATGGGAGGAGTGTATTTCCACTGTGTGCATGGTGCAAATCACGGGAGGCGCGCCACCTCCGTGTATATTTTGCAATTCATGCGTTGGCATCACATAACTAAGTAATGGGTGGGCATTAGCATTACACAGTGTCCCGAAGTCTGTTTATTACGCAATGGGAATGATTCATCACAAAACGTTTTTTAATGGGTACAGGCCAAAATTCTTCTTGGCCCTTGAACATAGTATGTATGCAGTGGATGCACTTTACACGTTTGGTTACGTTTCCTGTACCAATGACCTACTCAGTGTCCCTACATCTTTCTTTCCACAGTGTGATCTCTTTGACCAATCCTTGCACAGTGAGGATTGCATAATTGCACTTTAGTTTCCCTCCCATGCACTTTGCATTGCGTGCCCTGAGGCAGGCCTTTGTGCACATTGTCTGCCTGTTCTTTGCACACTGCCCTGTCACACAAACTTTGCCTGCTGTGTTTCAAATCCAGGGACCTGTCTAATGCACGTGCCCAGTGCCCTGCCTCTGCAGCACATCCACAAAGCCTGGTGGGAATTAATAGCACAGAAGCTCCCCCCAAACACCCTCAGGAGCTGGCTGGGGCACCAAGCCTAAATCACGTCATGTGTGTTTCATACCAGTTTCCTGCACGTTGTGCACTGTGGATTGTGGGCAAACAGGCGTGGCACTGGCCCTTGGCCTGCCTGCCTCTAGAGTACAATGTGTTCACACAGCTGTCCTGCTGTGTACATAGCACCTACTGCCATGCATACCCCACAACACAGAGTTATTAGTGGCCTGTGCACATGACTCCTACAAGCGTGCACACACAGGGTCACTAGGAACACCCCAGGACTCTGTTTACATCCCTTCATACCCAGACCCCATGCAAGCAGTCCCACACCTCTATGCATGTCTACTACCTCCCTTCACCCACAAGAGCACTTACATGTGTGCATAGCTCTTACATTCATACAGATCACTTGAGAGCTCTCTCTCATGCCTGTGAACATAGCACCTACCTCTATAAAGACACACGGCCATTGAGAGTGTTCTCATGGGAGCACACATATTGCTTACTTCCCTACTAACCCAGGGCTATTGAGAGTGCTCTCAGACGCCTACACACAGCCCCCATCACCCTGTACACATGGTACTGTTGTATGAGTGCTCTCAGGGGCCTGTACACACAGCCTCTACCTCTGTGCACACCCTGTGCTATTGATAGCACTCTCAGAAACCTGTACACATAGCTCCTATCCCCTGCACACGTTAACCCATTGAGATGACCCTCAGAATCATGTTCACATAGTTCCTATCTGTTTGCACACATTGGGGCACAGAAAGCATGTGCAGGGATAAGTGTACAGAGTTCATCTTCCCTCACAAAGCCAGTTAGAGTGAGAGCAAATAGCAGAGCCAATGAAAAACTTCACAGAATGTGACTAGTGACTACCACACACCCTGGGGGCCTACATCTGCCAGAGCCCAGGGCTAGGCTTGGAGAGGGCATGGGGGACAACCGTGCCATGGTCAGGGGCCCCAGAAGCACTAAGCAGTTGGCATTGATTTCACGGTGCCCATTTTCCCTAACAGCCTCAGCTTGTATTTGCCTACCTGTGCTTTGGCCCAACAAAGGACCCAAGCTACGAGTCAGTTAACACAGAACCAGAGGAAGGTCCGGGGGAAGACAACACCGGACTCATTCATGGCCTGGGGATTGACCCTATCCCTTTTAAAGTGCCTAGAAATACCCTTCAGTTGGCACCATCTTGGAAGCAGGGGAGGGCAGGTGTTCCTTCTTCCTGTTAATTTCAATCTCCTACTCTTAATAATAGCAGGTTAACACCCTTTTGGTGCGGGACCGGGTGTCTCGTGGTCTGTCTAATGCACAGTGTGTTGGGCTCACGTGCTATGCTCGCTCGTTCAGCAAAATATTGGGCCACTTTGACAACATTTTCCAGGGCCTCTTTTGGTTCCCAGTCCGGCCCTGGGTACTGCGAGGGGCAGCGACGAGGGGGAGAGGGGCAGCAAGGAGAGAGCGTGACGTGAAGAAAGACTGCGCAGAGCGGAGTCAAGAAGGCAGCAAGAAGAGAAAGAAGGGTCAAAAAAGAGGTAGAAACCCCAGCCAGGAGGTAGGAATGTGAAAGGAGGAGAAATGGAGAAAAGTAAATACTTAGAGAAGGGAAGGAAATCGGGAGAGGACAGAGTAGCAGGAAAAAACAGGGAGGGAAGGGTGGGGAGATGACTGGAGTAGCAATGGCCACCTGGAAAAACGAGAAACCGGGACTGCGAAGGGAACGCGAGTAGTGCAAGATCAGGAAAGAGAAACTTGGAGGAGGTGAAGGGGTAAAGAAGCAGGAATTCTCAGAGGCCAAAAGTAAAGGGCTATAGGGTTTGCTTGATGCATAGATTAGTCCAGAATTTGTGGAACCAATTAGTCTTGGTGGTAGAAGAGAAGCAAAAGAAGCCAGTGTCCCAAGAAGAAATTCCACACCAGCACTGATCCCCGACCACCCTATAGGTGCACCGAGATGGTGGTGCCTGGTAGATGTACGTCCCTTGATCCACACGCTGCCTTCCAGAGAAGATCCCAACCACAATGGAAGTACTATTTTATAATGTTGCTGTCTCATAGCCTTAGACAGCGTGAGGGTTAGTACAAGGTGACTCGGAGTGCAGTTCTCGATGGGTCACTGCCACTAACCCTTGCGCTGTCTAAGGCTATGAGACAGCAACATTATATGATTGTACAATATAATGCAAAGCATGGGCTCTTAGGTTTTTTCCTTTGTATGTAAATAATCCATAAAAGGATGGTTTTTACCCCAATTATTTGCTTATCTTGAAATAAAGCATGTTTTGTACCACAAAAAGGTTGTGATCTACTAAATGAAAATACAGATTTAAAGTACTATTATTTGTTACATGTATTGTGTACTACACCTGTAAGTGTTTAGAGGAAGAGGTAGCCTGATTCCGCCCCCCCCCCACTCCCAGCTCTTTACTGTGCAGTAGTGACGCCATGCCTTCACTCTTGTGACATGCACACGGCGCTACACACACATTCACTCCTTACCTCTCACGGTGTCCACTAACCCCCACCTGCTCTTACAGAAGCAAGCACCAAGAGACGGCCAGAAGGTCCGAAGTCGCCCTGCACGGGCCCTGATTGCATTGCATCCCTGAAGGGTACTGCGAAAACTGGCTGTACTTAAGATGTCCAGCTTCGTCGTCTCCTTCGGATTCCTCACACAGGGTTAACTTGCTTCTGCTGAACACGCAGAGGCAGCCGGCCAATAATTCCCAGGATGCCTCGGTATTTCTCCTGAGCTGTTGCGGCTTTTGTAAATCTAATTTTCCAGCAGACAAGTTTTTATTCCGGTAATGACATTTATCCGCTAGCCCGGCCGTCTGTTCCTCGTTCTCCCTTAAGAGCAGTATAATCATGTCACGTGGGCCCCGTTGTGATGGTGGAGGTGTTGAACCGGGCTTGGCTTTGGCAGTCGAGGGGCAGGTATTTGAGAGAGAGAGAAAGAAAATGTTTAACATTGATCTGCAATGGCGATGAGGGTAATGGCCGGCGGCACACGTCACGCTGGTTGCTCCAGTGGAAGCTGGGCTCGGTGCCTGATGTTCTGCGCTCGTGGTCTGGAAGAGCCGTGCCTGTTGTGCAGGACGTCACCCAGTGTGCCTGTTGTCATGGTGACTGAGGAGACGGGTTACGGCTTCTGCCACAGGGCCATGGCAGTGCTTGCAGTGGGAAATGGTAGCCCGTATTTCAGAGGGCCCGCTTCTTCCCGAGATGCGATGGCACGGGCAGTGTGGGGGCATTGCTCACCCATTGTTACAGTAACACATTTATCAGAAGGATACCCCAGGCGAAGACGCAATACACCAAACTCCAGGCAAGTCAGGTGCCCAGAGACCACTAGAATGGCGATTTTGCACAGTAGAAAAGCTTTATAGCAGAACCTAATGAAGGGCAAAGTCAACTTTGCTGTGTTTCGAGCCTGTGTCGCTTAACTTGCTAAGTGGTGTTCCTGGCTTGCCAGCAGTACTTGATTAGCTCAACATGCTAGGGTAGGGGTAGCTGACTCGCAGCTCTCCATATATGTTGGCCCACGACTAGCATGATCGCTCACCATTGCCTGCTCTGTCTGGGCTAAGTTGTAGGCCAAAACATCTGGCGATCAGCAGGTGGCCATCCCCTGGCTAAGGGTACATGCACACTCACCACGTGGCAGCCTAACTCTAAGCGGAGCCTCTGCTTTTACAGATGTGTTTGCAGATTTTCCAGCTGTTGAGCCGCCTTCTCTAGCAGAGATGTTTTGGCTGTAGTGCCTCTGACGCGTCCAAAAGTTCCCCTTAGAGAGGGAATCTAGGGAATCAATTGTTTCCATTGAGAGGGTGAATGTGAGGTTTCCGGATGTGTGGCTTCATTGTCTGTGGTTAGTTGGATGCATTTATGCTACACTTTGATGTGCCATAGCCTTCTGCTGACCTGCAGAAAATAGTTTTAGTATGGGTATAGTCTGCGGTTTGTCTTGAGTTGCAAGAACGTTCCCCATCTTGAGATGCCTCTATGGGCTGGTTTGGTCCGGCGGTTACCTGATGTGCGCCCCAGTGGGTATAGGGAGTAGAATACTGCAGGCTGCAACTTTGACCAAGGGGTGCTAGTAATCCTACCCAGCGGCTGGAGTGACCTCCGTTTAAAAACCTGTAGCAATAAAATATCAGTCATTTCTGGAAATGACTCAGTCACTCTCGCGCTACGTTGTCCGACTATATTTCTATGTAAAAACAAGCTGGAGCCTAATGCAGTAGCCCGTTCCCCTGCCAGACCCACGGTATGTAACATAAGACTGTTCCTCATGGTAACCAGCAAGCCAATGAGGAAGGGGTAAGAGTTCAGCGACATCAGTCCTCCCGATCAGGGGAAGCAGGAGCTGACGCCACAGAGTACACTCTGCTACTCTTGGATTGCCACATACATCCATATCGGAGGCAGAGCGATTCCAAGATGGCTGCGGTGCTTCCAGTGACTTTTGTAGATGCGCAAAAGAACAGGTGAGGGAAAGCTCGCGCTTAGGACAGGCTGCATGCAATCATTCAAATATTCATTGCAGGCTCCCCCTGTGAGGCTAGGGAGGTGAGCCTGCTCCGCAAGGCACTCCCGAGGGGTCAAGGGAAGTGGGACTTCTCCGCGAGAGACTCCCCCTTTGGGGACAAGGAATCCTGTTCCTGTGAGGAACTACTTATGTTAACTACCATAGCCGCATTTATGGGACTGTCTTCTAGTAGTGTGGCAACTTTATATTTGGCTGAAGACAAAGTTAAACGAAACCTATGTGGAATAAGAGAGAAATCTCGCTTTAACCAGAGACGTATATTTAACCGGGGCGGGTCCGAATAGAAAGAGAGAAGGACAGTACCATGTTCAGGGGAAGTCCCCTGACATCACGCTGTGTGAAGGCGGAGTCAAGGCAGGTTGTGGAGTCTGCGACTTTCGAAGTGACCGAGAAACACAGTGGGAGATGCGAGTGCACTGGTGTATGCAAATGCAGCAGTACGAGGAGGAGCAGGGAAGAAATACCCCGTAGTGGCGTGACACATACATCCATATCGGAAGGGAAGCAGAGAGATTCCAAGATGGCTGCGATGCTTCCAGTGACTTTTGTAGATGCGCAAAAGAACAGGTGAGGGAAAGCTCGCGCTTAGGACAGGCTGCATGCAATCATTCAAATATTCATTGCAGGCTCTCCCTGTGAGGCTAGGGTGGTGAGCCTGCTCCGCAAGGCACTCCCGAGGGGGTCAAGGGAAGTGGGACTTCTCCGCGAGAGACTCCCCCTTTGGGGACAAGGAATCCTGTTCCTGTGAGGAACTACCTATGTTAACTACCATAGACGCATTTATGGGACTGTCTTCTAGTAGTGTGGCAACTTTATATTTGGCTGTAGACAATGTTAAACGAAACCTATGTGGAATAAGAGAGAAATCTCGCTTTAACCAGAGACGTATATTTAACCGGGGCGGGTCCGAATAGAAAGAGAGAAGGACAGTACCATGTTCAGGGGAAGTCCCCTGACATCACGCTGTGTGAAGGCGGCGTCAAGGCAGGTTGTGGAGTCTGCGACTTTCGAAGTGACCGAGAAACACAGTGGGAGATGCGAGTGCACTGGTGTATGCAAATGCAGCAGTACGAGGAGGAGCAGGGAAGAAATACCCCGTAGTGGCGTGACGTCAGTTGCAGAGTGGTGGGCAGGATGGCCGAGGAACCGCTCTGAGACTACCGAGACACTAAGACTGAAAAATTCTTTTCTTTTTTTAAATGTGCAACCTATTTTTTTAGATACATTTTTTCATCAACTTACAAGCATCTTGCCAGATCTTTGTTATTTTTATGTTCAAGGAACATACCCCCCTCCCCCCACCCTCCACAAATTGTTATTGTCATTTCCAGTCTCTCCAGAAATACAAAAGGTTCAGTAAAATGCGCCTAGATCAGTGAATGTTACTTACAGAGTTCATGGATTTACCCTTTCTGTTAATTCATGGTTCCTTTCGCCTCCCTTTTCTTCACTGTGTTTTCTTCTAACTGGTATCAATGTACACTCTGGGCTTTTCCAGTAGATGGGATTATTCTATGGCAATAAACAGCCCCTTTGATTTCGGGTCTACCCCTGCACTTTTACACCCTTGTTTAGGTTCTAGAGGAACCCTAATTAGTAATGAATGGTCCCCACTCTTCCTGAAACTTTCCCATGTAGTCATTCACCATGTCCATTAATTTTCCCATTATAAAAATATCCCAAAGCTTATGAAGCCAGTCTGTCCTTTCCAGTGTTGTCCAGTTTTTCCATTTTTGGGCTACAGCCAGTCTTCCTGCATGGAATGTCACTTCCCACAGTCTCTGGAAGCTGCATTCTTCTCTATAGGGGGGATACCTAGTAACATTTTAAGGGATGCAACATGAGCTGTTATTGGTAGATTAGGACAGGACCACAACATGCAGGAGATTGACCGTATTTGCCCGCATGCTCCGTGACGGAGCAGAGGAGCTCCGTAATCCATTTTAGAACGTTTTAAGGCGCCCGGTGCCACCAGTGCAACAGTTAAAAATTATGATCCATTGCTGCCGTGAAGAGATTACCATGGAACGTAACTTTATAAACTTCGTCCCAGATCTCCCCTGGGATTCCTTCCCCCGCCAACGCTGTCAGGCATATTTTGAAATGTTGCCTTCCCACTGTATCAGTAATTACAATAGCCTTCTACAATTTAGAGAGGATCCTTTTTCTGCTGAATCTAAAATGTTTTCAAATGGTTTGAGGTCTCGTGCCAGACTGTCGCTCCATTTTGGGTCAGTAATTTTTCCTTTTAGTCTCGTATTCAAAGATATCAATAGCATCCCGGCCTAACATATCACTGATGACTTCATACCCCTTAAATTCACCCTCTGTAAATAGTAGACCTGCTCTTTCAAATCCTGTCAGACCATTTTTGTGTATGACTGAAGCCATGTCAGTGACATCAATGGGGGATCCCCATAGGGAGCTCATTGGTGAAGGCCAGGAGGATAGTTAGTCACTCGGGTCCGCTCTTTTACACAGTGACCACAGGACTTCTAAGGTTGGGTGCTTTCTTATTCTAGTGATGATGGATTTCCGTGGTGCCCCTAGCAAGTCCCTTACTTTTTTAGGGTGTGGTACCATATCTTCCAGATATGTCCAGTATGTTCCAGGTTGTCTCTCATATGTTCCAAAAATACCCTTAGTTGGGCTGCTTTACGATCTAGCTGGAAGTCTGGGAAGCTAAATCCTCCACATTTCTTTGGAAGGGTGAGGCTTGCTTTTATAATCATTGTTTATTTTATCCTGCCATGCGAATTTAGTACTCAAGTAATTTAGCTTCTTGAAGTAACTTTCTGGGGGCGTTGACAGGTTTGCTGAGAACTAATACAAAAGGCGGGGAAGGACGTTCATTTTCACTGATGTCATCCTCCCATACCATGACAGTATAAGTGAGTCCCCTCTCTTTAGTCCCGTCCTCAGTGATTCTAGGATGGGGTCATACTAAATCCCTAGGTATCTGAATTCCTAGGCAAGTTATCGTGTTTTATCACCCTCATGCCTAGTATCCCATATTTAGTTTCTAGACTGGATCTGAGGCACTGGATCGGCATGACACTAGATTTTGCTACATTGATCTTCAGCCCTGAGAAGTGACCAAATAAGTCCATCTGTGCCAGAAGCTCCAGGAGGGAGTGTTGTTTCTCCCACGTATCCCAGTCTATCACCTGCATAGAGGGATAATTTAAAGTCCACCTCCCGACATTGTTCACCTATAATTCCAAGGTTTCCGCTTATAGCTATCACTAGGGGCCCCATCGTCCGTGCATATAACAGTGGCAAAAGGGGGCATCCCTGTCTTGTACCTCTATATAGTTGGAAAGGAGCGGACACATTCCCATTTACCTGAACCCTTGGTGTTGGACATCCATATAAAGCTGCAATCCATTTACGGAAGTTTTGTCCAAGTCCAATTTTCTCCTTGTCTCTACCCATGTATTGCCACCTTCTCTGAGTCTAATTATATCATGCATGCATCTAGCTATTTCTCTTGGGCATGATGTACAAGATCAATTGTTTTTCTAATGTTATCTGAGCCTTGTCAACCTTTGATAAATCCCACTTGGTCGCCATGGATTAACTACGGAAGGATCCCAGTAGTTAAGCTAAGATTTTAACTTTGTTCAGGAGGAATATGGGTCTTTAGGAAGCACGGGATTTAGTGTCTTAACCTTCCTTGTGGATTATCACAATTATGGCCCCTAGTGTTGAATCAGGTAGATCAGCCCTGTCAAGCACAGCATTAAACCCTCTAGCCAGATGAGGTGTCATGGTGGAGTAGAACATTTAATAGAAGTGGACCAAGAACCCATCATCCCCTGGGGTAGTGCCCACTTTCATTCTCTTTATGATTTGGATCACCTCGTCAATTATAGGGGAGTCCAAGGTGGCAGATGTCTCTGAGAGATGCCTTTGATCTTTAACTGATCTAGGAATTGTGTTCTGTGAGAACCATCCCCTCTGAATTCAGCTTTGTATAACCGTTCGTAGTATAGTTTAAATTCCTTTCCTATGTTGTCGGTGTCATACACCCTCCGGCCTTGTGCTGGATGGATCACTGCTACCATTTTAGTTGTATGTTTTTCTCTTAGCTTCCAGGCTAGTATCTTATCTGCCTTGCTCCCTTTTACATGATATTTTTGTTTTAGGAAAAGTAATTTCCTCTCTGAGTCCTCTATCAGCAGGGCCTTAAATTAACATTTCTATAGTTTAACTTTTTTCACAGACGTAGGCGTGATTTAATTATTGGATGGTGCCTCTGGTTGTATGGCCTCCTTTTTCCCCCGCAGGTCCGCTTCTTTCCTTTGTCAATCTCTTCTTTTTTAAGTGCCTATCTTAATAGGTTCCCCTTTATCGTGGCTTCAAATTCCTGCATTGTGTGGGCATCCCTACCTCCCCATTGTCATTAAAGTCAAATATTCCTTAGTGCTAGTTAATAGCCCCAAGGTGATCTTTGTCTTAGGTAGGAAGTCATTGCACATCCATATTCCTTTCTGTGAATCTCCTGCCCAATTCCCAATCCTAACAAGCACCAGGTCGTGGTCTGACCCTGGTATTGGTGCTGTCACTGTTTCCCTAACATCCCTTCAAGCTGGTGTCCACCAAAATGTCTATTCTTGAATGCAAATCATGCACCTGTGAATAGTAAGTGAATGGCGGGTGCCTCGCTAATCTATCAGAACCTCTGGGATTCCCTGTCCCTTTCCTTGAGGGTACTCTGTTCTTTAACTCTTTTCCTATCTCATAAGGGATAGAGTACCATGTTGAAATCACCCCCCTATGATTAAGGGCCCTTTCACAAAAATGTTTAGTTTTTCCGTTACTGATTCCCAAAAAGTTATTTGGGCCACGTTAGGGCAGTACACTGATCCCACAGTTATTTTGTTCCCTTGGAGACTCCCTCTCAAGAAGATATAAATCGTCCCTCCAGGTCTTGAAGTTCCTTCTCAATCACCATTCCAAGTCGGTTAGGCATTATTCTCTCTACCCCTCCCTTCTTTTCAGGTGCAGACATGTGTAATTTTAGATCTATGCACCTTCCTTTGAGGAATTGTTCCTTGCCCTTTAGCCAATGAGTCTCTTGTAGGAATAACACGTCTAATCTTGAGCGATTTGTCAATTGTCGGATTGTCAGATCGATTGTCAGATCTTTTTTCTGGGGATTGAGTCCTCTCACTTTGAGGAAACATAAAGTGAGAGCCTTATTGGAATTAGCCAGGAGGTTTTAAAATGTATTGCTGCATCTCCCCTTCCCATATCCATTTTCCCTGCTATGAACCTCTTAATCTTGCACTGCCTACACACGCATCTCTTTGCCTTTTGAACTTCTAAACTACCCCAGTCCCTGTCAGCAAACCTAAATTTAGCCTTATCCCCTTCCCTCCCTCAGCAGCCAGTCATGTGGCTCCAAAGATTATTAGACCACCAGTATTTCTCTGTACAGTATCCCCTTACCATGGGCCCCCAATGCCTCCCTCCATATTGCATTCACTGCTTCATCCCCCTCTGTGCCTTACAGCCCCTTGTTTAAAAGCTCCTCCCCATCCTGGACCCTTTCAAGCCTCTTTTTCCCCCCACGGCCCAAGTTCCTGAGTATCACCAATGTCAGTTGGCCTTGCTGTACCTCAGCATCACCAGCTAGGGCCACTCGCACCAGGACCACAATGTATGCCCAACTTTCTCAATGTTGAAATGAAGGCACTGTGTTCATCTCTTTACCATCATCAAACCTGGTTTATTGAGCTATAAAAACCATCAAAGCACTTAAAAAAAAAAATATGCATCAATCATCATCCTATAAATATAGACCATAAAACAATTCGAACATTAAACATTCTTTCAAAATGTTTAAAAAGGAGATAAGAACAGATAGATTAAGAGCTAGATTGTTTTGTCAGATTCATTAAGGACTCTTAGTCTCTTTAGCCAGGCCCTGTACTAATACTTAGCAGCATTCTAAATCTCTAGGATTTTCTCTTTAAGTGCAAAAATAAAGTCCATCCACAACCCTGCGGGTATCATGCAATCTGAACCTAGAAAAAAGGTACTGTAATCTTAATACAGCGTATGCAGGACATAGTGGGACGCGAGAAATCAACTCCACTATCGCTCTGTACATTAAGCAAGCAGGGGAGGTTTGTGGGGACCTGTTCGCCATATGTGAAGCTGTTTTCACGATACCAGCTCTTAGATTCAAGAGCAGAGGACATGCATATAGTGTTTGTACTGTGTCCATATATATTTCGAAACCAAAACCCTGTTTGCAGCCTAAATATTGCTGGCCGCGTGAGCGTCTTAGACCAGATGTTACCATTGACTTCCTGCTCTCATTCACACTTGCTTCCTTAATCAGGCCCGATAATGCCCTAGTCATAGCAAATGGTATTCCCAAAGGCCAGGCTAGCCTAACCAGTCTAGTCAGAACTTGATGTGTCTGAGCAACAGAGTTGTGCCACTGCCTTCTAATGATTTAAACTGTCTGACCTAAAGTCTGCTAAAGCAGAAGACTTACAGAGACGGACCCAGAAAGCAACGGCTTTGTGATAATAGCTTTTTAATGCGACAGATATTGCATTCCAGATGTAAAATATCAGGGGTTCCTTTGGGCTGTATGAGCAAAGATTTTAGAAAGTTATTCTCCAAGACGCTCAAAGCAGCTGTGTTTGCGTGTCACCAGATGTCCGCCTCTTTACAGGCGATGGGGTGTTCATTGTCTTAAACTTCTAGAAAGCTTGGATCCGACATCTGTCTTTGGGCTTCCCATTTCCCACTGTCCATCTGCAATTCGGCTTGAGCTATTGATTTTGGGGTTCTTTCTCCCATTAACTTCTCAAAGAGACTCTGAATGTCATTCTCTGTTATCAATTTGTATTTGTCCCTCAAATTCAAATGAGATTAAGGAAGGGGATACTAAGCCTTTGAGTAAGGGGCACAAATAGGCGGCGTCTAGCTAATGGAAGCTAGAGAGGTCCTGGTATACAGCAATCCTGTTGGTTCCATAGACTATGGGTCCCTCCTTTCAGGCCTTTTCCAAGTTCTTAGTTTTCTTTGTATAATAATGAAATCTTGTCAACACTGAGCTTTGTCCTTGAGCTCCTCCCCCTGCTCTATGGGCTCTATTGACCGTAGGTTCGTGGGTACATTAATTTCCAAATAATTTTCTGATAACCTTGTGTGTGGATTTTACTATGCTTCTCTCGGTTTCCCCTTCTTTTGGCTCTCAAAAATCATCCATTTTGAGGGTCATGTCCTCTTCCTGTCTAATTCCGAAATCCTCATATCCAGCTGTGTTTCTATTATATCGATAGAGGATTGATTAGCTTCCAGACCTTGCAGTCTATTGTCTATGGCTTCTACTTTTCTATCCAGACCATCTAGCCCATGTCCAATGTTTGTCCTTATGCCTCTTATAGTGCTGCTATGTCTTTTTTTGCTGACATCATATCCCCCGCCATCTCCGACGTATGATGCCCAACTAAGCCTTGCTCCCTGGATGCCGCCATGGGGTTCTTACATTTTTGGAGGGATTGCTTCCAGCTCATCGTGGGTGTTCGCCTACATCCACTCCTATTTCTACTAAGGACCTCAAGGGCTTTTTCTCTTCTTTCTTAAGGGCCTGGGCCATTGCTATGTCACTTTAATCCATGGTGCTTCATAAAGTGCACGGGGTGGAGCATCCTTAAGAGTCTGGGTGCTTGCCTGTTGTTCAAACCCCATTAATGGCTGTCTACACCCCACTTAACAATGGAGGTTTATTCTTGGAAGAGTCTTGGTGTGCTCTGATCTGCCTGGTGCAGATAGAACGTCTCTGTGATTGGTCAGTTAGTGCCTGTGTTTTCTGACTTGTGGATTTCATCTCCCTCCACACCAAGTTTGGAGGGGTCCTGATCGGGGCAGTAGGACAGTCAGAGATCACTCGTGTGGTGTTTCTCGGGCTCTGTAAACTCAGCTAAATGACCCAGTTTAACCTATAGTGGGCATCTCCCAGCCACCTAACATCCGCCGGTGTCAAACAATTCTCTGTTCAGGCCGACATTGGAGAGTACGAAAGCCAGAGGTTTTTACGGTGGGATACATTACTGCACTTGTCCATTTATGTCCCTGCTTCTCTACTCCCTGATTTCATACTATGCCCGTCTCCCCTCAGACTTGCTTCATGGTATGAAGGCTTGTGTATTTGCTCTAGTCCATGTCTGGGAGCAAGGTCTGGGCCATTTTCATTCTGTGGGTTGGTTGTGCGTGAATTCAAGAAACACTGAATTCACTGTGGCACAGTGGGGCTCATTTACTCTCCAGGTAAGTGATGGGGTTGAGAAAGTTGAATCCTCATGCAAGCCCCACCCGGGGTCACGAGTGGCGAGCTCTCAATAAGTCAGTGTGGAGGGAGGGCCACTCGGGCCTTCTTGCCTTCGTTCCATGCCCTGAACTCTGTGTTTGAGTGGATGTTGTCTTAGGTGCCAGTGCCTCGAGATTGTGTTAGTCCACCATCCCGGGGTCCTGGCTCACCTTGTTCCGGGAGTCGAGCAGGTCTCCGCTATCAGGTTTCCTAGTTGCCGCTTACTGGTGCCGGAGTATCTTGTCGGCCGTGTGGTGATGAGCCTCGGCAAGAATCCTTCTGCTGATGGTTATGTGGTGGTCCGTGTAGCAACCCAAGTGATTATGCTGCCTCTAAGGCCTCTGCTTGGTGCGACACCCGGACCTCCGTGTCGAGTGGCAGCTCCCTGGTTTTTTCCTTCCATGCACCCTTTCTTTCACCTACTCTCCTCAATGTTCCTCTCTCTACTACCTACCATCACGCTGCAATCTTAAACTCTACTATTCTCTCTTTTCCCCACTGCAACCGCTCTACCTTCTGCACACAATTACTGTTCCCCTTGCCACACCACAACTCCTCTTCCCACCACTACTCTACTCCCTCTTCACTCAACTACTTCTCTCCCTTTCCCACTGTACAACTAGACTCTCCTCTCTACTTTATTACTACTCTTCACACCACTACTACTCTCCCATCTTCACACCAATATCACTCTCCCTTCTCCTCAGCACCACTACTACTCTTCCTCCACACCTTCTCCCACCGTCCTTTCACTCTTCCACTCAACTTCTTATGCGCTCCCTACTCTCCTTATAATTTTTTCATTCACATGCCTTGCTTTCACACACAAATCAAAGCATCACTTTCTCTCCCCAACCAATACCTCACCTTGCAGAATGCTTCAGCAATCGTCCTCTACGCTGTTCTGTACCATCTTTCTCTTTCCTCCACTTGGTCTAATGTTCCTCATTCTCCTATCTTGAATTCACCTGAATAACCCTCACCTTCATGTCTCATGTGCCCTCTTTGGCCTACCATTCCCTCTCCATTGGCTCTCCCCCTCTCCTGGTTCCCTGGTCCAACCGCCGGCTTGCCTTTCTTCAAGTGAGAAAAAGCACAAAAGGGGTCTTAAGCTTCTCCTCTTTCTTGTGAACGGGTCCGCCAGCTCTAATCAGTAGTAGCCTGCTGCACCAGAAATTGATTTAAATGTCCAAGTTCATGTGAGGGCTTCCAGGCTTATGCAAGATGCTAATTTGACAGGGGGACTGCTCTTCGGCCAATTTGCAGGCAAGCGTATTGCCCATGTGGGTTTGGCTGAGATTGCTGTTCCATGGAGAACGTTCCGGGTCCTCGCTGCTGCTGGCGTGGTTTTCTTTGTGCTGACCCTTGTTGTGTAGTGTGTTGCCTTTTCCAGTCTGCGGCACAGATTGCTCTGAGCCCGAGTTGCTTTCCACGGCCTGTCTTCCAGGCAGGCTGCTCACTCGTACTTCAGTGCATAATGGTTCTTGAAGTCCTGCGGGACGAGGAAGAAACTGGCCTTAAGAAAATTCCGTAGATTTCACCCCCCAACTTTTTAGCTGTTTGATAGATTTTGTGATAATCTAGTGTTAAAGGGAGGAACATATAGTAAAGTATATAACGGCAGTGAGGCAGCGCAAAGTGAAGGTGTTACTTTTTAATTGGTCCATTGTACATAATTCTACCTTAGACATTCAGTCGTAGTCTGTTAGTAGACGGATAAGTGCACAGCTAAGGTGGGGGTGTATTGGGGTAATGTAACATATCAGTCAATCACTTTATTTCGGCCATAAAAGTACATCTTAACGCATACAAATAACAATAAAATGACCATGACAATGCATCTTTCCATAGTGTAATGTAACGGTTGCTATAGCCCCAAAGGCCCGCTGTTCGCCATCAAGCCCATTGCCCAGTTATTTTTTTTACAGATCAGCTAGAGGTCCACATACCCCAGTCCAACTGGAATTAGCCACGCTCCTTTCTCCCAGGGGCACTACATTGGTGCCGGATAGCACGGGCTACTGGGGCTTGAGTTCCAGGAGGTAGTCATTATTGTGGCTGTAGGCACTGATGCCAATCATGCTATTGGGGGTTGAACATCATCTCATGGTAATACCCCAAATACCCTTGGCCACTCTCTGGCTCCTGAATTCTTCCCGAAGGAAATCCCAGGCAGAGCTCTCCCCCTGGTAGTGCAATCTAGTGCCGTTTAGGCTATCCTCCTGGATTACGGATAGGTCGCCACGTACAACACGAAACCAGGGCGTTCATTTTTTCTTGCAAGCGCTTTGATCGGTTCTAGCTCATTGGGAGCCAATTTAGGGACCTTCTGCAGAAATATTGTACCCCTCTTGTGCCCCCCCTCACCATGCTAGTTGTCATGCCCTCCCTGGGCTGTGAACTATGAACCCTAGGGCAAATGTCACAGGGGACGTGGTTTTATGTTGCATAGCCAGCCCTACCAGCTTGTTTGTCAATAGTTGGATTGTTAATTACATGGTCTGCCCACCTGAGTGTGGACTGCTGGAGCAGTTGTGCTGCTTGGTTCTGTAATCTAGGATTGAGCCCGGGGGGGGGGGGGGGTTTGCGGGGTTCCAGAGTGGATTGGGGCCTGTGGCGCCTTATTGGCCGTATCACTGTTCGATCTGGTGCTCTCTTTTTGCACGAGTGGGCCCCATACCAATCATTCTGCTGCTCATTATATTTATGGGGACATCAGGTTTATAGAGGGCTGCCTCCTGAAGTGGTTGGTAAACTCCCATAGCATCCACCAATCCAGTTGGTGGCTCCCCCTCTCCCCTGGACATCTATAAGGACCAAAAGGAGCAGCTTTAGATCGGCCATGTAACATCACTACGCATGTGAAGCAGGGAATTCCAGCTAGAAAAGGAGTACTATAAAGGCACTTCCTAAGGATTTCATGCGAGAGCTTTCTACCTTACCATTTATTGGTAACGCAGCATTTTAAAAGTGCATTAAGTAATGGTTTCAATTAAATTTCCCGAAAAGCCTATGTTTTATGACCAGCCTGTCATGCCATCAGGATGGCATGACCCATGATGTATGTGATAGCCCTTTTTGGGCTAGCTACCCTAGGCCTTAATTAAATATGACCGCTTGTTGGGAACTGTGCCAAAGTTGGCATCGTAGACTCTATCTGCAGTGTGAAAGTTGTGTGTGTATACCTCTTTAAAGCAACTGTTTTAGCACCAAAGCCTTGATGGGAAGTAGAACTGGGACAGTACATACCTGCCGCAATCCTGCAAAGATGGTGTCAGTGAATTATCATCATTAACTTCAGCAATGCAGGTATGCATTCCAGATCTGCTACACACCAAATCAAATTCCAAACGTTGGTCTCCAAAAGGCAGAATTTTGTTTGTTGTTTCAATGCTTTAAGATTATTCCTCTGCTGCACCCTATAAGAACGATGTGTGGAAAACACTGGTCTTGAAAGTATAGAAAGAGTCGGAGGAGTGGGTGGGCGTGCAAAGCTACACACAAGATGCAGTATCCCAATGGAAGGGACTGTCCATCATTCAGAAGCCAATTGGCCCCCTTATCCTTCTGAGATATACCTCCAAGAGCTATGGGGTAGACCTCCAACTCTCTAAACCCAAACTTTAAAAAATACTGTTGCAGTGGGTTGTTGACCCGGTTTCTTAACAGAAAAAAGGTTGACCCCTGATGTCCTGCCGATCCTTTCTCAAGCCGGTTTTCGGTCATATTTCAACTGCTTCACACAGGCCACTGGTTTGTACCTAGATGGCCAAAACACAAGCTCTTTTAGTCCTGCTGATTAATATTTTGAAGCCCTACTGCTCCGGCGTCCTTTTGGGAATTGGCTGCAAACCACCAAGTGCTGAAAACCAAAGATGAAAAAAGCAGGTAATGGCTCCTTGTTGAGAAATTATTTGGGCTTTTATTGGCCTTCAGACCGATACATTTACCAACCCATTAACTCCGCAAATTCCTCCACAAAAACATAGATGAATGAAGGCGCAGTAAAAAAAAGATTGCAACTATTTTATTTTTTGCAAAGCGTTGACTTACTGTAAGTTTTAAATACAGAAATTAGCCTAGCAGTCACAATATGATGGCACTGAGCACATTAAAGCAGCTTTGGAGATATGAGCCAGCCTGCTGGGAATGAAATCCTGCCATGACGAGGAAATAACCTTGCTGGGCTGCATTCTCTTTGTGGGACTGGTTGGAAATCCCCCAAGCTGCTCTGGAGTACTAATCGTGACCACCTCAGGGTGGAGGGAGAACACCCAGTATCTTGATTCGACTGCTAAAAGCCACACTCAAAGTGAAGCCTCTGCATGCTGTTCACTGACTGGCTGTTCTAGATAAATTGGACAGACACGGGAAAGGTCTTCTTGAAACAGGAGCCCACATTACTTGTGCCCATTTGCTGCTTTTTAAAAATTGCCTTGCATCTTGCTGCTGTGTTGGACATAAAACCCTCCTGACCCTGAAACCTTGTGAGTTTCCAACCCACATCTTTGTGCCACTGGGACGCGGTACCCGATCATGGGAGGAGAGCAAAACCAGATGTATTTCAATGTCCAATTAAGCAGAGTCTCTGTGTGCACAGTGGATTGCTGCTGAAACACTAATGGGAGTGTAGTGCATGACTTTAAACATACAGTAACAATTTACAGATGTTTGCTTGCATGTAACTGAGCATTGGAGCCTTCGAATACTGTTATTCTTTAACTACAGCCTGACACTGGCAGTTACACACATTTATCCAGACTTTTCTTTTGATCTTTGACCGGTCGTGGTTGGTCACTAGTCCGGGGGAGCCTGTTTAGGCTGAAAGGACTCTGTATGGGCCGGCCTGCTCTCCCTGTACTCCTGCACAGGACTCGCTCTAATTTACAGGGCTAATGATTTCTGCCAGCAAAGCCTATATACAATGGCCGTTCGGGGCCGTTTGGGCAGGCAGGTGGTTGGTTGGGCAGAGGGCGAGGAGGAAGAACTGTGTTCACTCCTCTGCCTGACTTTTTACCTCTCGCTTCCCCCCACTCACTCCTCCATCTGCCTCCCACTATGTCACACTAACTTTCCTCCTGACCTCCATTTCAAATAGGTCACTTCATTCCAGCTAGGCCCAGTCAAAAGGACAAGACGTTGGGTTCTTTATGCATTTTTTCCAAAGACAAAATGCCGCGCTGCGCCTATTATTTGCAAGTCCACAAAGCTAGCACAGTCCTAAGACGGTTTTTCATTTAAGCACTGTAGTACACCTGCCAAAAGGGCAGTGAAGCATTCCAGGACGCACTGCAGACCTAGCTGAAAAACGGGAGTGTGGAGCAAGCTCCAACTCCATCTCCCTGTTCCAGAAATCCGTGGCCGGCAGTTATAGGAAGCGTGGAATGCCATGATATGAAAAGTAAAAACCCATTACAGGCATGTCAGAAGTGGGATTCAAACCCACGCCTCGAGAGGAGACTGCGACCTGAACACAATCCCGACTCTGCCTTTGGCGCTCCCCTGAATCGGCTTAGAGGCTAGGTTGGAAAGTCTTTGACCACACTTAAATCCTCTTGGATTTCCTAAAATGTCTTCAGTCTTCCAGGAATATACTCTCGCCCATCCCACTCACCCCCCCCCTAACCCACCACCCTCCCCATCCATTTTAAACATGTCACTTCATTCCCACTAGGCCCAGTTAAAAGGACAACGCATTGGGATCTTTATGCATTTTTTCCAAAGTCAAAATGTCGTGGTCGCCCATTTGCATGCCCACAAGGCCCAGTCCAAAGATGGTTTTTCACTGGAGTTCACTTTCCCAAAATAGAAGCGAGGAAATACAGGAAGCACTGGAAATCAACCATGAGGCCTGCAGTGCGTGCTCCAACTCCAACTCTGTCTCCCTGTTCCAGAAAGCCCCGGCCAGCAGTTATAGGACGCGTGGAATGTTACAATCAAATGAAAAGAAACATTCTGTTACAGACTTGTCAGAAGTGGGATACGAACCCACGCCTTAGACCACTCGGCCATCCTGACTCTGCCATTTGCACCCCACTGAAGCGGCGTAGAGGCAATGTTGGAAAGTCTCAAAGACCACCCGCCTAAAATCCTCTCCTATTGCATTAAAGTCTCCAAATTCCTCCCAAAAGAATAATCGCAGGCAGGGCATCACTCATACAACGACCACTGGCACAGACGTGCAGGGTTCAATCTCTATGTACAGCAGCTAATTGTCACAAGCACACATGAGTCTTTCATGTTTCTGCAGAACAGAGCTGCCTGCCACCTGTTAACAGACACAAGTAACTACATCCCAGGAAATAGGAAGGCAGGTGGCGGGCTGGTTTAAGCAAATAAAACCATGCACGGTGTCCAACCCGTCAGGAGGTTCAGGCAGTGTGCTAGAGCCTTCTTGGTCACAAGAGGAAGGAGCGCGTAGATGGATTGCCATATCAGGACTTAACATTAAACCCTGATGAAGACCTGTTGTAGGTCAAAACAAGTGTTGGCAGTGTTTTGTTTTGAAGACTATAAAGCAACTTTTTGATTGTTTGATTGCACTACCTTTGTTTACTTTTATTACAACTAGGTAATTGGAATACTATTGGTTTATTAACCAATTTACTCATTATAGGTGTTTTTGATTGTATTTGGGAGTTAAAGCGTGCATAGGGTTGAGTCTCACTGATCCACATCCAGAGCTCCATCCTGCAAGTTGTAAGACGCCACAATGTTTCACCCAATCACTAGTAGGTTCCAGTGTTACCCAATTTCTTCCCTTTTATATATCACAATATCCTGTCTCCTTTTATTCTGCAACATGGGTCCTCTATTTCATTCACTTTCCATACCTTATCCTCCCTCCTCCCCTTTAATGTCTTTATTCCAAATCCCAACTCCTTGTGTTTGATCTTCTTCTCCTAATGTCTACATTCTCTTCCTCGTGTTTAGTTTAATTTCTGTGTCTTTCATATCCACATTTCCTCGCCACCTCTAACACTGTTGGTCCTGGACATGTTTTTTTTGACCACTGACATTGTATAGAACATTTTTTTTCAGTCTTCCTAAAATGACACCTAAATATATACAGCACACTGCATATGGCTAGGCCCACACACCTTGATTGCCTATGGCATCTTCACCAATTGTTCACCCGTAACCGCCACTTTTTACCTGCCCTTGCTTTCATGTAGAAGAGGAGACTGGGTCCAAAGGGGGCCGGGGAGAACAAGACTAACACTTTCTTAACCGCCTCTATTAATGATCCCACATTTCCAGGAAATTAGGTCCAATGTTAATGATGGTCTCTTAACCAGCACTAGTTCAAAACTAGGGATAAGACCTTGGCAATAGTCCAGACATTCCCCCCCGCCGTAAAGCAAAACAACATGAATCCTTGCACATGTAACTCCCATTGGGACTTCTACATTTCTCCACAGGAAGGGCATCGCTTTTTAACCCCTGTGAAGTTTAACGTTTATCACCAGGGATCTGTCACGTTTGGCTTGCCAGAAGTTTTGGACTGCAACTCCCATCAGCCCTAGTCAGCATAGCCAGTGGTGAGAGATCATGGGAGTAATAGTCCAAAACACCTGCAGAGCCAGTAAAACGTTGCTGCACTTGTACAGTAGCATTTCTTTGCGTCAGTACATTGCTTTAAATTCACTCACTATGTAAGCATGGGTACGTGTGTGAAATACCTTTTCTATATGTCTATGCTCAAATACTACCTGCTTCGATGACTGATACTTCCTCCAAATTCACTGTTTCACTGTTGCTATTCATTTTAAGGCACAATGAGGTAAGTGGCCCCATTATCCAATTCGATCAGAACAGCACTCATTGGAGGCCCGTCCTCGATGCCATGGCTGTCTGGGAAAGCTCTAGTCTGTGCCTTTTTGTAGGATGTTTTAATTAGGCGACTTCTAATTCACTAACTTTCCACCACCCCAAACCATTCCTTCTTATGAATCTGGGACCCACAATTTAACATCATTGATTCTTTAGAGCCCCCCTCCTCCTTCTGGGCAATAAACAAACAGGCTTGTACAGAAGGTCTATGTATTAATGAAATAGAAATAATTGAATCCGTTTTGAAGAAACAGAAGTTATGCATTTATGAAATTCTAATGCCAATGCTGAAAAATAATCGACACACTATTCACCTCCATTCTTAATGCTAGAGTTATAAACATGGAGACTTTTGTCTCACACACATCACCATAGGTATCTATACCCTTCACCCTGAGCATGAGTGCATCATGGATTGAAACGGAACGAGAGTCTAGGATGAATCTTTGAATTGTTAAAAAGCAAAGTAGAACATCCGACCTACCCAATTATCTCTACTTCCCCTTTATTCAAAATAGATCACCCACTTACTCAAGACATGTTGGATTTCAGCAGCCTTCTAAAAACTCAATTGCGCAAAATTACTAAACCTTTCTGTATGTAAATGTCTTGTAGAAAGGAAAATGTATGTTCAACCTGTATGTAGGCTAGATTCCCTTGAGTAATCTTTCCCTTTTAATTACTGTGTAAAAGCATACCTTTCTCACTGTCAACAGCCAACCTAAAAAGTGGGAAATCGGGTCGCGAATAATCACCCTCTCCCTTTTTGTCTTCAGCAACTCAGCATTAATAACAGAAGCTTGATGGCGTCACCAGGAAGTAACTTCAGTTACTTTGTTTCCCTGGGTATACTCACAGTGAGATGGCCTTTGCTGTGCTGTGCTTGCGCAATGCACAGCAGAGGAGTCGGGAGATCTCACCATATTCAGACCATAGATATTACTTGATAAAATCTATAATTCTAGAAGCGCATACGTTTCTGAAATATTTACTTATTTTATAGGATGTACAGTCATCCTGTGTATGAGCGCGATCTAAATAATATCATTATATACAGCCACCCTTCAGTACTTAAAATAATAGGGGCCAGTGTTTAATCCAATTTCCTTTATAGTATCACTCCCCTCAGGGTTACTTCCCCTTTAGATCATACTTGAATATGAATTTCTTTGGCTGTCTCGCTGACATGTGGGCACCCTCTTAAGGACTGGTTCAGTTCTCCCCCTCTATGAACAGGTGGGCATCAGTCGGCAAGATGGGATACGCTTTCCTTCACAGCCTGTCTGCTGTTTCTTCCACCGAAGAACGCATGGGACATTAACTTCTGGTCGGCTTCACTTACAGTGATCTGCTAATAATCCATCAATGGGTTTAAAAGCAGAGCAAACTATTCCACCACCTTCCTGTTATCAATTCTCCTTTCTCTTGCTTTCTCTACATTAGTCAGTGAGTAAGCGAGTAGGTCCCAGTGAATGTTTGACCTTTTCTAGAACAGAAACCACTCCCTGTTGTGGTATGTATAATTTCTCCAATCTAATTGGTCAACGTATGTGCTTGGACAGTGTTCCAATGGCTATGAAGAGGCTATCCATCATACAACCTGTTTTTCCCACCGGAAATAGTTTAAACAATAGTTTCCTAGCAATTAATATTCACATGAATGTGTTGGGGCAATCAATAATATTGCTATATCACAAAACAAGTAACGGAAGCACCTCTCTAGAAAGAACATGGCATGATAACCTGTTCAGTGGTTTGTACCCACTTTGGCTTTTTGCTCAACCAATATTGAATATTAAGTTTATATTTCAAAGTGCAAAAAAGTTCTTTTAGCTAGTCTCTCATTGATTTATGTTCCCCTGGACTTTTTATGTGACATTTTGCTACTTTCCCTGCTTTCATTCGCTATGTTATGTTTGTGATAAATGTATAATTTAGCTACTGTGTATTTTTGCACTTCTATTTGTTTGCAATTTTTGAATTCATAACTGTGACCTTACCAAAAATAACTGCACTCTGAATTAAAAACTTGATATTCAATATCAGTTGAATGTTATAACATTATTTTTGATTGCCCTAACTAGCATGTTCATGTGAATATGAATAGCAAGGAAACTATTGTTGGAACTATTCCCAATGGGAACAATTTTTATTATGATGGATAACCTATTCCCAAGTTCTCATGTGAGTAGGGGCCCTTCCCTTTTGAAATATATATTCATGAAAAGGGCACTTTGATCAGAATAGCTTCTAA